>NC_044550.1:55123791-55870622 GCF_007565055.1 Rhinopithecus roxellana
AAAATAAAATTTAATTAAAAAAGAACCCAGCAGGGACTCAGGGTAATAATGCTATAGAATGAGGAGCACATTTACTCAACTCTATGTTCCTAAGGTGCTTAAATTAAAAAGGGAGTGGGAAGGGGGAGTTGATATCAACTTTGCTTCCTGAAACAAATACAATGAATCCTTCAAAATTCTTGGTTCTTGTACTAATTTTTCTGAACAATTTCCTTCCTTCCTTCAATTTACCTCTCCTAAGTCATGCATGAAACTCTTTGTCCTACTTGATCATTAGATAGGTGTTTTTCCTCTCATTCTCTGAAACAGATACTACAGCAAGTCTATTTCTTTCTAGTTTACCCCAGCTCCCAGGAGATCATAAGTAGTTAAACAATGTAGACAAAATAAGTTCTTTATATCAATGATATAACTTGACAGTTTCATTCAAAACTTACAAGTGAAACATTACTCACTTAATGCCAGACTCTTCATAAACTCAAAATTGGCTTCCTAATAGCAACATTATTCAAAATATTGATGAGTAATATAGAAACTACTAAATAATTTTGTTTTTAATTCTCAGCATAGTCCTCACCAGAAAAAATACAAATATATGCCCCTATGCCTACCAATCATCCTTTACATAATATGAGTTAAAAGTCCTGATCCTATGGTTAGTAGAAAATATGAGCAATTAGGTAGTAGAACAGATTCACATCTGTGACATATTTGCGTGCATTTGTAGGGACAGCAGGAGACTATAAGGAATGGTTAAAGGAAGATGTAAAAAATGAAAACAATCCTGGGAGGAAGAATGAGTCTTATCTAAGTAAAACATTTTGAATGAAAGTAAAAGCCAAGCAGATTCAATGGTGTCTTAAGCCTTGTAACTAATTATATTATAGAAACCTTGCTAAGATCTTCCACCATGTTATATTGAATGTCTCATCAGAACCCAATCAAGTGGGACATCGAAAACAGCACAAGAACAATATTAATCCTTGAAAATCAGTGTCTTCTGAAATTCTAATGAAGGAAAGATGACAACAACAAGAAAAAAAAACAGATAAAACCATTTGAATGAACAAAAGCACAAACAGCAGTGTCTCTTATGGCTAATGTCAACTTAAGACAATTGTTTAATATAGTTGCTTAACAAATAATAATGAAAGATACATTTTGATAAATAAAATTAGAAAATTTGATAGAGTCTTTAAGTGGAAAGTTGCTTTTTTCTTAAACAGCAAGGAAGGTAATCCAAGACTATTGTGATAATGTCAAGACTATCACAATCAAACATTACAAAATTTATTATTGATCCTACAGGTCAAAACAGAGTTGCTCTTTTTCTGTAAAACTTGGAATTTTATTATCTATTAAAATGCTGATGGAAATTATGATTCACTCTGTCATGCTAGGTTCTCACTATATGATTCCTTGAAAGAAAAATTAATCTTAGATGTTACAGTCAGAAATATCTATGCTTCACCTGCTCAATGACTTTCTTGTTCTGGGTGGATACTGAGTTATGTGATGGAAATATTTTTCTTTCTTTTTTTATTCTTAAACTTTTATTTTATATTCTGGGGTACACATGCAGATTTTTACCATAAGTAAACTTATATCACGGGGTTTTAATATACAGATTATTCTGTCACCCAGGTACTAAGCTTAGTATCCAATAGCTATTTTGTTGTTGTTGTTCCTCTTCCTCCTCCCACCCTCTACCCTCAAGTAGGCCCTAGTGTCTGTCATTCCCCTCTTTGTGTCTGTGTGTTCTGATTATTTAGCTCCCACTTATAAGTGAGAACATACAATATTTGGTTTTCTATTGCTGCATTAGTTTGCTAACGGTAATGCCCTCCATATCCATTTATGTCCCTGCAAAGGATATAATCCAATTATTTTTTATGGCTGCATAGTATTCTGTGATGTATATGTACCACATTTTCTTTATCCAGTTTGTCATTGATGAGTATTTAAGTTGATTCTATATTTTTACAATTGTAAGTAGTGCTACAGTGAATATATATGTGCAAGTGTCTTTATGATAAAATGATTTGTATTCTTTGGGAATATAAATATAAACCCAGTAATGGGGTTGCTGGGTCAGATGGTAGTTCTGTTTTTGGCTTGTTGAGGAATTGCCACGTGGCTATCCACAATGGTTGAACTAATTTTCAGTCCCCCCCAACAGTGTATAAGTGTTCCCTTTTCTCCACACCCTGTTATTTTTTGTCGTTTTAGTAATAGCCATTCTGACTTATGTGAGATACTCTCATTTGTGGTTTTGATTTGCATTTCTCTAAGGATTAGTGATACAAGCTTTTTTTCATATCCTTGTTAGCCGCATGTATGTCTTCTTTTGCAAAGTGTCTGTTCATGTCCTTTGCCCACTTTTTAATGGGATTGTTTATTTTTTCCTTGTAAATTTGTTTAAGTTCCTTATAGATACTGGATAGTAGACCTTTGTCAGATGCATAGTTCTCAAAAATTTTCTCCAATTCTGTAGATTGTCTGCTTACTCTATTGATAGTTTCTTTTGTTATGCAGAAACACTGTAGTTAATTAGGTCTCATTTGTCAGTTTTTGCTTTCATTTCAATTGCTTCTGACTGACAAGCAATTTTGCTTTCATTGCAATTGCTTTCTTCATCATGAAATATTTGCCCATTTCTATACCCAGAATGGTGTTTCCCAGGTTGTCTTCCAGAGTTTTTATAGTTTTTGGTTTTATGTTTAAGCCTTGAATCCATCTTGAGGTGATTTTTGAATATGGGGTGACGAAGCAGTCCAGTTTCAATCTGTTGCATACGGCTAGCTTATTTTTCTCTTTTAAATCTGGCATACATTTTGAACACTAGCCTCAACCTCAGCTTCACTCCATTTCTTCAACCTTTTCTTTCTCTCCATCTTTTAAAATCTTTTTGTTATAAGATATACATATTTCCCTTGTTAATTGCCTCAAATTCTTCTGTAGGAATGCAGACTATAGATAGCTGATAGAAGGAAGGAAGACAGTAGAAGGAAAAAGGAACAGGAGGAAGGAAATGTTTTGAAACTATTTCCCAAAAGCATAATCAGGCAGCAGATCATAAAGAACTATGAAGGATGTTCAGACTGAACAACCAGGTAAGGCATTACAACAAACCAAGTCAATTGGTTTGACTCAATTAGCAATTTATAAGAATAATTTTTAAAATGTATATGTTAAGAGTAATTATAAATAAAAGAATCAGAAAGAGTCCATTTTTCATTACCAATTAGAATTTTTCATCAAGGAGATTTTGGAGATATTCTAAAATATAAAATCTGTAGGGTCAAAAAGATTGTATTATCTAATAAAAATGGCATTTTGGCATGGGAAGTAGAATTCAGTGAAAGAAAAATAATGAGCTATTTTAAAAGGCATTTCGTTACTGGTTTGACAAAAAATAACAATAAGAAGTAGATATGGAGCTAAAAGCCCAGAAGAACAGACATGCTTGAACATCTGACCGAAGTTAATAGAAGACATAAAAGTGTGGGACATATTAAAGTAGTGGAATATAAAAGAGGTGTAAATGAGAAAAATGTCATTTGGGAGAGATCCAAATTAGTGAGAGTAAAGGAAATGACAAAACAATTATACTAGATATTAGAACATCTAGAAGACAAATAAGAGGCTACAAAGTAATAAAAGCCAAAGAAAGGGAACATTTTAAGAAATGCATAAACTCTCATTAAAAGCAGTAGCAGAGGCCAAGGAAAGTGAAACAAAATCTTAGAAGAGAACTTTTTGCTTACAAAGAGATTGTAGATGATTACTGAATGAATAAATAAAATTTAAGCAGATAGCTAAAGTAAGAACAAAAATGAGGCCAGGCGTGGTGGCTCACACCTGTAATCCCAGCACTTTGGGAGACCAAGGTGCGTGGATCACCTGAGGTCAGCAGTTTGAGACCAGCCTGGCCAACATAGTGAAACTTTGTCTCTATTAAAAATACAAAAAATTATCCAGGTGTGATGGTATGCTTCTGTAACCCCAGCTATTCGGGAGGCTGAGGCAGGAGAATCATTTGAACCCAGGAGGTGGAGGTTGCAGTGAGCCAAGATCATGCCACTGCACTCCAGCCTGTGCAACAGAGCGAGACTCCATTACAAAAAAAAAAAAAAAATGAGAATCTAAATGATATTCTGAAGAAAATGGTCATAATTTTTTTAAATGTAATTTTATTTGCTCCTTAATTACTAGCAAGCTGTCACCAATATTGGATTTTGTCTATATAGTTTTCTCTGTAAATTTATTTTAGGCTCAAAGAGGCTAGGATGGAAAAAATATCATGCAAATACTGTTTAAAAGAAAGCTTGAGTGTCTACATAAATATCAGAAAAATCTTGCCGAGTGAAGATGATATTGAACAATGATATAGCTCAATTTTATTTCAAGAAGAAATAAAAAATCATGAAGTATATGCATCTAACATCAGAATATCAAAATAAATAAATCAAAAAGATAATATTTTAAAAGATACAGATAAACCTGTAATTATAGTTGGACATAATGACATTCATCTCTAAGTAATAGCTAGAATAAGTAGACAGGAAATCAGTAAGGATACAGAAGGCCTGAACAACACAATCAAGCAACTTGGCTTAATTGCTATTCTATTTTTAGAATACACCTACAAGAGGGAATACACATTCAAGTGAACCTGTAACATCAACTAAGATAGACCATATACTGGGAAATAAAGTAAATGTCAATAAATGTAAAAAGAATTAAATCATAAAGAATATAAAATACTCTCCTTCCGTAATAGAATTTAACTACAAATTAATATCAAAATGTCATTTTGAAAAATTTTCTAACATTCAGAAGTTAAACAACATACTTCAAGAGTCATAAAGGAAATTATAAAGTATTTTGAATTGAGTGAAAATTAAAATAAACATAGAAATGAAAATAAAAACAAACATCAAACATCAAAATTTGTGAAATCCAACTAAATCAGTGCATAGAGGAAAACATATGGAATTTCAAGTTTATATAGCAGAAGAATAGTTTAAAATCAATAAACTAATATTCTACATTAAAGTACTAGAAAACAAAAACAAATTAATCACAATGCAACTAGGAGGAAATAATAAAAATAACAGCAGAAATCAATAAAATAGAAAACAACAAAATAGTAGAGAAAACAATTCATGTTAAAAAGCTGGTTCTTTAAAAAGATCATTAAAACTGATAGTTAGATTAAAAATGACCTAGTAATATCAGGGATAAAAAATGAATATCCCTACAGATTTTATTACATATATTAAAATGATAACAAGAGATTAAGAATGACTTTATGCCTATAGACTGATTAGGTGAAATGAACGAATACCTTGAATGATACAAACTACAAACATATTTAGAAAGAAAGAAAGAACCTGATTTTCCCTATTATCTATTTTAAAAATAGAGTTTGTAGTTATCATCCTTCTCTCAAAGAAAACTCCAGTGGTAGAAGGCTTCACTGGTGAACTCTACCAATCAATTAAGGAAGAAATAATATAAACTCTACAAATTATCAAAAAGTTAGAAGAGCAAGTAAAACATCCTTAATTATTTCTGAAGTCAGAATTACCCTGAAACAAAATCAGAAAACGCCTTACAAAAAGACTAAAGACAAATACATAAAATGAATGAAAAAAATAAATAGAACATCAAAATTAATCAATTACTTAACTAAGTGGATGTAAAAATTCTCAATAAAATAGTAGCAAACTTAATCCAACATTACATACACAACATGAGCAAACTGGGTTTCTCCCAGGAATGCAAGATTGATTAAACCTTTGAAAACTCAATCAATGTAAATCACTTTATCAACAAATTGAAAGTAAAGAACCTGAAAAACCATAAGATTATTTCAATAAACAGAAAAATATCATCTGACAAAATATAACATCCATTTATGTCAAATACTTTTGGTAAACTAGGACTAGTAGGAGATATCCTCAAACTGATAAAGAGTATCTACAAAAAAAAAAAAAAACCCACTAGAGTTAACATATTTAACAATGGGAATGCCTTCTTCTTAAAATTGAGAAAAAAACAATAATATCCCCTTCTCTACTTCTATTATACATTATCTTGGAGGTTTTATGCAGTGCATTAAAGAATGAAAAATAAATAATAATAAAAGTATACAAATTAGATATAGAGAAATAAAAGGTTTATGATATTCTGCATACAAAATCACACAAAAAATAGCCAATAGAACTGATAAGTTTAAGAAAGTTGCATGATGCAAGGTTAACAGAGAAAAATCTATTTTATTTCTATATACTATCAATAATCAATTAAAAAGTGACTTTTAAAAAATCAATTTACAAGAGCATTAAAAAATGAAATTTCTAGGGACAGATATAACAAAATATTTACAAGATACTGAAAGCTACTGATATGGTTTGGCTGTGCCCCCACCCAAATCTCAACTTGAATTGTATCTCCCAGAATTCCCAGGTGTTGTGGGAGGGACCCCAGGGGACATAATTGAATCATGCTATTCTTGTAATAGTGAGTAAGTCTCATGAGATCTGTTGGGTTTATCACGGTTTCCACTTTTGCTTCTTCCTCAGTATTGTCTTGCCACTGCCATGTGAGAAGTGCCTTTCATCTCCCAACATAATTCTGAGGCCTCCCCAGCCATGTGAAACTGTAAGTCCCATTAAACCTCTTTTTCTTCCCAGTCTCAAGTATGTCTTTGTTAGCAGCATGAAAACGGATCAATACAGCTATAAAACACTGATGATAGAAATAAATAAAACCCAAATAAATGAAGAGATTTACAGCATTCATAGATCAGAAGACTCAATATGTTAAGATGTAATTCTCTCTAAATTGATACCTGTTTTAGCAAAATCCTAGCAGCCTTATTTGTAGGAATCAACAAGATGATTTCTACAAATTTAGGTAATTCTAAACTTCAAATGGAAAAGCAAAGGAACCAGAATTTTAAGCAATTAATAAAAAAAAGTTTGAGGACTCATGTTACCTGATTGTAAAACTTAAAGGCAATATGATGTTGGCATAAAGATAGACATATAAATCAGTGGAATAGAATAGAAATCCACAAAAAATAGACAGGTACATATACACTCAAAGAATTTTCAACAAAAGTTCCTAAAAAATTCAATAGAAAAAGAATAGTCTTTCAATAAATAGTGCTGAAACAACTGGATATTTAAATTAGAAAATGAAAAGCCTTGACCCTTACCTAACAAAATTTACAAAATTAGTTTAAAGTAAATTATTAATGCAAACTTAAATGTGAAACCTAGAACTCTAAAGTTTTAAGAGAAAATATAGGAAAGATACCTGTAACTAGGAATTCAAATAATTCTTACACAGGACATGCAGAAATACACACATGAATGAATCATAAAGAAAAACTGATAAACTGGGGTTTATCAAAATTTAAATCCACTCTTCAAAACACACTTTTTTAAAATTAACTCTAAGTTCTAGGGCACATGTGCACAACGTGCAGGTTTGCTACATATGTATACATCTGCCATGTTGGCGTGCCCCACCCATTAACTCATCATTTACATTAGGTATATCTCCTAATGCTATCCCCCCTGCTCCCTCCACCCCACGACAGGCCCCGGTGTGTGAAGTTCCCCATCCTGTGTCCAAGTGTTCTCATTGTTCAATTCCCACCTATGAGTTAGAATATGTGGTGTTTCGTTTCCAGTCCTTGTGATAGTTTGCTCAGAATGATGATTTCCAGCTGCATCCATGTCCCTATAAATGACATGAACTCATCCTTTTTTATGGCTGTAGAGTATTCCATGGTATATATGTGCCACATTTTCTTAATCCAGTCTATCATTGATGGACATTTGGGTTGATTCCAAGTCTTTGGTATTGTGAATAGTGCCACACAAAAGACACTATTAAATAAAAAGACAAGGTACAGATGTTGAAAAAATATTTGCAAGACTCATATCTGATGAAAAAGTTGTAACTGGAATATATAAAGAACACTTAAAATCAATAAAACATTTCACCAAAGAAGAGATATGGATGGAAAATAAGCACATAAAAAGATGCTCACTTTGGGAGGTCAAGGTGGGTGTATCACCTGAGGTCAGGAGTTCAAGACCAGCCTGGCCAACGTGGTTAAACCCCGTATCTACTAAAAATACAAAAATGAGTCAGGTGTGGTGGCGGGCACCTGTAATTCCAGCTACTCAGGAGGCTGAGGCAGGAACCTGGGAAGCAGAGGTTGCAGTGAGCCGAAATTATGCCATTGCATTGTCACCTGGGTGACAACAGTGAAACTCTGTCTCAACAAAAAAGAAGAAGAAAAAAGATGCTCAGCATCATTAGTCATTAGGGAAATACACTTGCTATACTGGCTAAATTTTTTTTAACTGTCAGTACCATGTGTTCTTAAAGAAGTAGACCACTAGCACTCTAATACCTTGCTAAGGAGAGAGTAAAATGATACAGACACTTTACAAACAATTTAACAGTATCTTATAAAATTAAACATACAGCTGCCACATGAATCCATAATCATATTCCTGGTTATATACTTAAGATATATGAAAATATCTTTCCTTAAAAAGATCTTTGTAAAATATTTATAGAAGTTTATTTGGAAAAAACTAGAAATAACCCAATTATCCATCGACTGGAAAACAGACATGTACACAAACTATTATCCAACTAGAAAATGCAATATTACTCAATTAAAAAAAGCAAACATTCATGCAACCATGTAGAAAAGCCTCAAAAGCTTTATGATTAGTGAGAAAAAGACAACATGATTTATGATTGCATTCGTATGACATTCTAAAAAAAAGCAAAACCATAGGGACAGAAATCATATGGCTGGTTTGTCAGGGGCTACAAAGAATACAGTAAATGCAAACAGGCATGAGGAAACTTTTTGTGGTAATGAAAATGTTATCCTGATTGTGGTGAGAGTGATACTACTTTATACACTACTGTATACATCTGTCAGAACTCACTGAATTAAGCACTTTAAAAATCAATACATCTAACTTTCAAAAATGAATTATAAAAAATAACGGATGTGCAACCTAGCTAGGAGTAGTAGAGTCAGCTCACAGCTTCTGGTTCTTAATTCTTTCTTTGTCAGCCTCAGCAATTGAGCTCATGACATACTGTTTTCTGGGTGGCCCACACAAAGCACTGAGGAAACTGGAGGTTCAAGAACCTAACCATTTCCACCAAATGTGAAGCCCCTCTAGCAGGTAATCTTTGCTTTGCATTCCCTTCATTAGTTTGAGAGAGAATTTGACCATGGGCATTAAGGTCTGAAAGCTGCCCTTGTTCAACCTTGCCTCCACATTTTTCCTTTTATATTTAATGCTTCTCAGTTAACGTGTTGAATTCTTAACTTTATTTCAGAGAGGCTAGTCTGTGACAGATTGCACGTGGATCAGCCTGAAACAGCAAGATGAGGCTTGAGGATTGGATCACTCACCATGAGTTCTCTGGTAATGAGGTTCACATCCCCAGCCACATCCCTGGAGCGAAGTCATGTGCAGATAGGCCCAACTCAAGGTGTGGTCCAGTTGTTAAAAGATTCAGATGTGGTAAGCTAGGATGCCATTCCGTTGAAGGGGAATGCCCTAGCCAATAGGATGTTTCAGGCATTCAAAATGTGTGTGAGAGTAATGAACATATGAACAATGGAAGTAGTTGTTGTTAATTGCATTGATGCCCTATAGGTTAATAATGCAAAAGTTAATGGCCTTAATTACTGGGTATCCTTTGAGCTCTTCTATGGACCATGATCTTCTGGTGAGTATTCTGGTTTCACACAATATGTACCTTTCAGCATTGCCATTTTCCTGAGTCTTTTAATCTCTTCCTCAAAAGTCTCTCTCTGCAATTTAGGCCTTTGAACTGCACTCGGTGCGGGCCATTGCTTGTTCCAGGTTTCTTGGAGCCACTCTAGCACTGAATTTGCTGGAGTCTCTTTACTAGTTTACAAGGAAGCCCTCATTTCATGAAGTGGGCAAGCCAAATAAGATGTAATGAGGTCCACATCCCTGGCCACATCCCCGCAGTTAAGTCATATGCAAACAGGCCCAGGACAAAGTCATATGCAAACATATAAAAGATTCATATGCTTTAAGCTGGGATGCCATGCCATTGAAGGGTAATTCCCTAGCCAATAGGATATTTCAGGCATCCAAAGTCTCAAGAGGCACAGAGACTATTTGCCAGCTTACAAAGAAGCCCTCATTTCATGCAGTGGGCAAGCGGAATAAGATGAAGATCAAGCCAGGATTTGACAGTCAAAGTGACTAAGTTCCAAAGGCAGTCAAATGTTCAGCAGGGGCAAGTATGTTACACCAAAATCAGAGCTCTGATTAGGAAAATCTCAGCTCCTGAAACATGAGACAGGGACAACTGAGTAGATGTCTTTGAAAAATTTGACCTTCCCAGGTCTCTAAATCTTCTGAGCCTAAAGAAGGAGCCCACTGCTCTTCAATAAGAGCTAGCAAACCCCCACCACCAGCAGCAGCAATGTAAGAAGAAAATAGAGGCCTTTCTCCCACATAAAATCAGGTGTGTGCCTCAGGAGATATCCCCAGTTCCCTTATCAGAGTTACACTTCTGGCCACCAGGCCGATAATATGGTCAAGTCACAGATAGGGACATGGTAGGTCTGATAAGAAAAAAAAGGAATATTATCCCAAATACACTGCAAGACCTAGGACTTGTACCAACAAGACTAGAGGGACTCATTGGGCTAGATTCTGGGAATTCTAGGTCAGAGAAAGCAGAAATAAGACTACATAAGTCAGAGTTTATTGACAGGACACTTTCTCAGAACACAGGGCATTGTATTCTGGTAAGGACCCCAGAAGATGTTGCAAACTCTGCTAGCGTGACTCCAAGAAACCTGGAACAAGCAATGGCCTACACTGAGTGCAGTTCAAAGGCCTAAATTTCAGAGAGAGACTTTTGAGGAAGAGATTAAAAGGCTCAGGAAAATGGCAATCCTAGAAGAAACATATTGTGTGAGACCAGAAAACCCATCAGAAGATTATGGTCTATAGAGGAACCCAGAAGATAGCCAGTCATTAACAGCATAAAAAATGTGCTGGTTACTGAAGCATCAGAATCATTAAGAAGTTCAGTGGTGGCTCTCCAGTGCACTCCAGGGCTGAATGCAGAAAAGCCCGGTTGCATACCTAGGCTACCTAAGCACAACGGGCATGATAGTACCTTCATGCAAGAGAAACTTCAATGTGGTGTTAGGACTGCAAGTGCACAGAATGCAAACACTGAGGCTCAGGAACCTCTACTCAGATTTCAGAGGATATATGAAAAAACCTGGATGTCCAGGCAAAAGCCTGCTGCAGGGGCGGAATCCTCACAGAAAACCTCTTCTAGGGCAGTAAGGAAGGGAAACGTGGAGTTTGAGCTCTCACACAGAGGCCCCACTGGGGTGCTGCCTAGTGGAGCTGTAAGAAGAGGGCTACCATCCTCCAGACCTCAGAATGGTAGAGCTACCCAAAGTTGCACCTTGCACCTGGAAAAGCCACAGGCACTCAACGCCAGCTGCAGGGGTGAATCCGCAAAGCCACAGGGGTGGAGTTGCTCAAAGCCTTGGGAGCCCCCCTTGCATCAGCATGCCCTGGATATAAACATGGAGTCAGGGGAGATTATTTTGGAGCTTTAGGGTTTAATGACTGCCCTGCTGTGTTTCAGACTTGCATGGGGCCTGTAGCCCCTTTCTTTTGGCCAATTTCTCCCTTTTGGAACAAGTGTATTTACCTAATGCCTATCCCCCATTGTATCCTGAAAGTGACTAACTTGTTTTTGATTTTACAGACTCATAGGCAGAAGAGACTAGCCTTGTTTCAGATGAAACTTTGGACTGCGGACTTTTGGGTTAACGGTGGAATGAGTTAAGACTTTGGGGGACTATTGGAAAGGTATGATTGTATTTTGCAATGTAAGAGGGATATGAGATTTGGGGAGCCCAGGGACAGAATAATATGGTTTGAATCTGTGTTCCCACCAAATCTCATGTCAAATTGTAATCCCCACTGCTGAAAGTGGGGCCTGGTGGGAGGTGATTGGATCATGGGGTCAGATTTCCCCCTTGGTACTCTCCTTGCAATAGTGAATTCTCATGAGATCTGGCTGTTTAAAAGTGTGTGCCACTTCCCCACCTTTCTATTTCTCCTGTTCTTTTTTTTTTTTTTTTTTTTTTTTTGAGATGGAGTCTCGCTCTGCCGCCCAGGCTGGAGTGCAGTGGCCGGATCTCAGCTTACTGCAAGCTCCGCCTCCTGGGTTTAGGCCATTCTCCTGCCTCAGCCTCCCGAGTAGCTGGGACTACAGGCGCTCGCTACCTCGCCTGGCTATTTTTTTGTATTCTTTTAGTAGAGACGAGGTTTCACCATGTTAGCCAGGATGGTCTCGATCTCCTGACCTCGTGATCCGCCCGTCTCGGCCTCCCAAAGTGCTAGGATTACAGGCTTGAGCCACCGCGCCCGGCCCTACTTCTCCTGTTATGACCACGTAAAGTGCCAGCTTCCCCTTCATTTTCTGCCATGATTGTAAGTTTCCTGAGGCGTCCCTAGAAACTGAGCAGATGCTGCCATGCTTCCTGTACAGCCTGCAGAATCATGAATTAATTAAACCTCTTTTCTTTATAAACTACACAGTCTCAGATATTTCTTTATAGCAGTGTAAGAATGAACTGATACACCCATTGTATAGCAAAAAGGTACAGGAGAGTGTTCATGAACATGGGATCCTCTGGCCATATTATGCATGCACTATCCAGAAGCTGTCAGCTAAAAGTGCTAGAATGTTCACTGAAGGCACCATTGAATCTCCACCTCAGCAGCAATACTACTCAAAACTGACGTGCATGCACTAGGGTACTCACCAAGGAAAACAGCAGGTGTCTCACTGAACTACAAGCTATGGCTGCCACTTAGGCACCTTGGGCATCTTGTGCCCAGGAAGCAGCAGGCAAGAAAAGGAGACATGATCTTGTAAAGAGTAACTGATGCTGATCAGCAAAAAGAAGGACTGCAGTTACAGAATAGGGATAGGGAAGAATACATGGCAAACTCACGTGAACCACCTGGGCATCTGTTCAAACACTCTTCCTAAATTTTAAATGAGGATGACAAATGTATCAACATGTGCCAGAGTAGAGTAGGATGACAAGGGCCTCAGACCATTTATGAATAAGGATTTTGAGTCACATCACAAAATCCTGGAAAGATGATAGCCAAAGGCAGGAGATTTAGAATGGATAGTGGAAGAGGGAGATTATGAAATGATGGGGGCTGTAGCTCACCCCATTGACTTTATTGTGAGTTTCCTCTCATGAAGAGAGGCCTCTGTGCTCTGGAGGAGCTGCTCCATGTGCACATGAAGTAGATCTGTAGATTACAATATGCTTCACTCAGATATACCTTGTATAAAGGAATTTCTGCCAGCTGTGAGAAGCTTGGTGAGCAGATAGCCTCCAGCTTTTAACCCTTTCAAGATCAGCCTCAACTTTTCTTAGTGTTCCCCAGCCAATAAGTACAGTGGAGGTACTAAGGCCTGGCTATTTTATACCATGTGGGATAACTTGTACTGTGCAGCTCTCCACTGCGCTGAAAGTGTCTCTGAAAGTTTGAGGTTAGGGCTCTGATCCTGCTCATTCCTGCTTCCTCACTTTTCCTTTCACAGGTGTTGCTTTCTCAACAAACCTTGTGCACTCCTAATTCTCATTGTCTGCTTCCTGGAGATGTTAATCTGCAACAAATCACAATTGTATTGTTTTGGTTGGAAGGCAACAAACCATGAGAATAGCTATTTAAAAATATGATACTTGAAAGTAAGCAAAAAGTTAAAATTATTTCACCAAACACTTAAAATATATAAATTTTCTCATTTAATTCTCAAGTATATGATATTCAGTTTTTATCATAAAATGATATACAAAAATAAAACTAGGTTGACAGGATAAAGCCATTCTTATATAAAACAAACTGGAATTTTATCCGACTTCATCACCATAATTATTTAGAACTCTTGAACTCTTGGGCTCAAGCAATTCTCCCACCTCAGCCTCCCAAAGTGCTCATCTCCATAAAATTAAAAGTATTTTATAAGTTAACAGACATTTTCAGATAACTATAAATTATACCAGAAAGTAGAATTTAACAGATGCTAAAGTAACTAGATTGAATAGCATAAGAAAGGCTGGAGATTTATTCGGCTTCTACATTTTATTCCAGATATACTTGAGAATAAAGGGCACAAGAACCTTACTCTAAATCACCAGAGAAATCCTGGTCATCAAGTACAAAAAGATCATAGGGATTCATGTATGTACAGCATCTGAGACTCCTATCAAGTGAATCCTCACAGTAATTCCCAAACACTCATCTCATAGTCTTCCAAGAAGATGGCAATAGCTAACGAGTAAAATTGTACAATCCATCAGGGCTACCACTTACTCCGATCATCCGCATTTCAGATACTGTGCTCTAGCAAAATAAGGTCATTATCTCAGAATCAGTTTTAAGAGGGGTGAATTCATTTCCCAATAAGATAAGGTGACCTAAGGGAAGAGACTGATGAGCTTACAAGCTCATTCAGCAAAGTATCCAGCCTGAGGAATGACTCAGTTATAACTACTTAACTAACTAGGCTCCAGGAACACAATACTCAATATGTGTCACAAACATTGAAGTTCCATCTCTCCACCACATGGCAATCAGCTGAACTTCTCACTATAAATAGAAATTATCTGGCACTTATGCAAGAAAACCATGGCCAGTCCCTGGGGGAGAGAATTCCCTGTCCTGACAAATGGGTATCCGCTAAATTACTCCCATCCTTTCTTCCAACCTCTACAGCTTCTGTCTTATGGCTACTATAACCAGTGGCATGAATCTCAGTGGAGAATAAATCAGAAATGTTTATATAATAGTGGAGCAGAGATGATTTTGAAGCAAAGGATGAGAAGGCTAAGAGAAAGAAGAATCTACTCTATCCCCCCACCCTGCCCTACATCATCACCTTGGATACCAACCCAATAAAAGTTGAAATGGGCGCCTCTAGTTGACATAGTTTTTGCAGGAA
Source organism: Rhinopithecus roxellana (assembly GCF_007565055.1). NCBI lineage: Eukaryota > Metazoa > Chordata > Mammalia > Primates > Cercopithecidae > Rhinopithecus > Rhinopithecus roxellana. Next base: position 55,138,897 of record NC_044550.1, read on the forward strand.
AAAAAGGGCTTAGTGAAGGAACAGGTACAAATTAAGACAAAGAAGTAAAGAAAATAATTTGTGAATAAGGGGAGTTTACCGTAGGATTGAGGCAAAATGGATGTGTTCACTCACACCCATCTTTGCCCAATTAACTCTAATTGAGCCATTAAGAATCAATTTAGTGGTCAAACATCAAGAAGAACTTTTCTTATTCTTCACGTCCCCTCACAAATCTTAACTTTGTATTACTTCAAAATGTTGCCACAGTACTTACGATTGCATTTATCATCTTCCATTGCAATTGTCTTTTTGAACTGAAATTTAAATCATATACTATAAATTCACCCTTTTAAGGTGCACAATTCAATAGATTTTAGTATATTTACAAAGTTATGCAATTATCACCAATATCTAATTACACATTTTATCACACCAAGAAGAAACCTCATATTCATTAGAAGTCATCATCCAATCTCCCTTCCATCCCGCCCTTGGAAACCATGAATCTACTTGTCTCCATAGATTTACTGATTCTGGACATTTTATGTAAATGGCATCATGCAATAAGTAGTCTTCTTTTTTCTAGCATCTTTTGCTTAGCTTAACGTGTTCAAGGTTTTTCATGTTGTTGCATGTAACACTACTTTACACCTTTTGATGATTGAATAATATTTTATTATACTTAGGTACCAAACTTTTAATCCATTCACCAGTTGATGGGTTGGACAACTTCTACCTTTTAACTACTGTGAATAATACCGCTATTGAAATTTGTATATGAGTTTTTAAGTGGACTTAGGTTTTCAATTCCCTTGAGTATGTGTTTGGTAGAATTGCTGGGTCATACGGTAACTCTACGTTGAACTTTTTGAAGACCTGCCAAACTGCTTTCCATTTTCCATTCCCACCAACAATGTAATGCCTTTCATTTCTCTAGTCTTCAAGCTTCTTGAGGGTGAGAACTAAGTCTGTGTTCTATTGTATTCCCAGAGCCTACAGGACAGAGCCTAATACACTATGGTTGTCTATATTTGTGAAAGACTAAATAGAAGCCCAAAATAATTTTTAACATTTTTGCCTTCTTCTAGAACATCCCTAATCAAAATAAACCTTCCTGATATCTTTAACTTTCATCTCTCCAGACTTTTTCCCCTATGAAGCTATTGTGAGTAACTAACATACTCCTAGATACCAGCACTTCTCGAAATAGGTGCTCTATGATTGCTAGACCAAAGAATTGTGATCTACTTGGAGTTGCTCACCTGCATATTAAAGAAGTTAATGTAAGATGATCTGATAGTGGAACCAAGTGTTTCCAAGTTGCCAGCTGGCAGGCAGTCAGATGTGCATGCATATTTTCAAAGTGATCCCCAACAAATACAGGCACAGGACATATTTGGCTCTAGGACACCATCTGCTGGCCCTGCTGGCAACAACACTAAATTAACCTGGAAGGGAATGGACTACCACATGGGGCAAAAGAGAGCATATGGTACCCATCCCATTACAAAGGCGACCAGAGAAGATCTGCAGATGAAAGGGCCTTCAAATTCTAGCAGCTCTCAATAGGGATTAGTCTCCCAAAACTGGCTCATAAGTAGCCTGATGACGTCCAGCTCTGACCAGTTAAAGAGACTATTGCATAGAGGAAATACCTACTTTGATCCTCAAACACAAAATGGACATGTGATGTGGATAGAACTTAGACTTTAAACATGAATAACTCTTGAAATGAAATAGTTTACATCACTCATAAAATCGCATGTGAATTTACATGAATTCCTTGTAAAATCTCACAAAAATATTTCCACTTCTGCTCCTGACTGATAGACATTAACTGATTCTCACAAAAAGAAAAGACTCTCCCTGATGTTTTATAAGACACATTACAAACATTACATTGTACACAGAAAACTAGCCTCATTTCAATTTTCCAAGAATAGAAGTTGATAGTGAATAACTATGTTCAGTAAATTCCTGAAATTTTATATAAATTGCCTGTGATAAACAGAATGCCCCTTTCTCACATCAATGGGATTAAGGATATCCATTCTCTAATCTGAAGAACTGTGAGTATGTTGCATTACATACCAAAAGGTCCTTTGCTACATGAACAGACACTTTTCAAAAGAAGACATACATGTGGCCAACAAACATATAAGAAAAAGCTCATCATCACTGATCATTAGAGAAATGCAAATCAAAACCACAATGAGATAACATCTCATGCCAGTCAGAATGGTGATTATTAAAAAGTCAAAAACAACAACAACAACAACAGACATTGGCAAGGCTGTGGAGAAAAGGGAACACTTTTACACTGCTGGTGGGAGTGTAAATTATTCAACCGTTGTTTGCCAATTCTTCAAAGACCTAGAGACAGAAATAGCATTTGACCCAGTAATTCCAATACTCAGTATATACCCAAAGGAATATAAATCATTCTACTATAAAGATACATGCATGTATATGTTCATTGCAGCACTGTTCACAATAACAAAGACATAAATCAACCCAAATGCTTATCAGTGATAGACTGAATATACACCATGGAATACTATGCAGTCATAAAAAGAATGAGATGATGTCCTTTGCACGGACATGGATGGAGCTGGAAGTCATTTTCCTCAGCAAACTAACACAGGAACAGAAAACCAAACACTGCATGTTCTCACCTCTAAGTGGGAGCTGAATGATGAGAACACATGGACAGGACACATGGAGGGGAATGATACACACTGGGCCTGTCAGAGTGGGGCTGGGTTGAAGCAAAAGCATCAGGAAGAATAGCTAATAGATGCTGGGCTTAATACCTAGGTGATGGGATGACCTGTGCAACAAACCACCATGGCACATGTTTACCTATAACAAACCTGCACATCCTGCACACGTACCCCTGAACGTAAAAACTGAAGAAATAACAAATGAACGGCCTTTGCCGATGATATAAATATTATTGACTTTAAAACAGGGAGATTATCCTGGATCATTAGATGGACCCAGTGTAATCACGTGAGTCCTTAAAAGGAGAGATATTTCTTGGACCAGAGTCAGGAAAGAAGCTTCTGAAGAGGAAGTTGGAGAAATCTTAAGGGTAAAAGTGTCTTGACCCACTGTTACTGGAGGGAGTGGGAAAGCTTAAAAAGAAACATGAGCAGCCTCTAGGAGCAAAGATTAGCCCCCAAATGACAACCAAGGAAGTGGGGAACTCAGCCCTATAATCATAAGGAATTGAATTTGGCCAACAACCTAACTGAATGTGGAGGCAGTTTCATCCTCAGAACCGCCAGATAAGAATGTCATCCAGCCAACAGCAGGATTTTAACCTTGTGATATTCTATGCAGAGGGCCTGGCCAAGCCACGCCATATGGACAGAACAATGAATAAAGAAATGTGTGTTTTGTTTTTTTGTTTTTTGTTTTGAGATGGAGTCTCGCTCTGTTGCCCAAGCTGGAGTGAAGTGGCGCGATCTTGGCTCACTGCAAGCTCCACCTCCCGGGTTCACGCCATTCTCCTGCCTCAGCCTCTGGAGTAGCTGGGACTACAGGTGCCCGCCACCACGCCCGGCGAATTTTTTGTATTTTTAGTAGAGACGGGATTTCACCATGTTGGCCAGGATGGTCTCGATCTCCTGACCTCATGATCCGCCTGCCTCGGCCTCCCAAAGTGCTGGGATTACAGGCATGAGCCACCACGCCCGGCCATAAATGTGTTATTTTAAGTCACCAAATTTGTAATAATGTGTTATGGCAGCAATAGAAAACTAATACATTCCCAAATATCAGTATGTTAAACGTCAGTATACTATGGTTGTGAAACACAATTACCATTAGAATGGTCACTTCTAATTGAATAGTTCCAGGACCAAAGCACATTCCACTATGAAATGTTTATAATGCATACATGGAAATTTATGCTCACAATTACTGGGTAATTTTAAAGATGTTATCCAATAATAGTATACTGATTTCTAAGTAATTATTCTCCCCAGCATTTATACTTTAATGATCCACTTTTAAAAATGAAATAGATTATTGCTTTGTCAACTACTTATGTCTTTATAAAATTGCCTTACAAGTTTGATGCAGTTCACTTTAGGAATATATCTCTTTTATGATATGTTTTAACCTATATCATTAGATTTATGTTTAATATAACCACATATTATATACTAACATATAAATTAGGCATATAAACAAAACTTAGTGATTATTAATAAAGTTGAATGAATTAATGCTTAGAAAAATATGAGAACACAAATGATACTAAAGATGTACAGACCTCAAAGTACAAAGAATTCTAAGGCAAAAGTCACTCATATTTTTAGTATATAAATGCATAAAACCAATAACATCAAGCTACTTTTTAACAAGACTTTATTGGTATGATGACCATATTTTGGTATTTATATTTCTTAAATTAGTAGCTTGAAGTTGCATGTGGCTTTATTGCAAGCATATTACAGTTGCTTCAGTTCCTCATCTGCGGAACACATGCTTAGGATATTCCAAGTTTTACCTGCTCCAGCCAGTGCTTCTAAATTAAACAATGCAAACGAAATTGAATTACTCCACAGGTCTAGAACATAACATAAAATCTGGATTTGGAACATGGACACTTACTTTTGCTGAGCTCTTTCAGCCAGCCTTGAAATCTCTATAGCTGCTTTCCTTCCTTCAAAATCTTCCCTTTTCACTCTCTCTCCAGTCCCTCGGTAGCCTAGCTCCACCAACTGGCGGGCCAGGGTTTCATCCTAGAGAGAAAATCAGTTGTTAGATGAGTGGGCAAATGAGAAATACTACTTTTACCTACTTACTTACATCTTACATCTGCAATGTATACCAAGCAATTGCTTTAAATGAAAAAATAAATTTATTCAAAAACTAGACATGATCTATTAGATACTAAAAACTAGAATTTTTCTAATACATTTATACACATCTGATTTGGTCTTCCCTTTCCCATATCTTTAAGATGAAAAAAAGAAAATGTCAACTGCTAACTTTTCTCTAAGGAATTAGAGGACAAAAGTCTGTTGTGTTTTTAATCAATTTATGAGAACAGCTGTGGGTAATTAATAGAGTATCTTTAAAACAACAAAACTAGAGACAATGGTGCTCATACACAAAAGATGTTTTAAAAACCAATGGCAAAAAAAAGAACCAGGCTGCTTTGAGAGTTCAATGTTTCAGACCCTTACTTCCTTGAAGTCAATTAACTGATGGCACAGAATATTATAACTTCAAATACAAAGTAAAGAGGAGCAGATGAATTTCTTACTTAACTATGAAGATTGTTTCCATATTATGTTGGTACCAATAAAAAAAACAGAAAAGTAGAAACCCAAGATCACCACAGAAAAACTTCAAATTGAACAAACAACTTCCCAGTATTTTAGGCCTTACACTTTTCTTAATTGAAGAATTATCGCATACATCTTTGTTATACTTAAAAAAATTGCTTCCCTATGACTTGACAAGGTACCATTTTTCATAAAGTTATTAGCATAAAGATTAAAGTATTAAACAACAGTATTTATATATTAATAAGGGCCATTATTATTTTAATTAAATATAAAATATCTAAAACATAGTGAAAACAGAACCTATTTTATTGTTATGAACACTTAATTACTATATCACTGTTAATGCAAGAACTGTCTAACAGTTAAAGGAGAAAACTTAAGATGTCTAGTTAACAGTCTATTCAAACCATAGTGGTTAAAAGTTATAAGTATTCAGACAAAATAAAAAATTGTATACTGTAAGCCTAGAAACCTGCCATTTTTCTTTTATAATCATTAAAAGCAAATACTAAACTCCACGTAACAAAGTGTATACATTTGCCAAATGATTACAATGCAAAGCAACAGGTCTTGGAAGGCCCCAGGCTATTATTCTTGTTTCTGAGACATTCCCTTGCTTAATAGATTTCTCTACCCCTGTATCCTTTAGTGTGAACCACAAAACTGAGCAAATATCTCCACCTAGTGGAATTAATCTTTAATAGACATACCAATGCAGATTTGGGGATTAATTTACAAAAGTCAGATCATTTGAGTAAGAATTTTCTTAAATACATTACTAAAAGTGAATTTGTAGAAAGGACTTTCAGCTCAGTGAGGTTGTGGGACTCTTCTGCAGGAATATAAATTCCTTGCGGTCAAACATAGAATTTTGTATAATAAAGATTACTTACAATTTGCTATATTTATTTTGTATACTGAGTAAATTTTGTATCCCTGTGTGCTTTACCTGGGTTACACAAAATCGTTTGAATAACACAAAATCATTTGAATAATTCTGGACTCACCAATGCTAAACTATATTGCAAGGATATTGCAAAAAATGGCATGATCTATTGAGAAAATAAGCTGAAAGTCGATACTGATTGCCTCACTTACGATTATCATACCCTAAACTGGTGGAGTCATGAGTCATCTGTCCATTAGGACAATGTATTCCTTGCATGTCTCAAAATATCCTAGTTAAGAGCAAAGCTACTAGCCCAAAGGAAGTACAATGCCCAAGGTTATCCGAGGAATCTGAGCATTGCTTGGGGGATTTGGCTTAAAATGGAATCTTGACTTGCATATTCGAACATAACTTCTTCCCAACCCCCAAAATAATGTCTTTAAGGGACACAAAGAAGACAAAGTCTCAGTGACAAACTCTAAGGCTTGGCAGGTCTCATATTGCCAGCATCCAGAAGAATTTTCCACCAAATATAAAGTAGATAGACTTGAATTGGAAAATAAAATCTATAGGTCCACTGGAAAGTTTGTGTTTTAAAAATTGCACATCATTTTTACATTATCTGCCCTAGGATTCATAAATGTGAAATCTATAACAATCAGAAGGTTAGTGGCTGGCCACTTACCTATCATCTAAATGAGTGCTACTAAATTCATTTTATCTATTTATATTTACAATAGTAATACATTATTGTTGTGGAAAACCTAGAGATATAGGACAAATATATCATCCACATCATATATCATTATGATCTTATCACTCAGAGATAATCACTGACATCTTGGGGTATAGCCTGTCAATCCTTGCTCCTGACATGTGTGTGGGTGTGTTGGATTTCTTTAAACAAAAATAGTATCATGACTCCTGCTTGCAGGGCAGAGAGAAGGCACCTAGACGTGTACCCACCAGCACACCTTCCTCAAACCAGCGCCACGTCCAGCACAATCTCCAGTAGGGGCTCACTCCCCCTCCAGCTGCATTGCCTCTGTCACTGTGCTGAGTGCCTGCAGGGAGGCAGGCACCTCAGCACCTGCTACCACTCTGCTGTGGTTGCCACACCTCGTCCTCCACCCCCAGTTCAGTGGATTCCAAACCTCAAAGAGCAAGAGAATAAAGTCAGGGCCCAATACAAGTCCCCCATACTTAGAACACACAGTCCAGGAGTTGGCAGTTAAGCACTGGCCCCTTAAAATCTCCTAGAAATAAAGCCAGTCAGCTGAATCCATTTTAAACCACAATCAAACTCTCAAAGTCATCAAATAGGATAAAAAAAAAAAAAAAAAAAAAAAACCCATCCCAACGTCAGAAACCTCAAAAATTGAAAGTACATAAGCCCACAAGGGTGAGAAAGAATCAGCAGAAGAACGATGAAAACTCAAAAAGTCAGGGTGCCTTCTTTCCTCTAAATGACCACATCACTCTTCCAGCAAGGGTTCTGAACAGGACTGAGATGGCTGAAACAACAGAAATAGAATTCAGATTATGAATAGGAACAAAGATCATAGGGTTACAGGAGTACATTGAAACCCAATGCACAGAAGCTAGAAATCATGATAAAACAATGCAGGTGCTGACAGGCAAAGTAGACAGTAGAGAAAAGAAGGTAACTAACCTGATAGAGTTGACAAACACAATATGAGAATTTCATTATGTAATCACAAGTATTAGTAGCAGAATAGACCAAGTAGAGGGAAGAATCGCGGAGCTTGAAGACTGGCTTTCTAAAATAAGACAGTCAGAAAAGAATAGAGAAAATAGAATGAGAAGGAATTAACAAAACCTCTGAGAAATATGGGATTAGGTAAAGAGATGGAATCTATGACTCACTGGTGTCCCTGAAAGAGATGGGGAGAATGGAAGCAACTTGGAAAATGTATTTCAGGATATCATCAAAAGAACTTCTCCAATCTAGCTAGAGGGGGCAATTTACAATTTCAGAAAATGCAGAGAACCCCAGTAAGTTACTTCACAAGAAGATCATCTCCAAGATATATAATCATCAGATTCTCCAAGATTAAAATGAAAGAAAAACTGTTAAGGGCAGCTAGAGAGAAGCGTCAGATCAAATCTATCAGACTAACAGCAGACCTTTCAGCAGAAACTCTACAAGCCAGAAAAGACTGGGGGCCAATACTCAACATTCTTCAAGGAAAGAAAATCCAAACCAGAATTTCATATTTGGCCAAGCCAAGCTTCATAAACAAAGGAGAAATAAGATCCTTTTCAGACAAGCAGATGCTGAAGGAATTTGTTACAACCAGACCTGACTTACAAGAGCTCCTAAAGGAAGCACTAAATATGGAAAGACCATTACCAGCCACTACAAAAACACACTGAAGTACATAGACTAATGACACTAAGAAGCAACCACATAAACAAGTCTGCAAAATAATTAGCTAAAACTATGCTGACAGGATCAAATCCACACATATCAATACTAACTTTGAATGTAAATGGGCTAAAAGCCCCAATTAAAAGACACAGAGTAGCAAGCAGGATAAAGAACCAAAACCCGTTGCTGTCTTCAAGAGACCAGTCTCACAAGCAATTACACACATAGGCTCAAAATAAAGGAATGGAGACAAATCTACCAAGAAATGGAAAATAGAAAAAAGCAGGGGTTGCAATCCTAGTTTCTGACAAAACAGACTTTAAACCAACAAAGATAAAAAAAGACAAGGAAGGGCATTACATAATGGGAAAGGGTTCAATTCAACAAGACTTAACTATCCAAAATATATGTGCACCCAAGACAGGCGCACCCAGATTCACAAAGCAAGTTCTCAGAGACCTTCGAAGAGACTTAGACTACCATACAATAATAGTGGGAGACTTTAACACCCCACTGACAATATTAGACAGATCATCGAGACAGAAAATTATCAAAGATACTCAGGACCTAAACTAAGCATTGAATCAAATGGAACGGATAAATATCTACTCTCTAACCCAAAATAACAGAATGTATGTTCTCCTCATTGCCACCTGTCACATATTCTGAAATCGACAACATAATCAGAAGTAAAACACTCCTCAGCAAATGCAAAATAATTGAAATCATAATAAACAATATCTTGGACCAAAGCACAATCAAACTAAGAAATTTAAGAAATCAAAACTTAAAAATTCAATCAAAACCATAAATTACAGGAAAACTGAATAACTGGCTCCTGAATGACTTTTCAGTAAATAATGAAATTAAGGCAGACATCAAGAAGCTCTTTAAAACTAAAGAGAACAAAGGTACAATATGCTAGAATCTCTGGGACACAACTAAGGCAGTGTCAAGAGGGAAATTTATAGCACTAAATGTCCACATCAAAAAGTTGGAAAAATCTAAAGTTAACAATCTAACATTACAATTAAAAGAACAAGAGGATCAAGAGAAAACAAATCCCAAAGCAAGCTAGCAGAAGATGAGAAATAACTAAAATTAGAGCTGAACTGAAGGAGACTGAGACACACACACAAAAATATTCAAAAGATCAACAAATACAGAAGCTGGGTTTCTTGAAAAAAATAATAAAATAGGCCACTAGCTAGACTAATGAAGAAGAAAAGAGAGAAGGTTCAAATAAACACAATCAGAAACAACAGGGAGATATAACCACTAACCCCAGAGAAATATAAACAACCATCAGATAATACTATGAACACCTCTATGCACATAAACTAGAAAATCTAGACAAAATGGATTAATTATTGGACAAATAAACCCTCCCCAGACTGAACCAGAAAGAACTTGAATCCCTGAACAGACCAATAATGAGTTTTGAAATTGAGTCAGTAATAGCCTACCAACTAAAAAAGTCCAGGATCAGATTAATTCACAGCTGAATTCTGCCAGATGTACAAAGAAGAGCTCATACCATTCATGCTGAAACTATTCCAAAAAATTGAAGAGGAGGAAGTTCTCCCTAACTCATCCTACAAGGCAAGCATCATCCTGATACCAAAACCAGGTAGAGATACCACAATAAAAGAAAACTTCAGGCAAATATCCTTGATGCATATTGATGCAAAAATCCTCAATAAAATACTGACAAACCGAATCCAGCAGCACATCAAAAGTTTATCCACCACAATCAAGCTGCCTTCATCCTTGGGATGCAAGGTTTGTTCAACATATGTAAATCAATAAACATAATTCATCACATAAACAGAACTAAAGATAAAAACCACACGATTATTTCAATAGATGCAGAAAAGACCGTTGATAAAATTCAACATCCCTTCGTGTTAAAAATTCTCAATAAACCAGGTATTGAAGGAACATACCTTAAAACAATAAGAGCCATTTATGACGAACCCACAGCCAATATCATACTGGGCAAAAACGGGAAGCATTACCCTTGAAAACTGGCACAAGACAAGGATGTCCTCTCTGATCACTCCTACTTAACATAGCATTGGAAGTTCTGGCCAGGGCAACCAAGCAAGAGAAAGAAATAAAGAGTATTGAAATTGGAAGAGAGGAAGTCAAACTGTCTTTGTCTGCAGATTATATGATCTTATATCTAGAAAATCCTATCAACTCAGCCCAAAAGCTTCTTAAGCTGATAAGCAACTCCATCAAAGTCTCGGGATATGGAATCAATGTGCAGAAATCACAAGCATTCTTAAACACCAACAATAGACAAGCAGAGAGAAAAATTATGAATGTACTCCCGTTCACTATTGCCACAAAAAGAATAAAACACCTAGGAATACAGCTACCAAGGGAGATGAAGGACCTCTTCAAGGAGAACTACAAACCACTACTCAAGGAAATTAGAGAGGACACAAGCAGACAGAAAAATATTCCTTGCTTATGGATAGGAAGAATCAATGTCGTGAAAATGGCCATACTGCCCAAAGCAATTTATCAATTCAATGCTATTCCCATTAAATTATCACTGAAATTTTTCACCGAATTAAAGAAACTATTTTAAAATACATATGGAACAAAAAAAAAAAAAAAAAAAAAAGAAGGGCTCATATAGTCAGGATAATCCTAAGCAAAAAGAACAAAGCTGGAGGTATAACGGTACCTGACTACAAACTACCAGGCTACAGTAACCCAAACAGCATGGTACTGATACAAAAACAGGTACATAGACCAATGGAACAGAATAGAGAACTGAGAAATAAAGCCACATATCTACAAACATCTAATCTTTGACAAACCTGACAAAAACAAGCAATGGGGTAAAGATTCCCTATTTAACAAATGGCACTGGGAGAACAGGCTAGTCATATGCAGAAAATTGAAACTGGACCCGTTGCTTACACCATATACAAAAATTAACTCAAGATGGATTAAAGACTTAAATGTAAAACCCAAAACTATAACAACCCTAGAAGAAAATCTAGGCAATACCATTCAGGATATAAGCATAAGCAAAGGTTTTATGATGAAATCACAAAAGCAATTGCAACAGAAGCAAAAATTGACAAATGGGATTTAATTAAACAAAAGAGCTTCTGCACAGCAAAAGAAACTATCATCAGAGCAAACAGACAACCTATAGAACGGGAGAAAAAACTATCGTCAGAGTGCTAACAGACAGCCTAAGCAGACTAGGATAAAATTTTTGCAAATTATGCATCCAACAGAGGTATAATAACCAGCATCTAAAAGGAATGTAAACTTACAAGAAAAAAAAAAAAAAGACAACTCCATTAAAAAGCAAAGGACATTGGGAGGCTGAGGCAGACAGATCACAAGGTCCGGAGTTCGAGATCAGCCTGTCCAACATAGTGAAATCCCGTCTCTACTAAAAATACAAAACATTAGCCAGGTGTGGTGGTGTGCGCCTGTAATCCCAGCTACTCAGGAGGCTGAGGCAGGAAAATCACTTGAACCAGGGAGGCAAAGGTTGCAGTGAGTGAGATGGCACCACTGCACTCCAGCCTGGGCCACAGAGCAAGACTCCATCTCAAAAAAAAAAAGAAAGCAAAGGACATGAACACTTTTTAAAAGAAGACATACATATGGCCAACAATCACATTTTAAAAAGCTCAACATCATTGATTATTAGACAAATGCAAATCAAAACCAAAATGAGATACCAACTCATGCCGGTCAGAATGGCTATTACTAAAAAATCAAAAAATAACAGACACTGGCAAGCTTGTGGAGAAAAAGGAACGCTTACACATTGTTGGTGGGAGTGTAAATTAGTTCAACCATTGTAGAAGATAGTGCAGCAATTCCTCAAAGACCTAAAAACAGAAATACCATTTGTCCCAGAAATATCACAGGTGGGCATATACCTGAAGGGATATAAATCATTCTATTATAAAGATACATGCACACATATGTTCATTGCAGCACTATTTACAATAGTGAATCAATCTAAATGCCCATCAATTACTTACTAGATAAAGAAAATGTGGTACATATATACAATAGAACACTATGCAGCTATAAAATGAATAAGATCATGTCCTTTTCAGGGAAATGGATGGAGCTGGAGGCCATTATTCTTAACAAACTAACACAGGAACAGAAAATCAAATACCACATGTTATCACTACAAGTAGGAGCTAAACAGTGAGAACACATGGACATATAGAGGGAAGCAACACATATTGGCACCTATCAGAGGGAGGAGGATGACAGAAGGAAGATCAGGAAAAACTACTATGGGTACTAGGCTTAATACCTGGGTGAAAAAATAGTCTGTACAACAAATCCCCATGACACTTTTAGCTATATAGCAAACCTGTACATGTAACGCTGAACTTGAAATAAACGTGAAAGAAAGAGAAAAGTCTTATGTATGCTTCAAAAATTAAAATATGTTGTAATTAATAAAGTTCAAATAAAGGTCATTGAAAAGTTTGCAGATTTAATCATTTAAACATTTACCCAAAAAAGTGGATCATGCTGTGTAAAATCTCTCATGACCTACTTCTCCAACAGTTAACAATACATCTTGAACACCTTTCCATTAAATATATATACAATAAAACTTTAGTGATTACATATCCCATACAATTTGTAAGGACAGGTATTGTACACATTAATAATTTACTATTGTGTCTTCAGTTCACTGCCTTCCTCTGACAATGAAAATGATATGAAATCCTAATTTGATTTGCATTGCTTTGATTACTAGTGAGATTCACCATCTGTTTACACATTTATCAGTCATGTGCATTTCTTCCTTTTGAATTGTTTTGAATTATTAAATGAACCTTTGTTCATTTATTACTAATTAGTAACAACTTTGTGTGTGTAATAAATATATTAAATAAGTGCCTGCAAAATATCCACAAACAGTGTTCCTAGGTCATTGTTTTCCTGAAACTCTTAATAGTTTTTACACCAAAATGTTCAAAGCATTTAGGATATATTTTGGTGCCTGGTGTTGAAAGAGAAATACCTTTACTTTTTCAAAAAGTTTTTTTATTCCAAAAGACACAGCTGAAACATTAACTGTTAAACATTGCTTCTTTTATCTACTGATTTGAAATTTAACATTTTGGTGTACTCAATTCTTAAATATATTAGAAGTGACTTCTCTATTTCTATTCTGTACTATTAATTAGTTTCTCTGCCCTCTCAACCGTATCACAGATAGTGTGGACACTGCCCTCTCAACCTGCCCAGGGAGAAAGCCCTACTACAACTTGTTTGACCCCCACAGATTTCAAGTTTCACTTGTGTCAAGCTAACTGCTTCCAGGAACAGCAACTTTACTCAAGGAAGGTCAGAGTTGGGAGTGTCAGAAAGCATGACATAGTCGAATGCCATCTTCTACTAATTTTGGCAATCTGGATAATTTATAATACCAGATTTCTTGATGTTAAAGCAATATGACATTTTTGGAATAAGCTTATTGCAGGAGGCGTCTCCCAAAAACAGACTTTGGGATGTGGATTTGTGTGCAGAAAATTTACCGGAGAGCACTCTCAGAATTTGCACTTCCAGTGGGGTGAAGAAAGCAGGACTGGGCAGTCAGCAGCTCTGGAGGTGGAATGGTCTCTTAGAGTTGATCCAAATTGATTAAAGTGGCCACATCTTTACAATCTACAATAAGCAGTAATTTAAAGAGAACTACCCCAAGAAGGGAGTATGACTTTGGAAGACGTGAGTGTTTAGGGTGACTACAATCAGCATAGTAAGGGGTTTGTCAATGTTGTTGATATTTTTAAAAAGCAACTTTTGATAGCATTGATCTCTACTATTTTTCAATTTTCTACTTCACTGATTTCTGCTCTCTGGTATTCCTTCTGTCTACTTGCTTGGACTCAATTTGTATTGTTTTAAAGCTTCTGAAGTTGAAGCTACTATTATTAATTTCTAGACCTTTCTCCTTTTCCCATATAAACTTTTAAATCTGTAAAGTTCCCTCTATAGATTCCTTTACGTATATCTAACAAACATGTATACATTTTGTTTTCTTTTTTATTCAAATTAAAAATTTTTTTTCTAATTTTTCTTTTAATTTCTTTTTTGACGTTGAGTTACTTAGAACTACGTTGTTTATTATCCAAATATTTCGGAATTTGAGGAGTGTATTTCTGTAGCTGATTTCTAGTTTTAATTCTGTTACTATCACAGAACATACTTTTGTATGATTTCAATATTTTAAATGTATTGAGTCTTGTTTTATGACCCTGCATATGGTCCCTCTTCATAAATGTCCCATGAGCATTTGAAAAGAATAGGTATTCTATTGTCGTGTGAACTCTAAGAGACCATTCCACCTCCAGAGCTGCTGACTGCCCAGTCCTGCTTTCTTCACCCCACTGGACGTGCAAATTCTGAGAGTGCTCTCCAGTAAATTTTCTGCACACAAATCCACATCCCAAAGTCTATTTTTGGGAGACGCCTCCTGCACTAAGCTTATTCTATTTATTTATTTTTTTGAGACAAAGTCTCACACTGTTGCCCAACCTGGAGTGTAGGGGCACAATCTTGGTTCACTGCAACCTCTGCCTTTCAGATTCAAGTGATTCTCCTGCCTCAGCCTCCCAAGTAGCTGGGATTAACAGGCGTGCGCCACCATCGCCGCCTAATTTCTGTATTTTTAGTAGAGACAGGGTTTCACCATGTTGGCCAGGTTGATCTTGAACTCCCGACCTCAAATGATTCACTAGCTTCAGCCTCCCAAAGTGCTGGGATTACAGGCGTGATGAGTCACTGCGCCCGACCTTTGACTGCTCTTTAAATCTTTTACATACTTAACATTTATTCTAACTTCTGGTTCTATCAGTTACTGAAAAATGATGTTTATGTCTCTAGTTACAATTGTGAATTTGTCTATTCTTTCAATTCTTATCAGTTTTGCATAATGCATTTTGAGGATCTGGTATGAGGCATGTAGGCTAAATGTTTATTAAAATGTATTGATTGACTCATTTATATATATTAAAAAGTCCTCCTTTTTCCCTGAAATACTTCTTGTTCTGAGGTCTACTTTGCCTGATATTAATATAGACATTATAACTCTCCTTTTCTTTATGCTTGTATGATACATATTTTCCATCCTTTTAATCTATTAAAATTATCTATTAATGATAATATGAAATTAACATTATATTAACATTATAAATCATAATTTATGATTAATAAATCATTAATTATAAACAATTTAATATAAATGTATTAACATTAATAGATTGTTAGTTTAACATTATCAATATGTTAATATACATATAACATTATTAATATTAATCTCAATAATTTACATTATTAATCTATTAATGTTAATACGTTTACTTTAAGTTGTTTTATTTATACTTAACGTGGGATGGCATATATGGCTCTTGAACTTTTATCTATTCTGACCATCTCTGCCTTTGAATTGAAGTGTTCAGATCATTTACATTTAATGTGATTTTCAGCATGGCTGGGCTTTAATATATCACCTTGTTATTTCTTTTTTATTAGTCCCATTTGCTTTGATATTTATTTTTTATTTCTATTTTTTGTTTCTTTTTTATTTCCATTTTGTCTCAACTATTACGTTTTTAGTTACATGTCTACTTTACTTTTCAGCAGATGCTCTGATTTACAAGAATTATTAGCTTATTAATTCTACTTTAAAATAATATTATACTATTTCAAGTATAAGAACCCATTGCAACATTATCCCCTCCTATCTTTTGTGCTATTGTTGTTTCATATTGTATTTCTATGCATGTTATAAACCACAAAATGCAATGTCATTATTTTTCTTTCAATAATCAATAACCTTTAAAGAAATGTAAAACTGAGAAAAAAAATTGTATTCACATATAGCATTTCTGGTGCTTTTCATTCATTTTCACTTTGATCCAAGTTTCCTGCTGATATATAATTTTCCTTCAACCCAAAGAACTTCACTTAAAATTTCTACTAATATATATCTGCTAACAACAAATGATTCTGGCTGAAAAAGTAAATTATCTCACCTTACTCTTTTCTTCTGATATAGTGTTCTAGCTTGACTTTTTTCAAATCTTTCAGCACTTTAAAGATGCCATTCATTTTTCTATGGCTTGCATTGGTTCTTTTTTATTTATTTATTTAATTTTTTACTTTAAGTTCTGGGATACATGTGCAGAAAGTGCAGGTTTATTATATAGGTATATATGTGCCATGGTGGTTTCCTGAATCTATCAACCCATCATCTAGGTTTTAAGCCCCATATGCATTAGCTATTTGTCTTAATGCTCTCCCTCCCTTGGCCCCCCATCCCCCATCAGGCCCCAGTATGTGATGTTCCCCTCCCTGTGTCCATGTGTTCTCATTGTTCAATTCCTACTTATTAGTGAGAACATGTGGTGTTTGGTTTTTTATTCCTGTCTTAGTTTGCTGAGAATTATGGTTTCCAACTTCATCCATGTCTCTGCAAAGGACATGAATTCATTATTTTTTATGGCTGCATAGTATTCCATGTGCCACATTTTCTTTATTCATTCTATCATTGGTGGGCATTTTGGTTGGTTCCAAGTCTTTGCCATGGTAAATAGTGCTGCAATAAAGATATATGTTTATGTGTCTTTATAGTAGAATTATTTATAATCTTTTGGGTATATACCCAGTAATGGGATTGCTGAGTAATATTCAGTCATTGCTGTCTTTGGTATACTTTATAATGTGTTCTTTTACTTTTGTTTTTAAGATTTTCCCTTTATCACTCATTTTCAGTGATTTTATTGAAATATTCCTTGGTGTAGTTTTCTTTGCATTTATTCTGCTTGGAATTCATTGAACTTTTTGACTCCATGGGTTTGCAGTTTTCATAAAATTTGGAAACTGTTTAGCCATTACCATTTAAAATATATTTTATTCCTTCCTTCCCTTTGTTCCTTTTGGACTCCATTTAAATGTATGTTAGACTGTTTGACATTGCCCCACATGTTACTGAGGCTGTGTTCATTTTTGTTTATGTCTTTTGTTATTATCTTATTTATTGCTGGTGAACAGAGTTGTTTTCACTCAATTTTTAATTTCCTTTCTAAACTCATTTATTTGTTATAAGATTTCAGCTAATTTTTCTTGTATTTTCATTGTAGACAATCATATTGCCTATATGTAATTATATTCCGACTCTTTTCAAATATTTATGACATTTTCCTTCAGTTGCAGCACTGCACTGCTAGACTGCCAATAAAACACTACTAGTAGTAGCAACCATTTTATCATGTTTCTGATTCTAATGCTAACCCTTCAAGTGTTTAAACACTGAGTATGACATTTTTCTGTGAGTGTTGAAAATACTCCTTACCAAGTTATAGTAAGAGTGGCTTTAGAATTTTATCTATGCTTTTTCTTCATCTATAGAAATAATCTTTTTTTTAATCTAATATCATGAGTTCATCCTTGCAGTCCCATAACAAATCATACTATTTTCACTCTGACATATATTCTTGGATTCATTTTAAATTTCTTTCATTCAGTTCGTAAGTAAAGTTAGTCTTCAGTTTTCTTTTTTTTTATTTTTTTATTTTTTATTTTTTTATTTTTTTATTTTTTTATTTTTTTTTGCTTTTTAAAAATTTATGTCAGGGCTATGCATGTCCTATAAAATTTGAAAAACTCTCATCCTTTATTTGTGCTAATTTTTATTTATACAAGTCAGACATAAATATATTCTCCTTGTGAAATATTAAAACATAGCATATGTAGTAAATTTGTATTGCATCAAATTATCTAAGCTGAAACTTCATTTCCCATAATTTTACTTCCTTGGATAGTTACATGCTAGGGTGAGCCACAAGAGACATTTGTAATACATTTAGAAAGGAGAAGTGAAGGAGGAGCAATATTATTTTAGCTTTTGGAGGCTCTCTTCTTTAAGCTTCTCCAACTTCTGTGTCAAGTGCATGGTTAGCTTTGTGACTACAGGTGCCAGCTTCTCCTGCAGAATGCCCCCACCATCAAAATTGTATGGCTGGCAGGGTCATGAGCACCTGACAGAGGTTTCAGTCTGTCCTCACAGATTCTAGCTTACCCTTGCAGTTCTCAGTGTGACTTCAGTCTCCAGGACCAGACAACAAAGACATAGCTTTCATCAACAGTGTAAACAGCTCTCATGTTGTGCAAGGACAAAACTCTATAAAATAAATTATATGTGTTTGTTTCTTATGGAAGCCAGGGATCCCACAAGAAAATACCACAAATTGGGTAGCTCAAATCACAGAAATATATTTTCTCACACTTCTGAAGGTCGAACAGCAAGGTGTTGGCAGGTTGGGCTTTTTCTGAGAACTTTCTTCTTGAACTGCAGATGACCAAGTTCTCACTCACGCCATTCTGACTGGCACGAGATGGTATCTCATTGTGGTTTGATTTGCATTTCCCTAATGATCAGTGATGTTGAGCTTTTTTTTTATATACGTTTGTTTGCTGCATGAATGTCTACTTTTGAGAAGTTGTCCTTTACCCAGTTTTTAATGAGATTGATTGTTTTATTCTTATACATTTGTTTAAGTTTCTTATAGATTCTGGATATTAGACCTTTGTCAGATGAATAGATTGCAAAAATTTTCTACAATTCTGTATGTTGTCTATTCACCTAATTTTCTTTTGCTATATAAAAGCTCTTTAATGAGATCCCATTTGTTAATTTTTGCTTTTGTTGCAATTGCTTTTGGCGTTTTCATCATGAAATCTTTGCCCATGCTGAGGTACTGAGTGGTATTGCCTAGATTTTCTTTTAGAGTTGTTATTGTTTTGGGTTTTACATTTAAGTCTTTAATCAATCTTGAGCTAATTTTTGTATATGGTGTACAGAGGGGATCCAGTTTCAATTTTCTGCATATAACTAACCAGTTCTCCCAGCACCATTTATAAATAGGGAATCCTTTCCCCATTGCTACTGTCAGGTTTGTCAAAGATGAGATGGTTGTACATGGGTGGTCTTATTTCTGTCTTCTCTATTCTGATCGATTGCTCAGTTCTCTATTCTGTTCTGTTGCTCTATGTGTCTGGTTTTGTACCATTATCGGGCTGTTTTGGTTACTGTAGCCTTATAGTTTGAAGGCAGGTACCATAATGCCTCCAGCTTTGTTCTTTATGCTTAGGATTGTCTTGGCTATGTGAGCTTTTTTTTTGGTTCTATATGTTTTTTAAAATAGTTTCTTCTAATTCTGTGAATAATATCAGTGGTAGTTTAATGGGAATAGCTTTGTATCTATAAATTACTTTGGGCAGCATGGCTATTTTTACAATATTAATTCTTCCTGTCCATGAGCATGGAATGTTTTTCCATTTGCTTGTATCCTCTCTGATTTCCTTGAGCAGAGGTTTGTAGTTCTCCTTGAAGAGGTCCTTCACTTTCCTTATTAGCTCTATTCCTAGGTATTTCATTCTTTTTATAGCAATCGTAAATGGGAGTTCATTCACAATTTGGCTCTTTGCTTGCCTGTTGTTGATGTATAGGAATGTTAGCGATTGTGCACATTGATTTTATATCCTAAGAATTTGCTGAAGTTGTGTATCAGCTTAAGAAACTATTGGGCTGTACTGAATGGGCAAAAGCCGGAAAGATTCCCTTTAAAAACCGGCACAAGACAGGGATGCCCTCTCTCTCTACTCCTGTTCAACATAGTGTTGGATGTTCTGGCCAGGGCAATCAGGCAAGAGAAAGAAATAAGGGGTATTCAATTAGGAAAAGAGGAAGTCAAATTGTCCCTGTTTGCAGATGACACATGACTGTATATTTAGAAAATCCCATCGTCTCAGCCCAAAATCTCTTTAAGCTGATACGCAACTTCAGCAAAGTCTCAAGATGCAAAATCAATGTGCAAAATTCACAAGCATTCCTATACACCAATAACAGACAAACAGAGAGTGAACTCCCATTCACAATGGCTACAAAGAGAATAAAATACCTAGGAATGCAACTTACAAGGGATGTGAAGTATTTCTACAAGAAGAACTACAAAGCACTGTTCAATGAAATAAAAGAAGACACAAACAAATGGAAGAACATTCCATGCTCATGGATAGGAAGAATCAACATCATGAAAATGGCCATACTGCCCAAGGTAATTTATAGATTCAATGCCATCCCCACCAAGCTACCAATGACTTTCTTCCCAGAATTGGAAAAAACTACTTTAAAGTTCATATGGAACCAAAAAAGAGCCTGCATTGCCAAGACAATCCTAAGCAAAAAGAACAAAGCTGGAGGCATCATGCTACCTGACTTCAAACTATACTATGAGGCTACAGTAACCAAAACAGCATGGTACTGGTATCAAAACAGATATATAGACCAATGGAACAGAACAGGGGCCTCAGAAATAACACCACACATATGCAGCCATCTGATCTTTGACAAACCTGACAAAAACAAGAAATGGGGAAAGGATTCCCTATTTAATAAATGGTGCTGGGAAAACTGGCTAGCCATATGTAGAAAGCTGAAACTGGATCCCTTCCTTACACCTTATACAAAAACTAATTCAAGATGGATTAAAGACTTAAATGTTAGACCTGAAACCATAAAAACCCTAGAAGAAAACCTAGGCAATACCATTCAAGACATAGGCATGAGCAAGGACTTCATAACGAAAACACCAAAAGCAATGGCAGCAAAAGTCAAAATAGACAAATGGGATCTAATTAAACTAAAGAGCTTCTGCACAGCAAAAGAAACAACCATCAGAATAAACAGGCAACCTACAGAATGTGAGAAAATTTTTGCAATCTACCCATCTGACAAAGTGCTAACATCCAGAATCTACAAAGAACTTAGAAAAATTTTCAAGAACAAAATCAAACAACCCCATCAAAAAGTGAGCAAAGGATATGAACAGACACTTCTCAAAAGAAGACATTTATGCAGCCAACAGACACATGAAAAAATGCTCATCATCACTGGTCATCAGAGAAATACAAATCAAAACTGCAATGAGATACCATCTCACACCAGTTAGAGTGGCAATCATTAAAAAGTCAGGAAACAACAGATGCTGGAGAGGATGTGGAGAACTAGGAACGCCTTTACACTGTTGGTGGGATTGTAAACTAGTTCAACCATTGTGGAAGACAGTGTGGTGATTCCTCAAGGATCCTGAACTAGAAATACCATTTGACCCCATTACTGGATACATACCCAAAGGATTATAAATCATGCTATTATAAAGACACAAGCACATGAATGATTATTGTGGCACTATTCACAATAGCAAAGACTTGAAACCAACCCAAATTTCCATCAACGATAGACTGTATTAAGGAAATGTGGCACATATACACCATGGAATACTATGCAGCCATAAAAAAAGATGAGTTCATGTCCTTTTCCAGGGACATTGATGAAGCTGGAAACCTTCATTCTGAGTAAACTGATCACAAGGACAGAAAACCAATCACTACATGTTCTCACTCATAGGAGGGAATTTAACAATGAGAACACTTGGACATAGGGAGGGGAACATCACACACCGGGGCCTGTCATGGGGTGGGGAGCTGGGGGAGGGATAGCATTAGAAGAAATACCCACTGTAAATGACGAGTTAATGGGTGCAGGAAACCAACATGGCACATGTATATCTATGTAACAAACCTGCACGTTGTGCACCTGCACCCTAGAACTTAAAGTATAATAATAATAATAAAAAGAAACTGTTAGGCTGGGACAATGAGATTTTCTAGATATAGGATCATGTCATCTGCAAACAAATATAATTTGTCTTCCTCTCTCACTATTTGGAAACCCTTCATTTATTCTCTTGCCTGATTGCCCTGGTCAGAACTTTCAATACTATGTTGAATAGGAGTGACAAGAGAGGACATCCTTGTCTTGTGACAGTTTTCATGGGGAATACTTCCAGCTTTTATCCATTCAGTATGATATTGTCTGTGGGTTTGTCATATATTGCTCTTATTATTTTGAGGTGTGTTTCTTCAATACCTAGTTTACTGAGAGTTTTTAACATAAAGGGATGTCAAATTTTACTCAAAGTCTTTTCTGCATTTATTGAGATAATCATGTGGTTTTTTAAATTTTAGTTCTGTTTATGTGATGAATTACATCTATTAATTTGCCTATCTTGAAACAACCTTGCATCCCAAGGATGAAGCAAACTTGACTGTGATGAATAAAGTTTCTTATGTGCTGCTGTATTCAGTTTGCCAGTATTTTATTGAGGATTTTTGGATTGATATTCATTAGGGATATTGGACTGAAGTTTTCTTTTTTTGTTGTATATCTGCCAAGTTATGGTATCCAGATAATACTGGCCTTATAAACTGAGTTAGGGAGGAGATTCCCTTTTTCAATTTTTTTAAATAGTTTCATTAGAAATGATATCAGCTCTTCTTTATACCTCTGGTAGAATTCAGGTGTAAATTCATCTGGTCCAGGGCTTTTTTTTGATTGGTAGGCTGTTTATTATTGCTTCAATTTCAGAACTTGTTATTGTTCTACTCAGAGATTCAATTTCTTCCTGGTTCAGTCTTGGGAGGGTGTATTTGTTCAGAAATTTATCCATTTCTTCTAGGTTTTCTATTTTCCGTGCAAAGAGGTGTTCATAATATTATCTGATGGTTGTATTTTTGTGGGGTCAGTGGTAATATCTCTCTTATCGTTTCTGACTGTGTCTATTTCATTCTTCTCTCTCTCTCTCTCTCTCTCTCTTTAACTAGTCTAGGTAGCGGTCTATTTTGTTAATTTTTTCAAAAAACTAGCTCCTGGATTTGTTGTTTTTTTGAAGAGTTGTTCATGTTTCTATCTCCTTCAGTTCAGCTCTGATCTTGGTTATTTCCTGTCTTCTGCTAGCTTTGGGGTTTGTTTGCTCCTGGTACTCTGGTTCTTTTAGTGTGTTGTCACATTGTTAATTTGAGATCTTTCTATCCTTTTGATGCAGGCATTTAGTGCTACAAATTTCTCTCTTCATACTACTTTGGCAGCATCTCAGAGATTCTGGCACATTGTCTCCTTGTTCTCATTAGTTACAAATAGCTTCTTGATTTCTGTCTTAATTTAATTATTTACCCAGGAGTCATTCAAACGCAGGTTATTCAATTTCCATTTAGTTGTGTGGTGTTGAGTGAATTTCATAGTCTTGAGTTCTAATTTGATTGCACTGTGGTCTGAGAGACTGTTTGTTATTATTTCAGTTCTTTTGCATTTGCTGAAGAGTGTTTTACTTCCAAATATGTGATCAATATTAGGGTAAGTGCCATGTGACAATGAGAAGAATGTACATTCTGTTGTTTGGGGTGGAGAGTTCTGTAGATGTCTATGAGGTCCACTAGATCCACAGCTAAGTTCAGGTCCTGAATATCTTTGTTAACTTTCTGTCTCAGTGATCTGTCTAATACTGTCAATAGGGTGTTAATGTCTCTCACTATTATTGCGTGAAAGTCTAAATCTCTTTGTAGGTCTCTAAGAACTTGCTTTATGAATCTGGGTGCTCCTGTATTAGGTGCATATATATTTAAGATAGTTAGCTCTTCTTGTTGAGTTGAACCCTTTCTCATTATGTACAGCCCTTCTTTGTCTTTTTAAATCTTTGTTGTTTTAAAGTCTGTTTTGTCAGAAACTAGGATTGCAACCCATGCTTTTTTCTTGGTAAATTTTTCTCCATCCCTTTATTTTGAGCCTACGTGTGTCACTGCACATGAGATGGGTCTCTTGAATACAGCATAGCAATGGGTCATGACTCTATCCAGATTGCCATTCTGTGTCTTTTAACTGGGGCATTTAGCCCATTTACATTTAAGTTTAATATTGTTATGTGAGAAATGGATCCTATCATCATGATGCTAGCTGGTTATTTTGCAGACTTGTTTATGTGGTTGCTTCATAGTGTCTTTATTTGGTGTACTGTGTACTTCAGTGTGTTTTTGTAGTGGCTGGTAAATGGTTTTTCCTTTCCATATTTAGTGCTTCCTTTAGGAGTTCTTGCAAGGCAGGCCTGGTGGTGATGAATTTCCTCAGCATTTGCTTGTCTGATAAGCATCGTATTTCTGCTGTGCTTATGAAGCTTAGCTTGGCTGGAAATGAAATTCTGGGCTGGAAATTCTTTTCTGGAAGAATGTTGAACATTGGCCTGCAATCTCTTCTGGCTTGTAGGGTTTCCCACTGAGAGGTCCACTGTGCATCTAATGGGTTTCCCTTTGCAGGTGACATGGACTTTCTCTCTGACTCCCTTTAACATTTTTTCTTTCATTTCAACCTTGGAGAATCTGATAATTATGTATCTTGAGGTTGATCTTCTTGTGGAGTATCTTACTAGAGTTCTCTGTATTTCCTGAACCTGAATGTTGGCCTGTCTTCTTAGGCTCAGGAAGTTCTCCTGGATGATATCCTGAAGTATGTTTTCAAACTTGGTTCTGTTCTTCCAGTTTCTTTCAGGTATCCCAATCAGTCATAGATTCAGTCTTTTTACATAGTCCCACATTTCTCAGAGGTTTGTTTGTTCCTCATTCTTTTTTCTCTATTCTTGCCTCCTATCTTCTTTCAGAAAGATAGTCTTCAATCTCTAAGAGTCTTTCCTCTGGTTGGTCTATTCTGCTATTGATACTTGTGATTGCGTTGTGAATTTCTTGTGTTCTGTTTTTTATTTCATCAGGTCAGTTATGCTCCTCTCTAACCAGCTATTCTTGTTATCAGCTCCTGTATTGTTTTATCATGATTCTAGCTTCTTTTCATTGGGTTACAACATGCTCCTTTAGTTCAGTAAAGCTCATTATTACCCAACTTCTGAAGCCTACCTCTGCCAATTCAGGCAGCTCAGTCTTAGCCCAATTCTGTGCCCTTGTTGGAGATCTGTTGCAGTTATTTGGAGGAAAGAAGGCACTCTGGCTTGTCGAGTTTCAGAATTTTTGCATTGACTGTTTCTCATCTTTTGTGGCTTATCTGACTTCAATTTTTGAAGATGCTGAACTTTAAATGGAGTTTTTGCAGGGTCTTTGTTGCTGTTGTTGCTTTCTGTTTTTCTTTTAACTATCAGGCCATTCTTCCATAGGGCTGCTTGTTGGGGGATCACTGCAGACCCTAGGTGCCTCAGTTTTTCCCTTACCTGAAGGTATCACCAGTGAAGGCCATGAAACAGCAAAGACGGCAGCCTTCTCCTTCCTCTGGGAGCTCCACCCCAGTGGAGTACTGACCAGTTGCTGGCCCAGACCCTCCTGTAGGAGGTGTCTGGAGACCCCTGTTGAGAGACCTCAGTCAGGACGGATGGATCAAGAGTCCACTGAAAGAAGCAGTCTGGTTGCTTTTTGGTAGAGCAGGTGTCTTGTGTTGGGGGACCCTTCCTCGTCGACACTGCCTGGACTCTCCAGAGCCAGCAGGGTAGAAAGGCTGAGTCAACTGAACTGCAGAGACATTGGCTGTCCTCTCAGAGGCTCTTTCCCAGGGAGAGATCAGCATTCTGTCTGTATAACCCTGGTGGAGTTATTGAAATTCCTGCAGGGAGGCCCCTGCACAGTGAGAAGGAATGGATTAGAGTCTAACTCAAAGAGGCAGTCTGGGCCAGCCACAGTGGCTCACACCTGTCATCCCAGCACTTTGGGAGACTGAGGTGGGTGGATCACCTGAGGTCAGGGGTTCAAGACCAGCCTGACCAACACGGTGAAACCCTGTCTCTACTAAAAATACAAAAATTAGCCAGGCATGGTGGTGCATATCTGTAATTCCAGTTACTTGGGGGGCTAGGGCAGGAAAATTGCTCGAACGTGAGAGGTGGAGGTTGCTGTGAGCCGAGATTGCACCATTGCGCTCCAGCCTGGGCAACAAGAGTGAAACTCCATCAAAAAAAAAAAAAAAAAAAGGAGCAGTATGGCTACATTATGGAACAGCAGCTATGCTGCATTGTGAGGGGTGAAGGACTCCTCCTGTCAGGGCCACCTAGACTCCCCAGAGCCAGAAGGCTAGAACTGAGTTGCCCAATTTGCAAAAATGTCAGCCACCTGTCCCCCCAGGAATTTGTCCATCTCAGGCAGTCTCCAGTCTTCTGCACTGGCCAACTGGAATTCTAAGTGAGTGGGTCTTAGCTTGTGAGGTGCAGGGGAAGTGGTGCCTGCAGAATGACACTGCTTGACTCCCTGAATCTCCTAGAGGCATGTAAGGATGGAACTCCCACCTTGTCAGGATTCCCAGGGCTGGAGACTGAAAAATTCCTGGGTCCCTGTGTGAGCCTCTGTGTGAGCCTGAGTGCCTAGTCTGCTGAGACTTTGCCCAGTTCTGTGTATTGGACAGAAGGCCCTGGTAGCCTGACCTCACGAGGGGATCTCCTGATCTGTGAGTTGCAATGATAGAGTGACCTCATGAGGAGATTTCCTGATCTGTGAGTTGCAACCATCTGTAGGAGAAGTGTGGTTTCCAAGGCAGGGTTGCACAATCACTCACAGCTTCCTTTGGCTGGGGATGAGGGATCCTTTGGCTCTGTCCCACCCCTGGGGTGGACCATCACCTCACCCTGCTTTTCTTCATTCTCCATGTGTTGAGTTGATTGCCTAATGAGTCCCAAAGTGAAAACCTGGACATTTCAGTCGAAGGTGCCAAATTCACTCTCCATTTTCATTCCTCTCCATGACAGCCATGGACTGTAGTGGCTTCTAATCAGCCATCCTGGCCCCTCCCCATTTCTATTTTATAAATAATGGGAAGACAATGCCCTAAATGAAACTCCACGTTATTTATCTCTGTAAATAGTTTAGCCATTACTGCTATCCATTAGTCAGAGACATTTGAAACAATTCTAACACTCTTTGATCCTTTACCTGAGAAAAGCAGTTTGATTAGGACTTTTATTTTTCCAGTGGTCATAGGCACCTTTATTAAAATAAAGGGCCTGTGTTTATTTGAATAGAAGAATTACTAAGAAAGAAGCTGGAAAATTATATTGTAATAATTTTGCCAAAACTCTTCAACTATTTCTATATTGATTTAGGGAATTAAGTTAATTAGGTTAGATAATACTAACTCCCAGAGCAAATATTGTTCTTTGGATTAGCAGAGGAAAATCTAATTGCTGATACTGTGATGCATTTCTTTTGATGCTTTGAAGCTATTCAGTAAAAGAAGCAAAGCACAGTGTACATAGCATAAAGTGCTTCTTTTAGTCTTCTGAACCACCTTACTCCTCTCTAGCTCATCAAATAATTAACTGGCGTTAGTTTCCTTTTTTTCCCCATATTTCCCTTTCTTCCTAAGCAAGCATTATGCAAAAAGTTGTGTGGTTATTAGATTCATACACTATTTGTGTACTTATTGTGATCTGAGATGTTAAATGATTATATAGTAGTCAGGGTGATGGCAGCAAATTGTTGGCAAACTCAGATGACCAAAAAGAATAAAAGCACTATTTACAAAGATATGAGCAAAATTAATGGAAACAAACATGGGATGGTGAAGCATCCCTGGGTTAGCAACAGTGGGAAGCCATTAACACCATTTGGCATAAAAGAAGATACGGAATGAAGCAATTCCTAGAGCAGGGAGTGCTGCCAGACCCTGGAGAGAATGCTGTAGCTAATGGAATGAGAAGATGACCAAACTTAAGGAAGGTATCTGCTTCTAAACCACAGACAGTAGCAAGATGACAGGGAATAAATCCTCTAACCACTTCCTTCCAGCCCCTTGAACTCCAGCTGGTACCTCCTATTGGCTGAAACCAACCCAAAGCCAAATGCTCCTGATTAATGACCATGAAGGTCATTGTCCAGGGGCACAGATAAAGATAGAGAAGTGTAGAGAATGGATCTGGCACAGATTATATGCTTATTTGTATGTGAATCATTGGCACTAACTTTTTATGAAGATTAATTGAAAACTTTTGGGAGCAGAATAATATCCTACACAATACAAGAGTACCTGGAAGATAGTAAATGTTTGTAAAATGCTTGCTGAATAAATAAAACTTAGACTGACTGTAAGCATTATATACTTAGGTTTCTGAGGTCAAGTCAAGAACAGATTTTTATTTAAACTCTTAACAGTGTAGGCAATATCTACTACATCAGGCACTTGGTGAAGGATTATCAACTAAAAAGGTGGCTGGACAAATACATGGGTGCATAGATAATCAGATGAAAATATAGATAACTCATAACATTTTATATACATTAGAAAACTTGAATGTAAACTAGTCCAACTGTTTCATTTTGCAGGTAAAAAATGGAATTTCAAGTTGATTAAAAACACAATATTGCAGAGTTAGAACCAAAAATGTCTCATGACTCTAGCCTCTTCTAATTAAATATGCTACTCTAACCTATAGTTTACAATTTGTTTCATTCAAATAAATTCAAGAGATCTCTGGTATAAAACTGTGAATATAGTTAATAACAATATATTGTGTTCTTTTAAAATGTCAAGAAAATAAATTTTAAGTGTTATCACCACAAAAAAATGATAATTATGTGAGATAATACATATGGTAACTTGATTTAGCCATTCCACTATATATATATATAATTTAAAACACCATGTTGTATATGATATATATCAACAATTTTGTTAGTTACAATAAAATGAAATGATTTAAAAATTGTTCCATTCAGGGTGGAGCAAGATGGTCGAATAGGAACAGCTCCAGTCTCCAACTCCCGGCGCAAGCAACACAGAAGACTGGTGATTTCTGCATTTTCAACTGAGGTACTGGGGTCTTCTCACTGGGGAGTGCCAGACAATCGGTGCTGCTCAGCTGCTGCAGCCCGACCAGCGAAAGCTGAAGCAGGGTGAGGCATTGCCTCACCTGGGAAGCGCAAGGGGGAAGGGAATCCCTTTTCCTAGCCAGGCAAACTGAGACACACAACACCTGGAAAATCGGGTAATTCCCACCCCAATACCGCGCTTTAAGCAAACGAGCACACCAGGAGATTATACCCACACCTGGCCGGGAGGGTCCCATGGCCACGGAGCCTCCCTCATTGCTAGCACAGCAGTCTGCGATCTAATCGCAAGGCAGCAGCAAGGCTGGGGGAGGGGCGCCCGCCATTGCTGAGGCTTAAGTAGGTAAACAAAGCCGCTGGGAAGCTCGAACTAGGTGGAGCTCACAGCAGCTCAAGGAAACCTGCCTGTCTCTGTAGACTCCACCTCTGGGGACAGGGCACAGCTAAAAAACAACAGGGGAAGCAGCAGAGGCCTGTGCAGACGCAAACAACTCTGTCTGACAGCTTTGAAGAGAGCAGTGGATCTCCCAACACAGAGGTTGAGATCTGAGAATGGACAGACTGCCTGCTCAAGTGGGTCCCTGACCCCTGAGTAGTGTAACTGGGAGACAACCCCCACTAGGGGCAGTCTGACACCCCACACCTCACAGGGTGGAGTACACCCCTGACAGGAAGCTTCCAAAGTAAGAATCAGACGGGTACACTCGCTATTCAGCAATATTCTATCTTCTGCAACCTCTGCTGCTGATACCCAGGCAAACAGGGTCTGGAGTGGACCTCAAGCAATCTCCAACAGACCTACAGCTG
The DNA here is from genome assembly GCF_007565055.1 of Rhinopithecus roxellana. Classification (NCBI taxonomy): domain Eukaryota; kingdom Metazoa; phylum Chordata; class Mammalia; order Primates; family Cercopithecidae; genus Rhinopithecus; species Rhinopithecus roxellana. Next base: position 55,168,994 of record NC_044550.1, read on the forward strand.
AGGGTTCTGACTACTAGAAGGAAAGCTATCAAACAGGAAGAAAACCTATACCAAAACCCCATCAGTACGTCACCATCATCAAAGACCAGAGGCAGATAAAACCACAAAGATGGGGAAGAAGCAGGGCAGAAAAGCTGGAAATTCAAAAAATAAGAGCGCATCTCCCCCTGCAAAGGAGCGCAGCTCATCGCCAGCAACGGATCAAAGCTGGTCAGAGAATGACTTTGACGAGATGAGAGAAGAAGGCTTCAGTCCATCAAACTACTCAGAGCTAAAGGAGGAATTACGTACCCAGCGCAAAGAAACTAAAAATCTTGAAAAAAGAGTGGAAGAATTGATAGCTAGAATAATTAATGCAGAGAAGGTCATAAATGAAATGACAGAGATGAAAACCATGACACGAGAAATACGTGACAAATCCACAAGCTTCAGTAACCGACTCAATCAACTGGAAGAAAGAGTATCAGCGATTGAGGATCAAATGAATGAAGTGAAGCGAGAAGAGAACCCAAAAGAAAAAAGAAGAAAAAGAAATGAACAAAGCCTGCAAGAAGTATGGGATTCTGTAAAAAGACCAAATCCATGTCTGATTGGGGTGCCTGAAAGTGAGGGGGAAAATGGAACCAACTTGGAAAACACTCTTCAGGATATCATCCAGGAGAACTTCCCCAACCTAGTAGGGTAGGCCAACATTCAAATTCAGGAAATACAGAGAACGCCACAAAGATACTCCTCCAGAAGAGCAACTCCAAGACACATAATTGCCAGATTCACCAAAGTTGAAATGAAGGAAAAAATCTTCAGGGCAGCCAGAGAGAAAGGTCGGGTTACCCACAAAGGGAAGCCCATCAGACTAACAGCAGACCTCTCGGCAGAAACTCTACAAGGCAGAAGACAGTGGGGGCCAATATTCAAAGTTCTTAAAGAAAAGAATTTTAAACCCAGAATTTCATATCCAGCCAAACTAAGTTTCACAAGTGAAGGAGAAATAAAATCCTTTACAGATAAGCAAATGCTTAGAGATTTGGTCACCACCAGGCCTGCCTTACAAGAGACCCTGAAGGAAGCACTAAACATGGAAAGGAACAACCGGTACCAGCCATTGCAAAAACATGCCAAAATGTAAAGACCATCGAGGCTAGGAAGAAACTGCATCAACTAACAAGCAAAATAACCAGTTAATATCATAATGGCAGGATCAAGTTCACACATAACAATATTAACCTTAAATGTTAATGGACTAAATGCTCCAATTAAAAGACACAGATTGGCAAACTGGATAAAGTGTCAAGACCCATCAGTCTGCTGTATTCAGGAGACCCATCTCACATGCAGAGACATACATAGGCTCAAAATAAAGGGATGAAGGAAGATCTACCAAGCAAATGGAGAACAAAAAAAAGAAGGGGTTGCAATCCTAGTCTCTGATAAAATAGACTTTAAAGCATCAAAGATCAAAAGAGACAAAGAAGGCCATTGCATAATGGTAAAGGGATCAATTCAACAGGAAGAGCTAACTATCCTAAATATATATGCACCCAATACAGGAGCACCCAGATTCATAAAGCAAGTCCTTAGAGATTTACAAAGAGACTTAGACTCCCATACAATAATAATGGGAGACTTCAACACCCCACTGTCAACATTAGACAGATCAATGAGACAGAAAGTTAACAAGGATATCCAGGAATTGAACTCATCTCTGCACCAAGCGGACCTAATAGACATATATAGAACTCTCCACCCCAAATCAACAGAATATACATTCTTCTCAGCACCACATCACACTTATTCCAAAATTGACCACATAATTGGAAGTAAAGCACTCCTTAGCAAATGTAAAAGAACAGAAATTATGAGAAACTGTCTCTCAGACCACAGTGCAATCAAACTAGAACTCAGGACTAAGAAACTCAATCAAAACCGCTCAACTACATGGAAACTGAACAACCTGCTCCTGAATAACTACTGGGTACATAATGAAATGAAGGCAGAAATAAAGATGTTCTTTGTAACCGATGAGAACAATGATACAACATACCAGAATCTCTGGGACACATTTAAAGCAGTGTGTAGAGGGAAATTTATAGCACTAAATGCCCACAAGAGAAAGCTGGAAAGATCTAAAATTGACACTCTAACATCACAATTAAAAGAACTGGAGAAGCAAGAGCAAACACATTCAAAAGCTAGCAGAAGGCAAGAAATGACTAAGATCAGAGCAGAACTGAAGGAGATTGAGACACAAAAAACCCTCCCAAAAATCAATGAATCCAGGAGTTGGTTTTTTGAAAAGATCAACAAAATTGACAGACCGCTAGCAAGACTAATAAAGAAGAAAAGAGAGAGGAATCAAATAGACGCAATAAAAAATGATAAAGGGGATATCACCACGGACCCCACAGAAATACAAACTACCATCAGAGAATACTATAAACACCTCTATGCAAATCAACTAGAAAATCTAGAAGAAATGGATAATTTCCTGGACACTTACACTCTTCCAAGACTAAACCAGGAAGAAGTTGAATCCCTGAATAGACCAATAGCAGGCTCTGAAATTGAGGCAATAATTAATAGCCTACCAACCAACAAAAGTCCAGGACCAGATGGATTCACAGCTGAATTCTACCAGAGGTACAAGGAGGAGCTGGTACCATTCCTTCTGAAACTATTCCAATCAATTGAAAAAGAGGGAATCCTCCCTAACTCATTTTATGAGGCCAACATCATCCTGATACCAAAGCCTGGCAGAGACACAACAAAAAAGGAAAATTTTAGACCAATATCCCTGATGAACATCGATGCAAAAATCCTCAATGAAATACCGGCAAACCGGATGCAGCACATCAAAAAGCTTATCCACCATGATCAAGTGGGCTTCATCCCTGGGATGCAAGGCTGGTTCAACATTCGCAAATCAATAAACATAATCCAGCATATAAACAGAACCAAAGACAAGAACCACATGATTATCTCAATAGATGCAGAAAAGGCTTTTGACAAAATTCAACAGCCCTTCATGCTAAAAATGCTCAATAAATTCGGTATTGATGGAACGTACCTCAAAATAATAAGAGCTATTTATGACAAACCCACAGCTAATATCATACTGAATGGGCAAAAACTGGAAAAATTCCCTTTGAAAACTGGCACAAGACAGGGATGCCCTCTCTCACCATTCCTATTCAACATAGTCTTGGAAGTTCTGGCTAGGGCAATTAGGCAAGAGAAAGAAATCAAGGGTATCCAGTTAGGAAAAGAAGAAGTCAAATTGTCCCTGTTTGCAGATGACATGATTGTATATTTAGAAAACCCCATGGTCTCAGCCCAAAATCTCCTTAAGCTGATAAGCAACTTCAGCAATGTCTCAGGATACAAAATCAATGTGCAAAAATCACAAGCATTCTTATACACCAGTAACAGACAAGCAGAGAGCCAAATCATGAATGAACTTCCATTCACAATTGCTTCAAAGAGAATAAAATACCTAGGTATCCAATTTACAAGGGATGTAAAGAACCTCTTCAAGGAGAAGTACAAACCACTGCTCAGTGAAATAAAAGAGGACACAAACAAATGGAAGAACATACCATGCTCATGGATAGGAAGAATCAATATCGTGAAAATGGCCATATTGCCCAAGGTAATTTATAGATTCAATGCCATCCCCATCAAGCTACCAATGAGTTTCTTCACAGAATTGGAAAAAACGGCTTTAAAGTTCATATGGAACCAAAAAAGAGCCCTCATTGCCAAGACAATCCTAAGCAAAAAGAACAAAGCTGGAGGCATCACACTACCTGACTTCAAACTATACTACAAGGCTACAGAAACCAAAACAGCATGGTACTGGTACCAAAACAGAGATATAGACCAATGGAACAGAACAGAGTCCTCAGAAATAATACCACACATCTACAGCCATCTGATCTTTGACAAACCTGAGAGAAACAAGAAATGGGGAAAGGATTCCCTATTTAATAAATGGTGCTGGGAAAATTGGCTAGCCATAAGTAGAAAGCTGAAACTGGATCCTTTCCTTACTCCTTATACGAAGATTAATTCAAGATGGATTAGAGACTTAAATGTTAGACCTAATACCATAAAAACCCTAGAAGAAAACCTAGGTAGTACCATTCAGGACATAGGCATGGGCAAGGACTTCATGTCTAAAACACCAAAAGCAACCGCAGCAAAAGCAACAATTGACAAATGGGATATGATTAAACTAAAGAGCTTCTGCACAGCAAAAGAAACTACCATCAGAGTGAACAGGCAATCTACAGAATGGGAGAAAATTTTTGCAATCTACTCATCTGACAAAGGGCTAATATCCAGAATCTACAAAGAACTCAAACAAATTTACAAGAAAAAAAACAAACAACCCCATCAAAAAGTGGGCAAATTATATGAACAGACATTTCTCAAAAGAAGACATTCATACAGCCAACAGACACATGAAAAAATGCTCATCATCACTCGCCATCAGAGAAATGCAAATCAAAACCACAATGAGATACCATCTCACACCAGTTAGAATGGCAATCATTAAAAAGTCAGGAAACAACAGGTGCTGGAGAGGATGTGGAGAAATAGGAACACTTTTACACTGTTGGTGGGATTGTAAACTAGTTCAACCATTATGGAAAACAGTATGGCGATTCCTCAAGGATCTAGAACTAGATGTACCATATGACCCAGCCATCCCATTACTGGGTGTATACCCAAAGGATTATAAATCATGCTGCTATAAAGACACATGCACACGTATGTTTATTGTGGCACTATTCACAATAGCAAAGACTTGGAATCAACCCAAATGTCCATCTGTGACAGACTGGATTAAGAAAATGTGGCACATATACACCATGGAATATTATGCAGCCATAAAAAAGGATGAGTTTGCATCCTTTGTGGGGACATGGATCCAGCTGGAAACCATCATTCTTAGCAAACTATCACAAGAACAGAAAACCAAACACCGAGTGTTCTCACTCATAGATGGGAACTGAACAATGAGATCACTTGGACTCGGGAAGGGGAACATCACACATCGGGGCCTATCATGGGGAGGGGGGAGGGGGGAGGGATTGCATTGGGAGTTATACCTGATATAAATGACGAATTGATGGGTGCTGACAAGTTGATGGGTGCAGCACACCAACATGGCGCAAGTATACATATGTAACAAATCTGCACGTTATGCACATGTACCCTAGAACTTAAAGTATAATAAAAAAAAAAATTGTTCCATTCAAATCAAAGTCAGTTACTGATGATGATGATGAGAGAGAGAGAGAGAAATAGGAAAAGCACAAGTATCAGCTCACTTAGCATGATCCATGATTTGTGAAACATGCTTTCTAGACTACTGAAAGAATGTTGAGGATTCTGCTTGTTTCTGTGTGACCTAAGTGCACAATGAACTTGCATCCACAGAAAGTATTTAGGAATGTAGGTCTCTAGAAATAACAGCACTTTAAAAGTTATCATTAATCAATCCATATGTATACACACACACATACACACACACATATGTATATACCTGTCTAATTATCATTATTCAACTAAATTTTCATCTTATTTTTTATGAAAACACAACAAAAATAATCTTAACCAATGACAAATGTAAAAGTAAATTTCTTTGTCATTTCTCCAAACGTAACTACCATCTTCCATTTTGGAAACCTTTAATGAATTCTGATTGATGGGCTGGGTGTGATAGCTCACACCTGTAATTCCAGTACTTTGGGAGGCTGAGGCTGGTGCATCACTTGAGGTCAGGAGTTCGAGACCATCCTGGCCAACATGGTGAAATCCTGTGTCTGCTAAAAATACAAAAATTAGCTGGGTGTGGTGGTGCAGACCTGTAATCCCAGCTACTTTGGAGGCTGAGGCAAGAGAATTGCTTGAACCTAGGGAGCAGAGGTTTGCAGTGAGCCAAGATGGGGCCACTGCACTCCAGCCTGGGCAACAGAGTGAAACTCTATCTCAAAAAAACAAAAAAAATTCTGATTGTTGAAACACAAATCAGTAATTTCTCATCTATAATTAATATTAATGTTTTAGAGATGGAGTCTCTGTTGCCCAAACTGGAGTGCAGTGGTGAGATCTCAGTTCACTCACTGCAACCTCTGCCTCAGGGGTTCAAATGATCCTCCTGCATCAGCCTCCCAAGTAGCTGGGGTTACAGGCATGCACCACCACGCCCAGCTAATTTTTACATTTTTAGTAGAGACAGGTTTTCGTCATGTTGGTCTTGAACTCCTGACCGCAAGAGATCCACCCACCTCAGCCTCCCAAAAGTGCTGGGATTACAGGCATGAGCCACCACGCCCAGCCTAAACTGCTTATATCTTTTAATTTATTTTGAAACGACAAGTTTCAAAGCACACAGTTTTTGCTTATTCTAATCTGTAGTTTTTAAGTTATCTGTGCACTATAACTGGTAAAGTGTGGAACTTAGTATGTACACAGTAAGTAAGACTGTTCTTATTATTCTGTAGCCATTGATTTATTATGATAAATTTATACAAAATAAACCTATAATATGATAAATATTAAAAAATTAATGTTTTAGGTCCATACTCACATGAAAAACTGTGCCTTAAAAAATATTAAAACATTTCTTAATAATACTAGGTTTAAGTTTGCCAATCTTCCACATATGCTACAAAGATGATTTTAGTCTATCAAGATGTTTATTGTGTATATTTCATTTTTTGTTTATTTAAACATTCTAAAATTTAGATGCAAACATTGTTTAGCAGCATCACTTTTTCAGTGTCTTGGATGCAAGGCATAAAACTGACTGTCATGACTTTAAATATATTATCTGTATAATATTGTAAAATTTTGCTTTTGAAGCCAGGAGCTATGTTGGAAATACCATCTACATTTATTTTTTAAGTGTACTGAAGAATAACACTTTTGAAACCTGTAATCCATATTTAAGTGAAAGGCCACTGTAACCAATCTTCGAAATCCAAAAGCGTCAATCCACTAAAATGCAATTACTTTGTTGCAGTTCAGAAGTGTGAGGAGTTGGTGACAGGATGCAAATCCTTCCCAAACTGATGTGGCATTTCACCACTTAGTGGCGCTTGTTCTCTCTGGCCTAAATAAGGATAGGGCAATTCTGGGTCCTATGGCGAGCACAGCCGAATCTCCAGGTGAGCGTCCATTTAGTGGGCCCATTTAGTGGGAGTTTGGCTAGGAATATGCGGGGACTTTGGGAGCCATCGTCCACTTCCCAGCTTCCCACTACCGGTGGCTTGTTAATTCCTGCGCGTCTGGGTTCTCCCCTGGCAGAGGACTAGAACTCCACTCTGTCCGCCACCACCCTACAGCGGGGGGCGTAGCTGGGGAGGGGAGACTGGCTACTGGGCAGAGGAAAGCAACCCATTAGGTCCAATTTCGCACCTTTTTTGTGTGTATATTTTTACTATCAAAATTGGTTGTGATCATCAACTCGATAAACTTGAATCAGGAATATGTCTGTACTTTCAGAATCAATTAGCGTGAGGTGGAAGTTCATGAACCCAAATGCCCAATATCACACCGAATTGGTGTAAAGATACCATCTTCTGTTCTTTAGTATACCAATTGGCAAAGCAGGGAGAAACAGGTGTCCGTTCTAGATCACAGCCGGAGACTTCTCAGCAGACCTCCTTCCTCTCAGAGAGCGGCTTTAGAAGGGGAGTGGGCTGGGAGGAGGCAGGGGACGCCGAGAAGCACAAATTCATGGCTCCCCCGAGTGAGTGTGCCCGCACGTGTTTCTGCGCTGGGTGACTCGAGGGGCCCAAGTTCTGTCCGGACGGGGGAGCGCGGGGCGTTAAGGACCTGGCAATTCACCTCGCCAGCGGCTTTAGTGTCGCCGTCCCGAAACCGCGGAGCCTGCCAGCTGAGCTGTCCAGCGCCAGGGGGCGACCAGCCCACGAAGCGGGGACTGAAGGAGGGACCAAAGGACGCGGGACGGCGGCTACTCTGCCGCGCTCCGCCCTTACCTCCAGGTAGTACAAGTCCACAGTAGTGATCTGCGAGTCCAGGAAATCTTCATAGGTGTTGAACCGAGTGACAATATTGTCCAAGGCCTTCAGGCCCTCTTCCTGATCCATGGTGGTATCCTGGGCCGAAGCGTCCCTAGCAACGGAAGCAGGAGGGCAGGGTCAGGAGGTTCCACCCACTTCATTCCTGCCAATCAGTTGAAGCCAGTGTGAGCTTCGGACGTTAATCCCACCCCCGGCGGTTTGTTGCAGAGTTTCTGGCTTCTGCCACACTCCAGAAAACTTTCTGGAATTACCCACTCCAAGTTCAGGTCAGATACCCATCCACCGACTCAGACTTCGCTGAACTGTTGAGCAAACAGAGAGGTGAAAACTGCAATCCAAAGTTAAAAAGTGTGACACTACCTAGATATTTAGACAAAATATTAGGAATCAGCTCCCAATTGCATTCTAAAACAATGTCATGCAAGACAAATACCGAGATATTTTGCAAAAAGAGTTATCTCAAAAATCAGTCTATCAAAATGGTGTTGTGACAAGGACAATAATAAAATAATGATTTTGTTAAATTATTTTTAAAGTTATAACAAAGGTAAATTATTGCTAATGTTTGTGTACAAGAAGCAATTTATGAAATTCCCAAAGGAAAGAAACTCAATCAAAAAATATCTTTGGAGACTTTGTTTTGGCACCAAGTTCTTGCTTTCACTTATTTTACTATTTTAGCACAGTGAAAAATTGTGCTGTGCTGAAGCTGCCCTTTCTAAAGAATAAAATATCTGTGAAATCTTATTAAATAAAGTCTTTTACTGAAGATTTTTGGTTTTCTTCAGAACAGTATTGTGTTCTCAAAATATGAATTTAAAGTAATCCAACATAGCAGCTGGCAAAATATATTCAGAACCAATCTTTGGATTTTAATATTTTACAAACCATCCTTGGGAATTAGCATGTAATACAATTCTAAGCCTTTAATTGTTGCTCTCTAAGTACATTTCTAATTCATCTTGAAGATTTTCACAGATTTGCTAACAAAATTTTAATGAAAACAGCTGGTAAGATACTTCAGTTAGCTTTCCTAATTTAAAAAGGTCATCTTAAAAATTAGGATGTCATGAATTGAGAATTTTAAGTGATATAGACACAATCTTTAGGGTGCTACTAACTTTTTTTTTTGTTTAATGAATGTATTCTGACATGTTTTTGAAGATATTTGGGGCCTTATTTTTGAATGCAATTTAATTATTGAATTTGGGAAAACAAAAAGGAGATAAAACCTTGGACACTGGTAACCCATCAAAAGTAATAATAGGCCGGGTACAGTGACTCACGCCTGTAATCCCAGCACTTTGGGAGGCATAGGTGGGCGGATCACGAGGTCAAGAGTTCAAGATGAGACTGGCCAACATGGTGAAATTCCGTCTCAACTAAAATTACAAAAATTAGCCAGACGTGATGGCAGGCACCTGTAATCCCAGCTACTTAGGAGACTGAGGCAGAAGAATCCTCCTGTATCAAGATTTCATCACTTTTAAGAAACAGTAAAGCATCTAGAGAATGTTTGGGTTTATTAAAATAGAGCACTTTAATGAAAAGGATCTATATGTTAGTAAAATGTGAGGTCATGGTTTGGCTATATATTGTTCTATTATGATCAATTGTGATTGTGCATTTTTTAGAGAAACCTCATTAAATTTGCCATTTGGTCACATCTCTTTGATGAAGTAATCTCTACAGCATCTAAATTTAAACAATCAGGACATTATTTTCAGTCAATGAGTCTGGAAATGTCTTCTAACTCAAAGCACGGAGGCTGATTTTCAACAAATCAGCTTCTCTATTAATATCGAGGACATTCATAAACTGATCCTTGTTCCTCACAGTAAGGCTACAATTACTAGTAAGCATAACTCAACTGTCTTTTTCTAAACTTTCAATTTAACTTCAGAACCACTTCCAGACCTGTGCCTGAGAAATTACATGAAAGGGTGGCAACAAAGAAATCAGTTAAGTTTCAGCAAACTTCTCTTTTCATTGCAAGGCCTTTGTTATGATCAAGAAATACTTTATTTTGGATAACATGCATTCCTACTTCAAGTCCAAGATTTTTAAAGACTGAAACCTGGAATTTAGCACCAATCCCAGAAATTCCATTCTTTGCAAAAGGACAAAGAAGGATTATGTATTCATAATAAAACTCCAACATGTAAGAGAGCGGAAATATATGTTATGTAAGAACAACAAAATATATGCCAGATTTAAGATACTTACTTGGTGGAAGTATATAAAAGAGTTTCAAATTAAGCTCTACACTTTTATATTCCAAAATAGTTGGCAATATACTATGATAGTTGAGAAATTGAAAGGAAAACATACTTTGGTTTGTTGACATGATAGGAAGGGAATGTTTTGCTTATTATGTTAATAAGAACTTCAGGTTCTATTAAGATGTTCTATTAATATGTTATCAAATTGTAGGAAAAATATATATATACTTACTCTATTAGGACAAGAGATTTGTGTCTGGTGTTGCCCAACTGCTTGTTAAGTATCTATGACTGCAGATGAGGGCTACTGCTTAATCATCAGCCAAGGAGAGCTTTTTTGCACTTAGTAATAATGGTGACACTAAATTTACTTGAGCTATTTCTTGTGATGAGATCACTGGACTTCCTCACAGTCTCAGTTATTCTAGGATGCTGGAGTTCTGGTTCCACTGCTTCTCTGTCCTGGAGACACAATGTGTTCATGTGTCATAATCCAGTAGTTTGCTCCCGCCTTGTCACTGACAGTGTGAAGGGAAAATTCCAGAAGAGAGAAATACAAGTATAAGATGGAATTCCTCCCAGAACTGGGTTTGACAGATGTCTGCAGCTGATAAAGATTGAAAACTATTAGTGTGCAATGGAATAGATGATGGGTATGATCACCACAACCACTATTTTGGAACAGAGAAAAACTTGGGCTCTCTGTGGCTCTCTAAGGCATTACCAACAACCTCACTGAAAATTCCCTCAAGACTTTTGGCTACATGGAAATCAGCCTCTACCCTAAAACTCCACTCCCCTTGAATGGACAAACAATCAGAATATGGCACATGTGAATAAACGGGCACCACAATAAAGGTGCAGCTGCCAGTTGCAAGCAGGTGCCCAGCATTGCCCTACAATCTACTATGTTATCTTTTTCTTCAATTCACTCTTATTTTCCACTATGGTTTTTTCCACTTTCTCCTCTCTCCTTAATCTTATATCATCCTTTCTCAAAGCAGATAAACTTAACTTCCATTGTGTAAAGGAAAGATTTACCTCCTCCCATACCTTCACCTCACAGGTTCAATCTCCTTCTGTCTTCTCAAGGTTTCTCATTTTAATTATTCCCTCTCTTTCTTGTTGTTAATTTATCTCTCCCTCCCCACCCCAGCTCCTTTCCCATTTTAAAAATAAGCAAATAGTCCCAAAACCCACCCTCACCTCCACAGGCAACTTTAGCTATAGGCTTTCCTGCCCCTTACAGCAAAGCTCTTAGAAAGAGCTATCTACAATCACTATCTCCATTTCCTTACCTTCCACTTTCTGCCCAACATTTTCTAGTCTGTTTTCACTCACGGCTCCACTATTTTCACCAAAGTCAATTATGACATCTTTGCCATTATGCCCAATAGACATTTTCTCTGTCCTCATACTGCTTGACATTTAGCAGCATTTCATCCTGTGACCACTCCCTTCTCTTTGCAATTCTCTCTCTTAGCTTTTATCACATTACTTTGCACTGAGGTTGGTCAGTTGGTTGGTTGGTTGGTTGGTTGGTTGGTTGGTTGGTTGGTTGGTTTTCCATTAGCTGTTTCTTCTCAGTTCTCTTTACTAGCTCCTTTTCTCCTTACCTCACTTTTAAAAGTTGGCGAGTCTCAGGGTTCTCTCCTAGACCCTTTATTGACTCTACACTTTTGTTACTTGGAACTTTCACCCACACTCGTTGCTTTACTTACTGCCTTACATGCATATGGTTCCTCTATCTATATAATTAACCAGGTCACTCTTCCAATCACAGATCTTACTGCCTAGCAGATGCCATTTGGATGTATAACATGTATAAATGAAATTTTTCTTCTTTTTGTGCCTCCTAATCTTGTTCCTCCTCCAGTGTTCCCTCTTTCAACACACAGGTTCCTCTCCTCTTCGTTGTTCATGTGAGAAACATGGAAGACAGTCTTGAACCTTACCTCTCTGTCACCCCAGAAATGTAAGGCCTGTTATTTCCATCTCTCAAGTACTTCTCTTGAAGGCTTAAAGTTCTCTCCAACCTAATTGACATTGCTTCCTTGCCTAAGCCAAAGTTTGGCACCTAAACTCCAAGAATATCATCTTTTCTAGTTTCCCTATACTCTTCTGGCCTCTTTCCATTCCACTCTTCACAATGTAGTTAGTGTTTGTTTAAAATCACGGATCTCATTAGGCCTCTTTTAAAAACCTTCATCGGCTCCCCATTACCCTTAGGATAAAATACAATTTTGTTTTGTCTTTTTGACATGGCTTACAAGACATTCCACATCCTGACCTTCATCTGATACCCTCTACTGCACATGTTACATGTTCCAGCCACACCAGACTTTTTTCAATTTTGAAAGGAGCCTCTATGTCTTTTGCTGCTGGGTCTCAAAAACATACTGTTCCCTCTACCTAGGACGTTCTTTCACAGTACACACTGTTTCCATTTACCTATTAGCTCCCTATTATAGATCTAAGTATAGAGATCGAGATATAGTAGTCTTATATGTTCCCAGAGCACTTTCTAATGCCCTTATCATTTGTTGCAATATCCTGATTATTGTAAAGTGTTTGACAAATGTCTGTACTGCTTATTAGAATCTATGCATATAAAGGCAAAGACTATGTTAACCCTCTTCACCACTATATCTTCAGCATCTAACATCGTACCTGGAACATAATGATCCCTCAAAAGTATTTGCTGAATAAAACACTTTTTCTATATATTTCAGTCATTCATTTTGGAAACAAGGTGAAAGGCACTACAATCCATATGAGGAATTTATCAAGATAAACAACCTAAATTTTAGCACCTACATTTTAGAAAGGCACTTAGCAAAACCAATGTAATAATAGCACAAGTCAGAATTCTTTTTGATAAAGAGATATTTTGAAGCACTATGCAAATTCAGATGAGTGAAAAATTACTTCCAACTGGAAGCTGTCATGCAAAATTTGATGACATGGCCTTTGTGCTGAATATGAAGTACTGAGATGGGGGGAACTGGGGCTCTGAATAAAAGTCCATGTGACTGAATCTCATGTGCTAAAGTTTCAAGGTGAGAAAACGAGAGGTATGTTCAGGGAAGGATGATGAGGGAAATTTATTTAGAGTGCAGGATATATGCAAGAGGGCAGAAAAATGGAAGGGCAAGTTAGAAGTAGACCAGGCTGTGGTCTGTCTATTTAAGAAGCTTTAACCATACTCTCCAAGCAAAAGAGAGCCAAAAGAAGTGTTTGCAAAGAAGTGATCATCAGAACTATAGTTTTAAAGATTATTCTGACAGCAGTAAATGACTGGAGGGGAGGCAGGAAGACATCTTAGGTGAGAAGACAGAAAAAAAGGGGAGGTTGAAATTGGGAGTAGCTGCAGGGGAGATGTACTTAAGAAACTTTTGGGGAAAGAATTTTACAGCCAGAGACTGATTTCAAGTTTACTGCACATTTTTTACCCTGAAGCAAAAGTCAGAAGATTTTCATTTTACATCAAGTTTTACCTGCTCAAAATAAGAAATACAATGGCATGATTGGTTTTTAATGAAGTCTTCCTGGTACATAATAAACTCAAATAATGAGGCTCTGACTTGAGGATAAAAAAGAAATTCAGATAAAATCTTAGGAGAAAATAAAAGGAGACATCGTTAAAACCTGAGACGAGGTGGAAATAGGCTGGCTCTCTGAGGAATATATTTAGTTCTTCTAAAATACATGATGATCTCTATAGAATTTCTAAGAGCTTGATCTATTTTAAACCAACATCTTCTTTCTAGCTTCTGAGTACAATAGCAAAGCTCATCAGGTACTCAAGGATTTCTGCAGCCATGGTAATAATACAACTCCAGTCACAACTAAGCAGATACAGAAAGGGAAAAAAATATCACTAGACTTTCTAAGAGAAGCATTAAAGGATGTGGTGCCAATTCCATTAAGAGCTAATTCAACTCATGCTCAGCTCTACCTCTCTGGGATATCAAATATTCTTTGGCTGCAGATTCATTAGTCACAATAAAAATGTTTTGATCCATCTTTCCTACTCACTGTCACTTATTGAAGCAAAACTAAAACTTCTTTACCGCAGTAATCAGTAATGTAAATTACTTCAGTAATGTAAAGTCACCAGAGAGTCAGGAACTGTGCTAGGCTTTGAGAGTGCAACCAAAAACTAACACCTGAATTCTTTAAATCTTCAAGGATATTATCATTTAGGGAAGACAGAAAGAGGACATGAACTGGTAGTTGGCTGAATGAAGGAAAGGAAGGAGATGAACTAAGCAAATTGGAGATATAAATGTATAAAGTGAGAAAAATAAAAATGTACAAGAACTGAGATAACGTATATGTATGTATACAGTGTACAGCTGGATATCCAATCTTTTGGCTTCCCTGGGCCACATTGGAATAATTATCTTGGGCCACACATAAAATACACTAACACTAACAATGGCTGATGAGCTAAAAAAAAAAATCGCAAAAAAATATGTTTTAAGAAAGCTTATAAATGTGTATTGGACTGCATTTAAAGCCGTGCTGGGCTGCATGTGGCACACGGGCAATGAGTTTGACAAGCTTGGTGTACAGAGTGGAAAACAGATGAGAAAAAAATTGATTCCATGTGTGAAGGACATACCATAGAATCCAAGAATGATGTGTTTTAAGAAATCAATAGGCAATAATTTTGTATTCTGGAAAACAATGAGTTAGGACTGGATGGCCTCTGAGGGCACATCTAGTTTCAAAATTCTGTGATAATATTCTAACTTAAACTTTCAACAAGTGTTCAGATTTAGCGTACAGGAAATCACTCAGAAGAGAGGAAAATAGTGGAATTTTGTCATATCATGCATTTTGCTGGAAGAAAGCACAGAATTTTACTAAATTGATTCACGACCACAAGTCTCAACATTCTTTGCAATAGTAACATACTGTCTTAGTGGTTTATTTTTTTTTTTAAGTCTATTTCACATCTGTTTTCCTATTCAAAATGGTCATCTTCCTTCTCTCTTATTCCTCATTCCTTTCAGCATCACTCCGTCCCCACCCCTACCTAACCACCCAATACAACCCTATCTACACTTTTTCTTAGGTATTAATCTAGTCCTTTGTTATGATGAATATAATATTCCTATCAAATGCAACCTATGTCATCCAATTCTCTGGATGTCATCCTCTTTCACCTTCTCAAAGATTTCATCCTGCTGTCAGTCACATTCTCCCTAGCTTTATCCACTTCTCCCACTCTAGGTCACCACAACAGCATACAAGCACATCCTAGAATCTCATGTCTTTAAAAGAAGTGAACTCCTTTGACCCCATGTTTTGTTTCAATTACTGTCATTCTTATTTTTACCTTATTAAAAAACTTATTGAAAGAGTAGTCTGTATTTATCATCACCACTTTCTCATCTCCCTCTTCTCTTCTAAGCTTTCTCCAACCAAAATTTTTCCCCACCACCTGACTAAGATTGTTTGTTCCAGGTTGCCAATTACTTTGTAGTTTTCAAATCATAGGGATGTGCCTCTACTTTTAATGTACTTGACCTTTCCATGGCATTAAGCACAGCTTGCTGGTCATTCATAAAATACCTTCTTCTCTTAGCTTCCATAATACCACACTCATATTGCACTCATACTACCTGTTCTAATAAGAACTTGTTAATTCCACCACCTTGGCTAAACTTCTACATGTTTGGATGTTCCAGAGCTTAAATCCTGGGCCCACACTTCTTCTAATTTATAAACTCTCCCCTTTGCCTCACACTACACATATAATCCATTAGCTAGTTTACCTTTCTCAACATATATATATACACACACACACACACACACACACACATATATATATATATTCCATTCACTGCTTTCCATTTTTACTAATTTCATCTCAATGCACTCAGTCATCATTTTTTGCCTGAACAACTATAATAGCCTCCTAAATGGCTTCTTTACTTTCCCTTTTGCTTCCTTCCTTAATCCAGACTCCACACAGTAGCCAGAGAATTTCATTTAAAAATGCATATCAGATTATGTTTCTCTCCTCATTGATTTCCACAGCAGTTAGAATAAAATCCAAAATCATTCCCTAGAATTATGAAGCCCTACATTTCTTCTCACCCTGGCTGGTTTTCTGGTCTTATCTCTTACTTCATGCTACCTCAATCCCACTCTACCTGATGGCCATGTTGGTTTCTTTCTCTTCCCAGAATCTATTATGCTTGGTCATATTTTCTTGGCCTAGAATGACATCCTTCCTTTCCTGCCCCATTGTTTCAATAGTTTAGGGCATATACTAAACTCCCAGGCCAGAGTAACCAAGTTAATCTTCATTACATCTTATTATATGGTCCGCTGCATCATACTAGTCACATATTGGTTAAATTCATTTGTTGGAATGCAGACTCTATATGGTAAAGATATCGTCTGCCTAGTGATCACTACTATATGGTTGGAATCATAACAGCACCCGGAACCTACCAGGTGCTCAGTAAAGATTTAATGATGAAAAAAATGCAAGTTTCATAATGCAAATATATAAAATTATGAAAACAATTTTTATAATAATCATTTGATAGTCTTTAAAAGGCTACACAAAATTTAAAATATAATTTTATAATTATAGATACAATTATAACAACAAAGTTTTATAAAATTAATCATTTGATATTTTTTAAAAGTCTACACAAAGGAATTTAAAATCAGAGAATGTTGTTGAAACTGAACACCAACTGTACCTACATTTATTTCTAATAGGCTTCTCTGAGTCCACTGATACCCATAAGAAAGCACTTAGTGCCTCAAGGAAACTATAGAAAGTAGTCAGAAGGAACCTCAGGCCAGCTATAGTCTGAGAGTGTTTTCCATTGTGATTGGCCATTCTGGTATAAAAATCTTGATGAATGGCTTATTATCATCATTTCTGCTCTCAAGCACTCTCCCAGCATCACACCACTATAGCAACTATGTCCCATCTCCTCAGAATGCAGCACACTGGCATAATGAACATAAAGTCTCAAGTAATCTGTGAATTCATAGCTGAGATATACTGAATATGTATACACTTCCTAGCTTTTACCTATTACATTTTTTTCCCACCTGTCTTCTTCATTTTCTTTTTCCAAACTTTTCAAGGATTTGACACGAACAGACCACAAGTTGCTGTATTACAGGACACAGACACACACACGCGATATGCACACACACACCGCAATCCCATAGAGATGCAAAAATAAATGCAAGGGTACAGTTCAAAGCCATCATTCAGACATGCAAGAACACAACATATACACCTTACAGATGGAAGATATGTACAACTAGATTATGGAATTAATTACCTTCCAGGATCTAATATTGACAGTTTCAAAAAGAACTGCTTTACATGCAGCTAACTGAAATAAACGGGAAATGGAAATACTAGTCATAAATAGGAAGATAATTTTTGAATAAGAATATCTTATAAAAATTACTTGGATAAATTTCAGCCTGTGGGTAGGAGCTTCTGGACAGTTATTACAGAAATCTGTATCTGCACTCAGTTCAGCTAGTAGGGCCGCAGCTGACTTTATCTTCTTATTAAGACTCAGTTTCAGGTGTAGGGCCCTAGAACATAGTACAAGAAGATACTCTTTCCTTCATCTATAGATACTTAGAAAATAAGACTATTTTCTACATTCTGGCTGTTAAGAATGGCTTTATTTTAAAAGTCTTTCTCCAGAATATATGCCCGGATGGCCAGCCAGTCACATAGTAAGTAAAATTAAATTTTCCAAAAAACATGGTATGACATCTAAGAAACAATGTGGCAGTGGAATTAAAGTGGCTAATTTGGAACCAACGATGTTACTTATTGAGATAGAAAAGCTCCTTCACATATTAACTTAGGAGGACATTAACTGTTGTCATTGTAGAAAATAAATTTATTTACCAGCAGCAGTTTAATTTTCAAATGCAAAAACAGATAAGATGGGTATTATTTTTAGGAAAGTTCAGACACAACTAAGGGTAATGCTAGCCAAATAATCTGAACAGTAAATATACTGATATCTCAGAATGTATTTATTAATAAAAATGAAAAGTTATTATAAATAGATACTATTATCACTTGCCCAAATGATGTGGCTGACAAATATATTGATTTCAATAACCAAGAGTAGATAATTCCAGCTACCTACTGTGTTTCAACAGTAAGTAATTTAAAAGTAAACTTATTTAATAGACATAACACAAATATGTACTGTGTGACCATATTAATTTTGCCAGGATTTCATTAATGTTTTTATTTTTCTGATTGTTTATTTGTTTGTTTTGAGACAGAGTCTCGTCTGTCACATAGGCTAGAGTGCAGTGCCATGATCTTGACTCACTGCAACCTCCGCCTCTCGGGTTCAAGCAATTCTCCTGCCTCAGCCTCCTGAGTCGCTGGGACTACAGGCTCGTGCCACCACGCCCAGTTAATTTTTATATTTTTAGTAGACACGGGGTTTTGCCATGTTGGCCAGGCTGGTCTCAAACTCTTGATCTCAGCTAATCCATCCTTCTCAGCCTCCCAAAGTGCTAGGATTACAGGCATGAGCCACCACTCCCAGCCTCTGATTCTTTTTTTGCCTCACCCTCCTAAAACTTCCCCTGTTCCACATCCATTCAGAACATCTACTGTCATGTAAATACTCCAATATATAACTGCCAGCACATTTGTTAAAAAAGATTGTTGATTATTCTCAGAATTTCAAATTTCTTTGTAAATGGTTTTCTCTCAGAGTTTATCAGTGTTAGTATCCCTGATTTCCATGATAGAATATTGAGACAGAGGAGACGATGGCAGGAACACCACTGCAATGGCTGCCAGTGAGTCTGTGACAACATTAGGACCAAAAGTTTAAAATGTGACTCTAGAAGCATGCTTATCAATAACTAAATGCATTAATAGTGATAGATTAGGTTTCCACTTATGATATCATGTATAATGTACCATGCTTAATTTTCCCCTTTCCTTTTACTATTTAGTTTTATGAGCCAATTATTGGACTTTGAGGATTTTTGTAAAGGGCTGACAATAAAAATTGATTGCAGAGTACAGCCTTTGCTAATAACTGCCCTGAAGAGCAAAACAGTTATACTCCTATGTTCTTTCATAATGTTTCCCAGTAGATTACGTATTCCAGGAAAAGCATACATGTAGCATAAAACTGATTCCCGAGTTTTTAATGTAGTTCACGAATATTGTTTCTTCACGTGGACGCAGGGAGGGGAACATCACACACCGGGGCCTGTCGGCGGATTGGGGGCAAGGGGAGTGAGAGCATTAGGAAAAATGCCTAATGCATGTGGGGCTTAAAACCTAGATGATGGGTTGATAGGTGCAGCAAACCACCATGGCACATGTATACCTATGTAACAAACCTGCACGTTCTGCACATGTAGCCCAGAACTTAAAGTAAAATTTACAAAAAGGAGTATTGTTTCTTACACAAGTTAAAGAACCAGTAATCACCTTGAAGCACTATTACAATGGAAGCTACCAGAAACAATGTGACTATTGGTAATCATCCTAATTAACCTAAAACATGTATATTTAATTATTGATACACAGAGGGAAATCTAGTTGTTCATTTAAAACAGACTAAAAATATAAGTAATTACAAATAAAAGTAAAACTCCCACTGATTTCTGAAAGATTGACCTGCATAATTATTCACGAGTGAAGAATAATTTTATGTTTATAAAATATTTGCATACTATTATAGGTTTACATAATTTATTGACAATTATAATATACATGATTACATAACTAATTTGTTCCTCCATATGTTAATCAATTCTAATTAGTAGTTTTTTAAGGCTAATGTGCTTTTTGTGTAGGTATGTCGATACTAACAAAAATGTACTAAATCCTTTGATTTGATCAGCAAAAAGACAATCTTTTTGAAAAACCAACATTAACAAATACCCAAGTATAGATCTAGGTTTTAGAAAATCAAGTTTCAATTCTAATTCTTCCATTTATTTGTTTGTCTTACTTTCTCTATTGAAGAACAGTGATAATACATTACAGTTTTCTACAAGTCATAAACAGTGAAGTTAACTGTGAGAAATGAACCGCATTAAACAAAGACTAGGTTTTCCGCTTTTTCTTCTAAGTCATGTTGCTCTCTTCAATCCATGAGGTCTGGACCCAAGACATCAGAGAACTGCCAGCTTTCAATCACTGTTCCGGAGTCTGGTCTAAAACCAATTCACCTGATCTATATACTTCATTCCAACCAGCTTCTGACATTTGTGTCACTGGTGAAGTCTGTCATTCTTCCATTTACAGTCTAACATTTTGCTATCCTGCCCCATATTCTACCCTACTTTCTTAGCTATGTTGCTGACTGTTGCTTCTGGCTTGAGGATGTATTTTTCGTCTGTGTATATTGCTTTACCTTTCTCTAAGTAATGCATTTAGCTCAACCTCCTGTGGGTGGCACTCCTGCCTGAGTCTCCCCAGACAGACAGCAAGATCCAATCACTGCTTCTCTTCTGTCTGCCAATGGTGCCCTGCAGGATCAACTTCACCCACAGGTGAAGGCTGTAATGTGGTGTGATTTGAAGGGCATCAGGCCTGCCAGCCAAAACTCCCCTGGCAGTCTACCTGAAATTCCAGCCAAAGATCATTAGTGTTGCTTCTTAAAATAACTTTGTTATTTTTAATCTGAATACTTTCAGCCCCTATTCCTACCTTTTCCTACTGAAATGATTGTTTATTTTTACATGATTACTGAGAGCTCAACGTTTCTTAAGATTTCAACAATAGTGATAGCAGAACAGTGCTTGGTAAGCAGGATTTTTGTGTTTCTTGTAATCTGTTTATATCCCCTTGAGTCTACTTTAGTAACTAAGAGGAAAAAAAAGTATTTTAAGAAGTTGGCCTTCTCACTAAGGGCAAGGGATTGTACAAGAACAGGGGGATGGTAATAGAAGTGATGGCAACTGTAACCAAAATGAGAAAAATCCAAGCAGACACATATGGGAAAGTATCAAGACTGAGTCCCACCAGATGATTCTGCTGCCTAAAACCTGGGATGTTGTGAATTGGTGTGGTTGTTGTTGTTGCTGTCATTGCTGTTTGGTTTCAGTGATTAGAAAGCCTTTCATTTACTCAAAGAGCAGGGATATCCGCCTGCCGATGTTCCTCTCCCCATGCCCTTTTATACAGGTGTGTAAATGGGAAGTTTTTATTGCAAAAGGATTTCCAGAGTTTTCAAGGACAGAACCAAGGGCTTGCCTGGGGCCAAGGTAACCCCATACCAATCTCCCTATTGGTCAGTCACAATCGCCCCAGCCCACAGTGGCCTTGGGTATTAGTCTTGGGCACTGACTTTCACAGTGGCTCTGCACTTCCCCATCATCTCCTTGGGTATCAGCCCTAGGCAGGGCATCTGTCCTTCCACTTTGCAGATACAATCCTGCAGGCAGTACTTTCCAGGGCCAAAGTGGGCTGGGTGAGACAGCTGCTTTTCTCCTTCTCCTCTTTCTTGGGGGTTTCCTCATTCTTCCCCAAGATTTTCTGATGTAATCGATAACCTCCTTATTGTTCTGGGTCTCCACATCCAACAGGACTTGCTCCCCAGAATCTAAGTATTGGTGGATGTGGAGACAGGAGGGGTGATGGCATCCTGTCCTTAAACATCATGATCTGCATTCATGGGATTTTGTATTGAATCTGAGATACGTTGAAAACACAGATTTCCTGGTGCCCTCACCCAGCTCCCCATGTGTTTTGTAATTCAGTGTCATGACCTTCGCCAAGTCTTTGAACACCACCTCCCCCTGGCTCAGGTACTGCAGGGTGCGGCAATGGGGGAGCAGCCCTTCATGGGCATGGGGGCAGTGGTGGTGGTGGGTGGGGGGACATGTGGCCACAGACCCAGCAGAGAAGAGAAGCCAAAGAGCACCCACCACGGCCTGGAGAGGACCTCACACCGCATCTCCCCTGAATTTTTGTTTCACTGTGGAGGTTTTCTTTATAAATGCCTTCCGAGCAAGGGTGGGTTTTAACAAAATTCAGTCCTTTGCTGTCTAGAAGAAAGAACACATGAATTAATAAATGGATCATCAAAGATACATTTGATTAATTAAGCTACTTACAACAGCACAGCACTTCTTAGAACAAAGGAAGACCTATCCATGTTGATTTGGGGTAGGGCGAAATGAGAAGAATAGAAGGATGGCCGTGTGTGGTGGCTCATGCTTGTAATGCAGCACTTTGGGAGGCTGAGACTGGAGGACTGGTTGAGCCCAGGAGTTCAAGACCAGGCTAGGCAACATAGTGAGACCACCCGTACAATCTCCACTCTAAAGAAAATTTTTAAAATTAGCCAGGAGTAGTGGCACCACTGTAATCTCAGCTACTTGGGAGGCTGAGGTGGGAGGATCACTTGAGTCTGGACGGTTAAGGCTGTAGAGAATGGTGATTATACCACTGCACTCTAGCCTGAATGACAGAGTGAGATCCATCTCAAAAAAACAGTTGTGGGGGAGGGGCAGGCAGGACTACTTCTCTCCATCTCCCACTGTGAGGAAGCATATTGACCCTGAGCAGGGCTGAAGCATCCACAACCAGGGCCAAAGGACAGTTTCTAAAAGGGCTCATGGCCCATGTTCTGTTTGTCTCCAAAACTAAGAACTTTAGCCAACAACTATTAGGCTACAATCACATTATTTTCTATGTGCATTTGGTCATTTTTTTTCCTTGAAAAAGGAAGAAAAATAGAAGAGCTAATGGAATAAAATCTAGCAGTCTTTCAAGAATAGGAAAATATCTTACATCCCTTATAGTCAGATTGTAAGAAACTTCCAGCCATTTCAGAATCGTGACACTCTATCATAAGCTGCTCAGTTTCACAGCTCAACTGGTGACCTTGCTATAAGGCTGTATATACAAACACAATTTTCATTTAAAATGACTTTCAATTTAGTTTAGCACATTTACTAGAATTTATTAGTGCCACTTAAGGATATAGGGGACATCTCAGTGAATAATTGTACTATGGAATTTGCAGATATGAGTAAAAATTCGGATGGGGGGGCGACGAAGGTACTCTAACAGTCATATGTGTTAACCTCTGCTCTCTGGATCGTGGCAGAATCATCAATCAGGTTTACAGCTTAAATTTCATGTTTTATTTTACAGATGAGAAAACTGAGATTCAATGAGGCTAGACATATAGACAGTACCCTGCACATGGTATGTGTTTTAAAATATCAGTTGAGTGAAGGGAATTTTATCTAAGGCCAGAGAGTGTGGCAGAACCAGTGATGGAAGCCAGGAGGACTCCTGATTTCTGGTAAGTTGTTTTTTCAGTACTCATTCTAACATTTTCTCCAGCCATATTCAGCAACACAGTAAGACATAATCCGAGTCATGTAGGTCCACACTCCAATACATGAAGAGAGGAGGGAAAACAAAAATAAAGGCAAAAAAGAATATACTGCCAATCACAAACATATGACTGTGTACTTCTAGTTAAGGGATCTGTAGTGCCAGTTCTTTTAAGAAGCATAACAGAATGTCCTTGCCTGATGCTCCATAGGCACAAGATACTTGCAAACAGAAAGTCGTTTTTACCTTCCGCCAAATGGGATCAGAAGAAGTGTTTTAGCCACTTTAGTCCAAATGCCCTTCCCCACCCCCGCCACACACACATACAAAGATATTCAAGTATATCCAAGTGTACCTAAAACCCCTCTCCTCTAAAAATTAAACAAAAATATAGTCTACTATAACCATCCAGGTATCTCAGCAAATAGCCTGCAGCACTGCTTTTATTTTACAGCATTAAGTATTTTATCTAAACACAGTAGTTACTTGAGACAAAGGACTGGATTCAATGAATCTTTTATTAACAGTCCCTTGTTTTTTTTTTTTTTTTTTTTTTTTTTTTTTTTTTTTTTTTTTTAATAATAATGAAACTACAGATCTGCTGAAAGCATGGAGTCATTTCCTACCAAACCTATGTTCCAAATGTAATTTCATCTGCTTGATACTTGGACATTTTAGGTCTGAAAAAGCACAGGGTGAAAGATGGCAAAGAACAGGGAAATTTTCGTTTAGAAGTGCAACAGCTCACTTAGAACAGAGCTTTAGGAAAGCAGAATCCAAAACCGCTGTGACTAATACATTTCCCAGATTTATTAAGTAGAAAGGTGCACAGGCAAAAGAGAGACAAGAAGCAAACAGAATCGGCTCTTCCACCAGCAATTCAGGATTCTGGTGCACAGCCCTAAGATAATTTTCATAGCTGGGTAAGAACGATAGGTTGTAAATGTATAACTCATTGGCAAAACAATACTTTCTGAAAATAGTATTTTCTGCTGAGATGTCAACAACAACAAAAATGGATATAAGGGTTACATCAACTGTTTCTCAGGATAGGGTGCGCCTGTTTTAAAAAGAAAAAAGTCTAAAGAATTTGTTCTCCTATTTCACATCTCTTGACCTTTTCAACCATTAACTTCACAATGCTGATAAGTCACAAACCAAGTTTAAATGAATCTATTTTGAAAGTGCATTGGACATTTGCTTGTCCAGACCAAATGAAGTCCTTTTCAAAAAAAAAAAAAAAAAAAAGCCTAAAATTTAGGTTATTTTGCACACATACAACTGAAAAACCCATGTGGAGAGGGCTAAATACTTAATACCAAAATTGTGTAACTGTTGCCTCAGAAGTAATACTGTTTTGGCAAAAGCTTCATTGAAATATAGCTCACAATACCACACAATTCACAAATTTACACTCTGTAATTCAATAGTTTTAGTATATTCACAGAGTTGTGCACTCAATTAACATAATCAGTTTTAGAACATTTTAGCATCCCCCAAAGAAACCTGTACTCCGGTTATCATCTCACAAAACACCCAAACTCCCACCCCCAGCCCCAGGCAACCACAAATTTACATTCCATCTCTACATATTTGCCTATTCTGAACATTTTATATAAATAGAATCATGTAACATGTTTTTTTGGACTGAATTATTTCTCTTAATATAATATTTTATCAACTTGTAGCATGTATCAGTACTTCATACCTATTACTGGTTGAAAATCTTCCATTATATAGATATACCCCATTTTGTTTATCCATTCATCAGTTGATAATCATTTGGGCTGATTCCATCTCTTGGCGATTATGAATAATGCTATTATAAATATTGATGTACACATTTTTGCGTGGACATATGTTTTCATTTTTCTTGGGTGTATACCTAGGAATATAATTGATGGATCAAATGATAGCTCCATGTACACATTTTTGAGGAACCACTATGCTGCTTTCCAAACTAGCTGCACTATTTTATATTCCTACCAGCAGTTAAGAAGGGCTCCAAAATTTTCACATCTTGTTAACACTTATTATTCTCTGACTTTTGATTATAACCAACCAAGTGAATGTGAAGTGGCATCTCATTGTGGTTTTGATTTGGATTTTCCTGATGACTAAAAATATTAAACATCTCTTCATGTGCCTTTTGGCCATTTGTGTATCTTTGTTGAAAAAAAGTCCCTTCGTATTCTTTAACCATTTCTCAACTGGGTTATGTGTCTTTTTATTATTGAATTATACAAGTTATTTCCATATTCTTGACATGATCTGCCTATCAGATATGTTTTGCAAATAATTTCTGTCATTCTGAGGGTTGTCTTTTCACTTTTTTGATAATATCCTTTGAAGCACAAAGGGTTTTAATTTTGATAGTCTAATTAATGTATTTTTTCTTTTGATGTTCATTCTTTTGGTAATGTATCTAGAAAACCACTGCCAAATCCAAGGTCGTGAAAATTTATCCTTACGTTTTCTTCTAAGAGTTTTATAGTTTCAGCATTCATATTTAATTATTTGACGCACCTCAAGTTGATTTTCATTCGGAGTATGGGGTAGTAGTCCAAATTTATTCTTTTTTCTGTGACTTTCCAGTTGTCTCAGCACCATTTATTGAACAAACTCTTCTTTCTCACTGAATGGTCTTAGCACCCTCAGTGAAAATCAATTGACCACAGACATATGGGTTTCTTTCTGGACTCTCAATGCTATTCCATGGATCTATATGCACATACTTATGCCAATATTGTCTTGATTACTATTGCTTCATAGTAAATTTTGAAATTGGGAAGTGCAACTCCTCCCACTTTGTTCTTCTTTCTTAAAATTACTTTGGCTATTTTAGGTCCTTTGAGTTTCCATATGCATTGTAGGATCTACAAAGAAGCCAGTTGGGATTACCATGGGGGTTGTGTTGGATCTATAAATTAGTTTGGGGAATAATGCCATCTTAGCAATATTAAGTCTTCCAATCCATGAATACAGGATATATTTCTGTGTACTTAGATTTTTAATTTCTTCCAATAATGTTTTGTAGTTTTCAGAGTATTAGTATCACACTTCTTTTGTTAAATTTGTTCCTAAGAATTTTATTTATTTTGAGGTTATTGTAAATGAAATTGTTTACTCTATTTCATTTTTGGACTGTTTATTGCAAGTGCAAAAATGTAATTGATTTTTAAATATTGATTTGTATGTCACGATCTAGCTGAGACTGTTAGTCACAGATTTTTAGTGGATTATTTAGAATTTTATATATATATATAACTATGTCATCTCAAATAGAGATAGTTTTATTTCTTAATAATTCCTTTTAAAATAATTATTTAAAATGTTTTGGCCTTAAATGAAGCAGTTGCAGGTACTATATTCAGATGTAAGAATTTAGCTATCTGGATTTGTCATCTGGTGAAAATCTAGTTTTCACTAATACAGTCATATGTTGCTTACCGACAGGGATAGATTTTGAGAAATGCATTGTTAGGTGATTTTGTCATTGAGCAAACATCATAGAGTGCACTTACACAAACCTAGATGGTCTAGCCTCCTACACACTTAGACTCTATGGTATAGCCTATTGCTCCTGGGCCACAAACCTGTACATGTTACTCTACTGAATACTGTACGCAATTGTAACACAATGGTACGTATTTTTGTATCTAAACACATCTAAACATTAAAAAAATTAGTAAAAATGTAGTATTATAATCTTACGGGGCCACCATTGTATATGTGATCCATCATTGTCTGAAATGTTGTTATAAAGTGCATGATGTATATGATTATCTCTAAGAAAATATTCTCGTTTTCCTTCTTTTTTTTTTCTCTTCTTTAATATAAATTGTTTGGACAATTGTTTCCTTTGACTACTGTACTTCTACATAGGAAAGCTCTTATTTTCCTGCTAAAATAAAGATGTTTTTACTATTTATTCTGAGAAGATTATATTACCTAACCAATCACAGAACCAATCGTCTTTGATTCCATAAAATGAGACAAGTTTCTCTATAACATGATTTTACATAGCAAAAGTATAGAAAACCATTAGTCTCATCACTGAGAGTAAGTGGCAATAAGTTTGTAGCAATATAAATAATACAACAGAACATCCGTCTGCAAAACGCAAATTAAATTCTTAATGTAGGTATCCCCCACATCATAAAATGTAAATACTTACCATGTATGGCTACTTTTTCCCTTCTACATAGAAATCTGCTTCTGCAATCACTTTGCTACAGATTGGGTTAAAAAATAAAAACTGCCTACATTTGGCACAAAGCTGATACCAAAGTAATAAAAATTAGTCAAGAATTATAGTGTTCTGGGAACACTATGAAGCTTTTAGCATGTCTCTCTGTTTCTGTCCAAAATCCATGTATCATCCACATATGGTTGCATTCATTAGAATTATGTTTCTGAGGCACTAATTCAATAGTTCAGCTGAAAGGTTGGTGTTTTACCACAGAGGAGACTGAGTTTAGGGACAACCTCTTGATCCCAGGCTGTGACCTCCAGAACTCAGGACATGTTACAATGAGTATGACCATGAAGTTTTTCCACAAAAATATTGTCTCTTTTAAGTGGTTTAATATATCAGGAGACAGAAACACTTACAAAGAAAGAGACTGAGAGACAAAAAGAGACAAAGATGCTACACTTAGAGTACTGTTAAAACTCTTTCACCAGAAGGAGAAGATTAATCTGTAATACAGCTTCAGCTCTGTTCTTAGATATTTACATTACGTGCTTCTATGAAGGAAATATATGTACTCACAAGGAAGCTTGAAGCAATTAGTCTCCTAGCCTGGCAGGTTGTATTTCATAATTTTAGCAATTATCTACTCCTACATTTTTTTCAAGTCAAGCTTTAACTGTTATAAAAACAGTTATCAAATGTATATTAAAATCTGGCAGAGTTGATAGCCTAAGTTATCATTAATTCATAATAAAGCAAACCACAAGAATGTTTATTTACAAGTGACTTATCTGAACATGCCTCTATAAATGGTATTTAAATCCTGTTGATTTTAATCTCAATGAAGCACTGAAGCAACCATATTAATAAAGAGGAAGGAAAATCAATCTAGAATTGATCCCAGAGCCTTAGCTATTCACCAGGATGATGTAGATTTTAATCTTATATCTGCCCTTCTGTGGCTATATCATACTGGGAAAATTATAAAATCTCTCCTAAGCCTGTTCTCTTATTTATAAACTGGGAATAATAGATGTACCTAGCTTGTCAGGTGTTTTAGAGAGTTAAATGAGAAAATGCACATAGAAAAATGTATCACAGTGCTTGGAACATAGTAAGTTCTCAAATGGACTTTGAATTTTGTTCCTGTCCTTAGGCTACTTACCTAAAAATATACACTAATAATTTACATGCATTACACACGTTAATTTTAATTATAATTGAGACCTAATAGGAATATACTATAAATTCCTCATTTATAACATTCATTTAAAATGCTTACTATTGATATTAATGAAATACTTTAGATTTAGTATATAAAATATACACATACATTTGTGTATACATGATTTTTAAACTTCTCTAACTTAGCATTCAGTTTATTGCCTCCTTTACTTCCAAGAAGGCAGTACTCTCTGGATGGAAGATAAAAAGATGACAACCATAGTCCGCATTGAACCATATATCCACATTAATAGCTATTATTACGTGTAGGCTGTGTCCTTTTCAGAGGTACTAAGCACACAGTAGACGAGATATGACAATCCCTATGACAATCACCTAGACAGCTTAACACAGTACTTAGAACATAGTAAGAGCTCAAAAAGTGCCAGTGAACAAGAATTACATCTCCTGATGAAAGATAGAACATAAAGTAGATTAAAATGTTGACTATTGCAAGAAAAATGTCCCATTAGATATGCTATAAACTAGTATAAAATATTTTACATTGTTTTTGTATGTATTGCTGATAAATATGTATTGATATAGTGGTACCTATATATAACTTTTAAATAAATATAAAACATTCAGGTTGTGGGCTCAAACAATTTTTTACTAATAAAGTTGATTTAAAAGGATACAGAGACTTGGGACTAGAGTTGTATGTGCTAAAATAGTCCTCATCCATCTACCTACCCATCTATCTCACTATTAATCCATCCATCTTTGTTTTAGCTTAAAACTTCTCTCACCCCAAATTTTTGTTGTTTACATCCAGATATGATAGAATACAGGAGATATGACTAAATATCATAAAATATTTAGTGAACATAAAATAGATCATGAGACGTCTCTTACGCATCCAATTCCCCAAGCCTCTTAGCTGCCACACAAATTATGTCACCAAAGTAACTCTACTTGACAAACTCTTACGTATTTGAAATACTCCACAACTCAAGTTGGAGAACATGTCTTGATATATAGTTTGTATCTCTTGCTGAATTAAAGCCATATCCTTCTTACTAAGCCCTCAACAGGAGTTTTTGTTCCTTAGTTTTTGGTTTGGTTGTTTAGTTTTCATAAAAGCACTGCAGCTGCCTCTGCTTGTGAAGTCACACTACCTTCATTCATCTACTTAGGATCTTTCTTCATTACCAATTGTCATAGATTGTCCTCTAGAAAAGCGGTCCTCCATATGAATATAAAATGTCAATATATTGTGTATGTAATACATGTTATATATAGCATATGTGTAATAAATACACATGAGATGGAAACTGAAAAAGATGGGGTAAAATGCAATTTGCTATATTTAAATAATTGCTACTTATCAATAGTTGAAATAATTTTGCTCTCTAGTGTTATTAATATTTTATTAAGACCAATATGATTGAACGTTTTATTTTTTTTTAAAGATTTGGTCTAGGCCGGGCGCGGTGGCTCAAGCCTGTAATCCCAGCACTTTGGGAGGCCGAGACGGGCGGATCACGAGGTCAGGAGATCGAGACCATCCTGGCTAACACGGTGAAACCCCGTCTCTACTAAAAAATACAAAAAACTAGCTGGGCGAGGTGGCGGGCGCCTGTAGTCCCAGCTACTCGGGAGGCTGAGGCAGGAGAATGGCGTGAACCCGGGAGGCGGAGCTTGCAGTGAGCTGAGATCCGGCCACTGCACTCCAGCCCCGGCGACAGAGTGAGACTCCGTCTCAAAAAAAAAAAAAAAAAAAAAAAAAAAAAAAAAAAAAAAAAAAGATTTGGTCTAACACTTTGTGGTATAACTATTGAAAGCTATTTCTAAATTCAGTATGTGTCACAATATTGTTTTAAATGGGTGTTATAACCAAAAATCATTCCTTACAAACTACATATATCCAAATAAGAGAGTTATAATGTAGGCTTTACTTACTGAATTAAAATACCATTTTAAGTCTCCTTTGCTAATTACACAAATAATTTTTGTTGAAATCCAATAAATATATTTCCATATTCCCTGGTAACAATCAGTTGTCATGCTAATTAGAAGGTATTGTGCATCTTTATCTCACGAAGTCTTATTTCTGCTGGTCCAATACTTCTTGGTTTATCCTCTAGCACTGGGTCATGGGACTACCTCCAAGGCCATGTTTTGGTTAAAGGGAAGATGGTTTTGCTAAGGAGGCAGCGAATGTGTGTGTGTGTGTGTGTGTGTGTGTGTGTGTGTGTGTGTGTATACGCATGTGAATCAAAGTTTGTCAAAATCATGTAAATCAAAATTGGCATTTATTGATTTACCTGTGCCTCAACAAAAATAAAAGTTTACATGAGACTTTCAAATGACATCTTCTGGTTTAATAGTTGAAGATACATTAGAGTAAGAGAGAAAGAAGAAAGAAATGAAGGAGAGAGAGATGATAAAAGAAAAATATCTTTTATGGTACAGCAGAAGGAATATTTACATTAAATGTAAGAGGGATAAAGTACAAGGTAATAAAGACAGAGGCGGTATCTATCTCCTTCCTAAGTACTCCATTTAGAATCTGATCCTTGCATGGTTTCCAAACTCAGCAGTTGAAACCAATCATGATGGATGGAGCATAATAATTGTGTGATATACTTCATATGGTACCTTTCAGAATCACATACTACC
Organism: Rhinopithecus roxellana; assembly: GCF_007565055.1. NCBI lineage: Eukaryota > Metazoa > Chordata > Mammalia > Primates > Cercopithecidae > Rhinopithecus > Rhinopithecus roxellana. Next base: position 55,200,665 of record NC_044550.1, read on the forward strand.
TCGACCATCATTTATGAGAGGAAAGGAATGTGCTGCATCCAATCCCTTCTCAGTCTTAGCTTATAAACTGGCTTCATAATAAGAAAGAATCACAAAATCAAATGGAAGCACATCTAGCAGTAGAGTTAAAAAAAAAAAAAAAAAAAAAAAAAAAAAAAAAATGCGGCCTGAGACGCTTCTTACTTTCTATGGGCAATTCCCTTTCTTCCATGAAAACTTGATTTTACAGGTAACTTAATGGGCTGCTCCTGGTGGCTTTTGTGATTTTACAGTTGGGTAAGATAATATGGAGTCTCTTAGTTTCCAGTATGAACATAATTCTGGCAATTTCTATATTTCCTTTAGACCATCTGTCTTATTTACCAAAAAGCAAAATTTTAACTTTAATAAATGAAAAAGCCAAAGGAATAAGACTTGGGGATTGAGATCTATGATCCAATGGACTATGTGGTCTCTTAACAATACATAAATGTACAAATAGCCACTTCCTGTGAAACGAAACTACGAGCAAAGCTGTGATTTCTGAGCTGGGAGGAATCTTATTGAGCAAGACAGACAAGGAAACAGGTGTAGAATATTTATGTTATTTGCCTTATTGTGAAGTTTTTTTGTTTGTTTTTTGTTTTTGTTTTTGTTTTTGTTTTTGTTTGTTTTTTGGGTTTTCTTGAGACAGGGTCTTGCTCCACCGTGTAGGCTGTAGTGCAGTGGCACAAACACGGTTCACTGTAACCTCAACCTTCTGGGATCATGTTATCCTCCCACCTTAGCCTCCTGAATAGCTGGGACTACAAGTGTGCATCACCATACCCAGCTAATTTTTTTAAATTATTATTTTGTAGAGAGATGGAGTCTTGCCATGTTGCCCAGGCTAGTCTTAAATTCCTAGCTCAAGCAATCCTCCCCCCTCAGCCTCCCAAAGTGCTGAGATTATGGGTGCGGGCCACCATGTCTGGCCATTATTGGGTTTGTTAACGGCAAGACAGGTGCCACAGTGCAGATTGTCACACTCTGAAACCAAAGTTCTTTCCACGAACTTTTTTATTTTCCCCTCAGAAAATAGTCGCAAAGGGGGTGGTGGGCTTGATTTAAGGGTAGACATTTCTAATGCCCAGGAGCCCTGGAAAGGCTGCATAACAGCCTCTCATACTAGGAACAGCCTGTTCATACTAGAAACAATGACCGTGGTTTGCATTCTGTAGAGTCTCCTCACTGGGACATGAGCTTTGATAACTCAGCTAAATGGTAGGTGTTTATTTTCCAGTATTTAATTAAATCGTGCTTTAAGGAAATATTACTAACTTTCTCTCACAGTATTAAGTTTTGCCATGTTCACAGCCTCAAGTCTCTAGCACAGTAACTCACAACTCAGACCTTCACATTGGTGTTAGCCGAAGAATTCAAAAATACGGAAACAAGGGGCACCACCTTACAACAATGGACTAAGAATTGCTAGGAGGTAGCCTGGAACAGTATTTTATTGTTATTACTATTATTGTAAAAAACAGAATAATATTTGTTTTTAAGTGCCCCCAAGTGATTTTAACATATAATCAGGGCTGAGAATCCCCACACTCCAGAGGAGAGCTATGGGACCTTTCTTCTTGAGCATCTGCTCGTTTTAATTGTCCTTATGAAAGACTCTGCCACAGATGGTAGACCAGACTCACAGCTCAAATGTTAGGTCAATGCACTTTCTAATCTTTTTGTTACTTTATTTAGAAAACTCTCTCTAAGACCGTGTTCTCAAACTTTCCTGCTCATCAGAATCAACTGGAGAAATTGCTGAAATGGATTTCTGGGCCCCATGCCCAAAGTTCAGAAGATCTGGGGTAAGACCAGAGAATTTGCATTTCTAAGACCCCAGGTAATGCTGTTGCTACTGGTCCTGGGGTCACACTTTGAGAACCCTTAGCAGTTGATAAAACCCTACTGGATTCCTTCCTCTATAAAGATTTTTTTCTGTAGAAGGCAAAATTCTTTGATAACTCACTCTACCAAGTCCCTGACTACTTCCTTTCCCATCAGTGACTCACGGCTAGCAAATGTACTGGCCTCTCAATAGCATGAGTAACCTTCTAGCAGATTTTGCCAGCAAGACTCTGCCATTTGCTTTTAGTTCTTACAGAGTAACCCTCTTTTCCTCAGAACATTTCAAATAATGTTTGAAAGGAGTACTCTTCTAAAGATATAAATGTAGCACCACTGTGGTGACACTACAATGTCTCTTGTCCATGCCATGTAGACATGGGTAGCAAGTATGTTACATTTTGCTTCTTCACACAGTATAAATAAACGGATAAAATATTCCCCTAATTTTCCTCCTTCTAAATTCATTAATCCAAGGAAACTCCTGCTGGTAAATGAAAACTGAAACCTAAAGTCTGGGGAGTGCCAGGATAAACTTAAATCAAGAAAATATGTGGATCAGGCCAGGTGTGGTGGCTCATGCCTGCAATCCCAGCACTTTGGGAGGCCGAGGCAGGCGAATCACTTGAGGCCAGGAGTTCAAGACCAGCCTGACCAAAATGGTGAAACTCCGTCCCTACTAAAAACACAAAAATTGTCCAGGCATGGTGGCATGTGCCTGTAGTCCCAGCTACTCGGGAGGCTAAGGCAGGAGAAATGATTAAACCTAGGAGGCAGAGGCTGCAATGAGTCGGGATTATGGCACTGCACTGCAGCCTGGGTGACAGAGCGAGACTGTCTCAAAAAAAGGAAAAAAAAAAAAAAAGGAATGTGGATCATTAAAAATTTACAATTAAAAAATGAACTAACATTCAGTGACTGCCTACTACGAACCAAGGCATCACATTGTGAATTTTTAATTCACAAGACAGCAATCTGTGTTTTCGCAAGCCTTTCAGGTGATTCTTATGCAGATGAAAGTTGGAGAATCACTGCTCCAGGGACATACATATGTGAATGTCGGTATTTTGGAAGAAAGAAACAAACACTGGGGTTTTAACAGACCTGGCAAGGTTTCTCCTGAAAGAGAAAGACATACTAAGGGAAATAAGGTGCCTGGGAACTTGGGAAGAAGAACCCTAGAGGGTAGGAGCAATGTTGAAGAAGAAATGGAGCTGTTACCTGTGTCAGACACACTGCCTGTGTGCCTACTGCCCTATCATGAGCGTATTCAGGCAGAATAAACTAGGAGAGCCTTTCTGGAAGGTAAAGAGGGGATGTTTCAGACATAGCCCAACTAGGTGATTTTAGAACCCCTTTTCACCCCAGGGACGCCATCATTCTGAATGTTCATAGGAGTATCTTAAAAATATGTCACCGATGTAAGTGAATTTCTAGATTGAGCTAAGAAAGAAACTGGGTTGGAAGAGAGGGCAAAGCAGGGGATGGACAGAGAGAGCTGCCTGAGTCAGACAGATTCAGACTTAATCCTTATAGGCACTTCCTAGCTGGTGATCTCAGGCAAATTACTTAATCTAGCTCAGGTTTTGTCCTTATGTATAAAAGGGAATAATCATGCCTACCTCAGAGAATTGTTGGGAGGATTAAAAGAGATAATAACATGCTTGGCACTCATGGAACGCAACTGTCCGGAGGCAGCTGCCAGCCCCAGTTCCCCCTCTGGCTAAAGGAAGTCATCCTACCTTTTTTTGTTAAGTAGGAGTTTTTCAAAGGATTTTTCATTTTCATTATCTGCCTTGTCTTGTGTGATTAGAAATGACCAGAGAGAAATGAGTGTCGCCTTCCCTGAACTGGTAATATATTAGCCCTGTTCTCTCATCCTGCTCCCAGCCTCTCCAGTCTCTCCCTCAGCTCTTGCGTGGGTGGGGGTGGTGCCTCCGGCATGTTTGTATATTCCTCCAACACTCAGCCAGCTCTGCTCTAGAATCAGCCTTAATTAGTTATTTACCTAGCATAACTCAGCAAATCTGTGTTTGAAGTAGAATTATCCCATGTAGAATTTAATTTCCCTGTTTCCCATTTCGCCTCAGTGAGGTGAAATGGACTATTCAGCATGGAGAAGGCTTAGGTCTCATTTTTCTTCAGTCTGCCTGTTTTGGATTTCTGAATTTAAAAGTAAGTATCTCTTAGACACAGATGAATCCTTGCATGCCAGCTACCTGTCAAGTGGAGCAAATACTCAGCCAGCTGCTGCATTAGGTTTTGGTTTAAAGCCACTCTAAATGATTTATTGTTTTTAAATTATTTACATGGCATTATTCCTTTCTTGTAAAATGCAAAAGTGCTGTCAGGAACAGCACGGAAGCAAGGTTATGAATGGTACTACAAGTAAATCAAGGTAATTAGAGGCTTCAAGTTGCAACTACTGACAAGTTCTCCACCAGCCACCACTTCACTGATGATAATAAAATTTGCATGATTTCCTGACATTATATTCACCACATATTTTCACTGCATGCTCACTGTAATTACTTAGGGCATGATCTCACACTTCTAGCAAGCAGAACTCTCACTGAACCCAGCTGTGACTATTACAGATGCTTAGAAATGAAGTGGATGGAATTAAGGGGAGAGTTCCCTACATAGCTTAGGGATCTGTGATGTATCAACTGCATCTTGACAGATAAGAAAAAGGGAAATATTCTCAAGCACTCCTAAACTACTATCAGCTCAAATTATAATGACACTAAGGTATCTCGAAGACAGAATTTGGATCCTGGGTTTACTGACAACTGATTTCTGAAATTTGTTTTCTGAATCTCTGATGCCAAGAAAAAAAAAATCATCAAAGTTGATTTTAATCCCTAATATGGAAGTACACCAGACATAACTCTAGGTGTAACTATGGGAAAAAATTCTGTGTTATTTTTCAAAGATCAGAATGGACAAGTAAGAAGGATTAAAAATACCAAACATCAGCAGGCACCTCTAGAAGTATAGGGTGACTAAAGCAGGTCAACTCAATATCTGAATTCCGTAACCAACCTCTCATTTGGTCAAGTAATTCCTCAGTGCTTGGTGCAACATTTGTTTATATCAGCACATAAATCCATACACTTTTCTTGTTTTGGCTCAGTGAACCAAACTTAGATCTGGCCATTTGCTCTTCTTTTCTAAACCTACAGCACCCTCATATCTGTCTCAATAGAGGAGGAAAAATTTAGGTTTTGAACTATGTAACATACTACGGATGTACATATCAAAGATGAACATACTGTATGAACTAAAACTTAGTAATTAATAACCATTCTTCTAACATTGAACTAAAAGACAGGAGAGAATAACTGAATATGAGCTTTGCCTTGTGAACCATGGGAATTTATATAATTATTCAATATCAGTCTCTTCAACCTAAAAGAGATGAAATTACTCATACACATGCCATTGTCATGAGAATTGAAGAGAGAAGATGAAAGCACTCAGTACGGTACCCGGTATTGAATATGAATGCAAAGATAGAACAAATTATCCAGAAATGTCTTATTCTTTCATAGGTCTTCTATTTAGTTCACATAGCATGGAAAGTCTTAATACAGAAAGTTAATGTCTGAGTTAAGAGAAGTTTGGAGACAGCAAGAAAAGGAGCCTTATTTTAAAGAATTTAGTAACACTCTGTCAGACCTGAAATGAAAAACAATTTGGGGAATGAATTATCTCTTCCCTCACCATGGAGACCAGCTGGTAACACCGCAATTTTTAAAAAACAACCTAGTTGAGGCAATCGGATCTTAAGAATTGGAAGTTATTGCTCTAAATCACAGTACTTCTAAACCCGGAGGTATCTACTGCTAAACCTTTAAAATAATGAAATTCATTAAAGATTCCCAGATCTTAGGCTGACTCTGGTTAAAGTTTACAACCATAGTTACTGGATCTACCTTACCTAGACTGGTTACAATGCAGGTATCTCCTTTCTTTGTATGAATATGTTGGGGAGGTGGTCACTTCTGTGATGGGAAGGTCTATGAACTTGTAGTAACATATAAGCAATCTTTTAAAAAGTGGAATAAAAGTCTGTTGTAAATAGTTTGTGTTAATTAGCCTAAAGATTACATCAAGCTCTGCGGTAGGTTTACTCATATTTAATTATATCCATTTTTAAACCAGTAGTAACTTATGAGATTTCTGGAATGTGTTTAGTAATCCACTGAGAAGACTGACTCAGAGTCATAGAAGAAAGATATCCTGTGTGTCCAGCTGCCGTGACTGTTGACTTCTATCATTTGTTACCCACACTTTAAGATGAATAGGGAATGCATCAAAACTACATAGTTCAATTAGCACAATAGCAAGTATGAAGCTATTATGTAGATGTGACATATTTTCTGTTAAATCATATGAGTGGTCATCACTTTTGCTAAAATTATGCATGTCATTTTTCAAGTGCCCTTTCTTTTGCCCTTGATTGTTTTTTGAAGACAAAACAAACCATCTTTTGTGGCATTCAGCAGTCTGCTCATTTTGTTCCTGTTGACAATAGTGTTCTCATTTCTTCTACTCAAGATATGTGGAAAATAGTCTTTAAAAACCTGTTAGACACAAGATCATATGCTTTTTGAATGAGCGCTTTACTACTGAATGTGTGGCTTATTGTGGAAATATTTAAGAGCATCTTAAGCTCAGTTCTTATAAAGGCTATTACCATCGTTTTCCACTTTAGTGAGCTCTTAATCAAATGTCTTACTTGATAATTAATGTAGCAGCTGGTCAGCCAACATGGTTACAACTATGAGGTTATGTATTTTATAAAACCTTATATTTGAATAATGCCTTAGCAGCAATTTATTCCAACTTTTTATGTCTTTGTGTATATATTTCTATCTTTGCCTTGGTTTGTTGTCATGTTTGTGTTTATAAATGTTTGATTTTTTTCCTTCTCTTTCTCTTTTCATTCGAAAAGAATTTATTCTGAGAAAGAACAAAAGAGTCTTAGGAAAGAAGTGAGCTTCTGTATCAGAGACTGGTGGGAGTATGCTCTATCTTGGGAGAGTCAAGCTGAAGGTAAGACTTAAACCTCACAGGAGAGTTTCATGTTTTTGATTACCCCTAAGGTAGAATCATCTCATTGAGTCTTTCTACCCCAGAATGCAATGATGTTAAAAGACCTTAGAGAATGGACTTACACCAGCAAGGAATGTGAAGAAATGTTTGTTAATTTTTTATCCATTTAATCAACTGTACTAATTAACCTATGTCTTACTGGCATCCTCCCCTCCCCCTACACCTCGTAGTTTGTAACTGTTAAATAGATCATTTTTCTGAGTGCACCAGGTTCAAAAGTTTGATTGACTGTGTGTTCTAAGAGAAGACTTTCTCTTATTCATATCTATACACCAGTGTCTTTCTAAAGGGAGTTTACAGAGATCTGGGGAATTATGGTGAAAGAACAGAGTTCTTCATGATAACATTTACAGTCTGAACAGACAGTTCAGTCCTAAAAGTATCCAATTCGGAAACCGAGTTAGAGAGGAAGCAGTAGAAAACCCAGATCTCATTGCTGGGAAACTTTACAATTTATCAGGTCAAACCCCAATAAGATGTCCAAGCCCTTTCAGTTAATTTGTGGCAGACCTAAGTTCAAGAATAAATTTCTATTGCCAGTCTCAGTTCTTTCCTTTATAGAGCAGAGAACACAAATGGCTCCCAGCTATAGAGAACTTGTGCAACCAATAAGACAAAACACATGGAACAACCAGAGGAAGAATAAGACTTCTCTAGTCATTTTTATACACCTGCATATAGTAAGTTTGATAAATACTAGCTGTTAACAAAATGCATGGCTTCTTAAAGTTATATTTAAAATGGTTATTTATGTTAATATAATTAATTTTTAATTGCTGCTGAGTCTGTTTAATTTGAAACTGATATTATCTAATAATGTGTATATGACCGCAAGATAAAATGAAGCATGCATCAAGCAATTGTCAACTCGGTTAATAGAGCCTAGTAAGAAGAACATACTATTTAAAATTTTAATCTAGATTATATGGTTAATGGTTGACTTTAGACCTAAATTATCTAGGCCATGTCCTCATTTCCTTGTGCCAAGATAAATATACTACAAAATGCGATTTTTTAAAAGTTGATCAGATGAAAGGTAGTTACTAACATTAAAAAATAAAAGTTAACATCAGAAGATTCAAGAAAAAAGTATATTTGGCACAGTAAAGAACACGTTGTGGCTTATACCTAATGCTTCAATCTTCTGCTTCATCTGTAAAATAAGGATACATTCTTCTACCTTACTAAGTTTTTGTGAGGGTAAAAGCCAGTCATTTCTGTTATAGCTCAACATGTAATTCTCAAAAAACATCACTGCAAAATGCAAAATTATGGAATAAAAACCACAGGACTCATAAGAAAACGGGGTTAAGAGATTAATACTCAAAAACTTCATGAGGCAGCACTATTCACAATAGCCAAAACGCAGAACCAAGCCAAATGCCCATCAATACTATACTAGATAAAGCAAATGTGGTACATATACACCATGGAATACTATGTAGCCATAAAAAGGGATGAGATCATGTCCTTTGCACAGAAATGGATGAAGCTGAAAGTCATCATTCTCAGCAAACTAACGCAGGAGCAGAAAACCAAACACTACATTTTCTCACTCATAAGTGGGCATTAAAAAATGGAAACACATGGACACAGGGAGGGGAACGACACACTCTGGGGCTAGTTGGGGGTTAGGGGGTGAGGGGAGGGAGAGCAGTAGGACAAATAGCCAATGCATGCGGGGCTTAAAACCTAGATGATGAGTTGATAGGTGCAGCAAACCACCATGGCACACATATACCTATGTAACAAGCCTACGTAAACAAACAAACATGTTTTGCATGTGTATCCCGGAACTTAAAGTAAAATAAAAATAAATAAATAAATAAAATTAAAAGACAAACCTGGCCGGGCGCGGTGACTCACGCCTGTAATCCCAGCACTTTGGGAGGCCAAGGTGGGCAGATCACGAGGTCAGGAGATCAAGACCATTCTGGCTGAAATGGTGAAACACCGTCTTTACTAAAAATACAAAAAATTAATCGGGCATGGTGGCAGGCACCTGTAGCCCCAGCTACTCGGGAGGCTGAGGCAGGAGAATGGCATGAATCCGGGAGGTGGAGCTTGCAGTGAGCCGAGATCGCACCACTGCACTCCAGCCTTGGCAACACAGTCAGACTCCATTTCAAAAAACAAACAAACCTTCGTCAGAGACATGGAAAAAAGGGTAAGAGCCCAATAAAAAGTACACATAGTTTTAAACATGTTAAAAGTTTAAGAAATACACAAATACCATAATAAATAGGGCATCTTACCTTTAAAATGGTCTGAAGTTTGCCTGTACTGAAGTTTCTAGTGTATTCTGTGTAAAAGAAGAAGAGAAGAAATAAACTGAGCAAAAAAAAACTTCTATCATAAAAGAGAGAAAAAGAAAAGAGAAAAGAGGAAAAATTCAAAAAAGCATAGAGAGGGACATCAATAGCAGGATGCATGCTGGGCTGCATGGCTAGGGTAGCAATAGAAAGGGTTGTGGCTTGTGAGGTACCGTCAAGTAGTTTGTATTAGCCTTCCCAGGCTGCCATAACAAAATACCACAGACTAGGTGGGTTAAACAACAAATTTATTTTTTCAGTTCTGGAAGCTGAAAGTCCCAGATCAAAGTGCCAACAGATTCAGTTCCTGTTGAGGGTTCTTTTGCCAGCTCACAGAGAGTTGCCTTGTTGCTTTGTCCTCACTTGCTGTTTTTCTGCGCATGAGGGAAAAGAGAGCTCCAGTGTCTCTTCCTTTGTTTTAAGGACCAGTCCTAACTTACCAGTATCTCATCTTTCTGATTTCATTTAACCTTAATTATCTCCTTAAAGCCCCTATCTCCAAATACAGTTATATTAAGGGTAAGGACTTCAACATACGAATTTTTGGGGGAAACAATTTAGTCCACAACAGGTTTGAAGGAGGGATATCTGATGGAAAATTGTAATGACAGATATGAATAGGTATGGCTCATTGATCTCATGATGTGGATGTATATATTGTGTATTCCCTCATAGCTCAGTTCAGCTGAAATATCTGTTTCTCACAGATGAAACTGCATGAGTCAACACAAAATTTACATTACGCTCAAATTGTTTCCTAATCAATCAATGGAGTTGGACCAAATTAGGATTTACAAAACAACTGTTGTAGTAAAGCTGACAGTACTCATTCAATCAATAAGTACCACCTAAAACTATAAAACTGTGTCCGGACTTGGTGGGTTCTTGGTCTCACTGATTTCAAGAATGAAGCCATGGACACTCACGGTGACTGTTACAGTTGTTAAAGATGGGGTGTCCGGAGTTTGTTCCTTCAGATGTTCAGATATGTCTGGAGCTTCTTCCTTCTGGTGGGTTTGTGGTCTCCCTGTCAGGAGTGAAGCTGCAGACCTTCGTGGTGAGTGTTACAGCTCTTTTCTTTTTTTTTAAGACGGAGTCTCGCACTGTCGTTCAGGGTGGCGTGCAGTGGCGCCACCTCCATTCACTGCAAGCTCCACCTCCCAGGTTCAAGCCATTCTCCTGCCTCAGCCTTCCGTGTAGCTGGGATTACAGGGGCCCGCCACCGCGCCCAGCTCATTTTTTATGTATTTTTAGTAGAGACGGGTTTTCACCATGTTAGCCAGGATGGTCTGGATCTCCTGACCTCGTGATCCGCCCAGGATGGTCTGGATCTCCTGACCTCGTGATCCGCCCGTCTTGGCCTCCCAAAGTGCTGGGATTACAGGCGTGAGCCACTACACCCGGCCGAGTGTTACAGCTCTTAAAGACAGTGACTCTGGAGTTGTTCGTTCTTCCCCGTGGGTTCATGGTCTCACTGCCTTCAGGAGTGAAGCTGCAGACTTTCCTGGTGAGTGTTACACCTCATAAGGGCAACATGAGCCCACAGAGTGAACAGCAGCAAGATTTATTGCAGAGAGCAAAACAACAATACTCCAACACTGTTCAAGTGCAAGTGGACCCCACTGGGTTGCGGCAGACTGGCTGGGGCAGCCTGCTTTTTATTCCCTTATCTGGCCCCACCCAATCCTGCTGAGTGGCCCATTTTACAGAGAGCTGATTGGTCCACTTTACAGAGCGCTGATTAGTCTGCTTTACAGAGTGCTGATTGTTCGTTTTGACAGAGTGCTGATTGGTAAGTTTACAATCCTTGAGCTAGACACAGTCACAAGGTGCTAGTTAGCTAGATACAGAGTTAGCTAGATACAGAGTACCAATTGGTGCCTTTACAAACCTTGAGCTAGACACAGAGTACTGATTGGTGTATTTACAAACCTTGAGCTAGACACTGAATGCTGATTGGTGCATTTACAGTCCTTGAGCTAGACACAGAGTCAGAGTGCTAGTCCTCCAAGTCTCCACTAGGTTAGCTAGATACATAGTACCAATTGGTGTATTCACAAACCCTGAGCTAGACACAGAGTGCTGATTGGTGCACATAGGATCCTCTGGCTACATATAAAAGTTCTCCAAGATCTGATCCCATTCAGGAGCCCAGCTGGCTTCACCCAGTGGATCCTGCACCAGGGCGGCAGGTGGAGCTGCCCTCCAGTCCCGAGTGGCACCTGCACTCTTCAGACCTTGGGCTGTCAATGAGACCAGGTACCAGGGAGCAGGGGACTGCGCCTGTGGCCCACCACAGTGGGAGGAGCCCACCACAGTGGGAGGAGCTCAAACATGGCGGGCTGCAGGTCCCAGAGACCTGCAGGGCAGGGAGGCAGCTAGGGCCTGGCCAGACTTTGAGTGCCCTGCCCGCAGGCCAGGCACTGCTGGGGGACCGGGCACAACCTGCGCAGCTGCTGGCCCAGGTGCTAAGCCCCTCACTGCCCTGGGCCAGCAGTGCCAGCCGGCCACTGCGTGTGCGGGACCGCTGAGCCCACGCCCACCAGAACTCACACCTGCCGGTGAGCGCAGCGGACAGCCCGGGTTCCCGCCTGCGCCTGTCCCTCCACACCACCTGGCAAGCAGAGGGAGGGAGCTCCAGCCTCAGCCAGCCCAGAGAGGGGCTCCCACGGTGCCGCAGCAGGCTGAAGGGCACCTCAAGCGCTGCCAGAGTGGATGCTGAGGCCGAGGAGGCGCTGAGAGTGAGGGCTGCTAGCACTTTGTCACCTATCAAAACTACTGGAAGAAATGCTTCACAGCATAATTTTTCTGGGAGAAACACTTGACAACATTAGACTGGGCAAAAATTTTTTAAGACCTCAAAGCACAGGCAGCAAAAGCAAAAATAGGAAAACGGGATTATATCAAATGAAAAAGCTTTCATACAACGAATAAAACAAGAGTGAAAATAAAACCTACAGGATAGGAGAAAATATTTGTAAACTATACATGTGACATGGAGCTAATACCCGGTATATAAAGGAAACTCAAACAACAGCAAAAAATAATAATAATAATAATCCAATTTAAAAGTGGGCAGAAGACCTCAGTAGACTTTGAAGACAAACAAATGGCCAACAGGTATATTAAAAAAATGCTGAATGTCATTAATCGTTTATGCTAAATACAAATGAAAACCACAACAAAATACCACCTCATTCTAGTTAGAATGGCCATTATCAAAAAAGACAAAAGAAAACTATTGGCAAGGATGTGGAGAAAAGGGAACACTTACACATGGTTTTAGGGATTGTAAATTAGTATAGCAATTATGAAACACAGTAGGAAATTTCCTCAAAATATTAAAAACAAAACTACCCTATTATCCAGCAATCCCCCTACTAGGGATATATCCAACAGAAATACACGTGTTGAAAACGTATCTGCACTCCCATGTTTATTACAGCACTATTTACAATAGCTAAGATATGAAATCAAATTAGTGTCCAACAATGGATAAACACGTAAAGAAAATGTGGTAAATATACACAATGAAATAGTTTTCAGCCATAAAAGAAAATGAAACCCTGTCATTTGGACAACATGGATGAACCTGGAGAATATAATTTTATGTGAAAAAGTCAAACACAGAAAAACAAATAGGAAAGTTGATGTTGTAGAAACAGGAAGTGGAACAGTAATTGCCAGAGACTGAGTGGGGAGGGGAGGGAGGAAAGAAACATGGAAGAGGTAGGTCAACAGGTACAAAGTTGCAATTAGATAGAAGGAATAAGTTCTAGTGTTCCGTTGCACAATAGGGTGACTATGCTTAACAATAATGTATTGTACAATACAAAATATCTAGAAGAGAGGCTTGTGAATGTTCTCACCACAAAAAAAAGATAAATACATGAGATGATGGAAATGGTAGCTGCCCTAATTTGATCATTATATAACATGAATGTGTATTGAAACATCAAATTGTATCCCATAAATATGTACAATTATGTGTCAATTAACATTTTTTTAATATTGGGAAAAAAAGTATGATATTCACATTACTTTTGGTGGATTATCCTAAAAATAATCAAAGAGTAGTTATGTATTTGCATATTTGTTCGTGAATGTCTCAGTTTTAGGCCTTACAGGTATTTATTAATATTGATATGCTATTTTGTGTTCAACTCTTAACTGTTGATCATAAGGCAGATCCTTAGAATCTTGACCACATCCAGCAAGGGCACAGATAAATTGTCTAGGGGAGCTTGCAAACATGGTGATACCACATTAGGGTTTAAGGCTTTCCTAATCCTTCTACAAAATTTACCTTACTGAAAAATCGGTAAATCATTGTGAGGTTTTTCATGTTTGGCCAGAGAATGAATTGAATTTTCAGACAAACTTGGCATTCCAGTTGGAGAGCTTATTAGAATTAAAGTTTGACTAATCATTCTGGCTAATTGTATAGTTCACTTACTTTCAACTCTCGAGTCTTTTCTAGAATAGGGAATATTGTCATTCTAATAAATAAATAAATATCGAGTACCTCCTTTGTGACAGGTTCACACCAGGCACCAGAAATCCTGCAGTGAAGAAGCCAAGCCAAGTGTCTTTACACAAGGTGTTTACATCCTGGTGGGGGGAAACAGACTACTTACATAACCCTGAGAAAATCAGTAAACACCAAAGTATAGAAGATAATCAAGGAGCATGAAAAATGCACTAACAAAAATAAGAAGAGCGATGAGATGGAGTAAGTGGGGGAAGACACTTCAAACAGTCATCAGGGAAGGCATCTCTGAGGAGGGAAAGAGTAGAATAGCTGAACAACTGGGGGAAAGGCATTCCAGGCATTGGGTTAAAGCAGAGTTAGTGAGGTGGAAGAGACTAGGGGATGGAACAAGAGATCGAGGAAGGGACTAGATCCATCCATCATAGTGGGCTAGGAAGCCACTGAAGAGTTCTGAGCAGGAAAAAGGCATGATTTCTGTTTTTAAAATTTCACTTTGACTTCTCTGTAAAATCCACTGTAGTGAGAAGAGAGACCAGTTGAGAGGCTGTAGCAACAGATCAAGTAAAGATGAGGTAGGGAGTAGAGACAGAGAAAGGTGACAGAACTCAGAATTTGTTGAAAGGTTTAGCCAAAAGGAGTTGCTGGTGTACTGGATGAGGGTTATGAGAGAAAGGAAAGGCACAAGGATGATTCCTAGGTTTTTGGCTCGAGTCACTGAATAAATCATTGTGCTGTTTATTAAACTGTAGAAGTCTGGAGGCTTAACTGGTTTGGGAACAAGAGTTGAGTTTTGAACACGTCAAGCTTCAGATGCCTGTTAGATATCCTGTAGCAATATAGAATTGCTACAACAGGCAGTTGGCTACATGAACGTGGAATTCTGGGAGAGGTTGAGGCTGCAGATTTAAATGTGGAAGTCATCAGCATATATCTGGTATGTAAGGCAAAGGTGAAATCACATGGGAAGTAAGTTTACAGAGAGAATACAAAAAAGGCAAAAACTGAGCCCTGGGGTCCCGCAAGGTTTACAGGTCAGGTAAAAGAGGAGCTAGCCAAAGAGACAGGAAGAAATAGCTGCTGAGGTAGTAGAAAGGCCAGGAGCATGTGGCAATTTGTAAAACACGTAAAAAACGTGTTTTATGAAGAAAGGGTGATCAACTTTTTGAAAGACTTTAAGAAATATCAGTAATAAGTCCCAAATTGATCACATGCCTTGCATAATTTAGGAAAAGACAGTCTGTGTGCCTTAGTATTATACGTACAAACACATACAGCTAATGTTTTGGGAGGCTGAGCAAAGAATTAAGGCCTCAAGATCACGCTTTGGATAAAGAATATTTTAGGCTTTGTATAACCACTGAAACTTTTGAATTTTGCCTTGCTTATGAGTATAAACTTCTTTATGCCCATGAGAATGTTGAAATATGCCCTCATCTCCGACTGTAGAAAGAGGATCCTCTTCTTATTCCCCTCACACTTTTCTTTGGCAGCCCAGGCCCTCCCTTGTGCTTCCTGACCACAATACCTTTTCCCAGAGAATGGATTCCCCAGCAACACTCTGAGGCTGAGAGTAGCACATAGTTGGTTCACAGGGAGTGATCTTCAAAGTTACGATGGTACATAGTAGTGCCAGACCTAGCAAATAAACATACGGGATACCTATGCAATATTTGGGACATACTTATATAAAAAATTATGAATTGTTTACCTAGAATTCAAATTTAATCGAGAGTATTGTCTTGTGTCTGTGTCCCTACCTGTAAAGAACTGAAAAAGGGGCCGGGCGCGGTGGCTCAAGCCTGTAATTCCAGCACTTTGGGAGGCCGAGACGGGCGGATCACGAGGTCAGGAGATCGAGACCATCCTGGCTAACATGGTGAAACCCCGTCTCTACTAAAAATACAAAAAACTAGCCGGGCGAGGTGGCGGGCGCCTGTAGTCCCAGCTACTCGGGAGGCTGAGGCAGGAGAATGGCGTGAACCCGGGAGGCGGAGCTTGCAGTGAGCTGAGATCCGGCCACTACACTCCAGCCTGGGCGGCAGAGCGAGACTCCGTCTCAAAAAAAAAAAAAAAAAAAAAAAAGAACTGAAAAAGGCAGGGTGGAGGGAGAAAAGGGAGAAAATTATCTTCTCTATGTCAGCAACTGAGGCCTCAGCTGATCCTAGGGGTGCCTTGAGGCTGCTTTGGCCCTTCATATTGATTAAAAATCGTGGCAAGGAGGTCAGGCCATTGTATTTCTGAATCAGCTAGTTATTGGCCTCAGGGTACCCTGGGAATGAATGTAACCTTGGCGGTTGCCTAAGGGTAAGAGGCACAGCCTTGAGCAGCTGCACGTTCAGCAGCTGAGTTATGAGCACTGAAGAGGGAATCTGGACCAAGCATCAGGGTGTCTTAGATTTAAATGCTAACTTCTTAGAAGCCATTCATTTCCTATTAATAACTGTATCTAATTAGTTAAGGCAGCTAAATATATTCTGAATGCTTTAAGTGCTACATTAAAACTAAAAAGGACTGTTCAAAAGTAAGGTGGCAGTACTTATTACAGTAGTCCAGCTCTGCCCCCGTGGGATATATAGAGCGTATTTTTTTAATTGTTCATCTTCTCATCTCGACTACAAGCTTCTTGAGGGAAGAAACCAGGTCTTATTTATCTCTGCACCCATCACTTGGGGCATATTTGGCATGTAGTAGGTACTCAAGCAATGTCTATGGAAAACAGACAGGGAATAAGTAAGCAAACCATCCAAATGGAAACTGCTTTGACAGTTTCCTGCCCTACCCTCTGCGAAGGTGGAGGGAAAGTGATATTAGGCCTCAAAATCAAGGTGCGACATCATTTTTATTTTTCCTCTTATTTTCTTAAGCAAAGCAAAACTGGTTCTACACTCCTTGGCCTTTGAGTCTATGTTTTAGGTAATTAATAAATCTTGACCAATCTCTGAACCATTCGGTTCACTAGATGTTCACTCAGTCACTGAGTGCATTATTGTTTGGATGCATGAGTCATGACATGTTTTAAAGAGCTAAGGAGACATAGATCCTTTCCCACTTGGGTCCCTTTAGGAACCTTTGGAACCTTCTGGAAACTTTGAGGGTCTTCTTTCTAAGGGGAAGAAGACTTTCTACACTCTGGTGAGAAGAACAAGAGGCTTCTATTTCTCTCTTAACCTGAAACCTCGCCTCTTATGAATGTTTCCTTCTATTAACCCTTGAGTGAATCACACTGATGCTTAATGATAGTCCTCTGATGGACATGCTTTCTCTCTTAGAATGAGTGTTAACTGAAGTAGTCTCCAGATTCCCTAAAGCCAGACTAGTGATCCCAAATTTTAACCACATTGGATCTTGCCTGCACATCCTGCCTCTGGCTGCACACCCACCTTTACGCCCACGGCATGAAGCTGTGACCACAGAGGCAGAAACTTGCAGGGTGGTCTTCTGAGCACACCCTAGGGGAAAGAGACATGAAATATTTATTGACTGCAGGCCAATGTTACAGGAACGCTGGCTGAAACCACTGCAAGGGTGCCTCTATAACAACCAAAGTAGACACAGCAACATTTGCCAACACCCTTAAATGTCCTGGGGGAGGTTTGTTTGCACTAATCCTAGCAGTCCAAAAAGCAGCAGCTGTTCTCAAAGGAAGTCTGATATATATAATCCTTTATTTAAGACCAACAGTGGGAGGTGGTATTTAATAAAAAAGGTGCTAAATTGTTAACAATGTTCTTGCTTCCGGCAAACAGGTAGAAAAAGAACTGAAATGTTAAGCAATACTCAGGACCATATTTAATAATACATCTTGATTTTTTAATTCATGCAAATGTTTCTGTGCTATAGACATCTTTGTCTTGGGAAATAAATTTGGGAAGCACAGGTCAGTTTTTTTCCAATTTCTGAGCAATCCTGAAATCAGATCGTATTGCTTTTCCAATCCCAGCTGTAAGGTAAATGTTTGTTATAGCAGATAGAATTAGAAAAGCCTACACACAATTTTCTTACGTTCTATTGGATCCCTAATTATCTTAAAATAAGCATAGAAATATCTTGCATCTTTGATAACATCCTGTAGGTTAATAATCAATTTAAAAATGCTATAAATTCCCAAAAGCAGCATCAAAGAAACTTGAGAGTTACTTCCAAAACATGTAATGTAAACTACAGCTTAAGCTTTTGGGTCTATCCTGGTAAACAGTGACCCAACATATTAAATTCCTTTGGCAAGAATACGTGTCATTTTTATCCTACCAAGAACTGAATATCACATTCTAAAGCTATGGTTCACTTCCCTAATATTATCAGCAAGAAGGTAAATTTCCCTCAAACCAATATGTTTAACTCTATTGCCAGAACCCCAGCATAATGCCAGGTGTAAGGGGTTAAATGAACACTGAATGCTTTTATTAGAAACTTATTAGTTGTTTCTCCCACTCTGTAGGTTGCCTGTTCACTCCAATGGTAGTTTCTTTTGCTGTGCAGAAGCTCTTTAGTTTAATTAGATCCAATTTGTCAATTTTGGCTTTTGTTGCCATTGCTTTTGGTGTTTTAGACATGAAGTCGTTGCCCATGCCTGTGTCCTGAATGGTATTGCCTAGGTTTACTTCTAGGGTTTTTATGGTTTTAGGTCTGACAATTAAGTCTTTAATCCATCTTGAATTAATTTTTGTATAAGGTGTAAGGAAGGGATCCAGTTTCAGCTTTCTGCATATGGCTAGCCAGTTTTCCCAGCACCATTTATTAAATAGGGAATCTTTTTTTCCCTATTTCTTGTTTTTTTAAGGTTTGTCAAGGATCAGATGGTTGTAGATGTGTGGTACTATTTCTGAGGGCTCTGTTCTGTTCCATTGGTCTATATCTCTGTTTTGGTACCAGTACCATGCTTTTTGCAATCTAACCATCTGCCAAAGGGCTAATATCCAGAATCTACAAAGAACTTAAACAAATTTACAAGAAAAAATCAAACAACCCCATACAAAAGTGGGCAAAGGATATGAACAGACACTTCTCAAAAGAAGACATTTACGCAGCCAACAAAAACATGAAAAAATGCTCATCATCACTGGCCATCAGAGAAATGCAAATCAAAACCACAATGAGATACCATCTCACACCAGTTAGAATGGCGACCATTAACAAGTTAGGAAACAACAGGTGCTGGAGAGGATGTGGAGAAGTAGGAACACTTTTACACTGTTGGTGGGAATGTAAACTAGTTCAACCATTGTGGAAGACAGTGTGGTGATTCCTCAAGGATCTAGAACTAGAAATACCATTTGACCCAGCCATCCCATTAATGGGTATATATCCAAAGGATTATAAATCATGCTGCTAAAAAGACACACGCACATGTATGTTTATTGCGGCACTATTCACAGTAGCAAAGACTCGGAACCAACCCAAATGTCCACCAATGATAGACCGGATTAAGAAAAAGTGGTACCTACACACCATGGAATATTATGCAGCCATAAAAAATGATGAGTTTATGTCCTTTTTAGGGACATGGATGAAGCTGGAAACCACCATCTGAGCAAACTATTGCAAGGACAGAAAATCCAACACTGCATGTTCTCACTCATAGGTGGGAGTTAAACAATGAGAACACTTGGACACAAGGTGGGGAACACCACACACCAGGGCCTGTCGTGGGGTAGTGGGAGGGGGGAGGGATAGCATTAGGAGATATACCTAATGTAAATGATGAGTTAATGAGTGCAGCAGCACACCAACATGACAAACATATACATATGTAACAAACCTGCACGTTGTGCACATGTACCCTAGAACTTAAAGTATATATATATATATATATATATATATATATATATATATATAAAGAAATCATCTATAAAGTGCAAAAAAAAAAGAAGAAGAAGAAGAAAGAAGGAAAAGAAAGAGAAAATGCACAGTAAGAACAAACTTTAGGAAAGAGTCTTCTAATACCATGGCCAGGTACTGCCTATTTTGATTGGTCATCAAAAGCTCAGTTATTCCTTATTTTCCTCAACTGTATAGTAGGAATATAGTACAGTATCTGCATGATGGAAGGTTATGAGGATCAAATAAATTAATACCAAACAAAAAAAAAACTTATTAGTGGTTTCTGCCATAAATTATTAGCAATCAAGAAATCATTATTCTTTTCATTTGCTTGGCTCCTTTGGACCTTGGAGTTTTGCTAAACTGAGTTGATTTTGTATCATTAAACATTAAACTCCCTTGGCTAGTAGCGAAATCTTGTGATTTCTGCTCTGCACCAGCGAGGTGGGATGCGTGTGTATTTTTTTCATTTGTTCGCTTGCTCACTAAATGGTAAAGGCTGAGAATCCTAGGCAACATGATATCTAAAGTGAAAACAAACTCTCTGTCAGAGCTGATCTGCTGTTCTACACAGTGATACAACTAATGTGGCAACATAAATAAATGGGCATGACTTTTCCTCCTAATCCTAACTTACAGGAACTTCAGATCTCAGATAAAATTTATGGTAATTATTGCCATAATTGTTATCCTTTCATTACTTAAGCAGAAAGCATATTTTTTCTCCCCTTTGAAATTCATCTTTTATGCAAAAAGAAAAACAAGAATTGACTGAGAACACATGCTATTACACTCTTTTCTGTTTCCAAATTTGAAACTCATTCTCTCACATGCTCCATTAAGATGGTGACTGTTAGAGAAGTCTTTGTATATTCACCTTGTACAATTAATATTCTAGTATATAGGTATGCTTAATCTCAGACATTCTGTATTAAGGTGAATGTAGGAAAACTCGCTAACTTTAAAAAGTGTAAATATATAACCAGTGTCAGAATATAGAAACGAGTTATAGAATGCACACATCCTACAATGACAGCCCTATCATAAAATGGAGTACTGTCGGGGAAGCTCAGCCATAATTGCACTCCGGAGAGTAAAAGACATTGTGTTGCCTCCTCAGCAGAAATTCACCTCCCTGTTTGAAAATCTGATAAATTGTCCAGTTTCCCGCAGAGGGAACGACAGAGAATTTAATGAGAAACACATTGGAGCTGGACCTGTCACTGTGTGATTATGCATTCACTAATCTCTCTGTAGGGTACAGAAAAATATCAGTCTTCTCTGAGACAGTTTATCTAGGGAAAGGGACAAACACATCTAGAAATAAATTACCAAAAAGAGATGACTTTATTCTCCCACTGATACCTACTGGCATCCTACCAGACTGCTTGTTTGGCCTACAAATAGCAAAAGCATTGGGATTTGCATAGTAACCTATTTTTATGATTGCCAGTGAAATTGAAGTGTCATATGATGACATGTATTGATAATTAAATGCAGCTGCAAGTGCCTGATATTTTTAGTTTGGTCTAAAAATGTATGTTTGAGAACTTCAAGTACAGTAGGAGTGGCAGCGGATGTTCTTACTCTTATTGTAGGATATATTTCATATTTAACATGAAATTATCTTACCTGTCATCATCATTTTTGTCCGATAAAACTTATTCAGCACCTGTATACATCCTAAAAACATTTCTGAGCAACTAACATATGCCAGGAACCTATAATTATAATTATACACTAAGTTTGGTGAATAACTAGAATATCCAATAGCCTCTACAAAGTGTTTAAGCCAGAGGAACACATCATTCAAATTTGCTTTTTGCTAAGAGCATTTATTAAGTTAATTTTATTAGCCTGATTTTAGGGTGGGAAATGTGCAATGAGGGCAGGTGTATTTTCTCCAGAAGTTCAAAATATGATAGTACGTTGATGTAAATATCCACAAAGAACTACTAAACAAGCACTGAGCAAGTCCAAGAATGTCTTACTAGCTGAGTGCCTTGTGCAAGGAGGGATCTCAGAAATTACTTCCTGAATTTTTGGGAAAGTAAGGGAATGGTGACAGAAAATTGTGTCCTGAGCTATCCTTATTTGGAGGTGTGATGTCAAGAAGAAATTACTCTCATTTCTTCAAGAATTTCTAGAAGGCTTCGTGGTGAATGGGGAACTTTAATCACAAAAAAAGTGTTTTTAAAATTGCATGTTTAATTAAGTAGAGCTATTTATTATCAACAATGATACCACTCTGACCATTCCCCCTCTAGGTTAACTCAAATTTTTTACATCCTTCATAAAATGCTAAGCCCAAAATCGATCCCAGCTTTGTAAATGTCTTGATCAAATCTCCCACACTTACTCAGTGGCTTTTTTTTTTAACTAAGAAAAGATGTTTTTAAAAGATCTATATTTATAACTTCATTGACAGCTTTTTTCCTCATGTGGTTGTCCAGTTTCATCTGGACATAAATTTAAATTTGGTTTAATTACAGGAGGTAACATGTCCCTTTTTATGACCTCATAGAACTTTCTACATCGTAAGACTCCTACAATCACTGGTAATATAGCTAGAAATCATGTTAGAGATCAAATGGTGAAGGACAAAACAGGTGCTAGAGAGTGACTTGTGATTCATGTCTAAATAAAGACAAAAACAATTTAATAAACTAAAACATAAATGAGAGTTCTTGGTTTATAATCTAATGTTATTTTTATTGCATAAAATTGCTGAAATACTGATTGATGATGCGTAGCCCAGTTGACTGATTCAATGTCATAAACATTCTTAGATGTAAAGATGCCTCACCTGACTCCACTCAGGTTAGGTCGGCATCTTGTTCCCTTCTCTCCTCTGAGACTTTCAAATAGGGCAGAGTAAGATGGAGGAGGCAACTCTTTGTCTCTGCTAATACCTAATCATATAATCTTATTTCAAAAATTGGCCAGTACATTTGGATTGACTACAAAAAAAAAAAAAAAAAAAAAAAAAAAAAAAGGCCTTGTCCATTTATCCAGAGGTTTCCTCCAAAATTTTTAAAACTTTTGTCACCTTAAAATGGATTTTAAATTATCAGAATTTAGAGGTAGCAATGAAATAAATCTTAAAGGAGGTGTAGAATTCCTTTAAGAAGTTATTGTTTTCTTTCTATTGCAGCAATGGAATCATATATATTTTTAATGAGCCCAGAAACAATTCTCTGCAACTGTAAAAATGATGCCAGAATGCAAGTTTTTGGTTAGTGCCATAGTTTCATTTTGTTATTGAAAATGGAATAAGTCATGATTTATTCCCTCCCTTCTTTGGTAGAGTAAAAAATGTTAATGGTAAGAAAATCAGTACATTTTCTATTTCAAGATCGATTTCACAAGAAATTTACCTACCAGATTTATGTTTTATTTTTAGCTACAAGAAATAAAAGCTTTAAAATAACAAATAAAAGTCTCAGTTTTATATATGTAATTTTTTAAATATATGTACAAACTTGGAAATAACTTCTGTCAGTATCTCTTATTGTTGTCACATGATTTTGAACTTCTGGACCAGTGTAATTCAGCTGAAAGAATCAAGAAAATTAATATACACCTATACTCTCAAATTAGTCTCTTTAGAAGGAAGTGAAGAGAGACTCTGTGACAGAAAAATCACAGTGTTACTACATCTTATTGAAAACCTCTATTTATCTCTATAGATGTTCCATATAAAGAAATCTTAAATAAGTAAACATAATATAATTGATAAAACTGACATGTTAGTCTGGAGATGTTTGTCACCTATAGGCAAAATAGACTCCTAAATAATAATACAAAATTTATTGTTGTGTTTAGATGAACATAACCATAATCCAATAATTTTGATATTTGGTGGTTCTGGTTACTTAAAATAATAAAAAGCTATGTAAGTAAGAACCCTCTTAGAAAGTTGTAAGCATTAGTATGGACTTATATTTATACACGTTTTCTGTACATAGGTTCATTTAATTAATTGATGTAGGTAACTTTATGCTTCACTAAACATTCATTAAGCATCATTGTACCTGTAATCCCAGCAATTTGGGGAGGCTGAGGCAGGTGGATTATGAGGTCAGGACTATCAAGAGGCCAGGATTGAGACCATCCTGGTCAACATGGTGAAACCTCAGTCTCTATCAAAAATACAAAAATGAACTGGCGTGATGGCACGCACCTGTAATCCCAGCTACCTGGGAGGCTGAGACAGGAGAATCGCTTGAACCAGGGAGTCGGAGGTTGCAGTGAGCCGAGATCATGCCACTGCACTCCAGCCTGGTGACAGAGCAAGACTGTCTCAAAAAAAAAAAAAAAAAAAAAAAATCATTGTGTATGGCCAGTGAAGAGAAGTGTAATTGTGTAATTTAATATTTTCTTTTTAATTTTAGCATAGCTTTAAATTTTGAAATTAATGATTCCTGACTTGCATAATATATATTTGGTAGTTATCCTACTTTCATGTTCATATGCTAATCAAATCAAACCAGGAGTATAAGATAAACTATTACATTTGAGTTTAATGTAGCCTGCAAGCAATATTTAGCCTATACAACTTATTCATTAACGTGGCCTGTTGTTGACCATCATTATTATCTTTCCGTTCACTAATTAGGAACGTATGTTTACTAGTTTCTGTTTGGCAACTAAAATTTTTCATGTGCCCTAAGAACTTGGTATACAGCGCACAATACTTAACAATAGATTAGAATAAACTAGAGTAATATTTTTAGCTTTATACTGTGTAAACACGGTGATATGCCGTTTGATTGAGAGTTGGGCATATCTTTGTTTAAAAAATTTCATTGTTCCATTTAACCCAGAAATACTTTAAAGTATAAATTAGTTCAATTATTTGTAGCATTTCATTTTATGCTATTTAAAAATTATGCATTAAGCGGAAAGAATGTTTAATCAGATAATTGGCTTTATAATAAAACACTATACTAATGTATACGTATAATATTTTAGTTGATGGATGGGTTTTTAGATATATTATTTGTTATATATATGTGTGTACTGTTTTCCCATCAAATTAAAGCAATCTGCTTATATGGTAGCTAGCTCAATTTTGATAAGTTTCCATTTTGTATTTGTGCACCAAAATAAATCATAGTTTGCTTTAAGGAAAAAATAGTTTATAAGTATACTTTAAACATGTTTAAATACAAACCATGAAATTTCTATGAACCTTCTGTTACTACAGAAGTCATACTTTTAACCATTAGCTATATCTTTTTTGCCACATTTCTGAATGTAATTAAACACTTTTATTTTGCAGAACTTTATTAAAATGATTATCTGATAATAAATTTCGTAAATTTTCTTAAGTTAAATTTTCTGTGATTTATGTCCAGCAGTCAGTATTTAAGTTGAAATTAAATGCCACTTTCAACACATTGAATTCCCATATTAATCTACCTCTATCAAAAGGCCAGTTTTTTAAATAAACATCAGAAGTTTCCTTATAAAAGTGCACATCTATTCACTGGAATGGTTACCTTTAGGAAGGGAAGCTCAAAGAGTGTTTGCCTGAGTAATAAGAATATTTCTGACAACGGGACTTGGCATGGATAACTGTTAAACCATTCATCTCCTTCAGTTCTCTATCGTTTCTAAGTGTTTGCTCCCTGTGGATCTATACAGTGGGATAGCAGAGAATCATAGAAGTATTTTTAAGCACTCCAATTTCATAGTGTGTGCTTCACGGACAGAATAAAATGTATTCCTCCAGCTGTTAAAGAATGAGGGCAAGGGGGAGATAAAAAGAGAAATGAAGACAGACTTAGATCTCAATCAATGTTGCAAACTTAGTGTACGTTTACCTCTAAATCCTTTTCCTTACCTCCCACATTTAATTCTATTAAAAAGTCCTTATATTTTCTCCTTGCTTATAACCCATCATATCCCAGCCACCAAGGGTGTAGGATTCCACATAAAGTCATGAATTTACATACACATACGCACAAATCCAAGCTGAGCCTTTGGTGCTGTGAAAGAGAATTTAAACATTTTAAAATGTAAAACTAAACATATTATCTGAGGTATGGCTAGAAATAAAAACAATAAAAAAGTGCAGTGAATAGGAAAAATTTAAAAGATTTCCACATTACAAATGAGATATAAACACATTTATAATTCATAAACAGCATAAAATGATTGCTTATGTCATATTAATTAAAATAATAAAAGTAAGAAAATATGCTCAATGCAGAGGTACTTTTAAGAAAACAAACAAAAAAACAAAAGTTAACAAAATATTTTATCTGCATCAAAATATTCTTTGGAAACCAAAAATAAAAAGGTATCATGTATGTTCTTTCAGGTTGATCTGTAAAAGTCAGAAAAATACATAGTCCATGTTGTTTAACTTTCCGAAAATACAAAGTTCTAAATCTCCCTCAAGCATAAAGCAAAAGGCTTTATGTCTTGCTGACCTGAAGCAGTGTGCTCCCTGTATTACTACAAAGAATTCCAGTTTCCTTCCTATCAAAAAACATTTTGTTTCAGTCACACTGAAACAAATGACGTGACTTCAATACAGGGTAAGTATAGCTGAAGCTGTGTCCAAAAATTTTTCTTCAGAACTCTGAAGACACCTATAGAAACTCCTGAGGGGAAAGAATGGTTTCTCACAAGGCCAAGAGGAATATTATCCAAAGCGAAACTTGAGTCTGTATTTCACCGTGTTGGTATTTTTCCGAGGTGCAGAAAGGGGAACCTTTGGCTTGATAGGGCTAGGTGGCTTTTTCTTTTCAGGAACAGTAACCGTGAAAGAAAGTTCTGGCTGCTCTGACTGCTTGAATCTTGGGAGAAAATGGGTAGAGATGTGCTGGGGTTTAACTCGGGGGCTGCACCCTCGTTTGGCTTTTCCTCTTTTATTCAGGGCCACATACCACTCCCGCCCTGTTTTTTCAGTTCTATGTATTGCTGAGGCATAGGTATTATAGCTGTTTTCTTGAAAACGCTCCCTGAACTTGCAGTCATCTGTGAACTTGGCCTAGGGAGGAGAAAAAAAGAGGAAATGTAAGTTGTGACAATCTTTTCAGCATGTAATAAAGTATAAGTTCTTGTAGGAAAAAAATAATAATAATTTTGTTGATCTCTGTTCTTCCTACTCCATTCCTTTTTATAAAGACATGTTTGCTTATTTTAAAGTTGCTTTAAAATTACTGTTTTTCTTTTTATGTTTCTCTTCATTTATCTTTGTAATACATTTCTGTTCACTACCTACTTGGTGACATAGTATCGATGAATATAAAAGTAACCGGAACTCTTGGTACATTTAAACCTTGTTACTATTGTTTAAATACTTTGAAATGTATAGTTACAAATCTTTTAACATACTATTTTTCCTCCTAACTCACCAAGAAAATAAATAGAACTATATTACTAAGAAATAATTCCCTGGTAAAATATAAATTCCTGTTCATAGAAATGGGGTCAAAATTATTCCTTCGAAACAAGCATGCATTTTTTCAATGTTATCAGTGTGATTGAGGCTGCTGAGAGAGACATAGCATATGGCCCCCATTAATATTGCAGGTGTTAGAGTTCTTTAGGAAAAACAAAAAATGTCTCTTTACTCAGGCATTACAGGAAAGTATATTTGACTCCAAGAAGAAAAAAGTCACTGGAATTACTATGCTTTGGCCAGATCTTACACACACACAGAATATCTGCCCTTGAAATACTTACAGAATAGTGGGAAAACAGACAAGTAGACATCCGTCATGGTGCAGCTTGATAAATGGAATTATGACAGTGGTATGCAGAGGGTACAATGACAGCATAGAGGAAGGGCATCTAAGAGGGTGGAGGTGGCCAAGAAGAGGGCAGAAAAGTCTTCCTATAAAAGGTGACATTTGAGCTGAGTCTTAAGTACAACTAGGAATGTACTCTAAGTAGCATTAGAGAGGCAGACAAAATAAGAAAGGATTTTCAGGGAGAGGGAACAGGGTGTTGAAAGGTCAACATGACACTTTCAAATACCTGTGAGTAGTTCAGCGTGACCTCTACCTAGGATGCACCTGGGAAATAAGGAGATGAGCCTGACAATGTAGGTCAGCACCAGCTCTGAAAGGACTTAGTTTGCCATGTTGTGAAATTTGAAGGAATATGTGGGAGAATGGGGGAAGAGTGTGAACTTGGAATCAGACATACAATCAAAAGCCAGTGATGCCAATTAAGCTCTTAGCCTTAGCCTCCTTATCCATAACACTTACAACAACAGGGCTTTTATGAGAATCCAAAGGAGGATTCTGTAACTTTCATCAAACTTGAAAGTGTCCATAACGCCCAAAGAATTAAGAATTCCTGTACTAGTTCAGACTACCAGGTTTCATAATTTCAAGGAGTACTATTTACACAGAATTCCTGTGCTTGAGAATACCAACTATTTTGTCTACTATGTATAACAACACTAAAAGCTACATACTTCTATATCAAATCAAGAAGTTTCATATGAGAATAAAATGGCCTTTTTTCCTTGTTTTTTCTAATAATGCCAAACTTTTCTTTGGAATACTGATCATAACACTGAAATCTAAAAATCTGAATATTGCAAGGCAATCTACATAGATCCACTGTTGAAATCCACATGGAATTTGGCAAGATACTGACAGTATTAGAAGCCAACCAATATCAGAGCATTTACAAGAGCACATTAACTTTATGTACGACAGTTTACTGGAGTTACTTATATTTCAGTGTAGTTCAATCAACAAAGTTCTGTTTGGGGGTTATGAAGCCATATATATAGATCTTTCACAAGTTTACTGGCGAATCTTTGGATATGATCTCAAGCGGACTGAAGGCAGGTGTTTTTTGTTTTGTTTTGTTTTGTTTTTTGTTGTTATTGTTGTTCTTGCTCTATTGGCCAGGCAAGAGTGCAGTGGCATGAACTCGGCTCACTGCAACCTCCATCTCCCAGGCTCATGCAATTCTCCTGCTTCAGCCTCCCGAGCAGCTGGGATTACTGGTGTGTGCCACCATGCCCAGCTAATTTTTGTATTTTTAGTAGAGGTGGGGGTTTCACCATATTGGCCAGACTGGTCTCGAACTCCTGACTCCAGGTAATCTGCCCGCCTCCCAAAGGGCTGGGATTACAGGTGTGAGCCACCACGCCCAGCCGAAAGCAGGTATTTTAAAGAGTCACCACCTATGTATGGCATCCCTCTCACCCTGTCTTATGATACACACCTTGCCAGCCTACATTTAGGCCAGGACTGCAATGCTGACACCACTTTCAAAGATCACACATTGACTATTCCTATTTTTTTATTAGAAAGACTTGCTTACAAATTCATTGTAGATTTATCTACAGCTGCTTAGCTCTTAAAATGGCTTTCCCATTTAATTAGATAATCCCAATATTTTATTTCAAAATAAAAGCTATAGACATCTAGAATGTTTCTGGCTCTATAAACAGATAATAAGAAGTTTAGAAAGGTGTGAAACATTGCATTAAAAAGAGTATCTGGTATATTTACCTTGTCTCAGGTTTTTTTTTTTTCTTAAAATGCAGTTGAATGACATTTTTGAAAATGTGTAATACATTATGCCTTGACCTGACTTCTACCTCTGTTTCACAAAAATAGCGGTGATTGCTTTACTCAATTTTGACAGAGTTAGGTTGTTAAAATATACCTCATTATTTAATATTTTCCCCCAACAGTGCCCAAGAAAATAAAGAAAGAACACGTCCATTTTTAATTGATGTAGATGACAGGCACACATACGCATGCACAGGTGCATGTGCAGAACACACACCACAGCATTTCTTTTTTTAAAAAACAGAAATCTATATCATTTCCATTTTAGGGTCTTTCATATGAGTGAAACCCACCTGCCCCACCCGCTACAATTGTTTCATCTAAAATCTTTCTGTTTTCCTCCTCTTTTCCTCCAGATTCATATTCTAAAGTTCTTTCTTAAGAGGAGCCCCTTTAAGGAGATGGCTATTCGGACTTCAGATTTTTCAGAGGTCACCTAACTGTTACACAGGGTAAAAATGTGCAGAGTCCTAAGGACCCACACACTCCACACAGCCCCTCAGCTGTTCAAATCCTACATTTTACATTAATACAGGAGTAAACGCAGTTAGACTGTTTTGACTTTCTTAATTGAGTTTTAATTTAATGTTTTGTCTGCAAAATTCTTCCAGCTGTGATGGAACACAGACTCATTTGAAGCAAACATTTCAGTGAATTTATTCATCCTGAAGGATCAACTCTTCCTGTTAGTCTTCCCAGTCTGGCTCAGACAAGATGGTGACCCTAAGCAGTACATCTCTGTACATAGTGTTGTGCATAGACCATCTTCATAGTAAAGAGTCATAGGTCTTAGCTAGAGGTACTAAAATACATACATTTACCATTAGAAAATTTTGGACAATAAATTTTCCAGGCTGATTTTTATTTTTTAAATCTTTTTTTAAAATTATAAGAAGTTCTCTAATAAAATATACACTTTTAAAATAATAGAACTCTATTATTTTTCTAGAAAAAAAAAACCTGAAACTAACAAACAGACTTTTTCTATAGTTAAGAGTATGATGTAGAGGGGTGAATCAAATTTCAGATAAGTTGCTGAAATCAAGACTCCTTCATTTAATTGCCTTACCACTATCAGCCACTACAGTGAAAGCAATTGTTTAAATATTTGTTTAAAAAATGTTTCATATTCATTTTTCATTAATTTATTCCACAGATATCACATGCTAGGCACTGTGCTAGGAACCACTTTAACAGTGGAAAACAATATTGACATAGTCCTGCCCATGTTTTCGTTGACTTAAATTACATTAAAATCTCTTTAATTTCTCCTTGATCTGGCAAGAATAAAAACAGGTTACATTCCATAAACCATAATCGCAAAATTAAAATGAAATGTTTAAAATCATCATTTTTTGTAGTTTAGTATATACTCCTAATTGACAAAAAAAAAAAAAAAAAAAAGCTTTAAACAAATTGAACTATTTTTTCTTGAATATCTAAATTATTACAAGGAGAGGAAACACACTGCTATTAAGAGAATTAAGAACTTTTTGCTGGGCATGGTGGCTCACACCTGTAATCCCAACACTTTGGGAGGCTGAGGCGGGCGGATCATTTGAGGTCAGGAGTTCGAGACTAGCTTGACCAACATGGTAAAACCCTGTCTGTGCTAAACATACAAAGTCAACCAGGTGTGGTGGTGGGCACCTGTAGTCCCAGCTACTGGGGAGGCTGAGGCAGGAAAATCGCTTGAACCTGGGAGGCGGAGGTTGCAGTGAGCTGGGATCCTACCATTGCACTCCAACCTGGGCAATAAGAGCAAAACAAAAAAAAGAGCATCTCCAAAAAAAAAAAAGAGCATTTTCACTAGAAGTAAACTGTCGTGGCTCTACTCATCCCTTCTCACAGTGAAGGATCCATTTTGAAGAACAGATATTTTTTAAAAGGTCAAATTGAATTCAAAGAAAGCACAACTCCAATTAACTACAATATTCCAGAAATGACTAATTCTGCCAAACCGAAATTAAACAGGTCAGTTAAACCAAATAAATTATCTCCCAAATGATATTGTTTTTAAAAAAGCTCTCTAAAATCTCTTCTTGTAGTTTTGTTTCTTAGTAAATATCACGATCTATGATGATTGCGTACCTTGTGTAGTATAAATTAAAGCTGTGCAATTACCGATTCTCGTGTGCAACTATAGAAGTAAATATGTAGTATATGAGATATGGAAATAGGAGTGAATTTGAACCGACACCAGTATAAACCTTGGAATTTGTGTGTATTTAATCAATTTTAATTATTTATTTCAGCTGTTTTCTTTGATTTGCCTCTTTCTCCTGAAAAACCTTATAAAGTAGGGGGAAAAAAGCCAAATCTAAATAATTAAAATGCTGTTATAGACTAATATTATTAAATAACAAAAAGGTTATCATAGACTGTAATAAAAACAACTATAGACCAAATTTTGCTACAAACTAAGTTTCCTTGCCACATTCATCACTTCTAGTTCCCCTGCCTCCTTTTAGAGCTGCTTAATTCTCATCCCTTCCCTCCACCAATGGAGCTGCCTGGGACAGGTGCCCTAAACTCAGCTCATTTATTATACTTGTGCCCTGGTACAGGGAAGCACGCACCCAGAGGGCTACTTCTTACTCTTTACTATATAAGCTGTGTAATGGCCAGTTGTAGCCCTGCCATGCTATCTCCCAGGCACAGCCATATCTCCTGCTTGGTACCGAACATTCATTCCTTCTATATCTCAGTTCCTCATACTGAGCAACAAACAAAATATACAAGTTGGTTTTAATATTACCCAAGCTGAGATAATGTAGTAAAGAACATCAACTATAGGATCTCTTTTCTTCACTTATATAATTTCCCTTAAAATTGCTCAGACTCAAATACAGCTCCCCAAGCCCTATTTCCAGAGGCTGTGTTTTTGTAAGTCTGAGCTGAGACCCTGGGCTTGATGTATCATTAACCAGCATCCTATGTGATTTTGACACCTATGAAGTAAGGACCACACCAGGCAAAACATGGAATAGCATGACTTTCTTTCTGAGGACCTTAATAACTCCACAAAGCTGGACTATTGGAGACTACTGTGTGTCAGTTGGTTACATATATAATTTAACTCACAGTAATTCCATGGCTGCTATTAGGATAGTATTATCTGATTTTTTCAGCCAGCGAAGTAAAGAATATGATCCATCTATCACCCTGCATTTATCAAGTGCCAGAATAGACCTGTGATTTAAATTGCGTCTTCTGATTCCTAGACTAAGGGTCTCCCCATAACACTATACAAACCAAAGCTATCTCCTAGGCTTTTCTTATACAGTCTTACTTGCTCTGAAGTTGCTTCCTGTTAAAATATTGATGAATGACAAGTGTCACTCTTCAAATCATCAAAGAAATATATTACTATCTCTCACTTTCTGCTAAAATGGATTTCTGAATCTACAAGGCAATTCATCACACCCAGATTTCCTCCGTAAAACATGTCTTCTAATGACTTCCACAGTGCAAAATTGAGAGGAAACTGGCATTTACTGCAAAGGCAGAGTTTGAACCCATTTTTGTGCCTCAGTAGCTAGACATTCAATTTTACTGTATATTGAAAGTCCTTAGAGGGCAAAAAAAGAAAAAAATTCTTTTCAAATGCCTTGATCAAGCTCATGCATGGTCTTGACTGGCAGAGTGGAGTGCTTGGTAAGTTATTTTTTAATGAGGATAAGTATTACTCAAGCCTCCATTTCCCCTTTCAGTAAATATGCTCAGCTTTAGGGGCTGCCGACTCCTCTTCACTCTGCCTGCAGTTCAGGAAGTCCAGTCTGGAGTCTCATCCCAGGCAAGCCAGCTGGCACACTCTGAAACCAGGAAAGGAGGATGTTCTAGTCCTTGCTTAGGACTGATCAAGCACACATTCCATGCCTGTTTCGTAAACTCTACAATTAGCTTTCCTTTCAAACATGATCCCCTAAAACCCTGAGAAACAAAAATAATTCCACCACATACTTCTCTCTGGATCTTTAAAATAAGCTAACATGTTTTTCCCCAATAAGCAGCGAGCTTTCTGCATACTTTATGAAGTATGCTGAAGTATACTGAAGAATACATGATAATCACCTTTTCCAAGATTTATGTTTTTAGGGAAAAATCAAGATGGACAACAGAGCTACAAAAAAAATCACAAGATTATGACCATAGGAAATCCATGCCTTTTTAAGAGGTTGAGCTTGGAAATTTTGCTTTGAAATTAGGTTCCTGGGAGAAAGGAAAACCTAGTAGATAAGGGACACCTATAAGCACACAAAGTTTGGATGTGAGGAAGAAAAGATCAGTGATAAATAGGAGTTGGGACTGGTCTGAATGATTTAAGGGTCACAGCTGCCTGACCCCAAAATCAGAAAGAAAGAGATTAAGGATTGTCAAACAGCTGCCTGAGAGCAAATTCAGGAAAATCTGTTTAAACATTAAGTGTGGAACACTTTTCAGGCAGTACTCTAACTGTTTTATATGCATTATCTTGTTTAAAACACTTAACTATCCCAATAGATTGTGACTCCAATTTTCCTTCTTTTGTAGTTGATAAACCAAGGAGTAGAAAGGTGAAGTAAAATGACACGGTTAGGAAGTGGTAGAGTAGGATTCAGCCTGGGGCAATCTAACTGTGTCTTTACCATCACACTCAAGGCCTTTGACTCCTAGTCTGGACCCACCTCAGATAAGTCCAGAAAGGCTCTCTGTGGGACTTTCAGTAAGGATGCCAACCTGAGGAGGGAGCAGGGACAGACAGACGGTTAAGGCAGAAAGAGTGCTCAGTCTCAGAAGGTACCTTAGCATGGGAATGTGTTGAGAAAGAGGGTACAGGCCACAGCTGTGGCTTGGAGTAGCCCTCATGGATCTTTGGAAAGCAATTATCTCCTCCTGCTCTTGATGATTTTTGATACATTTGGACGAAGAGAAGACCATACATCTTCATCCTTGTGAAGAATGCTGAAAAACCTGCATGATAGGAATTTAGTTGCACTGCCTATTTAGAGTATGCCAATAAAAGTTTGAAGGAGAGCTGCCTGTAGATCAGGGGCTTGAATGAGTCCAGGGAGCCACACATACTTTTTTAAAATTTTTTTTATTTTTTTATTATACTTTAAGTTCTAGGGTACATGTGCACAATGTACAGGTTTGTTACATCTAAATGTGCCGGGCTCCAGGGGCTTGAATGAGTCCAGGGAGCCCCACACATTTAGATCACTGAAGCTCAAATAAAACTTCTCTGATGGGATTAACAAATTTAGCACAAAAATGGAATCAGCATCAGTGCTGCCTGAATCTGTTCTGGGCTACCCTTTCAGTGTGTCATATTTGTGTCTATGAACAGTAAAATATTTACTAAATGAAGATTTCTGTGAGCAAAACAAGTCTCTTTTCTGTTTTGAAAGTTTATCTTGGGAGGCAGGGGTTCCCTATGCAACTGTCATTGACAATGAATAACCAACATTTGTAAAATTCTGTGGCGACACATCCCCTCTTCTCTAGATTCTAAAGTGAAGTACCGGAGACACAGGAGATGGGGGAAATGCCAGTTCAAAAAAGAGATATGAATCAAAGAGAAAAACATGTACCTAGAATGAGGAAATTTGCAACTTTAACTATAAATCTCAAATTGCCTGTTTATTTGCCTATTAAATAGAGTGCTATAAATATTCTAATGATGTGCCACAGTATTCGTTTTTATATGTAATACAAAAATATTTTCATGCACATATTAATTTCTATACACTAAGAGGTGAAAACAATGTAATTGGTTCCAAACAAAACTTAGTATCTTCTTTGAAGCTAACTTTTATTTACCAAGCACTATAGCATTTAAAGAGAAAGAGAAAATTCTAGGAGGATATAGTTCTGGTTCAATCACTTGTTAACTGTGTAACCTTGGGAAAATAATTTAACATCTATGAGACTCTTTATCACCTCATTATCTAATGAGATAATGTGAGCAAAAGAGCTTTTAAAGAACTGTGGAAGTACATTATCTCTGCCTAGTAGCTAATTTTTAGTACTCTAATTATTATTACAAAAACTGAGTTGAATATCTACAAGTATCAATGAATATTTCTCAGTACAATGGGGGATTACTTTTCCCAGAATTCTATTAATATTTTATATTTTTAGTTTACATTTGCTTTGTAGATAGAACCCTAAAAGTACTCTTTAAATGCCTCTGAAAAATTTTTAAATTAAAGCAACTCACAAATTACAAGTTTAATCCTAAAAGTCTATGAGTTTTTAACCTTTTTGGAGATGATGTAAAGCTGTAAAAATCAAAACTATTAACTAAATCAAATAGTCATATTTAGAGTTACAAGAACAATTTCCCAACATGTTTAACTAGAATGTGAAAACAGGAAAGAAACCAAGTGGGCATAAAACTGGTAATTGCTAGCATTAATACTATTTCTAAATTCAATGTCTTTAAAAAATAAATCACTTTATAATTTAATTAGGTTTTCACCTAAAGGAAAAGTGCTAATAAAAGCTCAGATAAGAGAAAGTGGGCTTGGATAATTGGTTTAAAAAGAATCCACATAATCATAGGGCTTAATATTTTTATCTACAATTTAGCTCAAAGTCATCAGAATGACTTTTATATCAAAGAGCTTCAGAGAGTGACAAGAGCAAGACTTGCTTTGTACTGTTTAAAAGTCATTATTCTATGAAATAACTTTAGCCTGCCAAGATGAGAAAGAATAACAGATGCTGTTTTTGCATTATCTGCATTATTTCAACCAGCCATCCTTAGACATTTGGGTCAAATTTCCAGAAATTTGTTACTTGTATTTGACAGAGGAATCATGTATCTTAACCTCTCAGTTTGACCTTTCTAATTGGCTTCCATTTGTAATATGTTACTTTCTGTGGCAATTATCCTTAAGCTGTTCCAAGTTTAGTCTATTTTTTGCAAGTACTATGGCATAAATCAGAATATATTAAAAGTTAAGATTTTCACTCAAAGCAAACCAGTAAGAGAAAGTTTCTTTGCATGCACTGTGTATTATTATGAGGTTAGATTTTGAAGGTGTTTTAATCTTTTATAAACTTAAAGTAAACTGAGAAAAAGTTATTCCGTTCAGATGTGTTTGATCATTGTTTTCTATTCTGTATGTGGATTTTTTTTTTTTTTTTTGCTTTTATCCAGCTGTCGTGAGAACTCATCTGTATGTGAATTTTAAATAATATTTTAAAATAAAATTAAATGCCCAATACATTGGACTATTGGACTTTGGTGACTCAGGGGGAAAGGGGAGGGGGTTGGAGATAAAAGACTACACATCGGGTACAGTGTACACTACTGGGGTGATGGGTGCACCTAAATCTCAGAAATCACCACTAAAGAACTTTTTCATGTAACCAAATACCACCTGCTCCTCAAAATCCTATTGAAATAAAAAATAAAATTAAAAAATGTAATACCCTACTTTTTTCACAGTGATGCAGAATGTTGTCCCTTAAATAAATGAAAAAATTTTAAAAATATATTTCCATGAATACTATATTACAGCTTGCTAGAGCATAGTAACCAGCTCAAAAAATGAAATGGTAAATGGTTTAATAGTTCTTGCAATAGGCGATTTAAGAGTTTAACAAAGGATTTCCATTTATGTTGCTAAACTGATATTTTAGCAATTTATTATATTTAGATTATATTTAGATTGTTACCCTATAATAATAGGCAACACTTATTGAGCACTTATAACACACCAAATAGTATTCTTAACACATTGCATGTATTATCTCATCGAATCCTCAAGTAACTACAGAAATTGCTCAAATTCTGTCTCTTCCAAAAGATATTAACAAATCACTTTAGATGTTAAGAAAAGTAAAATTATAAAAGTCTTACACATTAAACCAAGTGGCGTTTTCATTGAAGTTTTTAAAGATCTATAACATAAAATTATATATAGTAAGTTGCAATTGATTGCTATCAGTTGAAACTTTCTATAACTTTGAAAATTGAAAAAATGATATTCTAATAATTTCTTTAATAAAGACTATAAAGAATCAGGATTAAATGACTAACTTTAAAGAATAATTGCTTTCAAAATGTTTTAATGTGAAGAAAATAAGTATGCCAGAGAAAAAGCATAAAGCACCTTTAAGTGCCATGTGTATATACTAACACAAATAAATAGAATCTGTGAATGGGAAAACTAAGCTGAACATATTTTATTATCTTTAAAATGTTTTAATACTTCCCAGGTAATGGAAACTTTCATAACAAAGCAAATAAATAGTTTGTGAACTGATCACAATATATAAAACTGGTCTGAATAAATTTTTGAGAATGCAAAATTAGTTTTCATAGTATCAAGAAGTCATCATTTTTGATGTGACAAAAATACAAGATAAAAATTCTTCAAATTAATTAAATAAAATTTGTCTATGAAAGTCACAGTCTTCTAATTATTGGTTTCTTCCCTCCCTACTTGTTAATATGAAAATACTTTACATTACTGAGACCCGATTTTTGGTATTATGAGTAGCTTGTAAAATTAAGTAAGAACCTCATCTACTTAGCACAAACGCAATCACTATAAACTTGTAAGTTTAAAATGTGGTGAAATATATTATTGCCACGTTTCTTCTTATGTGGGCCGCTTCTAAGAAATAAGTGGATGGCTACCCCTTTGAGAACGCTATTTTCAAATACACTTAGGCTTAAACTTTTTGTAGACTCTATAATATCTTTTTAAGTAAATTAAATATTTAAATTATTACTTCTAGAAGTACACAAAATTCTCTTGGTTAAATGTAAATATGCTTTTTAAATAATTAAGTTCTTTGGGCAAATTGTCTTACCTACCAACTTGGAAAATTATTCTGTTTTACAAATGTAAAATCTTTATAGCACCTTTAACAAATATAAAGTGGTTCTACTTACACTTGCATGGAGTTTTCCTTTTTTTGACATCGCTAAAAATTTGTTGCTGAAAACTCCTCGTATTCCTACAATCCCCTGAGACACAGCAAATATTTCCAAAATACCTAGGATGACAGAAATCCCAAAATAAAACACAGGCTCTTCTTTATATCATTGTGAAGAATTAAATTTCTACGTAGATTCTTTCCATTCTTTATTATTGTGATTTAAAAAAAGAACTTAGTATTTAACATCCTTATTTTTCATGACATTTACTATGTTAAAAACAAAGAAGGCTAGGATTCAAGTGTTCATTTAAAATAATTTCAAGACTCAAAAATTTGATTCTACTTCATCAGTAATTATTTGGACAAATAAGTCGCTTTTAGTAAACAATGAGCATGAAGTTTTTTCAGGTTTTAAAGAAATTAAAAAGACATTTTAAAAATGTTTTGCAAAATAATTCTTCTCCATTATTTCTTCATCAAAGGTAATACACTACTTTGAATATTAAAGCACAAATCTGTGCTCAAGACTAGTATAACTCTTTGAAAGTCTGGAAAATAATACTTATTTACATTAAATAAATTCCTCTACTCTAATTATCATGGTTATAATGGTAGTTACAAATAAACATATACCACACTCAGTCTTTTAGTGACTGCATTTAAAGACTACATGTAAGATACTGAAAGCATTATAAATAACTTAAAATTATTGGTTCAATGAAATGTTTAATGGATTATGCTTTGAGACATCTTGCATTTTGAATCATTTCCTAGAAAAAAATTAATGAGATAATTTATTACATTATTGTTTATATTTTGTATTTCATAGTTAGCATTCTGAAGTCAATGTTCCTCTGTCTCCTACAGTAATTTCAAAGTTCACATCCACTGGATCAAGAGAATTACACACCAAAGTTCATAGAGTAGTTTAATAAGATAAAACATAGTCTGCACTTAATTAGAAAGCCTGCTTATTTAACATAAATTATGTATTTTATATGAACATGAAAAGAGCACAATTTTTTTTATTAGTTGTCTATTTCAAAATTTTTAAAAAGAGATTTTTAGCTCAATAGAGCTAAAAAGGGACCTGTCTTAGAAAGGAAAAAGGGAAGTCAGGTGCAGTACCTCACGCCTGTAATTCCAGCACTTTGGGAGGCTGAGGCTGAAGGATCTCCTGATACCAGGAGTTCAAGACCATCCTGGTCAAAATAGTGACACTGCATCTCTACTTTTAAAAAGGAAAAGAAGGAAGGAAGAAAGAAAAGAAGGAAATAAAGAAGAGAGGGGAAGGAAAAAAGCACATCTCAATATTTCCATCTATAATATTCTGAGCATATATACTAATTAGGATATCTCAATAGGACTCTGCCAAATAGAGAAATTCATCAGATTTTCTTGAAATAGCAAACTCTCCTTGCAGTCTTTGAGGCACATATAAAATTATTCTGCTTACCAAAAACAAGAAATATTTTATAAAATTGAGCATTTATATTGTGCAATGTGAGCTAACATCTATAATTCTAGCAAGCATTGCTGTTTATTTATTCAACTTGGTTTCTTAAAAAACTTGATTAGAAAGTTTATGTGAAAAAGGGGATAACTGAACAACTTTTTAAAAAATAAATGTTTTTAACCCAAAGTAAATAAAATACACCTTAGGCAAACTGCAGGTACCAGTTCATTAATAGGTGTTTCTTTAAATTGAAAAACAAAAACCAAAAACTATTGGAAGCTAATTTTGCTGTTAGAAGGAAACTGAAAAAAAAAAAGAAAAACAAAACCACTAGTGTCGTATAAATCCTTTCCTTCAAAATGTTTTTTAAATGATATTTATAATAGAGTTTATTATAAACATTATTTGAGTGTGCTTCTAAACGTTTAGAAGAAGTATCATTTTATCAAATATTAACAAAACACACCAAATGCTTTGTGAAGTTAAATACTCTACACAGATGTAATATGTTATAATAATATTATTACTAAAGCATGACTATAACAGTGATACCAAGTTAAATTTCTATCAGAATTATGGAATGATATTGAGAATAGCATTAATGATTTTAGATATTTGGGAGATGGGGATGTGATTGTGAGTATTTACGTAAACATGTACATTCAAAAATGGGAAAGAAAGAAAGAAATTGTATATGTGTGGAATGATAGATACAAAAGGGACAACACGGAGTTGATAGAGGAGAGATTTGGTTATATATTTACTCCAATTTACTCATGGTGCTAAATTGTTAGAGGCTTTTAATTCCATTCTTTGGAAAATTATCTGGTTTTGAACATGCAGATATATTGTATATTAATGAAAAAATACATGGTAGAGTAAAAGATAAAAGTCTCATAAGTGTATGTGTTTGTATGCTAACTTTTAAGATGTTGAGATAAAAAGGCTTTATAAATATTTGTTTTAATAGAAATACTACTGCTTTGCTTAAATAAATAGTTTCTGATAATTAGCTTATTCTCTTTTTAAACAAATATCCATTTAGATGCATTTAACTTGTATTTCAATACAGTGTACACTCTGTGTGTAAATATTATATACAATTTGCAGGCAATGTATTTTAAATACGGAGAAGATGAAATAATATATGTGAAAGTGTTATTATTGTGTTACATATTGCAGGGTTTCTTCTTAAAAGTTCCAGGATAAAAATGACATATTGCCTGAGAATTAAAGGATTTTACAACTTTAAGAAAATTATCTTTAACTGAAAGCTTAAAAATACACTTTACATGTATCATTCTATTTAATATTATAAAGAATGAAGGAGATATAAGAGATGAGATTAGATGAATGAATGATTTTTCACATGGGTGACTTTGGTATTGATCTTCTAAATCTTACTATAATTATGACCTCATATTAAGAACACTGTTATGATCATAATTTCCACAGTCAGCAGTGATTTCACAATGCCTTATTTTCTGGAGCAGATTCAACGAGTCTCACAGTTCAGTTTCCTGCCCTTCTCCCCAAAATATCACAGGCCTATTGATTTTACTATGACAAATCTCAGTAACTCATTCAGGAATTCTACGTAATTTTTTAAACTCATGTGCCTTAAATCACAAATATATAAGTTTCAGAAAACATTTCTCTGACACTGATTTTTTTTTTTTAATTTCAGCAATTTTCTGACCTTTATCATCGGGAGTCACATATATTAAATTTGATGGAAACTTACGATTCTCCTTATGGATGCCAAGGCAGTATTTCTAAGGAAAATTGTGGAAGGCCAAGCTTGTCTCATGGATAGTATATAGTCAATGACTGTTTGCTAAATTTGACTGCCTTCTTTTATCCTCTCACTACCTCTCTTTTCTCTCATCAGGACACCCTATGCATACACAAGTATGGACAGGTGTCTTAGTACTCTCCCGCTACTGTGGCCTTCTCCTGCTCAAGAAGGCATGTGGTGGAGGGGTGGCTCAGTGTAAATAAATTCACATTAAAGTGCTACTGACAGTGTGTTATTTTTCTTAAGGCATTCCCATTTAAGAGGGTCAAAGGAAGAGGAGAATGCTTAACAGAAGGAATTATTCTCTCTTTGTGGAATTTCAGCATTGACACCTAAGCTGAAGAAGGCAAGAATGTCTTGGTGTCTCTCAGCTTATGCACACAGTCAATTCCACTTATGCATTATGATGTAAGTTTACTTCCATAAAAAAAATTTCTAGATTTTTGACTTAGTCCTCTGCAGATTTCTTAACATAATAGGGCTTTATTGATAGTGGTTGATACAATTATACAAATTTTTCCTTTTTCTCTCTTTTGTTAATGAATAAAATATAGAAAAGCACAGATATTCAATGTATTCAGAAGCTTTCAACAACCCATCTGAAAATCCCCAGAGAAAAATATTTTAAAACTGAAGTTTCTCTACTTGCATCCACAAAGTAACAGATATGCTGTGCCAAGTTATCAAATCTGAATCTTGAAATATTCAGTTTAGCAGTCTTCACTGATTAAATTAGCAACTGAAATTTTCCACTTGATTTTTCTGCATAGTAGATATAGATTCTGATTTGTCTAGGCTTGGGGGACTGTCTAATGACTCCACATGACCCCAAAATTGGTAGTGAATTTAGATTTTTTTTTTAAAAGTAGTAACATTGATGATTCTATTAGCCAAAATATGTGCTTGGAATTTTCATATTTTATGTAAATGCTTTGAGTCTGTATAGCCAAAGCCTTAAACTTTTCTTCCCTAAACTGACAACTATTTAATTGCCTATTCTTCAGTGGCCCAAGGTAAGTCAACAGAAGCACTGTACTGAAATTAAACTTGAAGGCATATAAATTAATGCAAACCCTTTATTCCATGCAATAGTTGGGTCATCTATCTTTTCTTGTTCATATTTCTTCATTTTTCCACAGTATTTCCTCATAATAAGGATTTATATACAATGAGCTTAATTTCATTTTCTGTCTTCAAAACTTGGGATAACTATTGTATAAGAGAAGCTAAGAATATATTAATTGGTCCATGTAAACTAAACAAGTTATATTTAAAAGTCCATGGCCATGGTGTACTTCTCATGGTGAAACCAGAAAACATTTGCAATTTGCAAAAAAACAAAAAAAGCTTACTGTCAAATAATAGTTGTGAAACACATATGATTATCTGTTCTATCAGACAAATGCTACAGAATATTATTAGGTTTAAAATAACTTGTTAGCATGCAGTTTCACGGCAAAGCTTTGACTTTTCTGAAGTATCAGGTTTGTAACAAAAAGAATATGTTTTCTGTCATCGCTGACTCACAGACAGTAGAATTAGAGGATGAGAACAAACTGAGGTATCCTCTATGGCCCTTGATCCAGCCCTTTCAGCCTCTCTTAGGAGATTTAAACACATTTCCTCACATACTCTAAGAAAGGTCATGGCCAACACCTTAGTTTACATGAATGTGAGGAAACACCAAATGCTGCCTTCAAAGAGGTAAATGACCGATTGTAATTAGCTAGCTTCTGTTTCTCTTTTACAGCTAGATAATGGCAGAGATCCATGTTAAATTCCCAAAGTACATGCAAATTCTGCATTGATCAATGATAGTAAAAATTTTATGAAGTAGTATTAGACACTTCAACTGTCACAAAGCAGAAAATCACTATGATTTGAATATTTGTTATGCTTTCTTCTAGGAAAAAAAAAAAAACTCTATGGGAGATAAACACAAAAGTAACCAAAATATCGTGCTTAATGAGATAGGTATCTTATATTGGGTACATGATTTATGGCATGAATGAAAGCAAGTCATGTGAAAGACACAGAAACTAAACTCTGAAAGGTTATTGTCAACAGGAATAAACTAGGAAAAAGTTTAAATTAAGTTTTTTGTTGGCGCTGTTTTAGGACACATCCCTGTTCTCTTGTAGATATCTTTCAACATGGATTTTAAAAGAAAATGTACATTTTACATACTAGGTAGTGGTCAATGTCTTGTTTATCTGGGTGCATTCTTTTCGATCTGCTCTTGTTTTCCCCCCTTTGCTTTTCTACAACATCCCCTCTAGCAAGGCCTAAGCTGTAAAACTATCTTTGTCTCATGTCGTGTCTTCTTAGAGAAGATGGTTAATATCCTGGGAATGAGCCTTGCTTTCCGAGATCTCTAGCACACCTAAAGCCTCCCCAGAAGCATTATCTGAGCTCCCTGGGCTCCAAGCTGCTGCTTGCTGCATGGTAGTTTGGGGTCCTCCCTTGAGCTCACAAAAGTTATCCTCTGTTGGTGCTGATTCCTGGATAAATCACAAGAAGAACAGAAGAGAGAAAGTTTTCTTGTAAGAGAGAAGGAAAGGTTGCCGGAAGTGGGAATAAGCTGTAATGGTTAATGGAGTCAAGAGATGGTTGAGACAAAGTGAGAGAGACAAATAGAAATAAATAGATGTTCCTGGTTATTCCTCAAATCTCAGAAAATTCCCCTTCACCCCAACAGATCTTGCCCTTTATCCCTCAAATGAGCAGTTATTCGATGAGCGAAATAAACTCTAAAATATGAAAATAGGTTCCTCTCGGGAGTGTGAGGGGGGCCCTGGGACTCCGTGGTGCGTGCGCGGAGGGCCCTCTCGTCAGCTGGGCGCTCCAGGCCCCCTCACCACGTGCGCAGCAGGCTGCTGAATCAGCGAGACCAGATAGACTAGACAGGCGCAGGGGGGCGGGCATAGACCTGCTTTTCTCTCAGCATGAACCATCAGGTCTTCCACATTAGGCCCCCTTAACCCACGGGAGGAGGCTAGCCAGCCTACCGCCTTACCCACTTGCGCGCCTCCGACCCCGCCCTGGAGACTGCTGGCTGCCAAATGTTCAGCCCTCTGGTGGCGTCCACGCTCCTCTGGAGCCTGTGTAGTAAGAAGGAGCCCAGTGGCCCGTGGAGTCGTTGGTCTGAGATGGAGCAAGTTAGGAACATCTAGGAGCAACCAGGCTGACACTGAAAGACAGGTGACTGTGCGCGCTGCTGTCTCCTGGCTACATTTCCGCTCTCCCTGGGTACCTAACAGGCCCTGGCTGGGGCTCTGCCTGGTGGACCAACCCGCGCTGGAAGAGCGATCTGGCCCTACTGAACAAAAGCCCCACAGAGATCTCTCCACTCCTACACACAGCCCCAAATCGCCTCTGCCCCCAGCTGCCTAGAGGCAGTGAAGAGAAACCAGAGGAGTGGCTGCGATGGTCTGGAAACATAGATGGGGTGGAAGGGAAGAGGAGATGAGAAAGGAGAAAAGAGCGCATGCTAAAAGAAAAAAAACTCAGAGGGAAAATTTAAAACTTTGTTTATCAAAAGTCCTACAAAATTTGCACCCCTACCAAATTTAACCTCTGCGTTTCTTCTAAAATAA
The DNA here is from genome assembly GCF_007565055.1 of Rhinopithecus roxellana. NCBI lineage: Eukaryota > Metazoa > Chordata > Mammalia > Primates > Cercopithecidae > Rhinopithecus > Rhinopithecus roxellana. The sequence goes on from NC_044550.1 coordinate 55,245,563, forward strand.
AGAACTTTCCCCTAACTGTTCTTGGGAACCAAAGGCTGGCCACTCTCCTAACACGGTGTAGTCATGGTCTCAAGATACTAAACGTTGTTAAATCCAACTCTGGAGTTAGTAATTTCAATGTTCATCACGTCTCCCTCTCTAAACGTGTCCAGTTTTCCAAAGCACAATCTTCTTCTAAGCAGGAATGTCTGTCTGGTGTCCCCTAGTTATCTATCTGTCTGTCTATCTATCTGTCTATCTATCTATCTATCTATCTATCTATCTATCTATCTATCTATATCTGTCTATCTTGTGTTTCTATATACCTATGTGTATACATTGTATACATACACATATATACATATATGCATATACATATACAATATTAATTTGAGGTTTATGGTAGCGGTTGGAAGAGGCAAGTATTTGGGATTTGATTCTTCTTTTTAAAAAATAACTTCAGTTACGGATAGGGAGAAGGGCTGCACTTTGTGCCTAATGAAAAATGCCAGGCTAGTTCATAAGCAGAAGGTAAACAAATTGAACTAGAAGAAATGAGATTTTTTGTTCTCTCGTCATGGCTGGAGACTCGTCTTTGAGGCTAGGGCAAACTGGAAACAAGGTACCCGTCTGGGCACCAGCCTCTAGGTAACATACACCTCAGAAATCGCAATTCCTCATGACCAGGAGAGGGGTGCGTGTGCGAACGCCATACAGATGCATCTCCACCCAACCCGCCCAGCTGTTTCTGAGTATCAGCTGGTCCCAGTGGCCTGTGCTCAGGAAGGTGCGCCTGTGGCCCGGGGGAATATCTGCTGTCCCTCCTGAATCTTCCGCTGCCCGCCTAGGACGGGTTTTGTAGGAGAGCGAGTAACTTACTTAACATATTGGCTTCGTGGGAGCCGTTGACTTTGCCATCCGGGTAGATCTGCAGATGGAAACCGATGCCTACTCTGCAGTAGAGGCTGCCGGTCCGGCGCCCGGAGGGGCTCCACTGGAAACTGCTCTGCTCCAAGCCACTTCCTTGGCTGCCCAGAGAAGCTGCGGGGGAGGAGGAGGCAGAAGAGGAAGACATAGCGCTACTGCTGCTCTGTCTGCTGCTAGAGCCTCTAGGGTTCCTATCAGTGGCAGCGGGTCCGAGTTGCCCTTTGGGGACGAGACGCTTCTCCCCGTGAGCCCAGGCGTTGAGGATTAGGTGGCTGAAGAAGAGGAGGAGGAGGAAGGACAAGCTCATTCTTCCAGCCGCGGAGGTCCTAAGTGCATCTTGCAGGGCTGATTCTGGGCTCTGTGGCCCCTCTGCGGCTGCGTGCCTCTGGCGCTGCTCGCCTCGCCGCACCGGGTGGACATAGCCTCTGGGAAGAGAAGGGGAGAGGGGGAGAGAGAGGCCACCGGAGCGGATCTCCGCGCTGGCACCGGGATATTTATAACGCCAGTGATCTCACTGCTCCATGCACGCCTGCGAAGCTTCCCCTCACCCGCGGCTTTGTGTACTCACTGGCCGATGCGGGGAGGGAGCCTCGCGGTCTCGGGGGCGGGGGATGTGAAGGAGGGAGGAGATCCGAGCAAGTGAGTGGGAGGAGAAGCTGGACTGAGAGAACCTGCGCCCCGGACGCTGGGTGCGCCCATACCAGGGCCACGCGTCCCAGCATTTCTCACGGGTCGCGCGGCCACCCGGCTTCCCCTATTAGGGCCAGAGCCGCGTGGAAAGGAGTTCGGAGTGAGCAGCTGAGTCCTCCAGGGGCAGCTACAGAAATGGGGGTGTTGAAATGTGGAAATGGATCCTCGTCCTCTCCCACCTCTACAGCACACTTGTGACTGGGCGACGCACTCTTGCCCCCCAGGACACGATTTTCGGGTTCTCCTCTCTTTGCCCTGTAAACCCTGCTATCTTGTCCTCTCCCCGGGAGCCCTTCGACAACCGCGTCCCGCCAGGAGATCGCACTGCTTCTAAGGCTTTCGGCGTTGGAAAACCAAAGAGGGATTCGCAGCCCAACTTGGGAAGCCTTTGGTGTGGCGCGGTTGGGGGAGAAGGCTGTTGTTGTTGTTGTTGTTGTTGTTGTTGTTGTTGTTGTTGTTGTTACCGATTTATTAAAGAGCTAAGGAATGGGTTTATTCGGCGTTTAAAACGCCACCCTGGGTCATCAGGCCACGACTGGAGCTGCTTTCTCGTTGGAAACTCTCGGCTGCGCTGAACATTATGACGAATTTATTTTTCCTTCTGGGAAGCTCTCCGTCTGTGTTCGTGAGAGTGAAGGCACACGCACCACTGCGCCCAGACCGGGGAAAGAGGGGCAGGGGCTGGCCGCCAGCACATGTGACTGACCGCCCAGTTGTCCTCTTTCGCCCCAGGATCCCCGTGGCAGGAAGGATTAGTTAACTGCTCGCTTTAGCTTACTCAGACCTGCCATTGACTGAGGGACCGACCCCAACGAATAATTAATGATGTGCGCGCTGGATTTCAACTTCAGGAAACCTGAGAACGGAGAATTTCCTTGAGAACGGAGAATTTCCCTGTACACAGACTGTTATTTATCTGGGAAATACACCTGACTTGCATTCTTGGAATGTTTCTGTCTAAAAACATATTTGAAACTTTAAACTAAGTTATGATACATTATTCATTGGTTTATGAAACGGCCCGTGTTATTGACTGATAAGGTCAATTCAAATGAGCCAAGGTTGATGCTAAGAAACAGCCTTATGCATTATTGAGTACCTGCTTAAGGTTTTCCGTCTCAATAATGAAAAACATATAAAACGAATGTAGAATTTTCAGGTTTGTAATCTTCCACTGCCAGAGTACTTAACATCAAAGAACTTGTAAAACAGAAAGTTACCTGGACAGTGTAGTAAAACCACTGTGATAAAGAGGACATCACACATAGATGTGCACACTACATGGGCACACTTTATGAGATACTGTCCAGGGCTGAACACATCCCCTCCCCACTGTTCTAGGCTCAAGTTATGTACTTCTCCCTTAACTAGGGTGGGTAGGCAGATCCTTACAAGGCAACCCTAAAAGTAGACATTGAGAACAGTCACAGTATCTGTCAGAATGGTCTACTTGACTGAAATCACCTTCTTCTGGGGTGGATGATTGTAGGATGGTTCTGAACCTAGGTGCTGTTCCTTCTTCAGTCTGTGGCAAAGCTGTCAGGGTTTACGCTACATTGCTGCTGCTGAATGCCATTTGTAAGTTTCCCCATGCCATGCAAATACACAGCCCATTCCTCAAGTGATGAAGATTCTTCAAAGCAAATTCAGTTGCTTGTTTCTCCCTTTCCTTTTCCCTAGGAGTCTGCTGAAAGAGGACAAGAGTGGTTCCTGCCCCAGCTGCATTATCAGCCCCCTGTCTAAACCCAGGAGGTCAAGAGGACTCTGGGGCCCAGTTTCTGGAGCTGATATCAGCCTCCTGACTTTGCTCCCTTCTCTCAGTTTCTGCAGCCCAGCCTGCACTGAAATAACCATCCTTGTTTCCCTCTTGACTCCTGCAGTAGACAAACTGGGGATCAAATCCTTGCCTAGGGATGACCCAGGAAGTCAAAGACACCTGCTCAGACTTTAGTCTACCTCAACCTGGAGGATGGCGAGATACACTCTTCTGGATTCCAAGAACTTAGAAAGAGCCAAGGGCTACCAACAGGAGACAAGTGGCCAGCTGTTGTAGACAGTGATTGAATTTGGCAAACCAGTCCTGAACGCCCAACTGTCTTCCATACTGGGGCGGGAGGATTGGGGGTTGGGCTGGCAGAGGAATGTGCCCACATGCGCGGGGCTTAAAATCTCCATTGGTGCTCATAAGCGTGTAGGGTGGATGCTATTAAACTTTTAATTTTTTTTTAAAAGAGGGTTACTTATCGGGCCATTTTAAAAAGCTGCAAAAACTCAACAGTGCGACATGAAAGACATCACTGCGCTTGTTCCGTGAGCTGAGTTGCCAAACCCCCTTCCTCCATAGCTCCGCTGAGAGAGGAAAGGGTGGCGCTATGCGCCAGGGTCGCTCCCGCCCTGGTCTACATCCTGCTACCACGCCGAGCAGCGGGTCTTCCAGAGCCTGTGTCCACAGCAAATCTTCAGTGGAGAGTGTGGGGTGGGGAGGAATCTCAATTCACTGTTTTAGCTACCTCGAGCCCTAGTCCTGTGAACTCCACCCAAAAGAGCACAAGCCTGCACCACACTTTCATCTGGCGACTTTCCGAAAAGTTTGTCACCCAAAGTCCCCTGCTGGGTACATCTCAGCTTTCCCCATTAAGCCTCGGTCGGAGCTTGGTCCAGATCTCCAGAGCATGAGCGGATTCGAGCCCACAGCTCGGTTCTCCCAGCTAAGAAAGCAAGTTTGGGAGAAGGTGCATGCGCTGTGCTTCCTGCAGAGGTAAGACAAAGGGCCCCGAAGATTAATTTCCACTCATGGCCACCTGACAGAGGACAGAACAACTACCCAACAGAAAAGCAGATTCCACCAGTCATCAAGGCGCGGGGCCGTGAGTGCGCCGGCCTCGGCTTAGGTCCCCACTCCCTCTTCTTGGGTTCCCTTTCAGCAGCTTCTCACCCGCTAGGCCTCACATTTCCTAGACCAACCCCCTCAGGCTCAATTTTCCTGGACCCCAGCATCTGAACTTTCTTTCCAGGCCTCCCCTATTTCTGTGTGGAAAACTGGTGGTGAATTTCCTCTATCCCTTTTGTAACTAGAAGTGTGATCTGGTTATTAGAGACAGAAATCAATGCAAAAGAAGATAAAGTTACCGGCAACCTCCGTTTGGAACCCAGAAGCCTAAGAAAAGAGGAGTCATGGTGTATAAGTCAAGTCAGTGTATAAGCCCAATATTTCCTTCACTCTAGAGACAATTCAATATTTACAACATTCTCCTGGGTTTAAACTGAGGCCAGGCCTCACTGAGACAAGAGTCCTGAAGGCAAGACTGTTCATCCTACAACGTCCCATGCTGCGGTGGAAGGAATGACCAGAGACAGATGATGGAGTAGGATGAACAACCCTGGCAATGCAAGCCACTGTTCTGGGAAGCTGTCTGACTCAGGAACCAGGCTGCCACTGTGCCAGGCCAATCTTACACAGATTTCTGTTCCAAGAGCTTCAGTCACCCCAAAATCTCTACTCCTGGAGGTGCAAGTGCTATGAGAAATTTGCCTGTTCTGAGCTTTAAGATGCCTGTACAGTTTGAAGGCAAGGCCAAGTTTTCTTTTTTTGATCCAAAGAAAGCCCAAGGATTTTTTAGAATGCTTTCCTGGGAGAGCTGTTTCAAACGTGGCCCTAAAGGCCTCTGCACCTCACCCCTACCCAACTCTATTCCTATCACCCTTTCATATTCTCAGGCTATACCCAGATAGTACCATCTTTTGTTAATCAGGTCCTGGGAGCCCCACAATGACCTCTAATTGCATACACTTTTTAATACAGACTGCTATGGACTGAATGTTTGGGTACCCAAAATTCATGTTAAAACTCTGTTCTTTTATGTGATACTATTTAGATATGGGGATTTGGAAAGTAATTAGGTCATGAGGTTGGATTATTGCATGCCTCTCTCGCTTCCCCTTATAGAAAGAGGAGAGAGCTTGCTTCCTCTCACAACCCCATCCCTCAAATGAGGAAACAAGGAAGGGTTCCCTCCATACTGGCACCCTGATGGCAGACTTCCCAACCTCCAAAACGATGAGAAATATGTTTGTTGTTTAAACCATTCAGTCTATGGTTGTCTTGCTATAGCAGCCCAAGCCAACTAAGACAGAAGCACAGTGCATTGCAGGACTCGGAAGCTAACCTGGTGGGGGCCCTCAGTCCATGTTCTTGCCAGGACCCTCTATTTCCTCCAGGCCTGGCTTCTCACCAGCCAAGTTGGCAGCAACTACAGCAACAAATAGCCTGCAGATAAAGGAGCACTGAGCTGGGAAGGGCCGGCTGTGTGAGGAAGAACCAAAGACCAAGAGAGACAGAAGAATGTGTGCAGTGTCTACTTTTGGGGTGATGAAGGTATAGTTAGAAATTGTGCAAGTCCTGAGGTTAGATTTCTCCTTCCTCAAGGGTCCAGTCCTTTTCTCTGAGGAGAGGCCTGTTTGCAAATGGCCAATAGCCACTGGGCATTATATCTGTGAAGTCAGAAAGTAAAGCAGCATTTGCTACTAAAGAGAGGTACTTTGTGACCTAAGTGAACTCAATGCAATCAGTTTTTCTCCTAAAGCCCAACTCCTGTGCTTTCCAATTATCCCAGTGACTATTTTTGTTTTAGCTTCTGGTACATCCATCCACTAAGTCCCAAAGCACTATAGACCCCTAGTTATCTTAGCATGCATTATCCAGTTGTAGGGAAATACTTGCTCTTGAGAACTGGAAGCCTTTTATCCTATCTATGGCCAGTCATAGAAGATGAAGGATAAAATTCCCTGTACTCCTTACGCATGCATATGAAAATCACGATTTAAAATCATACCACCATTCCCTGCCCCCCAAATAAAGTCCTCTCTGCTCTTTGTAATGGGTTTTCTTACTGGCACAGTCTGTATCTAATAATGCCAAAGGGGAAATTCTAAACATATGTGGATGGGTGCAGTACTTCCAGTCATTTTTTTTTTTTAAGTGAAACAGGGTCTTACTGTGTCTCCCAGGCTAAAGTGCAGTGGCACAGTCAGAGTTCACTGAAGCCTCCATCTCCTATGCTCAAGTGATCCTCCCACCTTAGCCTGCTGAGTAGCTGGAACTACAGGCACACACCACCACACCTGGCTAGTTTTTGTATTTTTCATAGAGATGGGGGTTTGTGGGGGCAGTCTCACTATGTTGCCCAGGCTGGTCTTAAAGTCCTGCACTCAAATGATTTGCCTGCCTCGGCATCCCAAAGTGCTGGGATTACTGGCATGAGCCACCAAGCCCTGCCTATACTTCCAGTCTTAATTCCTCTAAAGGAGTGCCTTGGGTGGAAATCAGACTTTTCTTATCTATGAGAAAAGAAAAAACAAAAAAAAAGATAAATTAGCATAGCTGCTATTTGAATAGCTCTAGCATTTGGTTTGTATACAGAGACAGACCATAAGCAAATGAGTACTCATTCAAGAAAAGTGGGAGTAGAGGATGGGGGGAAAAGGTGTGTCCTCTTCTAGAACATCTTTCCTGTGCAAAATGGGAAGGGCAGGAAGAGAACAGAAGTGAGACCAAGCCTGGTACCAGCAAGAAAACAGGTAGGAAGCTGCTGGAACTATGATGCACCTGCTATTCATTCACCAACCCATTCAAAGGCTGTTTGTTCAGAAAATAATTTGATCAAATGTGACTTTTCAGACTAAGTCTGAGAGTCAGAACACATAGACTATGTTTTATTTATTTGTTTTTCAAAATTAAGTGCTTAGTTTTCTTCAGGGGGACAATACTTGGAGATGCAACTGTTGTGGTGGGATTGTACCAAATCTGAAAGATGTCCTCAACAATAGCAAGTGGATAATTTGCTTCAGTTTAGTTTTTGGTGTGTTTTGTTGCTGTTTTCTTTGAGGAAAAGTACAGGCATCACATTCTAGAGAAATATTCCTTGCATACTTTTTCTGAAACCAGACACTTTGTGTGAAGTCAAAAAAATGATTTTGACTTAAGCAAAAGCTGTTAACAAAAAAAAAAAAAAAAAAAAGAGAGAGAGAGAGAGAGAGAAAGAAAAAGAGAGAAGAGAAGTAAAGAAAAGAATTCCTTTTCCTGTCGCCTCCTAAAAGGGAATTATTTGTAAACTGCACTTTTTGTCACCTTTAATCATTTTTTTTCAAATTGCAAATTAACTAGCCCAACAATCTTGGACCATTTATTCAATAAGCACAGTATGGGAGCATTTGATAATCATGGTATATAACAACTAAAATCAAACTTACTACAGGTCCCCACTTTAGCTCCCATGCAGTCACACACAAAATGAGATTTAAAATGGAGTAGAAAGACATGACACATACAACTTAGCTTTAATGTTGTGATCATTTGCTCATATTATGACAATCATGCTGATAAATTCTATGACTTCTCATATATCTACTGTGTCCACACCCTTGGTCCATTTGCTTTTCATTTCAGTAGCTGGCCCAGGTCAGAGCAATGAGAAGGTCCTAGCTTAGCTCCTAAAAAAAAGAAAAAAAAAGTGACTAATCTTACATTCACAGATTTTCTTTTAAAAAAAAAAAAGAATTTACTTCATGCAAATCACCCTGCTGTCTACCCTATCTTTGAAGCTCCTGTGTAATCCTTAAGGGAGGGATTTAGGAGTATATAGCATATTGCAATACAACTTTTCTTCGTTGTGAAGAAGGCAATTTTCTTCTGGGAGCTAGAGGAGCACACAGCAGAACTCCATGTTGTAACCAGGGCCACCATCAAACATATTGTGATTTGATTTTGCTTAGCTGTTTCACTTTTCTTATGATATATGTGGTCTCAAGTAAATCATAAGCTCCTCAAAGGAAATCTGTCAGTTTACACTGCCCTTTAATCCCCCAAATGCACAATTAACTGAAATCCTAAATGAAGATCCTTATAAGGAGTGGCTTCAAAAGATGACTTAATAATTATTTAAATTTTCTCCCCCAAAGAAGTGAGACTCCACAGTATTTTAAAGTATATTGTAATGGTGAATGTTTTTTTTTTTTTCTGCCTGCTGTTTCCTTTTTCTAGGGGAGTGAGGATTTGAAAGAGTGTGAGTGTGAGTGTGTATGTGTGTGTGGGGGGGTGTACGTACAAGTGTTTTCATCGTTTACATCACCATGGCTCTTAATTACAGTAATCATTTTTGCAAATAGACTTTGTTTTCTACTCTGAATCCCCGGCTTTTGGCAGGCTGCATTGGGCAAACACCTGTTGTCTGGTTAAACAGAGAAACACCTGTCAGTGAAGCCACTAAGTACTAACTCAGGAGCTGTCATGGGGGTCTAGGGAAACTTTGCAATTGTCAGAAGAAAGGAAGGAGCACCTGCTTAGGGCCCAGGAGGGTCAAATGATAGCTTATTGACTTCTGACCGAAGATGTCTATGAATACATTCCATTTCCTCTGCCTGCTTCTGAGAAATGCAGCCTGTGGCCACAACATCTGTTAACGAATGATTGAATGTGGCCAAATTTGAGGAAAATCGCTTTTTAAAGGAAATAGTTTAAGAGACATGAGGGCTTTGAGGCATCAAAATCTAAATGCCTTTTATAGGAGAATATCCACCTGATAAGAGTGAAAGAGGGAAGTAATAAGAAATGGGAGAGGAAACAAAGAAATATTGACATGAAAAAAGGGACAAAGATGATTTTTTTCTATGTGATCATTTCTTTCAGAAAGTGACAATTTTGAGTGCATTAGTGGTACTGGGCTAGTTCTGTGTATAGACATAGATCCAGTAAAATAGACGCCCCTGGAAAAGTCTTTATCAATTCCCTTGACAGGTTAGATACTTAAATGCGGCTTATGCCTACACGTGGAAATGGAGGAAAACAAAATGGAAAAAAAAAAAAAAAAAAAAAAAAAAAACCTTCGGGAAGAAAAGAGAAAGAGAAAATTAAAAAGCTCACATTTTTTCAAAGATAAATTTTAGACCAGTGTTTATCTTTAGAAATCCTAGTCTTTTGTTGCTCATGCTTAAGATACATAGAAATCCATATTGGCTCAGGAAAATTTTCCTTTTTTAAATTTATTTTTTTTGTCAATTTTTGTGGGTACATAGTAGGTGCATATATTTATGGGGTATAGCTCAGGGAAATTTCCTGAACCTCCCTGATCCTGTGAAAGATTACCCACAGAGCTGGATGTTACAAGGATCGGGCACTTGAGCTTTTCCATCTGTATCTCTTTCCAGTTGGAATTACTCTCCACAATATTCTGTGGGAGGAGCTGTCAGCCTGAATTCTTCCTCCAGACGGAGATTGCTTTTCTCCTCTGCCCCATTGTCTCTCATAAAGCCACTCTCCTTTCCTTATATTATTATTTTCCTAGTCTTGGGGGGTCTCTTAGCATTAAATACAAAGGGAAATTGTGGGTGGATGAAAAAACCTGTAGGCAGGAAGGAGGACAGGCAGGAGAAATCATTAAGAGAACTTCTAATCTTGGATTCATCCTTGATTTTTCTTTTTCCTGCACTCTCTGTATGTAATCCATTAGACACTCCTTTGGCTTTATCTTCCAAATATATCCAGAATCCAAATACTTTCTACCATCTCCACTGCAACCCTCATCACCTCTCACATGGATGACTGCAATAATTGGTCTCCTTGCTTTTGGCATTGGGCCCTTAAAATGTATTCTTAATGCAGAAATCAAAATAATCCTTAAAAAAAATAAAAGTCAGTTTCAGTTTCTGTCACTCCTCTTTGTTCTTTTCCTTTTTTTTTTTTTTTTTTTTTTTGCAACTGTCTCCCTCCGTCACCCAGGCTAGAGTGCAGTGATGGAATCACAGATCAATACAGCCTCAACTTCCCAAGTTCAAGCAAGTGATCCTTGCACCTCAGGCTCCTGTGTAGCTGGGACTACATGCTCCCACTCTTCTTCTTAAAACCATCAATCAATTCTTCTTCTTTCTTTCTTTATTGAGATGGAGTTTCATTCTTGTTGCCTAGGTTGGAGTGCAGTGGCATGATCTCAGCTCACTGCAACCTCCACCTCCCGGATTCAAGCGATTCTCCTGCCTCAGCCTCCCGAGTAGCTTGGATTATAGGCATGTGCCACCATGCCCTGCTAATTTTTATATTTTTAGTAGAGATGGGGTTTCTTCTTGTTGGTCAGTCTGATCTCAAACTCTGGACCTCAGGTGATCCACCCACCTCAGCCTTCCAAAGTGTTGGGATCCCAGGCATGAGCCACCACTCCCAGCCAATCAATTCTTATGCTATTCTAAAGCTAAAGTCTTTCAGTGATTATGAAACCCCTACCTGCTCCCCTGGCTCACTCCTTTCAAACCATGCTTGCTTCCTTGCATTCTTCAAACTCAGCAGCTAGGCTCTCATCTTTCCACATTCACAAAGGCCATGTCCTCTGTTGGGACCGCTCATCCCCGATATATTTGTCTGGCTAACTCCTTCTCCTCCTTAAGTCTTTGCTCACATGTTTTCTCCTCAAACGATGCCTACACCCTCTATACAGTCCCTCATATCCATACTGCTTATCTTTTAAATTTTTCCACAGCAATTACTTTTGAACAAGCAGTTACAGAGTTCTTACTATAAGCCAGATATTCCAGCACTATTGTCTTGTCTATTTTATAGGTCACAAGAATACAAGGCACAGAGAGGGTAAATAACTTACCCAAGTCACACAGTTAGGAAGCGGTGGGGCTAAGGCTTGAATTCAGACAGTCTGGCTGTAGGAGTAATGCTTTTATAACTTTGTTTTGCTGCATTTATCACCTACTAACCCACAAGGGAGCATTCTTCTGTATTACATTTATTGCTTATTGTCTGTTTCTCCCTGCTAGCATGTAAGCTTCCTGAGGATAGAAATCTTTCTTTTGTTCACAAGTATTTACCAAACACAGAGAATGATGCTTGACACATTGTTGGTACCCAATAATTAGTCTTTGAGTAAATAATAAGCTTCAAGATTGAGCTTTTGCTCTCCATCTTGAGATACATTGTTCAGGTTCATTGTCCAGCACTTTCACTTCTTAGGAACCTCAGCTTTACTCCATGTGGCTTCAGGCAGAGTAGAATGAGGAGAAACAGCATTCTAATCCGGATGTTTTATTTCAGCCTATAATTTTTGAATGCAGGAAATTTCCTCAGAGGTGCTGCTCTTATTTCCCTCTGATTTTATTGTTTCTTTTACAACTCCACCCATCCCTCTCTACTCCATAAATGAAGTAGGTAAATGTGATCCAGGAAAAAAAGAGAAGTAGTAGGGTGTTCAACCTTGTTCTTATACACACCAAAACCACTTAACCTTTTAACATCATTTTCTACTTGAATTTCCTAGTAACAACATCAGATAGAGAGAGAGATTTTGAATCAGAAAATCGGACCGTTTGCCAGAAATGCCACTGGTTCTTTGAGGTACCCACAATTGAAAACAGAACAAAGAAAACCTTGTCATCTACATCTCCTGAAAATGCCAGCAGGGTCTAGTAGAAGCCTGTGGTGCTTCAAAACTTAGCTCATTTTGTAAAGACAGCATGGGCAATACAGAAAGTGCTAGTATAAACCAATATACATGAAGTCTAATTCTATAGCCCACTCCCACATATAAACATACACACACACACAAAGTAGCTGCATAGCCATGGTCAAACTCCAAAGCCTTATTTTTGTTCTCTGTAAAAATGGGAGTTATAACTTTTACTCTGGTATTCTTTGTTGTGAGAAGAAAATAACACACGTGTGACTATGAATGTGAAATCATTACGTAAATATAATTATGTGGTATGTCAAAATAATGCACCTTAATCTACGAAAAAGCCTAATGAATGAGTATAAAAGTCATTTAATCAGTTCATTTTGTCTTAGGGAAATGCAAACAGTAAAGCAAATCAAATTCATCATGTTCTTTGTTTTTTTGTGGCAGAAGAGCTTGGTCCAGTAACTTTTTACAAGGTTGATGTGATTCTCTATTGGCATTTCAGCAGCTGAACGTCAGTTCCAGTGAACATTTGTGGATTATAGAATGAATGAAATTTATCTACCTTATTTTAAAGGACAGCAGTAAAGGAAAGGAAGATAATTAAAGAAGTCCATCTGCATTTTCAACCATCTTCTTCAAATAGTAGTATTTTTGTTGTTGTTGCCAGAGCCATACAAAGGTGGCAAGTGTCACCAACCTGTCATCTCTTTTGACTCTGATCCATATTGATAAGCTGTAAACTCTCTAAAAGAAAGGGAGTTCACTTCAGGTTTCCATGTCAGAATACCTTTGTAGTAGATACCTTCATGCCACGGTAGTTAAAGCTATGTGTCTCAAAACAACCTCACATTGATTGAGTTAAACTTTGCAGTGGCTAAGCTGCAACAAACTTTAACCCATTTTCACCTCTGTTTCTCCATTAGTAAAACCAAGATACAACCTTCTTAACTTTGTTTTCCTCATATATGATTACTTTTTAAAGTTTTAAAAAGTACTTTCAGGCCTCTTCATCTACTATGTACTTTGATTTGTTGGAGAAAGATAAGCAACAGGACTGTATGTTTACTATAACAAGTCATATTAGTAAAAGTTTTGAGCGTGGCTAAGATTAAAAATTAAAAAGATTACATGCTTTAAGAAACAGAAGAATCATAAAGAGTCTATATCAGGCCGGGCACAGTGGCTTGTGCCTGCAATCGCAGCACTTTGGGAGGCCAAGGCAGGCGGATCACCTGAGGTCAGGAGTTCGAGACCAGCCTGGCCAACATGGTGAAACCCCGTCTCTACTAAAAATATAAATATTAGCTGGGTGTGGTGGCAAGCACCTGTAATCCAAGCTACTGCAGAGGTTGCAGTGAGCTGAAATCACACCACTGCACTCCAGACTGGGCAAAAGAGTGACACTCTGTCTCAAAAAAAAAAAAAAAAAAAAAAGTCTATATCAATGTGAAAGATCACCATTGGTTTGTTACTAACATTTGAAATTGTTATTAAGAATTTGTGGCTGGATGTGGTGGCTCATGCCTGTAATCCCGGCACTTTGGGAGGCAGAGGCAAGAGGATCATGTGAACCCAGGAGTTAGAGACCAGCCTGGGCAACATAGTGAGACCCCTATCTCTACCAAAGATTTTTTTTAAGAAAATTATCCAGGTCTGGTGGCATGAGCCTGCAGTCCCAACTACCCAGGATGCTGAGGTGGGAGGATCATTTGAGCCCAGGAGTTCAAGACTGCAGTAAGCTGTGATTGCACCTACTGCACTCCAGCTCCAGCCTAGGCAAAAAAGCAACACCCTTTCTCACAAAAAGAAAAAAAAATTGTATTAATATTACCTTTTTATTTATTAATAAGGCAGAGGGAAACTTTTACACTGTTCCCTTGCAATTGTCTCATAGTTAATATACTGCCATTGAAAACAGGATTGTTAACTAAGCAAAACTCTGGGGACTCTTCAGTTGGAGCTCCTTAAAGGGAATCACAAAAAGCTTATTACAGGGAATGTTAATGCTGAGAAGCAGGAAATACTAAGGTCCTAATATGAATTGACACAAGATTCAAGCATCTGACAGGAAGAAATCAGCACACATCTAAGCATCAGCACTGGCAGCTGCTTGGGTGAGCTATGCAGCATAATCCCTCTCCAGCAGCACACCAGACCCTAGAAGATAAAGCACGCGAGCCTCTGTGACATGCACAACTCTCAGAACACTTCCTGGCTCTGCCACCTGGAGCAAGTTTCTTGACCTCTCTGGACTTTAATTTCCTCTTTTGCAAAATTGAAACACCAATAAACTCTGCCTCGGGGAGTACTGTTTCAACAATTGTTGTGAAAATTAAGGAGCTAATGCCCATAAACAAACCAGTACTGTCAATTTCTGGGACCTTGTAAGCCTCACTGTCAAAACAGAATCCCTCTTTCTCCCCCTTGGAGATTCTGGAGGAGAGAGGGATTCACATTTCAATGTAAGTCAACAAATGTATCCAAATGGGCTTTCCCTTCCTAAGTCAGATTGCTTCAATCCAGTGAAAGATTTAAAAATGCTGTTTAATTTGAGTGGTAAAAAATCACAAGGTGTTTCCTTTGTCATAAATATCAGAGATAATGTCATCAGATGACATACAGTAAAATGACAAGCCTCCAATTTAACAACAATGGTACACAGTTTTTTCAGGCTCGGAAATAATGATCTCTGGCGTCTTGTCATTACTGGAGTGATGACTTTCTGGTACCTCCATTATATGTTCTACCAGCAAGTGTAGCCATATCTCTTCTAGATAACAAAGGTGCCTGTCAGGTAGTGCCAGAATAAAGCCTTAAAATGACACTCCATTTGTCAAATCAGCATGTTACAAAACACATTTTTCTTTTGGGAATTTCCCTAGCCTGTCTACATATTAAAGCCATATTAAAGAGTCCCTTTTGTGTTTGAAATGGAAAAAATCAGACAAGAGCAAACATTTTAATAGCAAAAGGGAGATTAGAGTTTCCGTGAAACACACATAATCCTGGGCACACTTATATTTTACTTGTTGCTTTTCAGTATGAAGCTGAAAGAGCAACTGAACAACAGTAGTCAATGGTGTAAACTTAATTTGTATTTTCTTTTATTTTGGTTTTATTTCTTTTCAAAATGTATATGTAAAGGTCATTCTTCTGGTGTGTGGATCTGAGTTGGGACAAATACTTAGTCATGTAGCTATCACCACAATCAAGATCTTTATCTGGTTTCCATTAGCGCTAAGAAATATGTAACATAATTTGAATGATAAAGTGTGCCTGGCTCAGTCCTTCAAATGGAAAACATGAAGAATGGGGAAAAATATCAGAGGAAAGTCCTGTCTTCTGAGATATGCTTCTGTCTTCTGCAATGAAGCATCCACTTCTCACAATTTTTTTATTGATTTCTTCTCTTTTATTTATTTTTCTAATATCTCAGCTTAAAAGCCATTTTCTCACAACAGCCTTCCCTGACTCATCCCCTACCCCAAATCTAGATGAATCTACACCTAAGTTCTTCCATGATGTGTTTCTAAGTATTCTCTTCTTTTTAAAGTATCCCTTATTACCACAATTCTATCTGCATAGATATGTATATGTGTGTATATATGTATATATATAGCTTTTGTTGGACAATTTGTCTCATGTCTGTCTCCCACACTGACTCAGCTAATAAAGGAGTTGAATGTTCATTGGTCCTCTATTCTCTCTAAAGAACACCATTTGTTTTAACAATTCTTTTAAGGTACTAGGTCAAAAAAAGCCTAATTATTTTCATTAAATTTTAAATTAACCACCCACCCACTTCTATGGTAATTAGATAAAAGCTGTGAGAAGTAAGAGTCAGAGTGTATAACTGCAAATCAACAGTGTGATTTATAAAGCATGTAAATGAAGTTAAATGTGGAACCTTCTTTATATCAACTTATTGCCCAACTAACAAATGACACAACATCTGCCTCTAGTCTCACTCTAGACTTTACTACAGAACTCACAAATAAGTAAAGAGCATGCATCACATGAATAGCAAAGGTTTCTTTGATTTTGTTTTACTACAAAATAGCACCACTACACTCCAGCCTGGGCAACAGAGTGAGACTCCATCTAAAACAAACAAACAAAAAAGTCATAAACAGGATCAACAAGAAAAAGTCACTTATGCCTCCTCTTAATCTCAGGGTTTACTGATCATATTAAATTGGTTCAATTAAATTAAACTGTATTAAATGACAGAAAGAGTGTGTTTTAGTTCTAGTAATGCTGATTATTGATATATGGCTTTGGACATATTATTTAAATTGCATGGACCTTCATTTTCTTATATATAAACCTAGGAGAATAATGAAGATATTTCTGATACTTTTCAACATCAACATCAGATTATTCCAGTTTCTTTTACAGGTTTTATTTAAAACTATGAAAATTATTTAATTAGGCCAGGCATGGTGCCTGTAGTCCCAGCACTTTGGGAAGCCAAGGCAGATGGATCACTTGAGGTCAGGAGTTTGAGACCAGCCTGGCTAACATGGCAAAACCCTGTCTCTACTGAAAGTACAAAAATTAGCCAAGTGTGGTGGTGCAAGCTTGTAATCCCAGCTCCTTGGGAGGCTGAGGTGTGAGGACTGCTTGAACCCAAGAGGCAGAGGTTGCAGTGAGCTGAGATCATGCCATTTCACTCCAACCTGGGCAAGAGTCAGACCCCATCTAAAAAAAAAAAGAAAGAAAATCCTTGAATGAATGTCTTTTAACTGTCCAATTTCTAGTGATCCTTTTTAAACTTAAGTGAAATTAATAAGTCCTCTAAACTTTATGATGAAGATAAATTTCCATGAGATGAAGATGTATTTTTCAGAAACATTTTCATAGAAAAAAATGTTTCTGAAAAATACAATAGAGGTAGGTATGAAACTGGGAGAAACAAAGCATAGGGGGCAAATGATATCCCAGGAGATGGGGATCGTTGTGCTTGCAGGAGGATTAGTATAAGGAAACACGATCACAGCATCTACTAAAACAAAAAGAAGAAGAGTACTCTAACTTACAAGAGTGGATTAGTCATCGTTTTATCTTCCGAACTTTTCATTTTTGTTCTCTTTGAAACAACAATTTTGGATTTAAGTAGAACAATTTTACTTCTCCCCGGACACGAATGACAGCTTTCAGTTCTGCAGAGATTTCTTTTAGCCTTTGGAAAAATGCCAAAGATCCAGGATGTTTTCCAGATTTCAACCACATTTCTGACATTGTGCATCAAATAAGATATGACACATGGACAGAATGGGTTCCTAGAGGTATTAAAAAAAAAAAAAAAAGAAAAGAAAAGAAAAGAAAACCTACCTCTTTGTTGTAAGAGTAAACCTCTCTTAGCTGACAAGACCAGGCTGAGCCAAAATATCTTTAAGTTTTTTCATATTCTATTTAAAGGATATTGGTTTTTTTTTTTTTTTATTTGATGAAATAAAGTTTCAGAGAAGGTAGAGAACATACCATTATTCAGAGCAATTCTATTGAGAAGCAAATTAGGTATGGCCCTAGGGCCAGAAACTCATGAAGGACAGAAGAGTCACTGAGAGAAAACTAGAGCTTTATATAGTCACAAATGATCCATTTGAGAAAGAGAAAGGTGAGGCATTTTAGACAAACTTTCTATTCAGTGAAATTTCTTAAGCTTTCTGACTTAAAAAAAAAAACTAGTGAAATAGGAGAAAAAGCACAGAAACAATGACAAATGTAAATGAGTGGCAGAAAGCAGTTTCTGGAAGATGAAGAGCAGAATGGACCAACAAATGGAAAAGACAACTACTTTTGAGGTGACACTAAATGATTTCTAACTTTCTGTTTTTAATTTCTTTTTTATTTTTTGAGACAGGGTCTTGCTGTGTCACCCAGGCTGGAGTGCAGTAGCTGGTTTATAGGTCCTGTAGGCCTCGAACTCCTGAGCTCAAGTTATCCTCCTGCTTCGGACTCTCAAGTAGCTGGAACTACAAATGTGAGACACCACCCTAGTTAATTAATTTTACAGATATAGATATAGATAGATATAGATATAGATATAGATATAGATATAGATAGATATAGAAACAGGGTCTCGTTTTCTTGTTGGGGCTAGTCTAGAACTCCTGGGCTCAAGTGAACCTCCTGCCTTGGCTTCCCAAAGTGCTGGGATTTCAGGCATGAGCCACCATACCCAGCCAATTTTTACTTTCTAATGAACATCTTCAACTAAATTTCCCAAAGATTCCTAAAACTTTGCATGTCCTAAATATTCCATATATTTTCCTTTTTTTAAGTTTTATTTTAAATTCAGGGGTATTTGTGCAGATTTGTTACATAGGTTTATGTCGTGGGGGTTTGTTGTACAGATTATTTCATCACCCAGGTATTAAGCGTAGTACCCAATAGTTATTTTTCATAATCCTCTCCTTCCTCCCACCCTCCACTCTCCAATAGGCCCCAGTGTGTGTTGTTTCCCTCTGTGTCCATGTGTTCTCATCATTTAGTTCCTACTCATAAGTGAGAAAGTAGGGTATTTGGCTTTCTGTTCCTGCATTAGTTTTTTAAGGATAATGGCCTCGTGCTCCATCCATGTCCCTGCAAAGGACTTGACCTCATTCTTTTTCAGGGCTGCATAGTGTTCTATGGTGTATGTGTACCACATTTTCTTTATCCAGTCCATCATTGATGGGCGTTTGGGTTGATGGGCATTTGGGTTGGCATTCCTGTCTTTACTATTGTGAATAGTGCTGCAATGAACAAATAAATGTGTGTGTGTGTCCATATAATATGATGATTTATATCCCTTTGGGTATATATCCAGTAATGGGATTGCTTGATTGAATGGTAGTTCTGTCTTTGGGTTTTTGAGGAATTGTCACATTGTCTTTCACAATAGTTGAACTAATTTACACTCCCACCAACAGTGTATAAGCATTCCTTTTCTTCCACAACTTTGCCAGCATCTGTTATTTTTCAACTTTCTAGTAATAGCCATTCTGACTGCTGTGAGATGGTATCTCATTGTGATTTTGATTTGCATTTCTCTAATGATAAGTGATGTTGAACTTTTTCTTCATATGCTTGTTGGCCACATGTATGTCTTCTTTTGAAAACTGTCTGTACTTTTGATGAAAACCTGAGACAAAGATTGGGTGTATTAATATATATTTTGTTTGGAAGATTACTCTAAGAATCAGGACAGAAAAAAGAATTTTCAGAGAATGAAACCAGAAATGGAAAAAAAAAGACAAAAAAGGCAAGAGTGGGCTACATTTTTAAACTGGTTACCAGCAACAGCAACTGGGGCTCAGATCCACTGGGACATATTGGGCACTCTGTAGAAATTGCCTGAAAGCATTACCCCAGTAGGATGGGGAAGTAGGAGCAATGATCCATTAATTCCTCTTCCTCCCACTTCCAGCCTGCATCTGTGTGTTGGTTTGGAATATGTGCGTCTTAGAAGAAAGCCCTGAAATAGGAAAGCAATGATGCACATCTTCTTACTAAGGTGGGACCCTAGCAATGTGCATGGAACTGCTTACCAGAGCAGTGCTGAAATCACTTGGGCAAAGAAGAGATGGTGCAAAGCACCACAGTGTCTGTTATAACCTTTACTTCAGATTGCTCCTCCTCATATATATTCACATTTTGTTTTCTGTGTGTTTGTTGTTGTTGTTGTTGAGATGGAGTTTCGCACTCTGTCACTCAGGCTAGAGTGCAGTGGTGCAATCTCAGCTCACTGCAACTTCTGCCTTCTGGGTTCAAGTTATTCTACTGCCTCAGCCTCCTGAGTAGCTGGGATTACAGGGGCATGCCACCACACCTGGCTAATTTTTGTATTTTGAGAGAGTTTTTCACCATGTTGGCCAAGCTGGTCTCAAACTCCTGGCCTCAAATGATCTTCCCACCTGAGTCTCACAAAGTACAGGGATTACAAACATGAGTCACCATGCCCGGCCTCACTTCTCTATTAATGCAATCACCATTACCAAGTTGCCCAAGGCAGAATGCTTTGAGTTATTGTGTATATCCACATCCCTCAATCCTTCACATCTATATCAATACGTTTTGCTCCTTCTGCTTTTTAAATTGTAGTAAATAACACTTAACATAAAATTTCTCATATAATCTACTTTTAAGTGTATAGTTCAGTAGTGTTAAGTACATTCAGATTGTTGTGAAATGGATATCCAGAGCTTTTTGATCTCGCAAAACTGAAAATTTATACCTGTTAAACAACTCCTATCCTCCCCTTTCCTCAGTTTCTGGTAACCACCATTCTACTTTCTGTTTTTGTGAATTTGACTATTTTAGATCTCGTATACAAGTAGAATCATATTTGTCTTTTTGTGAGTCGTTTATTGCATTTAGCATAATGTCTTCAAGGTTTATCCATGCTATGGCATATGACAGGATTTCCTTTCTATTTAAAGTCCAATAATATTCTACTGTATATCCATTGATGGACATTTGGATTGCTTCTACCTCTTTGCTATTGTGAATAGCACCACTGTAAGCATGATTTACTTTAACAGGTAGGTATATTTTTCATGTAGCGGTAACCATACTGTATGTACAATATAGTTCCTTTCTAATTTTAACATAGTGAACATCATCAAATTGAAAATGGATAATGTTAAAGTCCTGCATTTAGGCTAAAAAAACACAAGTTGCTCAAACACAAAATAGATAATAGAGGACTCAACAAGGCTGTATTAAAACATTCACAGTTACAATACAACAAACATTTGCTATACTTTTAGTGTAAATTTCAGTGAGATAAGGCTTCTAAAAATCAGTTGCAATATTGGCATACTTTAAGAAAGATATAGATAAATGTCTCCAAAGCAGAATAACATATCTTAAACTGGAACCAGAGAATGACAATCAACACGATGTAAAGGATCTGAGAATGTTTTGTTTGTTCGAAAGATGTTTAGCCTAGAAAATAAAATATTTGGGGGGACCTTACCTTTTCCTGCAGATATAACTTTTTGACATTTGCTTAGATGTATTCTCACTTATGATCCAAATATAAAAGTGTGTACTTCTAAAATAACAGAGGATTTATTGCCATAACTTTATTAAAGTTGAATAACTATTAACAAGATCTTTAGTGATTAATGTACGGAAACCAAGGGTTTCTTGGGTATAAGTTTGTCTGCGACTAGAAAATGAGCAAACAATTTTCAAACCACAAGAAATTTTAGAAGCAAATATATTTTCATGTAGTTATGAAACAGCATAGATTGAGCTTTATTTTTAAAATGATTTACATTTTAAGTATTAGATAATTTAGTTTTAAAAGAAATGCAAACTTATTCAAACAAAAGAGATGTATATTTTTAAAAACATAATGAACAGTTAGCAGTGTGTACTATCCTCTTCCATGTCTTTTCTATGCTATTATCCCCAAATATATATTTGGATTGTTAGTTTTAAGAAACTGGATTTTATAATACACGTAGTTATGCTTTCCTCACATAAAAATATACTAAGGGCAAACTAGATCAATACATATGGATACAGTTCTCTTTCTTAAATATTTGCTTTATGTTCAATAGAGTTACATAGAATAAATATATCTACATTTTATAATCATTCAAGTTGTTTCCAATATTTTTTTACCATTTGTTTACAATGCATTAATATACATTGGTACATTCAAATGTACCAATGATTGTATTTCTGTGACATAGATTCCTAAAACTGGGATAGCTGGGTCAAAGTTTATGTGTGTTTTATATTACACTATATATTGTCAGATTACTTTTCAAAAAGCTCTCCACAAACCCCTTGAGCAATGCATGAAACTCTTGACTCCTCACTTCTAAAGGAACATGGCTCTTCTAGATTTTACAGTTTCATAAAAGTGTCTTCAACATTTAACGAGCTTTGCAAATGAGATTAGACTATTTTGTGTCACTCAGTACGCAGAACTAGTATAAAGGAAAGTAGCTTTTGGCTTTAGTATAATTTTTCTAGCATTAGAGCCACTCATTAATGACATAGACTGCCTTATTAAGAAGTTATTTTACTATTTTGGAGACTGTGCTTTGGAAACAACCTATTAATCATCTTCATATTTACACTATAATTTATTGTTTATATAGAACATTAATATCTCTTGATTTCTATTTATCTACGGATCCCCACTAATCTGTTATTTTATAGATAGACATTTTAAAAACAATTTTAATTTATATTGATATAAACAGAAAATTTATATTAATCCCAAAGTATTCTCCCATTTTCTTTCTCTCTCTTTCACGTACACATCTCAAGTCTTGTCCTTGGCACTTCGGAAACATAGAATATTATGGTACACATTATTTATCTAGAAGTATATGATACAGTTACCAATATTCTAATTAGTTATCTTTTACAGATCATTTACCGACTGAATATTCATGCTAACATGTAAATGTTTAATTCAGGCATACCTGTAAACATAAAAGAGAGCTCTTTGTTTTGATACATTTCTATTATCCTAGATAATGTCAGTGATGTTGGAACCAAACTTTTAACCACTGCATATTCCTCCCTCCCTCCCCCATAACTAAATTTTAGTATGACAATCAAAGGAGAAGACTTTGAAAACAAGACAATAGAATAGTTTAATGGTTAGAATTTACTTTAATAGAGGCTGCAGGTCTTAGCCAGGAAAAGAAGGTATTAGAACAGTACACACCACAGACGCCAGAATTTGATGGCAAAATATCTTGGCAACAATAAGAGTATACACCATCTCAAGGACAGATGACTTGATATTTCCCAGATGTCACTGTTTAGTGTGTCACTGTCCAGCAGCAGCCACTGATTAGAAAAAGTCCTTTCTCCTCCTGAAGGAGCAGGGCCGGCATTGAAGGCAGTAGGGGAGATGTTGGCAAGGTACTGGAGCAGGTGGCAGCAGCAGGTGTGATAGGCTAGAGATGACAAGGGCACAGAGTGTGCTGTTGGCAAGCTGTCGGTAACCAGAGTTCAGGAACTAGTGATAGCAGAGAAATTGCAGAGACGGTGGCATGGGGATAAAGAAGCAGGGCAGAACAGACTGTCATAGCAGGATGATAGGTACCCCCCAAACAAGCACAAACAGGGAACGTGATGAGAGTGGAAGTGGTGGCCTGCAGCCCCAAATTGGCTTGGGAGGATCACACCATGATGACAGGGAAGCCTGCAGTACTCCAGCAGACCCGAGAGTCACCTAGAGCTTATATGCCAGAAGGCAGGTGATACACTGCAGTCACCATGGAGAGTGGAAAACAAAGAGAAATGAATCTTAGCGATATTTTATTTTTTATTTATTGTTGATGCTTTGGTCTTTTTCCACTCAGGGGACAATAATCCAAAAGGACCCCTTGTGTATCCACAAATACTCTAAGAACCCAGAGTTCTTAGCCTAGAAATCAGAGATTGAACATGTTGTTAGAGCCCCAATTCTATAGCTATGTTGAGATCATATATCAAGATGATTAATTACAAATGATTGTAAAGTACTTATGTCATATGATTCAATTGAGTAAATATTTACCGATGCCAGATTGGTGCATTAAACTTCTAACAAAATAGCAAGTCACTGAGGACTCCTGCAATGCTGGGTTTGGGTCCTGCCCTGACACTACGTAACAGTACAATGTGCAGACATTTTAATTCAATGTGATGGAATTCCATCAATATTTTATTATGTTTGCCTTGACAAATTGTCTCACACAAGAAGGTAGTCCTCAAGGAGAATAGTATTCCAAAAGCGTCAGTCCTGCTCAGGGAAAGGTTGAGTTACAAAGCAGAGTTTAATTTCATTATCTTACAATATGTTTTCTGAGACAATAATAATTTGAAAGCTGTTGTTTTTAAAATGTCAACTTGTAATGACAAAAATTTTTAAATGTACTAGAAGTGTTTATTAAAATAATAGTACCCAGGTATGATTCTGGGGGCTGGAGATATGATAATAAATAACAATAACAACAAAACAACTATGACCTTTATGAACTAAATGCCAACAGAGCGAGGCAAATGATAAATAAATCACTTTTAAAAAAAATCTGGCCTGGTACAGTGGCTCATGTCTGTAATCCCAGCCTTTTGTGAGGCCCAGGCAGGAGGATTGCTTGTATCCAGGAGTTCAAGACCAGCTGGGCAACGTAGCATGATCCCGTATCTACAAAAAATAAAAAAATTAGCCAGGCATGGTGGCACATGCCTGTAGTCTCAGCTACTTGAGAGACTGAAGTGGGAAGGTTGCTTGAACCCAGAAGGTTGAGGCTGCAGTGAGCTGTGACTGTGCCCCTGAACTCAGCCTGGGTGACATAGCAAGACCCTGTCAATAGAATAGAATAGAATAGAATAGAATAGAATAGAATAGAATAGAACAAAATATTTTTCATAGTAAACAGGATGGAGATATCAGGTGGGAGGAGGAAGTGTTGTTAAATAACAACTGGTGGTCAAGGGAGCCATTTTTAACAAATTGCCATTGAAGAGAAACATGGAAAGTGAGGAAGCAAGTTGCACAGCCATGGAGAGAAAAAAATGTTCTGGGAAAAGATAAAATGCTTGATGTAGTCCAGGAAGAACAAAGAAGTCAATGTGACTGACAAAGAGTGAGAGAGAACAAGACTGGTAAAAGAAGAGGTCAAAGGAAAAAGTGATCACTATCATGTGTGACCTTACAGATAATGGCAAGGATTGCAAGTTTTATTCTGAAAGATAAGGGACACCAATGAAGGGTTCTGAGCAAACTTACATGGTCTGAATTAATTTTCAAAATGATCTCTCTGGAGTTGGGTAGAGGATAGACTGTACCGGACACAAGGGTGAAAGCCGGAAGTTCTATTAGGAGACTCTTGAAATAATCCAGTCCTAAGAGAATGCAGCTTTGACTGATGTATTTGCATTGGAGTCGATTGAAAGGTTGGATGTTGGATACATTTTGAAGATAGAGCAGCAGGAGTGACTGATAGAAAGTGTACAGTACAGAGGAAACAGGAAGATAGGAATGGCACCAAGCTATTTTGCAGAATGAGTCCATTAACTTAGAAAGGTCAGATTGCTGGAAGCATAGGTCTAGGGGATAAAATTAGGAGTTCTGTTATGGCTACCTATTAGGTAAATCCATGACAATGTTAAATAGGTGTTGATTACAAAAGTCTGGAGTTAGAGAGAAATTGATCCTAGAGATATAAATTCAGAAGCCATCAGCATATTGATGAAATTTAAAGTCATGAGACTAGATGAGGTCATTCAGGAAACTAGTACAGTTAGAAAAGAGATCAAAAGATTTTAAAGTTAAGCCATGAATAAAATGAAAGCAAGACACTGAAAATTCCCAGTCAGTGAGGTAAAAGACAAACTGAGGGGGCGGAGCAAGATGGCCCAATAGGAACAGCTCCAGTCTCCAACTCCCAGCGCGAGCGACACAGAAGACCGGTGATTTCTGCATCTTCAACTGAGGTACTGGGGTCATCTCACTAGGGAGTGCCAGACAATCGGTGCTGGTCAGTTGCTGCAGCCTGACCAGCGAGAGCTGAAGCAGGGCGAGGCATCGCCTCGCCTCACCGGGGAAGCGCAAGGGGGAAGGGTATCCCTTTTCCTAGCCAAGGGAACTGAGACACACAACACCTGGAAAATCGGGTAACTCCCACCCCAATACCATGCTCTAAGCAAATGGGCACACAAGAAGAATATATCCCTCACCTGGCCGGGAGGGTCCCACACCCACGGAGCCTCCCTCATTGTTAACACAGCAGTCTACGGCGATCTAGCCGCGAGGCAACAGCGAGCCTGGGGGAGGGGCGCCCGCCATTGCTGAGGCTTAAGTAGGTAAACAAAGCCGCTGGGAAGCTCGAACTGGGTGGAGCTCACAGCAGCTCAAGGAAACCTGCCTGTCTCTGTAGACTCCACCTCTGGGGGCAGGGCTCAGCTAAAAAAACAACAGGGGAAGCAACAGAGGCCTGAGCAGACGCAAACAACTCTGTCTGACAGCTTTGAAGAGAGCAGTGGATCTCCCAACACGGAGGTTGAGATCTGAGAATGGACAGACTGCCTGCTCAAGTGGGTCACTGACCCCTGAGTAGCCTAACTGGGAGACATCCCCCACTAGGGGCAGTCTGACACCCCACACCTCACAGGGTAGAGTACACCCCTGAGAGGAAGCTTCCAAAATAAGAATCAGACAGGTACACTTGCTGTTCAGCAATATTCTATCATCTGCAACCTCTGCTGCTGATACCCAGGCAAACAAGGTCTGGAGGGGACCTCAAGCAATCTCCAACAGACCTATAGCTGAGGGTCCTGACTGTCAGAAGGAAAACTATCAAACAGGAAGGACACCTATACCAAAACCCCATCAGTACGTCACCATCATCAAAGACCAGAGACAGATAAAACCACAAAGATGGGGAAAAAGCAGGGCAGAAAAGCTGGAAATTCAAAAATTAAGAGCGCATCTCCCCCTGCAAAGGAGCGCAGCCCATCACCAGCAACGGATCAAAGCTGGTCAGAGAATGACTTTGACGAGATGAGAGAAGAAGGCTTCAGTCCATCAAACTTCTCAGAGCTAAAGGAGGAATTACGTACCCAGCGCAAAGAAACTAAAAATCTTGAAAAAAGAGTGGAAGAATTGACAGCTAGACTAATTAATGCAGAGAAGGTCATAAACGAAATGACAGAGATGAAAACCATGACACGAGAAATACGTGACAAATGCACAAGCTTCAGTAACTGACTCGATCAACTGGAAGAAAGAGTATCAGCGATTGAGGATCAAATGAATGAAATGAAGCGAGAAGAGAAACCAAAAGAATAAAGAAGAAAAAGAAATGAACAAAGCCTACAAGAAGTATGGGATTATGTAAAAAGACCAAATCTACGTCTGATTGGGGTGCCTGAAAGTGAGGGGGAAAATGGAACCAAGTTGGAAAACACTCTTCAGGATATCATCCAGGAGAACTTCCCCAACCTAGTAGGGCAGGCCAACATTCAAATTCAGGAAATACAGAGAACGCCACAAAGATACTCCTCGAGAAGAGCAACTCCAAGACACAGAATTGCCAGATTCACCAAAGTTGAAATGAAGGAAAAAAATCTAAAGGGCAGCCAGAGAGAAAGGTCGGGTTACCCACAAAGGGAAGCCCATCAGACTAACAGCAGATCTCTCGGCAGAAACTCTACAAGCCAGAAGAGAGTGGGGGCCAATATTCAACGTTCTTAAAGAAAAGAATTTTCAACCCAGAATTTCATATCCAGCCAAACTAAGTTTCATAAGTGAAGGAGAAATAAAATCCTTTACAGATAAGCAAATGCTTAGAGATTTTGTCACCACCAGGCCTGCCTTACAAGAGACCCTGAAGGAAGCCCTAAACATGGAAAGGAACAACCGGTACCAGCCATTGCAAAAACATGCCAAAATGTAAAGACCATCGAGGCTAGGAAGAAACTGCATCAACTAACGAGCAAAATAACCAGTTAATATCATAATGGCAGGATCAAGTTCACACATAACAATATTAACCTTAAATGTAAATGGACTAAATGCTCCAATTAAAAGACACAGACTGGCAAACTGGATAAAGTGTCAAGACCCATCAGTCTGCTGTATTCAGGAGACCCATCTCACATGCAGAGACATACATAGGCTCAAAATAAAGGGATGGAGGAAGATCTACCAAGCAAATGGAGAACAAAAAAAAGCAGGGGTTGCAATCCTAGTCTCTGATAAAACAGACTTTAAACCATCAAAGATCAAAAGAGACAAAGAAAGCCATTACATAATGGTAAAGGGATCAATTCAACAGGAAGAGCTAACTATCCTAAATATATAGGCACCCAATACAGGAGCACCCAGATTCATAAAGCAAGTCCTTAGAGACTTACAAAGAGACTTAGAATCCCATACAATAATAATGGGAGACTTCAACACTCCACTGTCAACATTAGACAGATCAACGAGACAGCAAGTTAACAAGGATATCCAGGAATTGAACTCATCTCTGCACCAAGCGGACCTAATCGACATCTATAGAACTCTCCACCCCAAATCAACAGAATATACATTCTTCTCAGCACCACATTGCACTTATTCCAAAATTGACCGCGTAATTGGAAGTAAAGCACTCCTCAGCAAATGTACAAGAACAGAAATTATGAGAAACTGTCTCTCAGACCACAGTGCAATCAAACTAGAACTCAGGACTAAGAAACTCAATCAAAACCACTCAACTACATGGAAACTGAACAACCTGCTCCTGAATGACTACTGGGTACATAATGAAATGAAGGCAGAAATAAAGATGTTCTTTGAAACTAATGAGAACAAAGATACAACATACCAGAATCTCTGGGACACATTCAAAGCAGTGTGTAGAGGGAAATTTATAGCACTAAATGTCCACAAGAGAAAGCAGGAAAGATCTAAAATTGACACTCTAACATCACAATTAAAAGAACTAGAGAGGCAAGAGCAAACACATTCAAAAGCTAGCAGAAGGCAAGAAATAACTAAGATCAGAGCAGAACTGAAGGAGATAGAGACACAAAAAACCCTCCCAAAAATCAATGAATCCAGGAGTTGGTTTTTTGAAAAGATCAACAAAATTGACAGACCGCTAGCAAGACTAATAAAGAAGAAAAGAGAGAGGAATCAAATAGACGCAATAAAAAATGATAAAGAGGATATCACCACCGACCCCACAGAAATACAAACTACCATCAGAGAATACTATAAACACCTCTACGCAAATAAACTAGAAAATCTAGAAGAAATGGATAATTTCCTGGACACTTACACTCTCCCAAGACTAAACCAGGAAGAAGTTGAATCCCTGAATAGACCAATAGCAGGCTCTGAAATTGAGGCAACAATTAATAGCCTACCCACCAAAAAAAGTCCAGGACCATATGGATTCACAGCTGAATTCTACCAGAGGTACAAGGAGGAGCTGGTACCATTCCTTCTGATACTATTCCAATCAATAGAAAAAGAGGGAATCCTCCCTAACTCATTTTATGAGGCCAACATCATCCTGATACCAAAGCCTGGCAGAGACACAACAAAAAAAGAGAATTTTAGACCAATATCCCTGATGAACATCGATGCAAAAATCCTCAATAAAATACTGGCAAACCGGATTCAGCAGCACATCAAAAAGCTTATCCACCATGATCAAGTGGGCTTCATCCCTGGGATGCAAGGCTGGTTCAACATTCGCAAATCAATAAACATAATCCAGCATATAAACAGAACCAAAGTCAAGAACCACATGATTATCTCAATAGATGCAGAAAAGGCTTTTGACAAAATTCAACAGCCCTTCATGCTAAAAACGCTCAATAAATTCGGTATTGATGGAACGTACCTCAAAATAATAAGAGCTATTTATGACAAACCCACAGCGAATATCATACTGAATGGGCAAAAACTGGAAAAATTCCCTTTGAAAACTGGCACAAGACAGGGATGCCATCTCTCACCACTCCTATTCAACATAGTGTTGGAAGTTCTGGCTAGGGCAATCAGGCAAGAGAAAGAAATCAAGGGTATTCAGTTAGGAAAAGAAGAAGTCAAATTGTCCCTGTTTGCAGATGACATGATTGTATATTTAGAAAACCCCATGGTCTCAGCCCAAAATCTCCTTAAGCTGATAAGCAACTTCAGCAAAGTCTCAGAATACACAATTAATGTGCAAAAATCACAAGCATTCTTATACACCAGTAACAGACAAGCAGAGAGCCAAATCAGGAATGAACTTCCATTCACAATTGCTTCAAAGAGAATAAAATACCTAGGAATCCAGCTTACAAGGGATGTAAAGGACTTCTTCAAGGAGAACTACAAACCACTGCTCAGTGAAATCAAAGAGGACACAAACAAATGGAAGAACATACCATGCTCATGGATAGGAAGAATCAATATCGTGAAAATGGCCATACTGCCCAAGGTTATTTATAGATTCAATGCCGTCCCCATCAAGCTACTGATGAGTTTCTTCACAGAATTGGAAAAAACGGCTTTAAAGTTCATATGGAACCAAAAAACAGCCCTCATTGCCAAGACAATCCTAAGTCAAAAGGACAAAGCTGGAGGCGTCACGCTACCTGACTTCAAACTATACTGCAAGGCTACAGTAACCAAAACAGCATGGTACTGGTACCAAAACAGAGCTATAGACCAATGGAACAGAACAGAGTCCTCAGAAATAATACCACACATCTACAGCCATCTGATCTTTGACAAACCTGAGAGAAACAAGAAATGGGGAAAGGATTCCCCCATTGGTGCTGGGAAAATTGGCTAGCCATAAGTAGAAAGCTGAAACTGGATCCTTTCCTTACCCCTTATACGAAGATTAATTCAAGATGGATTAGAAACTTAAATGTTAGACCTAGTACCATAAAAACCCTAGAAGAAAATCTAGGTAGTACCATTCAGGACATAGGCATGGGCAAGGACTTCATGTCTAAAACACCAAAAGCAACGGCAGCAAAAGTTAAATTGACAAATGGGATCTAATTAAACTAAAGAGCTTCTGCACAGCAAAAGAAACTACCATCAGAGTGAACAGGCAACCTACAGAATGGGAGAAAACTTTTGCAATCTACTCATCTGACAAAGGGCTAATATCCAGAATCTACAAAAAACTCAAACAAATATACAAGGAAAAAAAAAACCCATCAAAATGTGGGCAAAGGATATGAACAGACATTTCTCAAAAGAAGACATTCATACAGCCAACAGACACATGAAAAAATGCTCATCATCACTGGCCATCAGAGAAATGCAAATCAAAACCACAATGAGATACCATCTCACACCAGCTAGAATGGCAATCATTAAAAAATCAGGAAACAACAGTTGTTGGAGAGGATGTGGAGAAATAGGAACACTTTTACACTATTGGTGGGATTGTAAACTAGTTCAACCATTATGGAAAACAGTATGGCAATTCCTCAAGGATCTAGAACTAGATGTACCATATGACCCAGCCATCCCACTACTGGGTATATACCCAAAGGATTACAAATTATTCTACTACAAAGACACATGCACACATATGTTTATTGAGGCACTATTCACAATAGCAAAGACTTGGAATCAACCCAAATGTCCATCTGTGACAGACTGGACTAAGAAAATGTGGCACATATACACCATGGAATACTATGCAGCCATAAAAAAGGATGAGTTTGCGTCCTTTGTAGGGACATGGATGCAGCTGGAAACCATCATTCTTAGCAAACTATCACAAGAACAGAAAACCAAACACCGCATGTTCTCACTCATAGGTGGGAACTGAACAATAAGATCACTTGGACTCGGGAAGGGGAACATCACACATCGGGGCCTATCATGGGGAGGGGGGAGGGGGGAGGGATTGCATTGGGGAGTTATACATGATATAAATGATGAATTGATGGGTGCTGACGAGTTGATGGGTGCAGCACACCAACATGGCACAAATATACATACGTAACAAACCTGCACGTTATGCACATGTACCCTAGAACTTAAAGTATAATAAAAATAAAAATAAATAAAAATAAAAAATAAAAAAAAGACTCATCAAAAGAAACAACAACAACAACAACAACAAAACAAAAAAAAACAAAAACAAAAACAAAAAAAAGACAAACTGAGAGAGGTGGCCAGCAACCAAGAGAAAAAATTATTTCAAGAAGCAAGAAGTGATCAACCATGCTAAATGTTAATAGTTGTCAGATGAGAAGAACTGACCATTAAATTTGACAATAATATACTGTTATTGTGAGTGATGAGAAAGTTTGGTTGAACTCTCTGAGCTCAAGAGAGAGCAGAAAGAAAAGATTTGGTAATTTATTGAGCAGAAAATTCTCTCATTCATGAATTTTGTTGTTTATTGGGATCAGAGAAAGGGGGAGTAGCTAGAAGGAAATATGCAATGAGAAAAATCTTTTTAAAATAGGAAATATCAACAGTATGTTTGTATGAAGGTAGAAATGATCCAATAAGAAGAAAACTTGGGGATATAAAAGAGGAAGGGGAGAGGTGCTGTGGAGGGGCAGGTTTCAGTGCATTATCATTAGACAGGGTTCCTTTGCCATGGCACTACTGACTTCCTGGACACTCGACCAGACAATTCTTTGTTGTGGGGGCTCTTCTCTATATTGCAGGATGTTTAGCAGTATCTCTGCCCTCTACCTACTAAATGCCAGAATCACCTGCTCCCCATCATTGAGTTGTAACAACCAAAAATGTGTCTAGACATTTGCCCTTTGGGGGATAAAATCACTCCCAGTTGAGAAATTATGTCAGATTGACCAGATATCAGTGAGTCTTTCTTGGGTTTTCCATCCCTCCCTCCAGGTTTGGGGCAAGCTTAAGGTAATTTAGGGGACCTCAATTATTAGCCATTTGTTAACATTGATTGCCAGTGGAATGGTTATTGTCCTAAACTATTCCTTAACAATTATTAAACCTCTGCTATGTGTGTACTGTATCTGCAGTAGGAATCTGCCAGACACTGTTCTCTGTCTTTTTCCTCTTGGACAAAGCTACCAGAGTTTTACAGCCCCAAGATATTTCTTTCTTCATATATTTGCCTCCTGACTGAATTATTCTACAATGTCAGAGGTTGTTCTTTCAGTTTGTGGGTGGAAGTTAGTTTGTGGGTTGTTTTTTTAGTTTCTGCTGTTGAGTCTTTAAGACACCCAGCTGATATCTGTGAATCCCCTTGTCCCTTTGTCTTCATCCACAAACCCTTTAACCTCTTCTAAGTGTTAGGGTTTTAACTACAAATTCCAAATATTGTATGCTGCTCTTGTTTCTACACAATCATATAGTTTCTCTAACTCAATAAAGTGAAGAATCAGCCACTTGCTTGTATGGAGGTCATAGAAAGAGGAAATATAGGGCTAAAGGAATTTAAATTAATAGCTCAAGCTCTTATTCAGTCATATTAACAACCTATTTGTCACTAATTTCTAATGGTGAGACATTTCTAACAAGGACCATATTTGGAAAATTGTAAATACACTTTTCTCATTTCTTTCTATGAGCCGTTCATTGAGCTTGTCCAAAATATTCAACTGCCTGGGTATGGGAAGCAATGGTAAGGATTTATAGAAAGGATGAGAGAAAGAATGAAGTAATACAGCAGTACCCTCTGCCTCATCCATGGTTTTGCTTTCCCCAGTTTCAGTTACTCATGGTCAGTCCTGGTCCAAAAATAGTAAAAGGAAAATTCCAGAATAAGTAATTCATAAGTTTTCTATTGTATGCCATTCCAAGTAGTGTGATGAATCCCATGCCATCCTGCTCCATCCTGCCCGGGACGTGAATCATCATTTTGTTCAGCATGCACTCTGTGCATGCTACCTGCCCTTAGTCACTTAGTGCTTGTGTTTGAGCAACTCTTATTTTATTTAATAAAGGCAACAAAGCATGAGAGTAGTGATGCTAGCAATTCAAATATATCAAAGAGAAGCCAAGTATATGCCAAACAGAAGTTGTTAATCTCTTACTGTGCTTCATTTATAAATTAAACTTTATCATAGGTATATTTGTATAGGAAAAAACAATGTAGTATATACAAGGTTAAGTATTATCAGCAGTGTCAGGCATCCACTGGGGATCTTGGAACATATCGCCCATGGATAAATAGAGACCACTGTATTTGGTTTCTAACATGCAAAATGGGATTAGGCAGCAGGACTAATTAACCAGGATATAGTCTTGATAAACCAGGGTATCTCATCCTCAGCACTACTGACATTTAGAAATGAATATTTTTTGTTGTGGAGTACCATCCTGTGCCTTGCAGGATGTTTAGCAGCATCTCTGACTTCTGCCTAGTAGCACTGCACCCCAAATTGTGACTACCAAAAATGTTTCCAGAAACTGCCAAATGTCTTCTGTGAACAAAATTACCTAGTTAAAAACCACTGTGATAGAAGGTTTGATAAATTTCTTTAAGTTCTATTTAAGCTATCAGGCCAGATCTGAAGGACTTTATGATAGGATCTTCCCTAGAACAGAGAAAAGACTCCTTTCCCTTAGAGTAGCTAAGCCATAGAAAAAAGGATATAACCTAAAGATAGGGAAACATGTACAACTAGGCAAAATTCTCCCCCATTTTCCTTATAGCAGTAAATATATTCTTTTACTTTTGGTCCTATTGCTATCCTCTGGAAATAAGTTTAATTATTTATTTAATTGCTACTCCATTTCATAACACTTCAACTACTTGAAGACATGTCCTTCAAGTTCTTCTTCTTTTTGAATTAATCATTTTTAATGACATACTAGTGAATTTTTCTTGAGAATAATTTTCATAGGAGCCCAGGAGAATAAAGTATAAGATGTCTTTATCTCTGTATGAGTCAAAGCAAGAATATACATCCTGAAGGCATCTTTAGGCTTGCAACAGACATGCTTCTTAAGACATTAACAATTTCCACAAATATTGGATAGACCAGAAGAAGAATTGTTTCTTCCATGAATGTATAGTTTTTTGTTTGTTTGTTTTGTTTGTTTGTTTTGAGACGGAGTCTTGTTCCGTCATCCAGGCTGAAGTGTAGTGGCACTATCTCGGCTCACTGCAACATTTGCCTCCTGGGTTCAAGTGATTCTCCTGCCTCAGCCTCCCATGTAGCTGGGATTATAGGTGTGCACCACCACATCTGGCTAATTTTTAAAATATTTTTGGTAGAGACAAGGTTTCACTATGTTGGCCAGGCCGGTCTCAAGCTCCTGACCTCATGGTCTGCCCTCCTGGGCCTCCCAAAGTGCTGGGCTTACAGGCATGAGCCCCCGCGCCCGGCCAATGCATAGTTATCTTATACGTTATTGGCGTCACACCAAAAGCAGAGCACTTCCTTCTAGTTTGCATTTTGGCAGTAGAAAGCCAGAATCCACCATCATGACTCTTTATATTCAAGAAGTATAAAAGTTTTGGAATTACAGGCTCTTTGGGAGGCCGAGACGGGCGGATCACGAGGTCAGGAGATCGAGACCATCCTGGCTAACACAGTGAAACCCCGTCTCTACTAAAAAATACAAAAAACTAGCCGGGCGAGGTGGCGGGCGCCTGTAGTCCCAGCTACTCGGGAGGCTGAGGCAGGAGAATGGCGTAAACCCGGGAGGCGGAGCTTGCAGTGAGCTGAGATCCGGCCACTGCACTCCAGCCTGGGCGACAGAGCGAGACTCCGTCTCAAAAAAAAAAAAAAAAAAAAAAGTTTTGGAACTGCCTGGGGCTGAGGTTGCCAGTCTCTTGCCTAAGCCCCAGTATTAATGGTCAGTGTGACTTTTACTCAGTGAGTTTAATATCTGATGTTTCTTCTTTTTTAACAATAGTTGAATCTTGTAGCCTTTATTCTTCAGCTGTAACATTAAGAGTACCACATGGAAAAATAACTAGATAATGATTAAAAGAATTCCAGCAGCAGTTATGAGAAATTAATAATGGGAAGAACGTGCTGGAAAAGAAGTTAACAGTCACAGAGAGGAAGGTAGGGGGTTTGGAGGTGGAAAAAAGATGGGGTTGACAGGGTGGAGAGAAGTGGAAAAGGAGTAACAACAGGAGAGTTGTCAAAAAAGTATAGGGTATGAACGTGCTTTCTCCCTCTTCTCTTTGGGAACTGATGACTCCCAGTCAGCTATACCAACCGGAAGGAAGGAGCAGGAAGGGAGAGGGTATGGAAGGACCTGAGAGTAGAGAAATTGAACACCTGAGAGAGGGAAAGGAAGGAAAGTGAAACCACAGAGAGAGGAAGATGGGTGTTAAAAAGTATTCCAGCTATTGGTGTGTCCTAGCTAAAGTTATGGAAAGTTAGCAGAAGGAAAAGAAATAGGAATTTAAAATAGAAATTGGTCATCAGAATAAAATTTAAAGAAGGCAGCAAGCAGTGAAGTGTTTGTTGAAATTTACCTAAGAATAGATAGCTGAGACTCTAACAAATTATTTAAGTATAAAGATATATTTATATATTGTGTATCATGTAATTATAGATATGATATGTTATACAAAAATAATTTCCAAGAAAGTTCAACAGGGGACACAGTCAGAATAAAACTATGTTTAGAATTCTGTGAGCTATTCTACTATGTAAACAGGGAATGTTGATTCACTTGATTAGAAGTTAAGGTTGAACTGTTCTCCAAGTTCTCCTTGGATTTTACCATAGTGAGAAAAAATATTTTACAGCAATTCTGATTTCAAGAATGAGTACATGTAATTTAAATTTTGAAGGAAGGTAATATATAAAATATTTTCAAGAAAATTGGGGCTGACTATACATCTGGAATTACATCTGTAATTCCAGCACTTTGGGATGCTGAGGCAGGATGATTACTTGAGTCCAGGAGTTTGAGACTAGCCTGGGCAACATAAGAGAGACCCCGTTTCCACAAAAAAAAATTTAAAAAATAGTTAGCCGGACATGGTGGTATGCGCCTGTGGTCCCAGCTATTTGGAAGGCTGAGGCAAGAGGATTGCTTGAGCCCGGGATGTCAAAGCTGCAGTGAGCCATGATCATGCCACTGTACTCCACCCTGTCTCAAAAAAAAAGTGGGGCTTGGGTTTGGTTTTATGATATTTTTGGTTTTGTGTTTTATAACATCAAAATGCTAAGTTTGCTTAGCACCAGAGGCCTCTACAAAAGGACTGAACCTAATTACTCAGCCTCCTCTTTTCCTGTGCTCTGCATTAAACTAGTATATAACACAGGGCAAATTAAAAATATATTGTAATAAAGAATCATTTATTTTAAAGTTATTTAATTGTAATTATAGATTGTGACTAGCTGCAGTTGGCTACCAACTCAACTGGCTGTAATGACTCTGAAATGACTATTTTATTTCTTTACCATGAAGGTTTGATATTCCCCTTTAGAGGCTTTTAGAGGGTAGACTAATGTATAATTTTCAAAGAAATTCTAATAAAAGTTTAAACCTTAAGATGGAAGAAATGAACAGCTTAATATGCTATTTAATGTATTATTTATTAATTTTAAGACAAAAAATATTTGTAGATCAGTCCCAGGGTTGCCATGAAGATCAAATTTTAAAATATATGTGAAATGTTTTGGTAACTATAAAAACACTAAAGAAATTTAAACTGTATTATTATTCATATTTCTCCTGAAATGAGTCATTGTAGATGTTCATTACTGATATTCAACTAAAGAAGAACGTTAAATGATAAAATACAACTGAAGAAAGACAATTCAGTTCCTGCACATTTAGGAAAAAATATGAAGTTTAGTAAACACTGTGAAAGCACTATAAAAGGGAAAGCAAAGAAATGTTTATCAAAGTTTCAAAAGGCAAAATGTTTACTACTGTTACTTTTATAAGGAGACAATCACCCACCAAACATGAAAAGGTATTAGTTTACTCTGGATAAAAACTTGTGCAGAAATAACTTGTATTTGTAGTACATATTTCAGAAAGAATAATAAAAATAGACAAGCAATAGTTTTGTTGTAATGTACAATGTTAAATACTTTTGAAAAGATTGGAAAGTGTGATAGACTGCTTCATACAGTTCATATGACTGGTGAATAATAATGCTAAAGAGAAATTAAGTAAAATTAAAACACAGCAATATAAAATAAAAGGTCAGTAAGCAGTGGAAACTAGCAGTAGAAAGTTAGTGTCAGGTGTGAAGGAAGAGTTTCTGGATAAAAGCTTCTTGAAAGAAAAAGGGAAAAAGAGAAGAGGTAACACAAAGCAGAACAGGTTTGTCCTGCTGCATAGGCAAGTCAAATATTGCCCTAATTCTTTGATTTCAAGAACCTTTGAAGTAGGGTCAATTTCATGAGCATGCTATCTGTGCAGCGTCACAGGGTCCTAGGCTCACAAAGACCTCATGTTAGGTTTAAAGCTCTGCCGTTGCCATCTTGAAATTTTAAATAAATTTATCTCTAACTTATGTTTTGGAAATGAAACCTAATGGGACAATGGAGCCTAGGAGTGTGCACAGGAGATACCTCATTATGAGTGTACACCACTATTCCTTGCTGCCACATTTATATATAGCATTTGTGATGTCCCATGAGCATAGAATTCCAGTGGACTCAAAATGTGTAGTAAGTAGTTCAGTGAGACATAAAGGTAGTATGAGGTCAGTTTGTTACATCTAAGATTGACTAAGGGTGGGGTGGGGTTGTAAGGGGGGACTCGCTGAGGTCCCTGGGAGGCCACCCTTTCAGTTTCAACTAGAACTTGTTTGGAACGCAGAAAGAAGGCAATGGTTTTGGGCTGCTTTTTTCATATTAGCCAACCACTTATGTTGAAAATAAGGACAGAAGAAAAGGGAAAGATAGGACAGCCCACAATTCCTTTTGCTTTCCTTCCTTACTTATCAGTAAGCCAAAAGTAGAATGTATTGGTAGAATGCGTATTCTTTAAGAAAGGAAAGAAAAAACATGTTAGCTTTGCACGGATTTCTACTGTTCTGGTAACAATAGAATACATACAAAATACAAAATAGAACTGTAAAATTTTGGTGATTCTGCATACAGGTCAAATGGTCTTATATGTACATCTAAAACTGGCATTGCACAATATGAAGATAAGCTGTAAAATTTGTGCTAATGATTTTAAATTTAAAAGATTTTCTACTTAGAACAAAATTAAATGCTAATGAAAAACAGTATAAGTTGAAAAAGAAGCAGAAATAGAAGAAAAAACTTCATATTTGAATACCTTTAATGGTACCCTTTTTCTATTTTTTTTTTTTTTAAAAAGAGATCTCACACTTTTATTTTCGCACTGGGCCCTGAAAATTATGTAACCAGACCAGACTGAGATGTCTGTACCACTTCTCAGCTGTAACCTAAAATACCCGTTCACTTACAGGGACCTCAAACTCTGTTAAGATAACACAAAGCTTATCATTCAATAATTACCAAGAAGCTGAAAATGCTAAAAGAGATGTAATACAAATAGTAATGGAATTGATATTGAAACGAGTGATCAAGTTCTAGCACTGTCACCACATGTATCTGGGAAAATTATTTACATTTCCTAGCCCTTCACTGCCTCAACTGTAAAATGGGCTAAATTGTCTATCTGTAAGTCCCCCACAAGCTCAATGGAATCTGAAACTAAATATGTATTAAGCACATAAAAATGACTAAATTATAGAACTCTTTAGAGATTTTGAGATTATTAG
Source organism: Rhinopithecus roxellana (assembly GCF_007565055.1). Classification (NCBI taxonomy): domain Eukaryota; kingdom Metazoa; phylum Chordata; class Mammalia; order Primates; family Cercopithecidae; genus Rhinopithecus; species Rhinopithecus roxellana. The sequence continues at coordinate 55,284,753 of NC_044550.1, forward strand.
AGAAAAAGACTCTTGATATCTGAAAGGGAAAAGAATTGAGGCTGGAGGAGATGAATTGTTTCACTTTTTCACAGGACCAGTTCTACAATTAAAATCCTCAAGTAAAAGTTTAGGGAAGAAGTAAATGGAGGATAGAAAGCACTACTGTGTATTAAACACCTGCTGAGTACTGGACACTGTTCATGTTATTCCTCTAATTTCTCACAACCAGTTCATAAGGTATATGTAATAATTGTCATTTTAAGAACAAGAAAAATGAAGCTTACAGATTAAGTAAATTTCCTGAAGTCACATTGTCAGTAAAGTGGCAGGATTTTGAATCTCAGTTCAGGTGCCAGCAAAGATTATATTATTTCCACTATAATAGAGAAAAAAAATCTTTTTTAGAGAGACTGAATGAAAATATAAGAAATAAAAAGTTCAGAAGTTAAGTGCACAAGTAACATGGAGAAGGAAACTCATACGCTCATTCTGTTTTAGCTTTCTTAGGTGATAAATTAGGAGTCACAAAACTACAGGTTAACTGCATTATTGATGATACAATTATATAATTTTAAATGTTTTGAATAACAATTGAAATGAAAATATATAAAAATCAAAGTCAAAAGAAAATGTAAAATCTGTATATACTTTTTGGTATTTTACAATACTCATTTTACAATACTCATTTTGGGTGTATATTCATGTTACCTCAGAAATGTTTTAAAACTTAGTATTAATTAGAATAATAGCTATACTCATTTTGAATTCATTGAATGATATTAAAATAGCCTGATCATTTTGTTATTTTTTTTTTAATTGAAGAAACTATCTCATCCTGCAATGTGTTCATTTCTATTTCTAAAATCTGTTCTTTGTAAACGAGCCCAAACAATTATGCTAATTTCTTAAGAACATTGGTTAGTTGGGTTTCCTTCTAGCCTTTCAATCCTATAATCAATGCAAAATATAACTGGAAAAGTTAAAACATCTATAATTTTTAAGAACATCCATAATTTCTTCATTTATGGTCAAGTGGAAAAATAAGGCAGAGGGAACTGCTTGCCTAAATTCTCGAACTGAGTCAGGAACAGATTTCTAAATTTGGTGTTTCTTGTGTTACACTGATAATTATTTCTGCTTGCTCATTCAAATCCCAGCTATATATCCTGTGGCCCAGTCCTGTCTGGTTGACAATCAGAATATTCAGGTAAGCCAAGTTAGCCAAGTGATGCTGCATATACTTATCCTTTGACTTATCCATATTCCCTGTGTCCTCAGCAACATAACTGTGAACACTGGCAACGCAATAGTTATTTATGGCTAAGTTACTCAGTCTTAGTTTGCTGCTATAATACTTCATGAAAGTTAACTTTTTTAAAACTTTGAAATAAAAAAAATTAGACTTTCTTATTTGTAATATACAGCATTGTTACTTAACCAAACTAACTCACTGTGTTGTTCTGACATTTGAATGAGATAGTATGTGAGGAAGGCATTTGTAAACTCTAAAAGAAGCATTTTAACACTAAGCAATGTCATGGAAAGCCAACAAAATTGCATAGCTTACAGTTATATTTAAAATTATAAGCTTTCTAGAAACTATAAAGTTTATATATTTCATTGGTTTATAGGGATGAAGTAAAAATTGATATTTTCTGACAGTTTTAAGAAAAATAAGCTTAAAAACATCCTATTGTACTATTTCCTGTGGTCAACAAATAGTCACTATTGGTCTGCTGTGCTTTTCTATGTGTATTTAAGCTAAAATCTTTCTATCCAGAAATAAAGTTTAATTTTGAAGTCTTCTATTGACTATTGTATCTCATCAGGCTAACATCTCTTTCTGTCCCTTCTTTCATCTTCTGAGTCCACTGTCTCCACTTCCCTCCTACCCATTCACTTCTCTCCTTGCAACTCTTCTCTCAAAACACAGTGATAACTTCCTAATTGCCAAATCTGAACATTTTAAATCCAGCCTTGATATAATCAAGTTTTATTAACTATTCAATCTTTCTGGAATGTTCTTCATCCTTGTTTGCCAAGACACTCTCTCATAACACTCCTTGAAGAAGGCTGTTTACATCTTCCAGAAATTCTTGCTTGACTCCTCTGCTTCTTACCACCTCCAAGTGCAATTTTTCTCTGAAACTCTACCTTAGTCCTCTTCTCTCCTCCATTAATCTTGGTATAATATAGTGAGAAGAACTGGCTTCTGTATAACACTAAATTTTCCTCTCTATAAGGATGATATATTTCTTTATTTGTTTAGGCTTTCTCTTATATTTCTTGATAATGTTTTATAATTTTCCTATTAGAGGTCTTGCATAAATACTTTTATTTCCAGATATTTTATATTCCTTGATGTTCACTTTGATTCTTATAAAAGTGTCTTTTTGTTCATTGTATTTTCTAGCTTTTGCTGCTTGTATGTAGGAATACAATTGACTTTCTATATATTGCTCTGAAATCCAGTCATTTTGATAAACTCTTCTATTCGTTCTAGTCATTTATTTGTGGACTCTTTTGGATTCTCTATGTACATATCTATAGCTGACTAATAGATTAAGAATAGTTAAGATACTTCTGAAGAATAAGGAAGAGGAATTTGCTCTATTAGATAGTGAGATTTACTGTTAAGTCATAGTAATTAAGACTGTGCAGTACTAGCCCAGGCATAGATAAATGAATCAGTGAAACAGAACAGAGAGACCAGCAGCGCATATGCATATTTAGCTTATGCTCAATCCAATTCTACTTTCATTCGTAAAATACCACTGAAACTACTTGTAAGATCCTTAATGATGTCAACTTGCTAAATATAATGAACAATTCTCAGTCCTTGTTTTTCTTCCCTTTTCAGCAGCATTGACACAATTGATCATGACCTACACATGGAAGCACCTTCTTCACTTGGCTTCCAGGATAACACATTGGTTTGCTTCATAAGTCACTAGACACTCCTTTCCAGTTATCTTTTCTGGCACCAACTTATTTCACCAACCTCTTACTTTTGTCATAAGGACTATCTGAAGGCTTAATCATTGGTCCTCATCTTGTCTCTAATTATTCTTTGTTAATGAATTCAACAACTCTCATGGTTCCCAACATTTACCTATATGCCCATGAATCCAATCCATGCTCCTATATCCAATTGCATATCCACACTTGAATTTTTAATAGAATTATAAACTCACCATGTAAAAATTTTACCTCCAGTTTCACTTCCCAAACTTGCTTGACCTGAAAACTGCCCCTTCTCACTCGATGGCGGCTCTATTCTTCCAGTTGAACAAACTAAAAACTTTGGAGTTTTTAAAAGATGGATTTTAAAATATATCCATCTTTAGCGTTCAGAAAGTAATCTCTAAATACCATTCCTTATTAAAAGAACCAGAGCTCCTTAGAGACATGGCTGATTGAAGGTCTGGAGCAGAAATTCTGCTATCTTGTTAAACCAGAGTGCAAGGAAGCTGTCAAAGACCATTAAAGACTTAGAAGCTAACTTGAAGGCATAACTATTGACAAAACTCACAGTAACTTCTCATCAATAAGAATTATATACACAGTGGACTGAAACCTACCAAATATGTTTATATTACCAGTTTATATTACCTCAAAAAAGCACACACACATGGTAACACACCTTGGCCAGTCATCTGTAGAGGATGCTAGCAAACCAACTCATTATTTTGAAAGCTGGTAAAAACAAGAATGTGAGATCACGTTTTATTTTCCTGTACCTCAAAATAATCAAATAGTTAATTGGGGAAATTTTCTTCTCACGCAAGTTTTTTGTACTGTCTCATAACCTCTTGCTTTACTTTCTGTTCTGGCCATTACTCAGGACTGCTTCAGGTAGCTGTAACCTAAAAACACATTGCCTCAGCTGCACCATTAGTCTCTTTCTGTTTGCTCTGGAGAGACTCAGTCACTTCAGTGTGGAACACTTGCTGAAATCTTTCTGGCACTCAGTACATACACAACCTAGAAGAAAAAAAGTTAATACTGCATAAATTGGCTACTGGCTAATGGAGGACCAGAGTCAGAGGATAAATTTGCCTATTCTGTCCTTGAAAAGAAATGTGTGAAATACATTCTACACAGAGACTCAGGAAATCCAGTAAGATTGTATCTCAGCTGCCCACAGTGGTGGCCAACTCAACAGCATACCACTCTGTTGGCTTTCCTTCCCTCCTTTGTTCTTCCCAATCTTGTTTCCTGGAATCACCTTTTATAATAAATTATCAGCATCCAAGTCTTTGTCTCAGGCTCTACTTTCTGGAGTAAACGAGGAAAAAATAAAAATATTCCAGCTAATAATCAAAGAAAAAATGTTAGAGGAAGAAAATTCCCACTTTAAAAATATCTAATGAAATACTGAGTCAAGGCAGTGACCTGAAATGGTCATTACTATTCCTAAAAGAGATAATCAAACATGTGACTGTTGATAGGTGTTCACAAAAACCACCTATGAAGAATTCTGGTCAAGTCTTTAGATATTTAACAGCCAATTAACAGGAACTAAAGTTAGCAGAGAAACATGATTTAATGACACTGTAATAAAGTAATCAGAAGAAATTCAGGATATAGGAAATTTCATAGGATAAATAGCCCAGTTTCTTTATAAAATAAATTGCAAGGAAAAAACTAAGAAGAGATTTGTAGATTTTTGAAGATTTAAGAGACTTACAAATCAGTTACAATTTAGTTCTTAATTCAATCTAATTAAAAAGTTAGTACAATATAAGGCAATAAAGAAAATTTGAATACTGATTTAATACTTGATGATGTTAAGAATTTAATCTTACTTGAAAAATGTGGTAGTCTATTTTTGTTTTAAAAATGTTCCTTATCTTTTAAGATTACATACTGAAATATTTATGATTGAAATGATTTGCTGTCTGGAACTTGCTTCAAAACAATCTTGTAAAGCAAGGAGTGGGAAGTCATGGATTAAAAAAAAGAATTGGTCATAAGTAAATCATTATTAAAGTTGGAAGGTGGGTGCATGTGGGTTTATTATTCTATTCTTTGTATTTTTGTATATGTTTGAAATTTCCCATTATAAAAAGTTTCCAGAATTTAATCATCTATTGACACTACTTTCACTATCACTAGCCCAGGTGGAGCTACAATTATCTCTCACCTGAATTATTGCAATTGATCACACTGATTTCATTCTTGTCCCCTTCTATAGCGTATTCTCAGAACAACTGCCAGAGTAACTATTTTAAATTTAAATCAGATCAAGTCACTGAAGGCAGAATAGGGTGGCAGCAGGAAGAAACATTAGAAGTTTATTTTAATAATGAAAGCTTGAGATCATCATGGCTTAGACCAGACAGGTTGGTAATGGCAAAGACAGTGAGATGTGAATCATATTCTGATATATTTTGAAGCAGAATCAACAGAATTTATTGATGGATTATACGTGGAGTTGGAAAGAAATAGTAGAATCCAGAGCAATTTCAAGGTTTTGACGTAAGAAATTGTGAGAACAGAATTTATGTTTATTTTGATGAGGAGAACTAGTGGCAGAGTGTACTTGATAGAGAAAGCTGCAATTTAAGAATTATGTTTGCATCATGTCAAATTTAGTTGTCTATTAGACAACCGAGTGAGATGTCAAATAAGAGTTGGATACACATGTGTCTGGACTTTGGGGAAGAGATCCAAACTGGATTTGTCCATCTGTGGACATGTTTTAAAAAATGGGGTTAGATGAGTAAATGGAGATATAGGGGACGTGTGATGCAGGACGGAACCCTGGAACACTTAAGAATTCAGGGAGATAAAAATATTAGTAAAACAACAAAGGACATGGAAAAATTTTGAGTGAAGTTAGAGGAATACTCAGAGAGGGGTGTTCCGGAAGGCAAAAGAAGAACATGTCTCATGAAGGAATCTTTCTTTAATAGAAAAAGAAACACAACTCATATGTGGGAAATGACCTTCTAAGTGCCGCTTGTGATAGGCACCCATACACGGCTAGGAATTTAACCTAAGGAAACAGCAAGAAGGTTTGAATGCCTTGTGGATTTGTTCATTTATGTCACAAAAACATGAGGAAGAAAACCTCATTACTTGTCAGCTAAAAAAAAAGAAATAAAATGAAAATCCTTCATGAAGAAAGAGTATATAGCAATGTCAGTAGTTTAAGTTAATTAAAAGCTGAGAAAAAAGCAGTGGATTTTGCAATGTGGTATTCAATACTGTCCTTGCCAAGAGCTGTGTCAGAGAAGTGGTGTGGAAGAAAGTCTTATGCAACGGAGTCAAGAAAACACGTGGGAAGACGAAGTAAGTAAAAACTAGTATTTCAATGAGTTTTGTTGTAAAAGAAAGCAGGGATATGGGACAGTAATTAAAAGGGGATATGGGCCAAAGGAATATTTTTAAAAATTTTTACTTTTGAAGGGAGATATTGTCACATTTTTGTTTGCTGATGGAAATAATCTAAGAGTGAGAGAAAATGTGATGATTAAAGAGCAATAGAACAATTTCAGTGGCAAGTCCTTGTGTCAGTAAAAGGGAATGATAGGAGGACACATCTAGAGAGCTTGGCCTTGGAGAGATGCAGAGATAATTCATCAAAAGGAACAGCTACAAAGCAGGATATATGACCACAGATGCAGATGGTTTATTTTAGACAATGTGCATATGAATCAAACACAGAAACATAACAGGATTGCTGGGCAGCACTTAAGCCACAGGAGATTGATAGTCCTGAAGTTACAGTGAGACCAGTCATCATGGTTGCATATTTTTTTCCAAACATGTTTGGTTGTGCTTGTGCTGGCATGTAATAAGTGGGGAGTTGGATTTAACCTGGGTTAAGATTTTGCCTGGTGAGTAAAACAAATGCCTATTTCAATTCTAGAACATGGAAATGACTGTTGAATCAACGCCTCAGCTTTTCAGAAGCATAATTTTCCTCTGACATTCAATATAGTCGTGCCCGACATAACAACGTTTACATCAGCAATGGACTGCGTATATGATGGTGGTCCCATAAGATTATAATACAGCTGAAAAATTCCTATCATCTAGCGATGACATAGCCATTGTAATGTCATATAATGTTACATTAGTTTTTCTATGTTTAGAATGTATATGTTAGCTTTTCTATGTTTAGACACACAAACACCATTGGGTTACAGTTGCTTGCACTATTCAGAACAGTAACATGCTGTACGGGTTTATAGCCTAGGAACAATAGGCTATAACACATAGCTTAGGTGCGTAGTACCATATAGGTTGATGAACGTATACCCTGGGATGTTGCAGCAATGATGAAATGGCTTAATAATGCATTTCTCAGAATTTATCCCCATCATTAAGCAACTCGTGACTATTTATTTTCTATTCCTGGCACAAAATGAGCATTCTGTAAATGTTTGTTTAATAAATTACAGAATCCCTATATTGTCACTGGTTAGAAGTATTCATTATAGCAATGTCAAGATCAATATTGGACTACCTATTAGTTAGTAAATCTTAAGCATTAGTCTTCTCAGGGGAAATTAGACAAAGTATTATGTAGTTTAAAAGTGCATTTTATTTGATATTTTAATCAACACCGGTGGTATATTCTTTACATCTGTTGCAATATAATTCATTGACAAGCAATCTTAGAAAAATTAATTTCAATTAAGAAAAGATCTAAAGGGGTTAGCTGTTTCAGCTGCATCTGAATTTTTTTTAGGATTAGTCCCAGCTTTACTCACATTAGATATCTAATAGACTAATTCATATTGTATGTAATTTATTTGGAGTTCCAGGCAACAAAATAATCCATTATAGCTGAACACTTTCAAAATAGTAATTATCCTATTTGACAAGAATGATATTTTATTGTTATATGCAAATTTAAAGTTAATACAGTGTTCTCTAACTTAATAAACAGTGGTTGTCACAACAGTTCAGCAAAATCTTAATAAGATATTAATATTTTCCCATTAAAATCATTAAAAGACACAGATGCCCAATACTTCTTCTATTCAACATTTTTAAGGTCCTACCTAATGCAATAAATCAGAAAGTTTAAATAGGAGGCTTATATTTGAAGAATAAATAAACAAAACTGTCATTATTTGATGATATGATCACTGAGATAAAAGAACTATCTAAGAGAATCACCCATCAAACTATTGGAATTAACGATTAGAATTAATCCAATCAGGTAGACAGATGAAAGGTCAGTGTTTAAAAATCTGTAGCTTTCCTTTATGCAAGCAACCATAAGAAATGGAAAAAGAATAAAAGGTTCTATTTATAAAAACAACAACAAACAACAACAACAACAAAACTGTAGCATGACTGGGAATAAACCTGACCAGGCCTGACTCAGAAAAATATGTTAACTGAAGAACACATATGACATATAAGTTCAGAGATACATTATATTTGTTTGTAAGAAGACTCAGCACGCAATTTCTCCCTAAGATTAATACATGAATACAGTGTAATTCTCACTTTCAATATAATTTAACAAGCTGATTCTAAAATTGCTTGGAAGAGTACATGAGAAAGAGTAGTAAAGATAATTTGGATAAGAATGAAAAAGAAAGGGTTTGATCTGCTAGTTACCAAAACAGGTATTACTTATTTAATACAGGGTTACACAGAAATACAAAAACAACAGTAATAATAGTATATCTACTATAAATAGAACAATAATAATTAATAGTGAAATGCCCAGGAATGATTCTATGCACATAAGGAAAGTTCACATGATGATAAAGGTGGAATTTTAAATTAGTAATAAAATGTGGACTATTCATCAAATGGTGTCAGGAATATCTGATATTCATTTGGGAAAAAGAATAAAGTTACGTTCATACCTCACACATGAAAATACATCTTAGAAAATCTAAAGATCTAAACAACAATAACAATACAACTGTAAAATAATTAGAGGAAACTGTCAGAGGTACATGTGTTTTGAAGATAGGGATAGCCTTCTTTAGCAAGATGTCAAAACTGAAATTACAGGAGAAAGAATTTATATGTCTGGCATTATCAAAATAAAAACTTCTTTAGAGCAGAGAAGTCATAACAAAATTAAAGCTCAAGAGATGGATTGGAAAAATATTTGCATGAATATAACAAATGTCTTCAATATTCAAAATCTTTTAAAATTAGGGATTAGTAAGAAAAAGCAAATGTTGCAATAGAAAAAAGTAGGCAAAAATATGAATAAGCAGTTCACAGAAGAAATACATATATCCAATAAACATATGAAAAGAAGATAAAATTAACTAGTACTAATAACTAGGAAAATGCAATTTCAAATGTGAATAGCATGAAAATAAAACATTTAAAGTTTTATGCTGAATGCTGGTAAGGGTGTAGGTTGTCTGGTATTCTACAAGAACTGTTAGGTGCAACCACTTGAGAGAGCTATCTGACAGAATCAATAAAATAAATGCCTCTTCTTTATAATCTAGCAATTGTATCACTGTATGTACCGTAGAGAAATGCTTGATCACATATACAAGGATATACACAGCCACATTGTTTGTAAGAGGGAAAAAGTAGAAACAAACTAAATGTTCTTCACTAGAAAAATTGGTTAACTATGGGTACATCCGTTCTCAAGGACAGTATGTGTAGTTCAAACAAAATGGGAGAGATTTATAGGAAACAACATGTAGATATCTCCACTATCTATTATTGAATAAAACCAAACACGTAGGAGAATTTGTTCAGTGTTAGGTAACATTTATTTAAAATACCTGTGTACACAAAACAACAAAATACTAGGATTATATTCTAAGTGAACACACATTTGAATGTAAATGTTTATCACAAGGTCTGAACAGGTAACACTGTTAAAATTAGTTATTATTTGTATAACAATTTAAAGCCCATCTGATGTTTTAACTCTTTTTTTCAGATATTAAATATATTCTTCAATAAGGTCTTTCCAAAAGTGGTATAAATTATGTTAAAGTAGCCTCTGTTATAGTGTATTTAGATAGATGAGTGATAGATGAATGACATAAAGCGATAGATATTCCTTGGAAGGTAAGAATAAGCCTCTGTAGGTGATTTTCCTATTAATGTCCCTACTGTATAGGTAAATGAGATATCATACTATTTCTGAGTTTTAAAATGAGAATTTTGTTAAATTTTTTAAATTACTGAGAAAATACTTTAGAATCAATGTGGTTATGAATACAGGAAATATATGTGGGCATTTAGGAAGCCAGGACACCGTAACCTTATTCCAGATGGCTTAATAGTTTACACGCAAGACTGTGTTTGAAATGCTACCTTTTATGCACGAATAGTGAAACTAACAACGTAATAGCAGCTTATGAACATTTTCATACTAGTCAAAACCTCAAATGTAAGGAAAAAATGATAAAATGTCCTTTACTTATGTAAAGTACATCAGACATTCACACTTTAGAACTATTGCTTTTTAAAATGTGGTTCAAAACATAGCTCTAATGGATCACCAGGGAAATTAAATTAGGATGATGAAAATAGATATTCAATTCAACAGGTGTTCATGCTGGGCATTTTTCAGCAGTACTGGTATTTGCAGCAAGAAATAGAAATTAAAATGATACTTCTAAGTCTTAAGAAGGCTGCACATCCTCTGGTTATTTCATACTAGTACAACATTGTAAAGTCCATTAAAACTTTAGGAAATAGACGTTGCTAGTATTCAAATAATAACATTTAAGTAAGCAAAAATAATGTAGATTTCATTAGGTACTTAAGAAGGTCATTTAAAATGTGACAATAGAAATTATACTTAAAAGTAAGAATATGTGACTTCAAGAAGCTAAGTGAGGTGGTGCGCACCTGTAGCCCCAGCTACTCCAGAGGCTGAAGCAGGAGGATCTCGAGCCCCCGTTCAAGCCTGCAGTGTGCTATGATCATACCTATATGTGTTCTAGCCTGGACAATATAACGAGACCCCCGTTTTGAAAAAAAATGGAAAAAATAAAATAAAATAAAATGTGACCTCAGGAAATAAGAAAGAGTTCTTAGGAGTACTATTAGAAGGATTTTAGAGTAGAAAAGTTTGAGAAATAGCAGAATTTTTCTTTCTGGAAGGAAACAAAAGTTCTAACTCTGGGAACAAGGACATATAAGAAAGACTCAATGATGAGAATCGAGGTTGAATTTTTCACTTATTAAGGAAAATAAGTTGAAAAAGTGACCTCTAGTGGGCTCTTAGCTTCACTGATAGAGTAGGCTCTTTTAGTTTTTGAATAAATATAAGTTTTTATTATAAATATAAATGGCTAAGGGAATAGAATCTGGATAACATATTTTAAAAACACTCTTAGTAACATAACGTGTTTATTTTGATTGCTTTCCAAATTTTAAAATCATTGCTTCGAAAGGATTTCACAAATTATCTTAATACGATCTAATATATTTAAAATAAGATAAACTTTAAAAACTACTTTTCACACATGGCATGATATTTATTGGTCAAAAATGCATTTCCAATTGGCCTATGACAGATACAAATTAGATTTCTGAGAAATGAATGATGGAATCTCATCAGCACATGCATTTCTGGGACTGATATTTCATTTCTTTTGCCTTTCATATAGCTGGTCTGTGGCACACCTCTCCAAGACTGACCAGACAGCACATGCTGGCTTCCCGAATTCTAAAATAAGATTAATCCTCTGCAGCAGTCCAGATCCTCTGCTGCTGAACAAGTGTCATAAACCAGCACCAGTTGCTTCCTCACTTCAGGATCTTAAAGGAAATCTATTTACAAAGCTCACGTTGAAAACAAGACTTTGATTTATGGTAGTGTAATGAAATAGTAAAAATAGAAGAGATCTTCATTAAGATAAAGATGCAATTTCTCTTAAAAGGCATCATAAATTATGTTTTTTTTTTTAAAAAAAAGAAGATAGCAGTCTTTTCCAAAGAATAAAAAACAAGATGATATTTATTAAATAAAAAGAGAAATATATTCACAAACTACGTTTTCATTTAAACATAAAAATCCCATACAAGTTCTAAAGAGCATATGGAAATATGCTGAAACATCCTGAACTATCATTTTATTCTCTGCCTAACATAGGAAAATTGTCATAAGGTTAGGGAATTTTTTAGAAGCAGAACTTTATAGGTCTTCCTCAACTAAATATTGCCATTTTGTGGTATTAACGAGATTTCAGTAACTGTTGAAAACTTCTGCTAGTTCAGCTCCATTCTTATTTGAAGAAATATGAATATGAAATGGGGGTGTGTAAGCTTAGTATTACTTAGATCTATTTTTCATATATACTTCAAACTTCATTCAGACAGAGATTGAATCAAACAAGGATTAAAATTTACGCTATTCTGCATGATTTATTTTACTTCACTCTGTTGTAAGATAGAAACTGCAAAACCAGGAGGTTTTTTTTTTTGGTCATTATTAATAGCTACTTAGATTTTGATTATTCTAGGTCCTTTAGAAAAGAGGAGATCTGAAAGATTACTTTCAGGGATTAGCTGGTTATTTTCCAAAGTCATACAGATATTTGAAAATATTTTACATAGAATCATTTTTAGGGCTTTCATAGGATAATATGTCTTTATTCTTTTAGAATACAGATTCCTTAGTGACCATTTGACGACTTGTCTCACTAGTGTATACAACCGCTCAGAATGCATCTTGCATCCTTTAGTAGCCAGCTTATCAGGACCTCCCATGCTGCTCACTCCAAGCATGAGTGAGCAAACGGGTCTGGCTGTGTGCCCTATAGGCCAGCATTCCTGGGCTCCACCAGACCACCAGGGAAGGGAACTCCTGAGTGCTGAGATGCCAAACGAGTCTGGGGGAATGGGTTTTTACTCAAGATGTTTGGGGAAAATAAGGACTCTATTCTGAGAAGTAGAGGAGTCTATGGTTCACACCCCAAGTTTATTTGTCTTAGTTAATTTTCCGTCTACCATTTTCATGAAAATGAACAAGCTGTATCCCAGGACATCTCCTTTCATAGTTTCCCAACAACATCCTCTTTACTGAACAGAAAGAACACAGGAAACACCTCTTTTTTTATTCACAAAAGAAACAAAAGGGTTTATAGCCCTAAAGTTGAGAAACCGCAAGGCAATAGAAAATTCACAAAGGCCTACAGAGGGGGATTATGAAAATAATACCTTTAATATATCTAGTGCCTATCAGCCTATCATGTGACTTGGACTTTCATATTTTATCACTAGTCTTTACTACAACCATATATAGTTGTCAATATTCCAGTTTACAGGGAAGAAAACTGAGATTCAGATAAGTAAGGTGGCTTGTCAACAGCACTCATTCCAACAGAGCACAACCACTGAATGGTACAAGGAGTGCCACGGTCTTTCTGACTTCACTGTACCTGTTTTTGCTCTACTTCCCAAGACAGTCTAGAGGGGCAAAGAAGGGAAGTGGTCACTTCTGAAGGCATCAGGACTCTCAATATCTGAATAATCATTTTTATTAGCTGTCTAACCAATACTTCTGAACCCTGACTTAACAAGTTCTGTCCCACCAATGTATTATACTTAAAAGAAAACAAACCAAACCAAACAAAAACTTACCACTTGTGACTTTTGTCAGTCTACCTAGAAGTCAAATACATCCACTCAAATACACAAAGATATTAAAGATATCAAATATAGTTCCCAAATGAAAACTCTGCCTTTAATGTAGATATAGAAAGCTTTCAAGAGGCTTGTGTAGGTTGTCGATTAATATACTTTTAGAATGCAACAAAAAGACAAAGAATTGTTATGCTTTGGGATATTGAAAAAGAAACAAAAGGCTTTGAATCTCTGAGGCATTTGTTTGAATTTAGAACACTAGAATATCCTCAACTGCTTGCCAAATAAATGTTTGGTTGAATATAAATAAGCTTATTATCATGCATGTTTATAAGTGCATACAATACAATTGAGGATTAATGAAACATTTTACACCTAAGCAGACTGATATTTTACCAGGAGAAAAAAGCATTTTAGTATGCCTATGTTTCTTACACATTTTTCTTCTTAACACTTTCCAAATTCTGAGTAGCAGCAGCATTTCCAAAGTACTTCATTACACTACAGCTTCTTACTATTATAAGCCACAGAAAATACATGAAATTTAACATGTATAACTTCAGAAATCTCTTCTCATTTACTATGACAAAGATCCTTTAACTTTCTAAATTCACCTTCCCTGAAATATGTATCAAATGAATGTGCATTTGAGTAATAAAATGAAAAAAAAAAATAAAGTCAGAACAAAGTTACCTTTTAAAGTATCCATTCCACAGGTCTCCACTTAGAATGCCTTCTTTAACTGAAATGGAATATTTTAATTATAGGCTATACTATGGTTTGAATGTTCCCTTCAAAACTCATGTTGAGACTCAATCTTCAATGTGGCAGTATTGAGAGGTGGGTCTTTTAGGCGGTGACTGGCTTATGAGGGTTCTACCTTCATGAATTGATTTATCTAGTCATGGATTAATGGATTGATGGGTTAACATGATAGGGAAACTGGTGGTTTATAAGAAAAGAAAGAGAGACCTGAGCAAGGACGTCAACATGCTCAGTCCCTTCACCATGTGACGCCCCACCAAAGAGAGTCCCCACCAGCAAGAAGGCTCTCACCAGATGTGCCTCATCCACCTTGGACTTCCCGGACTCCACAACTGTAAGAAATAAGTTCCTTTACTTTACAAATGACCTAGTTTCAGGTACTATGGTATAAACAACAGTAAATAGACCAACACAGATTACTAGGTAGGACATCATCTCATCATTATGCTTGTTATTTGGTACTGCTCCACTAAAATTTAAGGAAATAATGCTATCTTAAAGAGAATAATAATGGTAATCAGTTGATATATGTATCTGTTCAAGGAACAGATACACTAAATTATGTTGAAATTTAAGACATAGGTTAATCTAAGAGGTTTTTCAAACGTATAGGAATTGTTTCTCTAATGACATGTGTGATGACTTTCAATTTGCTCTTGTCACATCCAACTGTTGTTTCAGGTATGTAGTACCTCTTTTAAATATATATATTATATATATTTATTTATATATATTTATAAATATATAAATATATAATATATATACAAAAAATATATAAATTGCTGAAGCTACCTACTTGAGTACTTTGAATACAATATATAAAAGGCTGGTGCCACAGATAAGGAAAGTGATGTGAGGCAGCTATACAAGCTGATAGAAGAAAGAGTATTTCACATTATAAACCGAAACTTTTACTTCTGAAACCAGTTGAATCTGATGACCATATAATTTGCATGGAAAATGCAATTGAGAGAAACAGTTAAATATTCTAACAAGGCAGGTAGTTTCCAGCTTCATATTTGGGACTCTATTCCAAACCTTATTTTTCCAAACTTTATTCGGAATAAATGTAAACTGAAAAATTAACCTTTTTTTCTCTTTTTCCTTTTTTTTTTTTTTTGTGGTGATGGGATAGAAGGAAAAAGTGAGAAAAGTTATTAGAAATATTACAATTAGCCTCCCTGTGTGCCTTATCTCTGGACAAAGCCTCAAACAGAAGTCTGATATCAATTTTTTCTAAGTACTCTATTTTATTAATGATCATGTATTATAATATGCAGTTTCTCACAACTAATCATTTAAAAGTTGAGTGCTGATAGCAAACTTCCTCTCGGTAGTATGTCAAGATACCTACTAATTTACCATACTTGCTTATTTTTATTAGACTTATTGACATTTTCACATTAAGTTCATTCTGTTTGAAAGGGAAGTCATTTGGTGACACTTCTATCTTAATACTGTACAGAAGGAAATTGTATCCAACAATTGGAGCGAGAACAATTTGAAACTTAAGCTCTCTGTGTTACACCATCTGAAATAAAACCTTTTCAGAGGACATGCACATCATATGGTTAACTAATTAAGGATTGTGACATTCTTGGGACATACCAAGGGCTACTAAAAGGGAAGTATCTTTAAACTCCCCTTTCCTTTCCTGGCCTATAGTAAGAAAGGCTCTTATAGAATTACCAGTAGCTAATATCATCCTCTATATTTGCTAAAGGTCAACAGGAGTAAATCAGTTAATAACAACTTCCTAAAAGTTTAGGACAGGAAACAATAAAGGATGCTATATCCAAATAAAAGTTGCAAGGATAACTTAGCTGGATAGAGTATAATTGCTGAAGTTAAAATTAGCCAGGTCACCTTACTCTCATGGAAAAAAAAAAAAAAAAACTCTGGAAACCTGGCAACCAAATAAATAGATAGGAAGTTCTTTCCCATTAATAAACTTCTTTTTAGTTCTGTGCTGAAGTGTTACTTCAAGGAAGTACACCGAATAATTCACCAGTACTACTTTCTAAACCAAGTTTGATCACTCACCTAACTACAGAGACCTAAAATGTAACAAATATCAGTGTATATTATAACTACATAATCTAATTATATTAGAATTGAAAATATTTTATAAATCGTATAGTGTAACCCCATTGTTTTAGATGAGGAAACAGGTCCAGAGATGTGACTTGCCAATGTTTGGTCAGCTATGTTTACATTGGCTGTTTACCATACTACTGACATTCTGTGGGTGGTAAATATTTTTTAGATTTACCTGTAAGTGCTTTTATCATACTAGCTCAATGTTTTTGAGAAAGACTCTGTTCAACTTTATGGCTCAATATATATATATATAGCAGCAGCATATACCTTTAAGTGATTGCTAAATATGTAACTCAAAAGCTAAAAGTGATTTAGCAGCTAAACAGGAAAGATATATTTTAAATAACAAAGTGTAATTACACACTATCTAAAACCATTTAAAAACATTGCTTGTGCTAACCACTCTGTGGTTTAAAACTTGAATTATAAGCAGATGATTCTGCCTGTCTTCCACTAGGTGGCAATATATCTTTTTCTTTAATAGTCTGTTCTTTCCCAGGGTCTGATTTTAAATTTATCTGAGTATTTTTACTTCGAATAGATATGATGAAAGTTAAGATTGAGGAAACCTTAAGGAAGACACCTAAGAAATTGGAAAATATGAGGAGAATAGACAGGGTGATTTTATAAAAGCCTGGCATCAAAACTAAAATAATAGATTCCACTTCATATATGCTCATAACTAAAATTTACATTATATCTTACAAGATAACGTTAAACATTTGGTAGTTTTTTGTTGATTTAATTGAAATTGAGTTTGCTATTCATTATTGGTAGCAAAAAGCACTGAAATTATTTCTAGTCCTGCTCCTTCTTAATCCTTTTATTTAAAACATCATGCTCAAGATTAGGTCATGGTATTTTACAAGGCATTAGTTATTTCCATAACCTGTTTTCCGTCATGACTTTGGGGGAAAAAAACTACAAAATCACTTATTTCTGTACAGTTAAGCCTTTATTTTAGTGTATTTGTGTCCATACTTAGAGATATGTTGTTTCTGAACTAATTAGATGAACATTATTTTCTTCAAAGTAAGATAGGTTTCAGTCAACTATTTGACTAGTGTATCAGTTTCTCAGGGCTGCCATAACAAAATACCACGTATTCAGGAGCTTAAACAACAGAAATTCATTTCCTCACAATTCTGGAGGCTAGAAGGCCAAGACCAAAGTGTTGGCAAGTTTGGTTTCTTCTGAGGTCTCTCTCCTTGGCTTGCAAACGGTCACCTTCTTGCTGTATCCTCACATAGTCGCCCCTCTGTATCATCTGTGTCCTAACCTACTCTTTTTATAAGGACATCAGCCCTATTGGACCAACCAATAGCCTAATTTTAAAGACCCTAACTCCAAAACAGTCACATTCCAAGATATTGAGGGTTAAGACCTCAACATATGAACTTGGATAAGGGGAGGGGCATAATTCAGCTCATAATAACTTGCAAGTCTGCATACACAGCACACTCCACATTTATAACCGAGGTATTGTGATATAGAACCAAGAACGCTAGGTTGGAAATTAGAATTCAAAAGCTGAGAAAAGTTCTTATAGATTATTCAATCCACTGATTCCTTTTTTTTTTTTTTTTTTTTTTTTTTTTTTGAGACGGAGTCTCGCTCTGTCGCCCAGGCTGGAGTGCAGTGGCGCGATCTCAGCTCACTGCAAGCTCCGCCTCCCGGGTTTACGCCATTCTCCTGCCTCAGCCTCCCGAGTAGCTGGGACTACAGGTGCCCACGACAACGCCCGGCTAGTTTTTTGTATTTTTTAAGTGGAGACGGGGTTTCACCATGTTAGCCAGGATGGTCTCGATCTCCTGACCTCATGATCCGCCCGTCTCGGCCTCCCAAAGTGCTGGGATTACAGACTTGAGCCACCGCGCCCGGCCAATCCACTGATTCTTGACCCTTGATGCACAAAGATTTTTTTGAGGCACTAGCAATGCCCTGACAAAATACCCAGACATTATGATGAATTAATTTGGAGAGGGACCAGTCATTAGCATATTGTTAATACTTTCTAAATGTTTCTAATAGGACCACAAAGCATAATCATTGATTTAGACAAATATTTCCCAGAGGTGGTTAGAGAATCACCCAGAGGGTTTATTAAAATGCAAATCTCAGGCCAGATGCAGTGTGGCTCTTTCCTGTAATTCCCAGAACTTCTGGCGGCCAAGGCAGGAAGACTGCTTGAAACCAGGAGCTCAAGACCAGCCTAGGTAACAAAGCAAGACCCCATCTCTACAAATTTAAAATAAAATTATCCAGGCACAGTGACATGCATTTGTAGTCCCAGCTACTTGGGAGGCTGAGACAGAGGACTGCTTGAGCCCAGGAGTTGGAGGCTGCATTGAGCTGTAATCATACCACTGCCCTCTAGCCTAGGTGACAGAGTGAGACCCTATCAAAAAAAAAAAAAAAAAGAGGGGGGCAGCCGGGCACGTTGGCTCACGCCTGTAATCCCAGCACTTTGGGAGGCTGAGGCAGGTGGATCACGAGGTCAGGGGATTGAGACCATCGTGGCTAACACGGTGAAACCTTGTCTGTACTAAATACACAAAAAATTAGCCGGGTGTAGTGGCGAGCATCTGTAGTCCCAGCTACTTGGGAGGCTGAGGCAGGGGAATGGTGTGAAACCAGAAGGCCGAGCTTGCAGTGAGTCAAGATCATGCCACTGCACTCCAGCCTGGGCGAAAGAGCGAGACTCCGTCTCAGAAAAAAAAAAAACAAACAAAAAAAAAAAAAAACAAATTCAGTATCCTAGCCACTGCTGCTCTCAATCTGAATCTCCAGAAATTAGAGCCAAGCCTATTTACCACTCTCCCTAGTAATTATTACAAATTCTGAAGTCAGAGAATCTCTGATCTCATCTAACCCTCTTATTTACAGATGAGAAGATTGGAGTTTAGAGAAGTTAGTTCATCCAAGGTTACACAGCTAGGGAATGGTGGAGGCAGAATGAGAATAGATGTTCAATCTGATATCTAATCTAATTTCTTAGCAGGATTCTCTGTGCTTATAAGCAACTGTGTGAACTTGAGACTTTATTTAGCAACTGTGTACTGTGGCCCCAGAATTAGAGAGCACCTACTCTTTCTTTCAGGCATGTGCTGACACATCTCGAGGGCAGGATTATCACAGCTATGTTTATATAAGGGTTGCATTCCAAGAGCCCTTATTGTGTTTGGAGATAATAAGCAACATCAGAACTGACGGGTGACTGTGAATACTGCATTATACCTGGTGCTCCTTTGGCCCCACCTCCTCAGACTCAGGCCTGAGTCCTAGGTGAATGGACACTGCAGTAGAAAGTTAAGTGACATGAAGTGAATGGGAGAGTCTATTTCCCTAGTACCAGAAGTTTCTACAGCAAGAGTCAGTGGTGTCTGAATCACTTGAGGCCTAGAATCACTCACCATCTGAAAGTGGCATCCTCCGTGCGGTCATCAGCTGTCAGAGAAGCAGCAGTAGTTGACTAGCAGGCTGGAGTTGAGAGCAAAATGGTAGCTCAAGAGTTTTCAATTCTGCTGTTACTATTCATTTGAAAAACATAGCTTCAGACAGCTCTTAGGAGCTTGATGTCAGAGCCTGAATTGCTGAAGTTCGTGAACACATACATACAAATAAGTTGTGAAACAATTTTAGAAAATGAATGTATAAAAATCCAAAAAAATCCCAGCACTTTTGGAGGCTAAAGTGAGTGGATAATCTGAGGTTAGGAGTTCAAGACCAGCCTGGCCAACACGGTGAAACCCCGTCTCTACTAAAAATACAAAAAATTACCCCAGCGTTTTGGCAGGCGCCTGTAATTCCAGCTACTTGGGAGGCTGAGGCAGGAGAATCGCTTGAACCTGGGAGGTGGAGGTTGCAGTGAGCTGAGATCGCACCATTGCACTCCAGCCTGGGTGACAAAAATGAAACTGCATCTCAAAAAATAAAAAAAATAATAATAAAAAAATTCCTCAGAGGGTGATGACAGATGAAAACTCTAAATTTTCCAGAGTTAGCTTAAACGTTTTCTTAAATAGGTACTTGCTCATGCAATTACATTTTCCTTATTCTTACTAATGACCCTAACTTGAGTGGGCAAGGAGGAGTAAAATGTGAAAATCCATCTGAAACAAAGAGAATGTAAATGAAGTTTTTAAAAAAGTCTGTATTTACAAACAACATAATTCAGTATACTCTCAACATCTCTGGAACATAGCTATTTTCTAGACTGATGTACTCTTACATTTTAATTTAAGTCATCATAGGGCTAGTTCTAACCTCTCTTCAGTGTTTCAAAAAGTGAGGATCAAGAACCACCTACTCTAAAATCATCTGGTGCTGGTTGCTGAAATGCAAGATTCTAGGTCCCACATAAGATTCATCAAGTCTCTGAGGGTGCCAATGGGAAACTGCATTTTTAACAGCTACATTGGTGATTTAGAAAGGTATGTGTGTGTGATCTATCTCCATAGTGTCCTATGGATAGTATTACTTTTTCTTTCCTTTGTGAGCTCTTATTATCTATGGTTTATAATAAAATTTTCTGAGGATGGAAGTATTGGGGGAAATTATCTTCTTTTTGAGTCTTTTCTTTATGGAGTCAATAACATGGTGAAGTCATTGCCGGAGGTCCCCTCTTTTTAGCATCCCTATCTGATGTTCTATTTGGCCACGCGCCTGGGTCTTGGAGCAAGCTGCTGTAAAGAGCCAGTATGACAGGCACTCAGAAATTGTACATTAAACTTTAAATTTCTTCTGAAATGTATTCAAAGGAAAGCCCCCATCCCAGAGAAGAGAGTAACTTGTGAATATATATATCTGAAATATATATATGAAAAATATATATATCTAAAATTCCAAGTTTCTATTTCTGAGTTGTTATAAATAAATGCATTTTGAATATTTAAAGGATTTAAGAAATTCAAATGTGAGCTGCTGGCAATCATATAACTTGATGAGACTTGTTTTACCATGCTATTAGCTTTACTATGCATGGAATTAGATTTTTGAGTGTTAGGTTTCCTAAATATCTCCCTGGTTTTAAGTTTAGACATGTTTGGAGGTTTAATAAATACTTTCAGATGCAGCCTCAAAGTCAAATACCTCTGATTTGGAAGGAATTTTAGGCATTATTACCCTGGTGGAGAAGTACCTCTGCATATCGATGCTTCATCTTTACTTAGACTGCTCCAAAATTAGAAATTAAGCTTTAAAAAGCAAATGCAGAAAAAAATACCTTCATGTAAATTCAAAGTTTTTTTTTTTTTTTTTTTTTTTGGTTGTTTATTCACACAGGTGGCACTTTTGGATATCACCTCTTTGTTGGAGGGGATAGAACTCAAGGTAATCTAAGAGAGCCTAAAGGTAAGAGATCATTGAAAATGGGAGGTTCTGAGATGGAATTTAGAGAGCAGATCGAATGTCCATGAAAATAAGTTTCATGGCATTCACCATTTATCCACCTAGCCCTGCTAAAGCAAATAGGTAAACTGGCACTGTCTACAAAAGCATTTTAATGAAAAAGCCAATTTACACCTCCCTGAAGGCTGACTTTTATCTTTCCAGGAAGGACCTTGCAGGAATATTTCCTTTGTTTTCTTTCCTCCACCTTCGCTTAGCCCTGACACTAGACCTCTGAGCCTAAAGAAGAACTGAACATTATGGATACTAAAATTTTTCTAATTACATGATTTGCATCCATTTGGGAGGTGGGTGTCACTGTTTGGCTATGTTTGTCTTTCTCAAAGACCCAGTGAAATTTTGCCAGAGTATAAAACAGGTCTTTATTCATTTGTTTGGGAGAGAAAAAAATGGCTTTAAAAAAAAAAGTTTCACACTTCACAAAAAAATAACAAAACACAAAAAGAGTTGCACAGGCAATAGTATAACACCAGCATACCCACCCAGAGATGAATCCTCAGAGAAAAGTGCAATCATGGTATGCCTGTCCAGATTTTAACCCTAGAAGCAGGTGTGCACAAGAGATCTTAGTCAATGGTGGGACTGATTTATGGATATCTACTCTGAAACCCACAGTAAGGCTCTTCTCCAAAGAAAATGCCAAAAAAAAGAAAAAAAAAAGTGTGTGAGCGGAATTTGGAATTGGTGGCTGGATATTTGTGGGAAAAGAAGTAAAGGTACAAAAAGTTAGAAAAATTCATCCCATGATTATTTTTCTTCCCAATCTCTCTCTTCCTTCTTTCTCTCCTTCCTTCCCTTTACTTTACCACCTCCCTCCTCTTCTCTTCTCTTCTATTCTCCTTCCTCCCTCCCTCCTTCCTTCCTTCCCTTCCTTCCCTTCCTTCCTTCCTTCCTTCCTTCCTTCCTTCCTTCCTTCCTTCCTTCCTTCCTTCCTTCCTTCCTTCCTTCCTTCCTTCCTTCCTTCCTTGTTTCTTTTTTACCTAAATAATTTATTCTCTAAATAATTTGGGAAAACAAGATATTGTATGCATTCTTCAAGTCTCCATGTTTTAGCAGCATTAGAGTTCTTTATGATTTTTAAAGTCATGAATTATTTTTAAAGATCCATTTAAAAACAGGAAAAAGCTTGAACTGGAGTAAGGGATCCGTTTTGATCTGTAGAGGAAACATTGTCTTCATTAAGCACTGAGCACAGTGTAGCTTTCTAAGCAAGGTGCCATTTGTTACATAGTAACTAGGAAAAGGGATAAGCTTCTCTCCTGCATTGTAACCATACTTTCTACAGCATGGCAAATTATATCTAGAATTCATTTTATAGCCTTTTTCATCCTTAGCATTAGGCTGACTTACAATTTTTAAGCACTAGGAACACACTGTATTTATAATTTAAGATTATTACTGCTAAGCCAACTAAAATATATATATATAGCTATATACATATAACTGTATATATATATATATAGTTTTATGTGAGGTGCATGTGTGTGTGTGTGGTGTGTATATGCGGGTGTATATATATATATACAAAATGAATGAACCTATAGGCTTACATGATGTTATGTATCAAACATTTTTTCAGTGACTCTCCTGTAAGCTTGAGGCACAGAGAAAAGTCCTGAGTAATTACATGAACAACCACAAAATGAAGCCAGCGATTACTCCTACCTCTGGTTAAAAACGAGCAAAGATCATTAAAGTAAGTCAAGGTCATAAAAGACTTCTTACAGAGGTACGAGAGCATTTTGATCACCTGAGGCTATCATTTTGATAAGTTGAGGCTAAAAGCGTATCTCTTTCACCAACATGGGAGTCAATCATATTCAATAGTATAAAAAGCTGCTACATGTAGAATTATATTTGCTTTTCAAGACACCGCTATGTGATAAGCCCACAGGTGGTATTATTCACATGCTCAAGTAAAGGAAGCTAAGATAAATAACGGAAAGGCCACAAAATGTGGAACAGGTCTCCTGACATAAGAGCCACTATTTTTTCATTACATTATTACATTCTCATCTTTCTGTTTCAGGGTGACAACCATACCAACTATCCAATGCTGAAACATGATGGAGTGGGATTCTCAGTGGCCCTTGGGTAGGCTGTGAGAATTAAGGCAAGTCAACACATGAAAAGCACATAGAATAATGCCTGCCAGTTATGTGCCTGAGTGTGGATTAAAATGTATACGTATGTTTGTGTATATAAATATGTGTATCAGTTTGTAATATATACTTACATATTTGAACACATATGCACATGACTGCACATATGCATAGATTTATATTCTAGTGCTCACACACAACTTGAAAAGAGTTAGTAAATAATAATCAGCATAACCAGGTTAGCTATTCAAGTAGAACACCTGTACCAGCCCTCTAATCCTAAAGATTAAAATAAAAGAATTAAATTTTTTTTTCAGTTTCTTTATTCACTAGTCCTGGAGAATACAGGTTTCTAAAAAGTTCTAAGTTCCATATCTAAAGTGGGAAAAGCAGAGGTTGCCTTAGGAGTATGATCCATGAAGCAGAGAGGCAAAGAGCTCCACGGCTCCTGCCCCGTCAGGTTACAAAGCCAGAAGGCAATCATTCAGGCCCACCAGCCTGAGGCATATGTTTCTGCCTCAACATTCTGGGCCTTCTGTCAAATAAAATGCATTTGGAGGAGGAAAAGAGAGTGGCCTACCTTCTCACCCCACTCCTAGTTTAGCTCTTGCGCAGGCTAAATTTTCCACACCCCTTTGAGGTCATATTTCACCTTCGAGAAGAAAATGAAATTTCCAAGCTGGGAGAAAGTGTTCAGGAGGCAGCTGGGTTGTGTGTGTGTGTGTGTGTGTGTGTGTGTATTGGGGGGCGGTGTATGTGTGGTGTGTGTGGCTTTGTGTGTATGTGTGTAGTGTGTGGTGTGTGTATGTACTGTGTGTGTGGTGTGGTGTGTGTGGTGTGTCTATGTGTGTGGTGTGTGTGTATGTGTGGTATGTGTGGTGTGTATGTGTGATGTGTGTCTACGTGTGGTGTGATGCATGGTGTGTGTGGTATGTGTGCTGCGTGTGTGGTGTGTGTATGTGGTGTGTATGTGTGTGGTGTGGTGTGTATGTGTGGTGGTGTGGTGTATGTGGTATGTGTGTTGTGTGTGTGTATATGTGGTGAGTATGGGGTGTGTGGTGAGTGTGGGGTGTGTGGTGTGTGTGGTATGTGTGGTATGTGTGGTGTATGTGTGGTATGTGTGTGGTGTAGTGCGTGTGTGGTGTGGAGTGTGTGGTGTGTGGAGTGTGTGTTTGTGGTGTGTGTGTGGTGTGGTGTGTGTGTGGTGGGGAGTGTGTGTGGTGTGTGGAGTGTGTGTGGTGTGTGTATGTGGTGTGTGTGGTGTGTGTGTGGTGTGTATGTGTGGTGTGTGGAGTGTGTGCGTGATGTATGTGGTGTGTGTGGGTGTGTCAGTGTGTGGTGTGTGGTACGTCGTGTGTTATGTGTGGTGTGTGGAGTGTGTGTGTGCATTTGAGGGCGGGAGAGCGTCGGCGCCTGCCCATCTCTTTCAGTCCCTGGGTGCTGGGGTCATCCTAGTGCTCAGCTAATTGACGGCGCAGCAGTGCAGTCTCCCTCTGGACTGGTACCGCAACCTTAGCAGTCAGTTGCCTAGTGGATGGTGAAGAGTCACCAAAGGAACTTTTTTCCAGAAAGTTCCTTTGGTGACGAAAAGCTCCAGAAGTGCTTCAGAGACAGAAAAGTGTGGAGGTGCGGAGGAGCTGAGGGAAGAAGAAATGGGAGCTGCCATAGAATGAGCAGAATTGATTCCAGGACATGGGATTGGGCAAAGGGAGAAGAAAAGAGAAAATTTAACACCTTCCTAAGGATGTTCGTCGCACTCCAAGCCTCCGCGGCGCTCCGCGTCCTGGCTGCATCTCTCTTCTGGTTCCAGCTCTTGAGTGGCGCACTGTCTCCTGCACCTGAGCAGGCTGCACCGCCCTAGAAGGGCGGAGGAAAGTCCGGGCTGACCCGCGATGGGGAGAGAGATGGCAAGCGCCGGACCGCGCGGAGAGGCTGCCTCGGAGATCCTGCCCTCGGAATGGGAGTGGAGGAGGAGAACTGCATTTCCCAGCCCTTTTCTCAGTGTGACTAGCCCTGGGTGTTCAAGGTTTCCCCAATCAGGGTCATGTTCCCTGGGCAGGGTGCCTAAGAAAACAAACTTAAAGAACAGGCAGCGCGGGCCGGGGGCTGGGAGCCCGGCAGTGAGGACCGCAGGAGAGAGACCCCCCTCTCCCACACCGCGCACCTGTGCTTACAACTAGCCCGCTCACGACTGAGGCTGCAACACGCGGGACTTTGGGCGTCGCACGGCCGCAGAGCTTATGAGTGGGTCGCTGGGACTTTGGGAACTTTCCCGAAGAGCGTCCGGTTTCCATCTTGGCTCACCAAGGCCTGGAAAGAAAGATGTGTGTGTCCCTTCCCGGATCTTCCGGTTTCCACATGCCTGTGGGCGTCGGGGGTACCCTGCAAGCACATCTTGGGATGTACAGGTGGCCCCCACCCACAAAGGCCTCGGAGAAGTAGAGAGGCAAATGAGACCAGGGACTCGGAATCTTCTAGGCAGACACGCCTGGAGTTCTCTGACCCCAAGCGCAGAGTCAGTCCTGGACATTCTTCCCCTGATTGGGATGCAACAAATACTGGTGCAGCAACCGCTTGGCTTTCAATGTCCCGTCTTTAGGACCTACGATTCTGGCACTGGAAGCCTGGCCACCTGCCTGGACATCGTGGGACCAACTTGGCTTCATGAAGTCTGCATGACCCTGTGACCTCATTTTCTCCTCAGTTGTGAGTGACCTCAAATAGTATGGCAGACATGTGGAGTTATAAAATCCTAGAAACTCCCCTCTGAGAAGGTTCAGACACAGGAGAGGGTTATGATATACCTCTGAAAGCTTGAAAATGCAGCATTAAAATAAAACATTTCTGAGTTTGCCTTGGCTGAAGGCAAAAGTAGCTTTGGGCACCCTTCCTCTACTACATCCCGCCAAAATGGTCTTGTGGGCAGATTGAACAGCATAGCTACCCAGCCTGAAAGTGTCTGCCACTAACACACCTACCTGGATCGCCTGGACAGTAGCTCAGCCAAGGCTCGGCTTTCTTCCTGATCCTGTGATTAAGTTAATGACCGTACAAACGAAAACAGGGGAGGCTCACTGAGTGCCTACTCATGGCAAAGCATCTACATGTACTCTTGAGAAAATATGATTCCAGCCTGTAACTAAGTCAATTTCAAAAAGCAATATTTAACTTTTTCTAGACCTCATTTCATCCCTGTCTGAATCCTCAGTGGAAAGTAAAGCTGCTTTCCTGAAAAGGAGATTCCAGAAGGATCAGATAGAAAGGAAAAGGGCATTCAAGATTTTTTTTTTTTTTTGAAAGGCCTAGGATAAGCTGTGTTTGTTTGCTTGTTTGTTTGTTTTTGAGAGATTTTTGCTCCAGAGATCTAGTATCCCAGACATGGACAATTTAGTCTGCCTATCAGCCATTGCGATTTAAGGATCTGTTGATTCAATTTGCCTCCAAATTTGCCTTCAATTTGCTTCCTTACTTCTTGTCATCAAATTTCCTTCACAATCTTGACCCTTCTCTATAAAGACCTCTTTGTGTTCAATTGGAGCCTGATTAACTCATCAAGGAAAAAAATATTTCCAAGTGCTAGAAGTACTTTCAAAAAATAGTAGAACCTGCTTTGCTTATTTTACAGATGAGGAAACCAAGCTGCAAATAAATCAAATTATGTCAACAAAGATGCAGGGTCACACTAGTTGTGAATAGCAGAGATAGAATTAGAATTTTGGACGATTCTCACCACATCTTGCTGGGAATTAGTGTTTCTGATCATCCACATGTTGCCTAGGAAAACTGAGAGCAGGCCTCAAAGAAACATAGCAAAAAAAAAAAAAAAAAAAAATGCATGATCTTAAAGAACCCCAACTGCTTTTTTAGCAATCTAGGTCACATTCCCAATAGGTACATCATTTTGCTCTATACCTACTCTTAACCTGCTCCCTGCCCTAATCATAACTTGCTTTGTAGAGGTCCTAAAATAATGAAGGCTTTAATATCCTATTAGGGAAAACCATTGCAGAGTCTATAATGAGACCTTGTATACAACTTCCCATGTCAGACCTTTTCACAAGTATCCATCTTCCTGTATAGGGGAGAGTCTTCAGGATGTGAAGAAAGGGGAAAAAAAAATGACACAACTCCTGTGATAGCTAAACCAGTGTAGTGCCTGTTTCCAGAGTGACTATGAAGATGCCTATGGATTAAGTGCATGCTATCCTAAGGCCTAAAGGATCATTGTTCATTTGGTTTTATGTCTAATGGTTACTGGTTGTATCACATACACCTAGACTTTGTACACTCAATATTTAACTAAGAATTATTATCAGTATGTAAAGAGTACAGAAGTACTTTTCATAAAGGGAAGAGTAGAAAGAGGAGGCAAATTGTCAGGTTTTTCTGTATTGTACAGGACACTTTTTTTGCAGAGGCTATGCAGTTGTCAATGCCTTTATAAGGAAAGCTGGGCCTTGCAATACATAGACCATGATCAAACTACAGTCATTTCACCTTGGTTTTTAGGGAAACTCCCCCACAGGATCCCTAAACAGATTATGACAGAATGCCATTGTAATGACATTAGAGTACAAGATACCCTTCTATGTAGCCATCACTAGCAGAACCTAAAGTGGGCTTTTAATCTGGTCTCACAGATCCCAGCCTGAACATTGTTTGTCTCGGGCCATTTGTGAAGATGCTAATTATCCTGCTGCTGAAAAGAATGCTGGTGTCCCAGTGACAGGTTAGCTGCATGGCAGGCATCTTTGTCTAAATGATTTGTCTTCGATCAAGAGGTGCAACACTTTCCAGCTAAATATTTTCAAAGTGATAATAAAAACTTACCTTCTTTTAGGCTCAAAATTGGCTTAGAGTAAATAAATGCAAATGGTGTCAGGTTTATCATTCCTCTCTTATGCTGTTTCTTCCCTTCTTTTCAGGAATTCAGTGAAAATAAATGACATTTACTCAAAGTATAGTCCTTAGTTACAACAATAAAATTTAAAAACTTTCCAAATATTTGCTTTGAAGAAAATAGTCATTTATTGTCAAAGCATCCAACATACTCCGATAAACTATAAAGTTTAATAAATATTTCCAGGGATAAAAGAAACACATAACTATTCAGACTCCATTTCACTGGCACAAAATTACACTTTGTATTAAAATGAAATACATATTTACATAATTGATGACATTCTTCATTGAAGTCCATAATCATTTCATTATACATGCACTTCCCCCTGGAAACTCAAATTGAATGGCGACCCCTTTTTATTCATTTTGTTTATTTTTGTAAGAACACAAACTATCATCAAGAAATGCAGAAAGCATCTCACCCTCCTCCTTTACTTTATATCTAAAATAAATTTTGCCCTTACATATAATTATTACATCTAAATCGTAAGTGCTTAATAATTTAAGTAGAAACGTATGACAAATGCATCAATATGTTGCAATATATGACATTTTTAAAAATGTACCTTTGTTTTGGGGAAAGTGAAAATGCGTGCATTCAAAAGAAAATCCCCTCAAACAACCCACCCAATCAAAAATCCACCATCCTGGCTCTTGTGTGTGTGTGTCTGTGTGTGTGTGTGTGGGTGGGTGGGTGTGTGTGTCCCGGGTAAATATTTGAATGAAGCTCCCGGAAGGGGAGGACGTGTGTGCGCGTTGAGGGGAGTGGTGAATGTACGTATCTTTGTGCAGTGTTTCGGGGTGCAAGGAAGCGGTGGATGTTCTCGCGTGTTTATTCCTGCAGGTGGCTTGACTGTGCGTGCGCGCGCGCGGAAAGCTGGGGTCCTTTCCGAGTCAATTATGAGAGGTCATGTGCCTGGAGAGGTGGTGGCGCTCCCTGAAGGACTCATTGCAGATGGGGCACTTGAGTTTCTCCTCTCGCCGACGCTTCACCAAGGGCTCCATCGCATACTCCTTTTTGTGGTGCGACCTCATGTGGTACACCAGGTCGGAGGTCATGCGGAAGGAGGCGTTGCACTTGGCACACCAGTTCTGCGCGGGCAGACACAGCGAGGTGAAGGAGGGCGGCAGCAGCGTCAGCGCCGAGGGCAGCTGCAGCTGCAAAGGCCCCGCGGCCGCCGCAGCAGCTGCGGCTGCAGCGGCAGCGGAACTCTTGGGCCAGAACGCGGTGGCGTACAGGAAGGGGCTCTGCTTAGGTAGGCCCCCGCCGCCGCTAGGCAGGGACCCGCAACCTCCGTTCAGGTCCGCGGCCCCCTGGAGCTTCACCGCTAGAGGGTCCGCGGCGGCGGGGTAGAGTCTGGTGGGGCCCACGCCGTCGGCGGGGTGGCATGGCTCGAGCGCGCCCAGCTTCTGGCCCAGCACCAGCGGGGACAGCTGCGAGAAGGAGCGTGCTGGCTGCGAGAAGGCGCTTTTGCGCTCGTCCGACGCGGCGCCCTGTCCCCCGCCCGCGCCGCCTGCGGCCCCGGCGCCCGTGCCGCCCCCACCGCCGGTGCTGCCCGCGCTGCCCAGCTGCGGCACCGAAGTGAAGGCGCTGCTCCTCGCAGGACTGCCGCCCTCGAGCCGGCTGGGCAGCGGGCCCCCGGGCCGCGGGGCCAGCATCTTCTCGGCCCCTACCGGCGATGCGGCCGCGGGTGTGGAGGAGCCGCCGCCGCCGCCA
This sequence comes from Rhinopithecus roxellana, assembly GCF_007565055.1. Taxonomy (NCBI): domain Eukaryota; kingdom Metazoa; phylum Chordata; class Mammalia; order Primates; family Cercopithecidae; genus Rhinopithecus; species Rhinopithecus roxellana. The sequence goes on from NC_044550.1 coordinate 55,315,287, forward strand.
GCGTCCTGGTCTTCGGAGGCGACGCCTCCGCCGTCGGCGGTCCCCTCCTCCTGCAGGCCTGCCGCGCGGGTCGCCTTCTTCACCTCCACGAAGGCGCTGCGCTTCGCCTCTCCCGTCTCGGGACTGGGCGGCGCGAAGAGGCGGCCGTTCTCTTCCAGGCCGAAGTAGCTGCCCGAGGCTCGGTACTGCTGCGGTGTGCACACCAGATCCTCCTTGGAGGCCGGGAGGGGCCGCTCTGCGAAGCGGCCCCGGCTGCCTACCAGACCCGCGCCACCGCCGCCCTCCGCCGCCTCCTCCGGGAATTTCCTCTTTCCTTTGCCGCCGCCCGTAGCGATGCCGTCGGGACTCAGCTCCGCCTCCTGGTGGCCGCCGCCGCCGCCGCTGCCGCTGCCAGTGCTGAGGCTCTGTGCTGGGGAGCAGCTGCTGCCTCCCCGGGAGTTTTCCAGCTCTCTGGCCAGGTTGTGGAAGTCTGTGGATGGTTTTGCGCTGCTGCCGCCGGCGGCAGAGGGTGGGTTGCTGCTTTCGGGGGAGGGGGCTGGGTAGTGGTGGAGGGGACCGGCTTTGCAAAACTTGGGACCCGGGCCTAAAGGTGCCTCCTGCTGCTGCTGCTGCTGGTCTTTGCCACCACCGCCGCCGCCGCCCCCGTGGTCCTTGGTGCCCACGCCGCCGCCTTGCTCGTCTTGGGGACTTATATCAGCGCTGTGAAGTCTCTTGGGGCAGCGGAAACGCAGATGCGCCACATAGGGGAACTCAAACTGGAAACGTTGGCTGCATTCCAGGCATGTGTAAGGGGACGACCCTGCTTAGTGAGCAAACACCACACACACACGCACGCGCACACACACACACACACACACCACATGATTACTCAGCATCGCCCCCAAGCCAGTTTGCCACCATCCCCTTGACAAATCCACCTTCATTTCTCAGGGCCTGAGTGCCTGAGAAAAGAATGACCAACCTGATCTAACTTTCCCTCCTGATTTGGGGGGAATACAGCAAACAAGTCAAGTTTCCTTGCTTTATCTTCACCTATCTGTTTAGCTTCATTCCGAACTATATCTCAGAATCTTCCTATGAGACACCCAAAGGGAAGAAAGGCGCGCCAACGCGCCGGATGAGCCCCTGCCGCTCCCTGCGTCTCTCCCCCGCTGGTTAAGGGCCCACACGCCGGTCGCGAGCCAACCTACCATTCATTTTGTTGTGGGATCTAGAGGGGCAGAGCAAGAGTAACTCAGTCAGTTCTTTCCCGTACCAAACTAGTAACTCCTCATCTTTGGCAATCCTGCGAAGAGAGCGGTAAAACAGCTGTCCGTTTTTTATATAGGCTTCAAGGTTCTGCTCTTCCTTATCTCTGGCCGACTGGACCAACCGCAGCCACATGAGACCTTCTGAGGAACCATTTGCTGCTGAGGTGTCTACCTGCGGTTTGAAATAGATGAAAAAAGACAAGAAGGAAAGGGGAGAGGGACCCTCATGAGAGAATGAAATCAGAAGAATCAAGACCATTTCTTCTATGTTATTCTTTTCCAAAAATTATCTGAGACCACGCTTCCAAAAATTTGGCCCAAGCTGGGACCTGTCCTCATGTTTGTAACCAGTAGGCAAGATAACCATCCTTTGAAACACTGCATGAATCATATAGATTATTTAAGTCACCGTTTTTATATATTGGTTGAATACTAATTGAGGAAATTTCTTCTTAGAATTTAGTGTTAACCTCTTGAGAGTTTACTTCTAAGTTATCCCACATTACAAAGGTATGGAGAATTTTGTTTGTTTCAGAAATAAAGCAAGCTTAAATCTTAGAAATGACGCTATGGCAATCATGTTCCAAATCCTGGCTCAAACAATTAATAGCTTTTCTTTGTAAAGAAGAATAGGAAATGAGAGGCCTTTTATCTTCCAATTCAGACATATGAATTTAATGATGCTTTACTATCAAAACCATTAACATTTTTACTTAAATACAAACTCTGGGCACTAGCTAATATTACCAAAGAAACTAATATTTAGGGGATGAAGAAGCCTCCTCAAATGGAAGGCAAATGTACCCAATACTTGTCAAAGAACTTGCAGAAACTAGTTAGTATGCAAATAGCCTCCACCCCAGTGAAATCTCCCAGAGTTTAGGAAGTCGTGTTCATCACCAGGATAAACCAGAACTGAAGCACTGATTTAGATATTTCTAACATTCCAAATCAAATTTTGTCATTTATTCCAAAAAATCAGTTGACAATAATTTGAGTTTAATTTTCCTTTTCTAATTTTTGATGTGTGAAATTGATTGCTTGCTTTATTGCATTTTCCACAGGCAAAACCTATCTCCACTTGTCATTAGAATTATTTTTAGTCCATTTCCAACAGGACATTACCCTCATACACCTACACAGCTCCAGCGGAGACTTACCCGAAAGATATAAGGTACTGTTCTCTTGTCAGTAGACTTGAGAGCTATGAAAGCAATGCTGTCATATAGGGAAGTATGGCTCAGGACACAGGGACCAAATATAGCATTCTCAGGGATGTCGCAGGTGGTGTAAACGCTGGTAAAAATATCTGTCAGACATTGTTGGACAGCCTTGGCATCTCCATCCCAGATGCCTCGCTGGATGCCTGTATCCTCCATCACTGGAGATAGACACACAGCAAAAGAAAGTGAGTTACAATACTGCTTTTACTGCCATTAACCCAGGCAGAACTGTTCAAATACTAGGCAGATTTTCCTTGCACCTGCCTGATTTTTGCATAGCTCTTATTTCAAAATTATAGGAGATAAACATGGCATATTTTAAAGATGAAAACTAAGAGATACTTGTTAAAATAATTAGAATAGTGGGAAATCTGGAGCTGACTGCTTGGAAGAAAGAAAAGAAAGGGCTGGGAAAGACTAGATCATTTTTGCATTACCTTGATGTTGGATTGGGTAGATTTTGGAGGTGAAGTTCAAGGCAGAATATATTATATAATATTATATTATATATTATATATATATATATATATATATTTATATATTATATATATTATATATATATTATATTATATATTATATATATTTATATATATTATATATATATTATATATATATTTATATATTTATATTTATATATATTATATATATATATTATATATTATTATATTATTATTTATATATATTATATTTATTATATTCTATTTATATATCTTTTATTCTATTTATATTTATATATATTATATATATTATTTTATATTACACACACACCACACACACATTTTAACCAGCCTATAGACTTCCCTTACTGAAAGAAACTTCTAACCCTTGGGGAAAAGTACCTCTGCCTATGTATTGAACTGGGTGCCCGGGAGCTGATTTTTTCCTTTTCTTCCAAAGAGGGAAGCAGCGTTAGTGAGCAGGCGGAGACAGCGGAGCATGGCGAATGGATTTCAAGTGGAGTGTCAGGGCCACTAATTCTGTGTCAGCTAACCTTTCTCTGCAGCCTACAAGAAGGGACGTATGTCTGCTCATTACCATAATCCAACACTGTTCCTCTGAGGCTTTAATTAAAAGCAGCAAGCAGAGGTAATTTTTTTTCTGGACATGCTTATTTATGGATGAGAGTGAATCCCGGTTACCTTGTTATACAAGGGGGTGGATTGAGTCACATGTAGCTCATGAAGTGAGCAGGTACAGGACAGGCCTAAAGTGTCCCCAGTCTGAAATACTGTGTGTAATAACTGGTAAATTTTCACTCCCCCTACCCCACATGACCCTTTTTGGGCAAGAGGGGGCAGCCCTCCTTGAGCAGTCCTCAGTGGGCTCTCCAGCTGTTTAATCCACAGCAATTTAGAAAGTAATGCCCCAATGGAGGGTTCTCTATTAAGCTGTCATAAAGGGACATTTTCCTTCCTCTGGACACCCCATACAAGACTTATTATTAAAAAACAAAACAAAACAAAACAAAAAGGTGTTTAAATTTTTTAACTAGCTTTGAACTAGCTGCATTGCTTAGTATTTCAAACTAATCAAAAGATTCCTCCAAGTTTGTTGTTCCCTGATAATGTCACCGTTGGCAATTATTTATGTATGTTTTGTATAATTAAAGTAACAGGAAAGAGTAGATCTAATTCTTTTCCTGCAAAGCTGTTCATTATGGAGTAATATCAGCGACGTCTGTTTTTATTTTAATTTATATTAACCAATTAACCTTACACGTGTGACTACAAGGTGTGCTTTTTTCCCCCCATTCCAGCTAACATAGTCTAAAACTTTGGTTCGTCTCATTTTCCATTCATCCTCTTGCATCCTCCAAATGTTAAGTGTTGGGCTGTATCTACCAGACAGCAGAAATAAGGGAAAATATCCATAAAGAAGAAACTTTATTATTCTACATCATCTATCCCTGGACATTTTTACCCCATACAAGGTAGACATCCTGATTTTTCATTTCAAATTAAAATACATTTTAAAAAACCCATAACCTCTCATCTCATTTTCAACGGAATCCTATTCTCCTCTTTTCAATTTCCTTCAATTCAGCGTTTTATGCCCCAATTTCTCTCTTCCTTTTAAAAATCTCTTTCACACAAGCATTTCATTGTGCTGGGAGGTCGCCCCCGTCACTTCGGGCAACAGCAGGGACACAGTCATTAAAATGCAGTTCTACCTAACAATACGGTGAAAAGGTCCTCACTCCGCCGCGCTAATAGCGGTCAGAGTCGCCGCGCCAGCCGACCACGAGCCTCAAGCCCATCACAATAACCGCTGGGCAAGAGTCTAGGAGCGCCAGCCCGCGTGCGGTCGCCTTTGCCACCCAACGTTTCACAGCTCCGTGCCCCGCTCTGGGCCCAGGTTCTTATCCGCCTGCCCTGGGAATATACCCCAGAGCCGGTGGGGCTTTCTGAAAGCCGGTCGCTGCTGCCCGCCGCTAGTCCGTCCCTCTAGGCAGGCATTGTCTGGCGGCCGCGCGCTCCCCAGTCCCCGGCTTCTCCTGCAAAGTGCTCCCCACCCGCTCCTCCTTTTGTACAATACTACTGGCAGTAGAGAGCCCCTCAAGAATTATTTTTCTCTCTCTTCTGGATAATAAGGAGACGGAAGACAAAATTTTCTACTCTTTCCACCAAACTGCCTTCCTCCCATCCCCCTCCCACATCAATGCAAATAGACTTACCAGGAATAAGGTCAGTATAGACTCTACCAAATAAGGCCACCTGGAACCCGGAAGATGCAATCGAGTGTTTCTTTTTGCCTATTGTATCAGTGTATTTCCATGTCAAGAGGTGTTGGTGTTGCTGTCTTTTAGGCTCTTCCTAAAGAGATAAGAGAGAGATGGAGAGATGGGGAGAAAAAGATTGGGGGGTGGAGGGAGGGAGGGAGAGAGAGAGAGAGAGAGGGAGACGGAGAAACGGAGAGAGTTGTACAGATGGACCCGATGCAGTGACTGACTGGCACGCAGACACACACTTTTTGTTTGCTGCACATAATCTGCCCAATGACGCGTGACAGCCCACGTCCCCTCCCTTTAACTCTTTGCTGGGCCAGGAGCTCCCTCCGGCGCCGCCTGCCTCGCAGCTTTTTCCCCCCGGCCTGCCCGCGCCCCGCAGATCATGAGCGCCTACCCCGGGTGGCAACGCCTCTCAGAGAGCGTCCCGGCCCGCCTCTTCCTAAAGCTCGGGCCCTCTGGGACGGCTAGGAGGGGAAAATCGTTTCAGGATTGGAAAGGAAGGTACCAAAAGGATTGGAGAGGGCCTTTCCCCGTTTCACTAGGCACTTGGAGAAGCTATGACAGAGAGTTGGACACCCAGCGCGTGCGGACCCCGAGCGTATTTCCCCGTAGTCCGCGTTGCGTGAAAGGGAGAGAGGTGCGGTTAGCCCCAGGGATTCTCTAGCCCTGGAGCCACCGCTGATTTGCGCCGCTAGTTGCCTGGGGTTGATAAACGGGCGTCGTCTCTCTTCAGGAGCGCCAACATTACCAAGCTTCCCCCTGCAAAATTCAGAAAGGATGCGCTTTGGTGAGAACTTGGCTCAGCCTTCCCATGGCTCGGGAGATGAGGTTGGAGTGAGAATGTCACCAGACCTCGGAAGGGGACATAACGGTACCTCCTAGTCCCAGGACACGGGTACGTGGGCGGAGGTGGGGTGCCGGAGGTTGGTGGGAAGAGAGCAGGTTAGTGGACTCAAACAGTTCCTGGTTTTTTTTGTTTGTATTTTTTTTGCCCTCTGCTTCGTGCAGAATCTGCACAGCCCCAGAGGGAGTCCTATAATGGGTGCTGTTGGCACTCCGAGGCCTTGGGGTTGCGAGGCAAGGGTGATTCAAAATAAAAATGATTGCCAAGATGGGCTCTGGAAAGCTTTTCGCATCCAGCCGGTGGTGGAGGAGGGGATGGAGTTGCCAAGGCCGTCTCGGGAGCCTCGTTTGTGCGCTAAGCCACTTAGAGGCGCTGACTTGCCCCTTTAGTACAGCAGCTGATGCTAATGACTTGAGGTCTTTAACAGCCTGCAAGTTGACTCCTTCAACAGGGCTGCAACACCATTTCGCTGGGGGATCTCGGGCTTCTTTTTCACAGTTCAGTTCTCTACTCCTAAGGGAAGAAAGGCCTTTGAGTGGTATAGATAGTTTCTCAACTTCTTCAGCCCCACCCACACCACCACTACTTTGAAGTGGGCAATCTGTCAGCATTAGGATAAATCGGATTGTGCAGCTGGCTAAAGTGGAGGAGGTAGAACCACAACTTAAGGAGACAGCCTCCTTGTTGTTTTTCCTTGTTGTTGTTGTTGTTGAAATAATGTATTTGGGGGGTTGGCAAAAAGCAGCTTATCATGTTAGTTTGATCCTCTCCCAGCTTTGAGACCCTTCTCTGGAACTCGGTGGAGTATGGAGGCTTTGACAGCCTGGTGACTGCAGTCCTAGGAGGCCAGGGGAGGATTTTCCTGAGGAGAAACAAGTGCAAGAACTTTCCCATGAAGCTCATTTTCTTCCTTGTTCTCTCTCTCTCTCTCTCTCTCTCTCTCTCTCTCTCTCTCTCTCTCTGTGTGTGTGTGTGTGTGTATTTCCTTCTCTTTTCTGGTCAGTACCCCAGGCAAGTTGCAAATTGCTGCCTAGAACTAAACTGAAATTCACAGAAGGAAGGGCTGTCAAATCCCCATATTTTGAGAGAAAGTGGGGAATTCCTTAGTTTTCAGGTTAGCTACTGACTTTTCAAAGAAAGCTTCTTGAAGTGCAGTTGTAGGTACTTTGGCTATGTGCAATTTTATGTACTTCGGCTAAGGGTGACTCCTAATGATCAAGGCTTAGTGCAGTGAGGGCTCTCTCACATGTCTGTATATAAGAATCTGCAGCTGTACTGAGGTACCAATTGTCTTATAACTGATTGCTCCATTGAATACTAGATTCACTTCTCTCTCTCTCTCTCTCCACACACACACACACACACACACACACACACACACACACACACACACACAAGCATGGACACATTGTCCCCTAATACTTCTTTAAAGAATGGGTGGAAGAATTAGAAATGTGAAAATAATGTCTCAAACATCTGGAAAACAAACCTCAGGTTTGAAGAATAGTGGCCAGAAACATAAGTTAATTCCAAGTAGAAGAAAGAAGAAAAGTAAAGGGCAGAAGAGGCATGGTTGTGAACAACTTCAAGTTAATGAAGAAAAGTAGCCATAAGAGAGTCATGTAGTCCCTTAGAAACTACAGACTGATAAATGCAATATGGTGTGTGAGGAGTGGTGTTTAAGAACATAATTTCATTAATCTGTTGAACAGAACACTCCTTAGTGCTTTCTTTTGCTGTTATTTAGAGCATTGGAAGTTTATCTTTCAGGAAAAGTCATCTGTCCATGCAAAGCATTAAAAAATTATCTTACATATTGTAAATATATAAGCCTCTACTCCGGAATGTGGACTTTAGAAAATAAACTCTAAATGGAAGGCATTTTTCTTGTGCCTGGCCTTTCTCTTATTAAATATAGAGACCATTTAAACTATGTTTCTTTTGAGATACTAAAACCTTGACTCCAGTTTGCATAAAATAATGTTTTTGATACTTAAGTTCAGGGTGGAACAGCTTGACCTTTTTAGGTCTCAAGCTAGAAAACAGCGAAGATTTTATACATCTGAGAAGGGAGTGATTTATTGAGAATCGGGCCAACAGATGCTTCATTTCAGTTTTACTTTTTTGCCCTCTAATTAATGTTTTTCCTACTGCTTTCAGGTAAAGATCCTTAAATATCAGAATTTCTCACATTTTATGAATCTGACCTACCCTTCTTATTATGAGTTAAATAAGTGACATAACAAAACAATATAAGTAAGATTAAATCAAAGTTCTTACTTGGAGAGTTTTCCAGTAATTTAAGTGGTACACATTTTGCTTGGTAATATAAATGTCCTAAATGACAATCATTAATAGGGGATAAAGAAAATCTACAAATTATTTTTATTTCTGTAGAAATGTATGGGCTAAAATGGTACATAAACTACTTTGAAATCACTCTGCATTAATACCTACTGGAATTCACTGATACTAAATGGAGGGTTGAGGCATTTATTCAGCCTCAGACAGTACTATAAAAATGTACCTAGTCAATAGTTTTATGTAATTCACATGGAACAATGGGTTTATGCATATATTTGGAGCTCTCTTCCCTAGGATTTTATTTCCAATTAAGTAATTAGAAGAATGACAATGAAGACTGGGCATGCTCACCTTGTTCCACTTTAGCAAGGCTCTTTGGAGTCCTGGCAAAAATACACATGTAGGAAACTGTAGTGTTATTTTGGAAGAGTGGGCTGGAGAGAGGTTGATAAATGATACCCGAGGTGCCTTTTATGACCTAAGTGAGAGGGTGGAGAAAGGGTAAGAAAGGGAATTTTAATTCTTAGTATTAGAATGGGAATACCCTTTCTCTTCCCAGGGTTGAAAAATGGAGACCAAAATATTTCAACTTCTTTGATAAGAGGCAGGTAACATCTTCAAGAATAATTCACATAAAGATTATTATCCTATGAGAATGAAAACACACTGATTTTCTTTTTCTATATCTTTCTAGATTCTGGCTTACCCACCTCTAACTCTATTGCCAAAGCACTACGCCAGCAAAGGCTTGATTGTCAAAAGAGTATGGCAATTCATGGTGAAAGCGGGGAAAAAACCCACACACTGGAAGATAAGAGGATGCCAATGGAGCAGACAGTGGCAGCTCCTTCCTAAGCTTATTAATTTCCCACAGGGAGGTCTCTGGAAGGGGCTGTGAGGGTTGAGGGAGGCAGAGAATAGATATTCAAGGAGGAGAATTGCATTACCTCGTCTCACCATTCAAAATAAGGAACTTTTTAGGGAATAAACCTTATTGACTACTTGTAAATGAAAGAGAAACAGAAATGATGGGTTGGTCAATTAAGAAAAACACCAGGCCTGTGCCAAAAATGTTGTTCAGAGGGTTGTTAACTCACTTTTTACCACTTTGCTTTTCTCAAGAGAATGATACATGGTGGGTTTTTTAAAAAGACCCAGAGGGGTTTGTTTGTTTGTTTGTTTTACATCTTGGTGAGAAGAGGCATGCTTGCTGAGTTGGATAAACAATGATGTGAAGGAGTAGGGTGTGGGGAGGGGTACTTGTTTTTTGTAAGTATACACTGCAAACCCAGTTTGGGTCTGTTCCTCACACTAAGTATTGTAGTTGGCTCACTGGGTATTACATAAGCAAATGTTTTCCAGGCTGACCCTGGGAAAGCCAGAGACTTAGAGTTGGGTAATTTTGTAGCCTGTGAGGAAGGACTTCAGGATCCCAACTGTAGGGATCATTACTCCTGACTCACACTTTTCTCTCTTGGGCTTTTCCTCATAAACAGTCCAGCTTTAAATCCTGCTGCTCCTGTAGCTACTACTACCATCATTATCATTACAATGATAATCTACCTTTCTCAAGTTTAAAACTTTCTCTCTGAGTGTTCCCAAGTTTTACTTACACTTCTGTTGGAGTTCAGCTGAGAATGGGATAGTCTTTAAAAGCTATGTGTTACTATCTTCCTCTCCTGGATCTGGGTTTTAGTCAACTGGCTTAATGGCCTCTGAGTATGACTTTTAGATGGGCTAGCAAACCGAAGTGACACTGTGCAAAACTACCAACAGATATGAAATAAGTGCCTCATACTCATCTGTGTGAGTCTGACCTCTGAACCAAATCCAATATCCACTATTTTGACCCCCTGGATTCTCCTAACTTTTATATTCCTCCCAAGATGAGTATGTAACGATCTGGCAAGAAAAGGCCTGGATTTTTGTCAAATCCATAGGTTCCAAAGTCCTTCCTAGACTCAGACACCACACCCTTTGAATGCATCTCAGTGTGAGGGGGGTTGGCTGGTTGTAGCCAGGTCTCCATCAGTCACTCTGAACCTCCTTACCCTCTGGGTCTGGCTTTTTAGGCAGACTGGGGATCAGTGGATGTCTAGCAGTCTCAAATTGGTGTCCAGCAATCTCAAATGAGAATTTGAGAATTCTAACTCTAGGCCTTGGGAATGTGACGATATTGAGAGGCTCTACATCAAATTTCTTCACACAGCCAGGAGAATGGACATCATCCCAAGATTCAGTAACTCTGTGCCACCCTTTTCCTCTCTGTTTTAGGTGGATTGTAATTTCTGAGTTAAATAAAGAGGCAACGATAGACACACAGCATATATATCCTGGGCAGACTACACTTCTTGGCATCTAATCCCAGTTAGCTTTCTGAGGCATGAACTGTGAGAATTTGGGCTGCTGGGGGAAAAGCAACAGAAAGCATGGCTCTTCTGGGAAAGGGGTCTAGGCAGGGGACACAAATGTCCAGTACTTGGAATAAACCCATGGTACACTTTCCTGAGGCCCAAAGAGAGAGACGTTTCATTTTCTCAAGGAAGAGAGAAGCAAGAGAAAGAAAGCAAAAAGAAAGGAAGAAGGAGAGAGACAGAGAGGATTTGAGAAGTATATACCAGTTAGGAGCCACAATAGTGATGATTCACATTGTATTAAAAAGTCTTGGAAATATGGTTCAATTTCTTCACAAATTATCCTCCCGAACTGCTCCCTTGATCATATTGCCAACTGAACTCTGAGTGAAAACTGTATGATTTCAGTTCAATTAATCCCAGGTGTTCTATGATTTAATCCAGGGATATTAATTTAGCATCAATGGGGGATGTCTCCCAAAACATTATAAGAAAAGCTGTTAGTTCTCAGAAGATTTTCACAAACACCTGAAAGCTACCAATGTAAGTCTTTCCTCACTGCTAATACTTGGAAACGTGGTCTCCTAAAAAAAATTCAGAAATCAACATGTCACAAATGCAGCAACATCATGACTACTATAAACACTTCTGGACTTACATTGTGAAGTGGAGGCAAGAATAGGCAAGGATTGCAACATACGTGTTCTCTTGAACTTGCTGAGTGAAAAGCTGCCTCCCAGGCTGATTTGATAGTATCTGTAATGTAATGTAGTAACCATGATATTATTCATCATCTCCTTTTAAGGAAGTTTAAATGAAAACTCTTATTTTTAAGAGAAATAATACCCAGAATTGCTAAATAAAACACTCATAAATTCCTAAGAATAAACATGTTGAATATAATGACCTAGATGTTGAGATTTGCTAGGCCTAGAATTTAACTTAGGCTTGAATAACTTTATACCTGAGCAGAAATGGTCCTCTATGCATATATGGGTATGGGTGTGTGTTTAAGAAGGTTGGGGTGAATGTCGTCAAAGGCATCAATTAAAAATAAGTTGCAGGACTGTCATTTTACTTGGATGCTTGTCCATTAAGTAGCCAGTTCTCTTTTTTGGATGTTTTCATGTAAGATGATATTGAGAAAATAGTTTGTGTGAAATCATTCAGGACAGCAATTGGTCCCAAGGGAGCAAATTGAATAGAGTTATAAAGAATATATTTCCTGAGTATAATGTTACTATCTAATATCTTGTGTGTGTGATCAGCTACCCCACAGCATTATCTATATTCTAAAGTCAGTTTAAAACTGAAGTCCTAAGATATCTGTGTTCCAAATAAGTGGGGTTCTCCTGAACTTTTGAAAATATCCTCGAGAAAGCCAATGCCAATGCACTGAGTGCAACGAGTTTTATTTTTAACCTGCGGGACTGAATTAGCGGCTCCTCCTCAAGGCCCCACACAGCTGAGTTTGAGTCCTGAGTTTGGGAAGCAAGACAAGGCACAGAAGTGCCTGCTAGACTCGAACACTTCTTGATGTCTACATTGTCCGATGCCCATGTCTTAGTGAAAGGTACAGCGACAGAACTAAGAGTGCAGAGAAGGTCAAATGACAGACTTCAATGTGGGCAAACCAGGTTTCCCTGGGAGAGATCCAAGGAGGGCAACGCCCCCACAGTGTCAGGAGGCGCAGACACAGATCACATCATTTGAGCTGATTCACCAAAGAGTGCAGAGCCCTGACACAGGAGGCGACCAGGGCAGAACAAAACAAGCCATCATCTGCCCAGCGTCGCCCTTGTAGGGGCACAGTGCACAAACCGTGAATGTGGGGCAGTGTAGGGCCAAGCTGCGCGCTTGGTACGCTCCAGATGAACCCTGGGCGAAGTAGGGAGGAAATGCAGTTCCCAAGGGCCCACCACATTTCCCTTGTTCTTTAGCCTTCCATCGGCAATTAATGCCATCACTTGCTTCCCGCTAGGTGACCACTTTACCTGCGGAAAGGCGTCCCAAGGGCGGGGTCTCCGAGAACCTAACACTTTTTCCACCACCCTGTCTCCCTGCCTCTGTGCACGACCTCGAGCAGCTGGTCGCCTGATCTCCTCGCGGGGCAGGAGCCTGTGTTCCCATTTTTTACTAGCTGGGCTGCCGGTGACCTACCTCAGCCTTGATTTTCCTCCGGTTGAACTAAAGCTGGCAAGAGCTGCCTCCCGGATCGCAGTGAGGACTCTAAGGGAACGAGGGCGAAAGCGCTTTGGAAAGCCAGTTGCTGAGCAGATGGTAAGGGATCACTTCCAAAAGCCAGGGCTAGTTTCATTTCAGTCTTGGACACTAGATGGTCTCAATGCTTTCATTAATGAACATTCTCCTTAGAAGTCTGGAGAACTGACCCAAGAAGAAGGACCAACAATTCAGGCTCAGGAAAGTCCACAACTCCATAGGGGCACCAGTACTGCATGGGTTCGAATCCCAGCCCCCCCCCCCCCTCAGGTAATTTAACCGGTCTGTACTTCAGTCCTTCATTTGTGAACTGAGGGCATAAAAGGGACCCTTTTCATAAAGTTAGGGCTGAGTTGATACTTAGCAAGCAGAGAACAAGGCTTGGTACATACTAAATGCCCATTTCAGAGCTGCCTATTGTTACTAACACTGCCTTTGCTTCCTCATTAGAAAACTGGGAACTGTATTGTGCACCCACTTTCCAAGTGACCTCCTACCCCCACCCCAGGTTTAATGGAAGAGCAATCAGTTTGCTGCGGAAGGCTGGCCTGGTAGATTGATATTTGACTTCCATCCTCCCATGCCCATCTTGCGAGTTCTTTCTTTAGGCCTGGTGGAGGTGCGAAGGGTCAGGGTCGCTGTGCCACGTTAGAAACGCGGGTACGTCAGGCTGTTAAAGGCTCATCCGGGCGACTCCGTGGGATGAGAAGCATGTGAACACGTTAATAGTAAACTCCAGCGCCGCGGCCAAAAGCCGAGGTCTGAGAGTGAGCAGAGAAACCTGGAGCACCGGGCCTCCCAGCGCTGACCAGGGCTCTGGGCCTCCTACAGTGCGCGTGACCTCCCCACTCCTGTGAAGGGCTGTGGCTCAGATGCGGACCGGGTGGATGGCTCCAGCCCTCCCCTACACGCCCAAGTACAGGAGCTTGGCAGGACGAGGTAACTAGTGCCCGGAGGCAGCAGCTACACCATTGGCACTGGAGCTTCGTGCAGGGCGGGTTCCCCCCGTGGCTGCCCTCACTCCTTGTTCCAGCGCCCGCACGCTGGCTTCAAGCGGAGCACTGTGGGCTGCATGACAGACGGAGCCCCCTGTCTGGCTCGCGAAGCCCAGCGGAACCTCCATCTCCTAACCCACGCCGCTTCCGCGCAGGCGCAGCCCTGAACGGGAGATTTTACGTTTTCCCCATGCCCACCGTCTCACGTTATATGAAACTTTCCGCCCAGTCTAGGACTGGGGATCAGGTAATAGCGGTCAGTTGTGGGTTCCCAGTTGCTCTTCCTTCTGAAGGATCCAAGAGGCAGTGGTTAAGAGTTTGATGTTTGGGATTTTGAACACTCAGGTCTCAACCCTGGGTCTATAATCTCCTACCTGTGTGTTTGAGCAAATCACTTAACCTCTCTGAACTTTAGTATCTTCATTTGTAAAATAGTAAAGACAACATCTATTTCACAGAGTGGCTATGAACATTGCAGGTCAAGCCTGGGTTCAGATCCCAGCTAGGCCACTTGCTTGAGTTAGTTAGCATCTCTATGCTTTTGTTTCCTGTGAAGCAGGGGGATCTGTGAAATAGGGATATTATAATATTTAACATCAATAACATCATACTTAAAGGGTCAGCATACGAATTAAGTGTGATGAGGCTGGCAGAGCATTCAGCCTAGCATGAAATAAATGCCCAAAGTTTAAAGCATCTCAGTGTCCTCTGCTTTGGAATGCTGGGTAAATAGAATTTTAAAAATCTCAGCTCTCTCCTCCCACTTTTTTTCCTCTTTGGAGAGAAACAAGATGCAAAGATGTATGTCAGTGTGTGGGGTGGTAGTGCCTGGAGAGTTGGAAGGAAGTAGCTTGTGGCAGAAAGTTAGCGGACCCTTGTGGAAGTTGAATGCCTGTCCTCCTGGCCTTTTCTCTTTAGCGTTTAGTTACAAGGTAAAATAGTTGAAAAGGCAGAGAAAAGGGACTTGGAACATGGAAGACACTCAACGAATGTTTCTTGAACAGAAAATGACATTTCAAAAATCAAGGAGACAGAGAGTCTGTCTGAAATGGGAATGGAGACCCAGAGTTGGGATTGACTGCCATCTCTTGGTGCCAGGTTGCTAGTAGGCATTTGGGGCTCTATAGGAGCATTTCTGTGTGACTTTATGTTATAGATCTCAGGAAGGGGGGGTGACATTACTCTAGAAGAAAAGACTCTGAGGACAGGAGGAGCCAGAGGTTGCATCCCCTTGCGTATAGAGGAAGAGCACAACCCAACAACAGACACGGAGTAAACCTGACTCAAGAGAAGTTAGAGAAGTAAAACTCAGGTGAAGAGAAGAAAAGAGAAACGATATGGACTATCTTGGGGCAAACTAGGCCTCCAGTATAGGGTTGGACTCTGTATATCCCTCAAACCTTGGAAATTCAATTTGGAGCCCCAAACCCTAAATTTGCAGACATCTCCTAATTATCTTCACATCTTAGACCCTCTCAAAGTAGAGAAGCATACCTGCATCACCAAATGCCCCATCATTTTCCCCTCTCCTTCAACACAGTATCATCCTTCTTTTCTGTTCTTCATAGATAATAAAATAATGGACAATGATATTTTACCCATCAACTAAGAGGACATCCAAGAAAACATGGCCTGAAACAGCATTCAAAATGATGTTCTTCTGCTTTTTTTTCCCCTGAGGGCAGAGAATGCTGATACAGCAGCAACCTGGGGTATTTCGTAAAGGTCTAGCTCTTAGTCCGCTATCCTGAGTAAAAGGTTCCATTAGCAAAAAGGAGAATAAAATAAAACCAATTCCTCAGTATTCTACCCTGGGGGCAAAGGAGACATTGGTGAGAAGGTGCCACAACTTGGAAAAAGATTTATTTTTCCTGGCCATAAATCTCATCCCTTGTTCCTCTGCCCAACGAAGCATGATAAAGTCCTTTTCCATAAAGTATTCAGTATTAGAGCCACAAAGCTCCCCCAATCAGTAGCCATCTGCTTCTACCATAACTGCTGCTCCCGAAGCAGGGAAAGCAGCAGCAGAGAAAGGGCACCACTGTTAGGCTGCTGGACAAATGAGGAGCCTGAATAGCTTTGGTTTTCCTTGTGTATCTGTATCTATAGAGACAGGAGAAGAAAGGCTGCATTATATTGATACAACAATTGTAAAACAAAACATGGAAGAGGCATCTAAAGGGCAATATCGCATGCATCAGGGGTCCTCAGATAAAAGGGCACTAACAGATTTATAGAAACCTTTAATTGGTTTTCAATTGAAAGCTAAAGAGGCCAGGGTGTAGCTGTGAAGAGTGGCAAAGTGCTCTCCTTCAGCCCTCTGGAGGCGTGATCGATTTCATGAGCGGAGAAAAGAGGAGACCCTACCCGCCCAGAGCTGCTGCTTCTTTGAGGGCAGGGAGCAACTCCACATTAGTAACTTTCCTTTTTGGCCAGAGAGTTAACTGATCTGATCTTAACAGTCTCTCTCTCTCTCTCTCCCCCCCCACCCCCACTTCTCTCTCTCCCCTCTCTTCCTTCCTCCCTCATTTCTTCCCTTCTTTCTTCCCTCTTTCAGACCAGTAGGTAAGTGGAAAGAGGAAGGAAAGGATGCAAAAGTAAATCTAACATTCCAATTCTGGAAAAAAAACAGGCTCCTAATAAGGCCCAGACTTTAAACCTGTTTACCCACTAGTAGGGAGGCCTCTGAAAGAAACAGGAGTCTGACTCTTATCCTACCCCAGCCTTCCTTTTCTCCATTATTATACCAAACCAGTCCTTCCTTTTCTATACCAAACGGGAAAAGCTAAGCGTCACAGGAGTCTCTCCACTTAGTGCAGTGAGAAGTTTTCCCTTGTGCCCACCGGGTTTATTTCAGAGTGGATCTCTCCATTCAGCCAGTACCAAGCGCCTTTTCCTTAACCCGTTCCTGCGCAGCGCCGCAGCGACGGTGGCCCCGGCCACAGTGCCCACCCATGCAGCAGCCTCGGACGTCCGTCTGTCTGTTCCTAAAGCTAATTTATTGGCCGGACCCTCCATTATCACTTTCGGCTTCCTAATTAATCAACGATAAAAGGCAATGACGCAAATTACGATTATGAGGGAACTGGAAGATGGTTTTGAATAAAATGGGAGAGGGGAAATATGATTAATTGAACGACATGATAGTGAAATCTCAAGTGCGAGAAACAGGCCCCAAGAGATCAAACTCTGAACTCATCCGTATGGCAGGTGAGCCCCTCCAGTTGTCCTAGTGCCCTCGCAAGGGGACAGCCCCTAAATTAAGTCACATGGGTCCTAAGCCTTCGGAAGAGACAGAACTGGGTTCCCACTCCAGCTCCCAACTACACTGTGCCTGAGGCCCTTCCTCCAATCCTACCCCTTTCTCAATCCCCATCACTCACTCTGCCGCCGCCCCTGTCGACTTTCCGGGCTCCTTGCCGGTGAGTCCACTCCACCTCAGGACCGCATTTTTATTGAAGTGTTCCCTAGTATTTCGCTAATGAGCCGCGGGTCTCCTCAGTTTCCCTTCTGTCCTTGCACATTCCTCTAGCGAGGCTAACTCTGTGAAATTGCAGGAAAACAAGTCTAGTAGGTCAGAGATCGCATTTGCTCGTGTAAGGGATTAATAAAGCTCTTGTCTGATGCTGCTTTTTAGAATTACGTTCGGGATTAAAAGACAGACTCAACACAGGCACACATTTTGCATCCGCTGGTCGTTGTGATTAATTTTTCCGAGGGGATTTGGGCCGGGAGCTTACGGAACGTGCTCTCTGGGTCTAAAACCCGACGACCTCGGCGCACGGGCGAGCGGAGGGTCTGGGGGCACTGTGGGCACGCGCCAGAACACTGGGGGATTAGAGAGGACATCGGACGGGCCCGGAGATGCCAGCCACTGCGGCCTTTCAATGTGCCTTCCCTCCCCTTCCCCACCCCCAGCGCAACTGCTTCTGAAAAAAAACGGTGAAGGCTGTTCAGGGAGGCTGTCTTTAGGGTTCTGGAGAGCGGTAGAGAGGGAGAGAAAGGGGGGTGGAGAGAGAGAGAGAGAGAGAGAGAGAGAGAGAGAGAGAGAGAGAGAGAGAGAGAGACTCTTGACTGTCATGACTTTTCGGTGGGAGAAAGGGGCTCAGTACTAAGCCAGTGAACTTCAAGCATCCGTCTTGCAAGGGAAATCCCCAGCTCTGCATTCCAGGGAAGCGCTGCTCCAAATGCATAACTCACCCCCCAGTCAAACAGTCGCCGTGCCCTGTCCCTCGAAAAGAATGACTTCTACCTCTGAGAGCTGCCATTCTCAGGGCTGCTTTCGCGAGCACCCAGGGAGGCACCTAAGGAGAGGAGCCAGAGCCAGAGTCTGAGCTTGAAACACGTCCATCCCCTCCACACTACCTCCCGGCGGGCGACAAACCCTTCCCCCACGCCAGTGATCAGAAAAGAGAAGGAAAAGTGTCGGGGTGCAAGCGGGGAGGGAGGGGGAAGTAAGACAACAAGGTCAGAGATAAAGATAGACGAAGAGAGGGAGAGGGAGAGGGAGAGAGAGAGAAGCAAAAAGGAAACGAGAGAGGAATACAGTTAGAACTGAGAAAAATGAGGAAGGGGTGGCAGCGGTGGGCGGAGGGCATTACCGCTTTCCAGCGGAAGGGGGCATCTTTGCGGCCGAGGGACCGTTCCCCGGGGCGGGGGCGGAACGCCCCGGCAAAGCCAACCCGGTAGCACCGGCCCCTGGGTGCTGGCGCCCCCTTCTGGCTGCTGTGCGGCCGCTCCCTGCTTCTCGCGGGTGCTCTGGTCCAGAAACTGTTGCGCCCTCCGCGCCCAGATGAAGGGGCAGGGGGGAGGAAGGTCAATAAAGAGAGAGGGTTGGGTGCCGGCACGCTCAGGCTCCTCCTTCCCCACCCTGCGTCTGCCCCGTGGCTTCCTTACCTGGGGATTGTGGGGCTCCTTCCCCGTGAGCGCAGCTACTGCGGGCCCCTCGGCGGCCGCGCTCCCACCCCAATCCAAGCCTGCCGAGGAGCCCATCCGCCTCGCGAAATGGCCCCGGTCTCTGCTGCAGCAGCTGAGAGGGAGGGAGCGACCGCCGGCTGCTGCCGGGCGGCGTCTGGGGGCCGCGAGCCGAGCGCAAGGAGCCGCCATCTGGAGCCTAGGCAGCGGGCGGGGGTGGGGGTACAAGAGAAGGGGCCAGGCGGCTCGGCCCCAGGAGGGCGCAGTGCAGGGCTCTGGCGTGGGAGTGGCGCCCAGTCGCCCCAAGTACTGCGTGTGTGTCGCCAGAGGGGTGGTGTGGCGGGTGGGGGTGGGGGTGTGTGAGGGTCATGGCCCCTGGGGAGGAGGAGCGGAGGCCTGCCCTTCTCAAGTCCCACGGATTACGGGGCAGCCCGGTATCCGCAGGTTTAGCGAAAGAGAGAGGACCATCCTGGCAACCACCAGCCTCCTCCAGTCATTCTCCCTCTGGGGATGGAGAGCTGGGTGGGCGAGGACAACCTAAGCACTCCTACACGCTCACGCACACGCTGTCCGTCAGAAGTGGTTTGCTCATTTTCCTCTCTTCCCACTTTGTCCATCCCACTCCAGGAAACATTCCTCCCCAAACGGTACGGATTTTTGGACTACTCCACCTTAAGACAGCTACTTCAGCCAGAACGTGGGACAGGCACTAACAGGATATCACCCTTGGGGATAAACACTCTCCCGTTTCCTGTGTACGGTGGAAGAGGAAAGAACAGAAGCTGCCAAAGGGGTGGGGTGTGGGAAGTTCATCCTTGCACATTCAGACTAGGAAAGAAGAGAATATTAGGGACGGGAATGGGAAGTGTAGTTTTTCCCCTTTCTTCCTTTCATTTCAGATCCCATTAGTGCTTTTATTTCTTTAATTTTGAAAGCTATTTCCCTTTCCTGAATCTGGATGCAGTCAGGGAGCGAACTCAAGGAAATGATGAGCATGGAGGAGAGCCAGAGGACAGGGGATATGTCCTGGGAACTCAAACTCTCCTGCTTCGCCACTGTCTCCGAGAGAGATGCCCTGAGCCTTGGCCCAATATAAAGGGAGCTGATTGGGTGTATGGGTGGTGGCGGGTGGTCTGAATAAGAAGTAAAATAAGGAAAGCCAGATCTACTCCCATCCCAAAGCATTAAAAGACACCCCTCCCTACCCCCCAGCTGTCTTGTGTCCGGCAGAATGGCATTATGTAAAAGATCTGGCATGTCACCCAGTGGCACATCTGGTAGGTGTAGATGGCATTCATTAGCACGGGGCTTCTACTCTGCAGCATGCCAAAGCTCTGACAGAGATGCCCGCTGCCAATCATTCATTGGCTGCCAATCCCCAAGCGCGGCCTGGCGGGATGGCTTCCTTCCACCCTGGCACCAGGAGTGGAGGAAACAATGTGTTGAGATAGAAGAGATCAAAGTGGAGCTGAGGATGCGAGGCACCCAACAGATGTATCCCGTGAGGAGATAACGGTGCTAAGAGTCATTTAGCAAGAAAGCATATGCAGGATCTCAGGAGGGAGGCTTGGGCAGGGGGTCTTCTTGCCTAGGACTGAGCTGAAGGAAAAGCAGGGAGCCCTTTCAGAAACCTGAAAGTTGAGGTTGCTTCTCTAAAAACACACAAAGACCAAAACCTCAACCCCCTAAGTTTAGGATTTCCCTCTGTCTTTGGTTTGTCACTTGTATCTCTTTTTATCTAAAAACCTAACTATCTCTGTAAAGGTCAACCTTTGTCATGTTTTTTTTCTGAGGATCAAGATGAAGAGCACCTTCCTGTTTTAAATTTTGCATAATTCTCGTTAGCCTGGTAATTTGGGGGCTAAGGGGAGGAAGATTGTCAGGCTATCTTCAGTGCATCGTAAAAGGCAAAGGTCTTATTTCCATTCTTAGCTTTTCAGAGGGGATAAAGATGAACAAAGGAAAGCAAGGAAATTATTAAAATGGCAAAGGATGATTAAACACAAAATCCAGGATAGAGATTGCCTTTGAGGTTGGTCTTTTTCTTAGGCTAGGTGGCAATTAACAAAGTGTTCAATGTATTGTTTTTCTTTGTGCCATACACATATTTTACATTCCTTTTATCCTTTCACAATTTAATAAAACAACAACAAAACTCAAGGTTTTGACAGTTTGTGGAATTTGGTGTTTAAGTTGACTCTAACTTAAGCTCTTCAGTTTATATATATAATACATGTTTGTGTGTATTACCTACACAATTACACTCTTTTTAGTATATGTTATAAATTATTTGGGACATATACTACAAATTTATTCATACTTAATCTAAAATTGAAACTTTAGTGGGCCATTACATATATTTATTTGCTAAATCTAGCAACCGTGGATATGTTGGCTTATGGTTACAATATAGCTGCTGTAATTCCAAGCATCAAACCATTGTTTTAAACATGAAGAAAGGAACAGGGGCAAAGAGCTGTGGTTTGCTTAATCAATGAAAGGAATACTCTCACTTTCATTAGGCAGACCTGGATCACCTGGCCACATATACATGCAAAAGAGTCTGGGAAAATTAGCCTTTAAAGTATAAAAAGATAGGGATAAGGGACTGGGGATGGTTGTTGGGTTGCAATCAAGGGTGTCAGACAAAGAAACTGAAGATCAAAGAAGAGTTCATGTTAACATCAAACAAGACTATAGCTTATCAAGTTTTGTCATCGCTTTAAATAGAAGTTTTCTGTTTTCATTATAGTGATTAAAGGGATACTGTTCTTGAGTTTAGCAGTTTCTTTGTGAATTTTATCAAATATTTCAAAATAAGGGCTTGGTCTTAATATGTTCAGAAGACGGCTGATGTAAAATTTATCTTATATTTAGATGAAATTAGTATTTGCATTAGTAATATAATTAGAATGTACTTACAAATTTAAGTGAAACAAAGAAAATGACTCATGGTGTTACAAGGCCTGGGATTTGAATTCCCATTCTACGACTCATTGGGTGTGTGACTTTGGGTATTTTATTTATCTAAGTAATATTTCCCCATTTATAAAATGGGTTAATGTTGATGCCTTGAGGGGTTTCATGAGGTTTGGAAGTCATGATACACATAGAAGGTTTTAAAATATGGCAATTCTCAGAGACCCAAGAGGAAACAGATTTCAGCCTAAATGAATCATATTAAGAGATGAGTAGTCTCCCTGTACCTGTAGTTCTGCTTTCTGCAGTTGGAAAATAGGTGAGTACAGTATGATAAGATATTCTGAGAGTGAGAGAGAAAGGAAGACCACATTTTCATAACTTTTATTACAGTGTGTGATGGTTAATACTGTCAACTTGATTGGATTAAAGGATACAAAATATCGATCCTGGGTGTGTCTGTGAGGGTGTTGCCAAAAGAAATTAACATTTGAGTCAGTGGGCTGGGGAAGGCAGATCCGGCCTTAATCTGGTGGGCACAATCTAATCAGCTGCCAGCAAATATAAAGCAGGCAGGAAAAACGTGAAGAGGAGAGACTGACGGAGCCTCCAAGCCTACATCTTTCTCCTGTGCTGGATACTTCCTGCCCTTGAACATCAGACTCCAAATTCTTCAGTTTTGGGACTGGACTGGGGTCTCCTTGCTCCTCAGCTTGCAGACAGCCTTTTGTGGGACATGTGATTGTGTAAGTTAATACTTAATAAACGGCCGGGCGCGGTGGCTCAAGCCTGTAATCCCAGCACTTTGGGAGGCCGAGATGGGCGAATCACGAGGTCAGGAGATTGAGACCATCCTGGCTAACACGGTGAAACCCCGTCTCTACTGAAAAAAAAAAAAAAAAAAAAAAACTAGCTGGGTGAGGTGGCGGGCACCTGTAGTCCCAGCTACTCCGGAGGCTGAGGCAGGAGAATGGCGTAAACCCGGGAGGCGGAGCTTGCAGTAAGCTGAGATCCGGCCACTGCACTCCAGTCCGGGCGACAGAGCGAGACTCCGTCTCAAAAAAAAAAAAAAAAAAAACTTAATAAACCCGTGTGTGTGTGTGTGTGTGTGTGTGTGTATGAGGCAAGGAGTTTACTGACTCTATACATAATACCTATGACCATATGTGAACAAGGAACATAATGAAGGTGGTTGGTTGCTCCTAAGTTCAGTGGACAAAATGACGAAAGAAATGATGAACTCAGGGATTCTGTCTCCTGGCTTCAGAAGCAGATACTGAGTTTCAAATCTGCTAAGCTTGCACTAAGTGAGAATCTTATCTCCTGTAGAGAAAGAGCTAAAATTGTGAAAAAACAGATGCAAGCTCTTATCATGCGAGTGGCTGACCTGCAATGAAAAATGCATGCACAGCCTTGCCAGGTGTCTACTGTTAAAGTGAGGGCATTGATTGGAAAATAATGGGCCCCCGGAACTTGGAATGGGGATGTGTGGGAGGACCCTGATGAAGCTGGGGACACTGAGTTTGTAAACTCTGATGAACCTTTTTGCCAGAAGAAACAGATTCCCTATCCACAGTAGTGGCAACATCCCCTCCCCAACCCAGGCAGCTATCAACTTTTCCACTTTTGTCTGAGGAGATAAATCCTGTGCTGCCTGAGGCAACAGTGATGGCCTCCCCTGAGGCAGTTATCAGGCAAGATAATGTTGATTCTCCTCAGCAGCCCCTCCCAACTCTTTTGTTTGCTTCTAGACCTATAACTAGACTGACGTCCTGGAGGGCCCCTAGAGGTGAGGTTGAGAGTGTGACCCATGAGGAGGGACATTATACTCGAAAAAGAACAGTTTGAGTTCTCTAATTTATATAAACAGAAATCTGGAGAACAGGCATGGATATTAAGGGTATGGGATGATGGTGGAAGAAACATAGAGTTGGATCAGGCTGAATTTATTGATTTGGCCCACTAAGTAGGGACTCTGCATTTAATATTGCAGCTTGGGGAGTTAAAAAGTTTCAATAGTTTATTTGCTTGGGTAGCTGAAATATGGATTAAAAGTGGGATTCCAGCCCACTGCTAGTGAGCTGGAAATGCCTAATCTCCATTGGTTTGACATAGAGGAAGGGATCCAAAGGCTTAGGGAGATTGGGATGATGGAGTGGGTTAGTCACTTTTGATCTACTCATCCCAGCTGGGAGGGTCCAGAAGGTATACCCTTGACCAATGCCTTGTGAAATAGATTTGTGAGGGCGGCACCTGCATCTTTGATAAGCCCAGTAATTGCTCTTCTTTATATGTCAGATCTGACAGTGGGAAACGCAGTAACTCAACTGCAAAATTTAAATACAATGGGAATAATTGAATCCCAAGGTGGCAGGGGCCAAGTGGTAGCCCTCAATTGTCAAAGGCAAGGTGGATATAGCTACTGCTATGGATGGCAGAGGCAAAGCAGCAATCAGAATAGTCTGACTTGTGTAGAGCTCTGAGCTAATTAATCACAGTGTTCCTAGAAGTGAAATTGATAGGAAGCCTACTGTGTTCCTATTTAATTTATGCAAGCAGAAATCTTCTAGGTCGAGTGGACAAAAGACTAATTTGAATTATAAAAACAGAGAATCATGACCCCTCAGTCAATTTCAAGACTTGGGCCAGTTTACAGAGCCAGAACTCCTTGAATGAAGAGGAGGCCAGGTATCCTTGAGGAAGGACCCCACTGCATTACCAACAGTTTATGCAGTGAATCTTTCTCCCATCCTTCCCCAAGGAGACCTCCAGCCTTTTACCAGCATAACTGTGCACTGGGGAAAGGGTAATGATCAGACATGTTAGGGACTATTGGACACTAGCTCTCAGCTGACGTTGATTCCAGGGGCCCCAAAATGTCATTGTGGTCCTCCAGTTAAAGTAGGAGCTTATGGAGGTCAGGTAATTAATGGAGTTTTAGCTCAGGTCTGACTTACAATGGGTCCAATGGGTTCCCGGACTCATCCTGTGGTCATTTCCCCAGTGCCAGAATGCATAATTGGCATAGATATACTTAGCAGCTGGCAGAACCCCCACATTGGCTCCCTGACTGGTAGAGTGAGGGCAGTTTTGTTGGGAAAGGCCAAATGGAATCCATTAGAGCTGCCTCTACCTAGAAAACTAGTAAACAAACAAACAAAAAATATTGCAACCCTGGAGGGCTTGTGGAGATTAGTGCCACCATCAAGGACTTGAAAGACACAGGGGTGATGATTCCCACCATATCCCCATTTGACTCTCCCATTTGGCCTGTGCAGAAGACAGATGGACCTTGGAGAAAAACAGTAGATTGTTGTAATCGTAACCAAGTGGTGACTCCAATTGCGGCTGCTGTACCAGATGTGGTTTCATTACTTAAGCAAATTAACACATCTCCTGATACCTGATATACAGCCATTGACCTGGTAAATGCCTTTTCTCCATTCCTGTCCACAAGGCTCACCAGAAGCAATTTGCCTTCAGCTGGCAAGGCCAGCAATATACCTTTACTGTCCTACCTCAGGGGTGTATCAACTCTCCAGCTTTGCGTCACAATCTCATTTGGAGAGATCTTGATTGCTTTTCACTTCCACAGGATATCACACTGGTCCATTATATTGATGACATTATGGTGATTAGATCCAGTGAGCAAGAAGTAGCAAACACACTGGACTTAATGGTGTGACGCTTGTGTGCCAGAGGATAGGAAATAAATCCAACTAAAATTCAGGGAACTTTTACCTCTGTAAAATTTCTAGGCGTCCAGTGGTGTGGGCTCTGTTGAGATATTCCTTCTAAGGTGAAGGATAAGTTGGTGCATTTGGCCCCTCCTACAACCGAAAAGGGACACAATGCTTAATGGGTCTATTTGGATTTTTGAGGTAACACATTCTTCATTTGGGTGTGTTATTCCAGCCCACTTATTGAGTGACCCAAAAGGCTACCAGTTTTGAGTGAGGTCCAGAACAGGAGAAGGCTCTGCAATAGGTCCAGGCTGCTGTGCAAGCTGCTCTGCCATTTGACCCACATGACCCAGCAGATCCAATAGTGCTTGAGGTGTCTGGCAGATAGGGATGCTATTTGGAGCCTTTGGCAGGCCCCTGTAGGTGAATCACAGTGGAGGCCTCTAGGATTTTGGAGCAATGCCCTGTCATCTTCTGGAGATAACTACTCTCCTTTTGAGAGATGGCTCTTGGCCTGTTACTGGGCTTTGGTGGAAACTGAATGTTTGACTATGGGTCATCAAGTCACCATGCAACCTGAACAGCCTTTCATGAACTGGGTGCTTTCTGACCCATCTAGCCACAAAGTGGGTTGTGCACAGCAGCATTCCATCATCAAATGGAAGTGGTATATATCTGATCAGCCTTGAGCGGGTCCTGAAGACACAAGCAAGTTACATGAGGAAGTAGCTTAAATGCCCATGGTCTCCACTCCTGCCATCCTGCCTTCTCTTCCCCAGCCTGCACCGATGGCCTCATAGAAAGTTCCCTATGAGCAGGTGACAGAGGAAGAGAAGACAAGGGTCTGGTTCACAGATGGTTCTGCACAATATGCAGGCACCACCCGAAGGTGGACAACTGCAGCACTATGGCCCTTTCTAGGACATCCCTGAAGGACAGTGGGTGAAGGGAAATCTTCCCAGTAGGCAGAACTTTGAGCAGCCCACCTGGCTGTGCACTTTGCATGAAAGGAAAAATGGCTAGATATGCAATTACATACTGATTCATGGAATGTAGCCAATGGTTTGGCTGGATGGTCAGGGACTTGCAAGAAGCATGATTGGAAAACTGGTGATAAAGAAATTTGGGGAAGAGGTATGTGGAAGGACCTCTCTGAGTGGTCAAAAACCATGAAGATATTTGTATCCCATGTAAGTACTCAGCAACGAGTGACCCCAGCAGAGGAAGATTTTAATAACCGAGTGGATATGATTACCTGTTCTGTGGACACCATTCAACCTTTTCCCCAGTCACCCCTGTCATCGCCCTATTGGGCCCATGAAGAAAGTTTCCATGGTGGCAGGAATGGAGGTTATGCGTGGGCTCAGCAACGTGGACTTCCACTCACCAAGACTGACCTGACTGTGGGCACTGCTGAATGCCCAATTTGCCAGCAGCAGAGACCAACACTGAGCCCTCAATATGGCACCATTCCTCAGGGTGATCAGCCAGCTACCTGGTGGAAGGTTGATTATATTGTACCTCTTCCATCATGGAAAGAGCAGAGGTTTGTCCTCACAGGAATAGGCACTTAATCTGGATCTGGGTTTGCCTATACTGCATGCAATGCTTCTGCCAAGGCTATCATCTGTGGACTAACAGAATGCCTTATCTGCCATCACAATATGCCACACAGCATTGCCTCTGATGAAGGCACTCACTTTACAACTAAAAAAGTGTCACAGTGGGCTCATGCTCATGGAATTCACTGGTCTTAGCATGTTACCCATCATCCTGAAGCAGCTAGATTGATAGAATGGTGTAATGGCCTTTTGAAATCACAATTACAATGCCAACTAGGTGACAATACTTTGCAGGGCTAGGACAGAGTTCTCTAGAAGGCCATGTATGCTCTGAATCAGTGTCCAATATGTGGTTCTGTTACCCCCATAGCCAGGATTCACAGGTCCAGGAATCAAGGGGTGTAAATGGAAGTAGCACCACTCACCATCACCCTAGTGATCCACTAGCAAAAGTTTTGCTTCCTGTTCCCATAACCTGGTGTTCTGCTGACCTAGAGGTCTGAGTTTCAGAGGGAGGAATGCTGCCACCAGGAGACACAACAACAATTCCATTAAACTAGAAGTTAAGATTTCCATCTGGACACTTTTGGGTCTTCCTACCTTTAAGTCAGCAGAATAAGAAGGGAGTTACAGTGTTGGCTGGGGTTATTGACCCAGACTATCATGATGAAATCAGTCTACTACTCCACAACAGAGGTAAGGAAAGAATATTCATGGAATACAGGAGATCCATTAGGGTGTCTCTTAGTATTACCATGCCTTGTGTTTAAGGTCAGTGGGAAAGTACAACAGCCCAATCCAGGCAGAACTACAAATGGTCCAGACCCCTCAGGAATGAAGGTTTGGGTCACTCCACCAGGAGAAAAAACATGACCTGCTGAGGTGCTTGCTGAAGGTAAAGGGAATACACAATGGGTAGTAGGAGAAGGTAGTTATAAATACTAGCTATGACCACTTGACCAACTGCAGAAACGAGGACTGTAACTGTCATGAGTATTTCCTCCTTCTTTTGTTAAAAATATGTTTGTGCATGTATACACTTATACTGAGAAGGAAATATCATCAGTTCAAAACGTGAAAGAAGCTTTCTGGGAAACTTCTTTGTGATCTGTGAATTCCTCTCACAGAGTTACAGCTTAGTTCCCAGGAAGCAGTTTGCTAACACTCTTTTCGTGGAATCTGCAATGTGAAATAAAATCTTCATTTTATTTCCTTTTCCTTTATCATGTGACATAAGAATAATTGACTTCATATCAGCATTTAAATATTGTTAACTTTATCTAATAGTATTTGGATGAGGTTATTGGTGCATTTCCAGTTGTACAAGACAGTTGTATTATTTTACACGTAACTATGACCTTATTATTGTCTTTATTTGAAGATTATGTGTGAGCTCAGGAGATCTATGTGGGTTCAAGTTGACAAGGGGTGGACTTGTGATGGTTAATACTGAGTGTCAGCCTGATTGGATTGAAGGATACAAAGTATTGATCCTGGGTGTGTCTGTGAGGGTGTTGCCAAAAGAGATTAACATTTGAGTCAGTGGACTGGGGAAGGCAGATCCACCCTTAATCTGGTGGGCACAATCTAATCAGCTGCCAGAAAATGTAAAGCAGGTAGAAAAATGTGAAAAGGAGAGACTGGCCCAGCCTCCCAGCCCACATGTTTCTCCCGTGCTGGATGCTTCCTGCCCTCTATCATCGGACTCCAAATTCTTCAGTTTTGTGACTCCGACTATCTCTCCTTCCTCCTCAGCTTGCAGACAGCCTATTGTGAGACCTTGTGTTTGTGTAAGTTAATACTTAATAAATTCTCATATTACGTATATGCATATGTGTGTATATATATATGGGAGTTCACAGTATATTGTTATACGTGTTCTATTTTATCTTAGTTATTGTTCATCTCTTGTGGTGCCTAACTTATAAATCAGTTCTTTTCAGAGGTATGTACATATCAGAGAAAACATAGTATATACAGCATTTGGTATTATCTGTGATTTTAGGCATCCACTGGTAGTCTTGGAAATAATTGCCTCTTCCTCAGGTAAGGGAGTGCTACAAAGATGTAGACCAGGTGATGAGAACAAATGAGAGAGTGAGGGACACAAGAACTAGCATAACAAGAAGCTCTTAGGAGAGGAATTAGTGTTTCTACAGTCTGCTAAGGACCGGAACCTTGGAAGAAGGGCCCACTGAGAGATCTAGAGAAACAGCTACTGCCACAGAGGCAACGGTATAGCAAGGAGAGAACAGGGAAGAAATAACTCATCTTTTCTCTTCTCACATGCTCCGATTTCATGTTGATGCCTTCCAATGGCCTAACCCAACTGGAAACTAACTAACCAGCAAGGTTCTGGAGCATGCTAACAAATCTGCTTGGGTCAGCCTCTGGCAATATAGAGCCAGGAGAGAAGGATAGAGACTGAATTTTGGAGAGACATGGAGAATAACCATCACATTACTATTATTATTCACAAATAGAATTATCTGAGAACTCTTTCTGAAAACATCTTTTTCATGCGCAATTTCAACTGGAAGTAAAAACTTAATGGGCTTTGTAAACTTAAGCATCCAAACTTTTAAAGAATCATTTCTCAGAGCCCTCTGGCTGGAACATTCCTAGTAGCATTTACAAAGGGTTTCCAGAAGTCTTGGGAGGCTTTGCAAGCCAAAATCTGGAAGAATTTGAGAGTATGCTTTTATTGACTTCCTTTGGGCATCCCCAGGTATCTCATCATTTGGTGGTTTCCTGTGTCAGCACCAGTCTTGCTATGCCTGGTTAGTCACTTGCTGATTGTTTTCAAGGAAGCCAGCCAGGCTTCAACAAAGGGTGACTACCTCATAACAAATCAGCCACACAGCAGTAAGAACTCCTACTAATGGCTTCCCTTGAATTCACAGACTGTGTAGATTTTAGATTGAAGTAACATTTTCTCTTTCCAACTTTGCCATCCTTATCTCTTCCTCGTGAACCTGAGCTAACCCATAGACCAAATAATGGAAGAGGACAGTGGTGGAGAAGCATGCTCTCTTCCTTGAAGCCTTAGATTAAAATTATACTCAAGGCCAGTTGTTATGGTTCATGCCTGCAATCTCAGTGCTTTGGGAGACTGAGTTGG
Source organism: Rhinopithecus roxellana (assembly GCF_007565055.1). Taxonomy (NCBI): domain Eukaryota; kingdom Metazoa; phylum Chordata; class Mammalia; order Primates; family Cercopithecidae; genus Rhinopithecus; species Rhinopithecus roxellana. Next base: position 55,345,404 of record NC_044550.1, read on the forward strand.
GAGGATAACTTGCAACCAAGAGCTCAGGATCAGGCTGGGCAACATAGCAATATTCTGTCTCTACAATAAGTAAGTAAGTAAGTAAGTAAGTAAGTAAATAAATAAATAAATAATAAATAAATAAATAAATAAATAAAATTATCTGATTGTGGTGGCATGTGCCCGTAGTCCCAGATACTTAGGAAGCTGAGGTTGGAGGATTGCATGAGCCTGGGAGTTCAAGACTGCAGTAAGTTAAAATTGTGCCACTGCACTCCAGCTTGGGCAAAAAAGCAAGGCCCTAACTCTAAAAAGAAAATTATAGCCAATATCAGAGTCTTGAGTATTCACTGTAAACAGCCCAAACAAAAGCCTGATTTCTAAATGTCCTAGAAACTAAGAGTGTTGAAACTTGAGAGGACTGATAATAAAGTTGGAAGTCACTGTTTTAATGGAGAGAGACAGAGTTAACTATAGGAAAACTGAAAATTAGGAACGGAAAGCAAAGATGAGTCTTGTAAGTAACATATATAGCTAAACAATAAATACAAGTGAAATAGATTGACTTCTAGAATGGCAGTGTGGGAAACTCTGCTGAGCCACTCCTCAGTGAAACTGGTGAAAATTGCGTATAAAGAAACAACCATTTAAATGCTCTGGAAATGGTCCTAAGGGCAAACGGCAAATAAAGAAATATCTACTCAAGGAAATCTATGAATATCTGGCAAGAGAGGTGAGTCTGTGACATTTGAATTGAAACTACTTGTTCCTCCCAGCTCAGTGAGCCAGAGACTCTACTCTAGACCGCTGCAGGCAAGAATATGACTCTCTATATTCCCCAGGTGACAGCTGCAGGGCTTTCGCTGCAATAGGACATAACTTGCGCTTTTTTGGTTCTGCCCCTGGCTGCCTGTTGCTAAGGCTAAGTCTTAGGTGAATACAATTGGGAGGAGGAAGCTTCCTTCTCCCACACAACCCTTTCTTGTAGAAAGGAAGTTCTACCCTGGGTGTGGTGCATTGAGAATGAAAGAACCTTTGCAAAAATTATGACAGTGAGATAAATGTAACCTAGCTGACACTGTCATGCTTCTAACTTAAAAAACTAACTGTTTACTCATTCCTGGGCATAGGTGGAGCTAATTGTGGAAGGAATTTAGTTTATAGTTTAACTTTGAAGAAAGGATAATATTCTCTCCAAAAATTTGACCCCCTCTGGGGACTGAAACCACCTTTGTAAGACTAATGAAAGACCAAAAGCTTAGGATTATGAGTGGGGAATGAATTAAGCTAAGATGTAGATGTAGTTAAATGATAACCAGCCACAGTTCCGAAGGTGACAAGATTTGTAAGTTCTCTAATTGCTCTTATAGATAACAACAGTATTGTCAAAACTCAATATTGGTCTTTGACGTACTTTTCAGACTTTTGCATTTTGGCAGACCACTTGATGCCACCTGGATCTGTGACTCATACCAGGGAACTGGCTTAACCAGTCCTGTGACCCCCTACCCTGAGACTGACTCAGCACATGAAGACCATTTTGGATACACCTATGATTTCATCCTGAACCAATCAGCAGGACCTAATTCCTCACCCCCTGCCTACCAAATTATTCTTAGCTTCTGAGCTTTCAATACTTAAACTCTTTGCTCCAGTATCTGCTGTTTTCAGGGAATTGGCTTTTCTGGGCAGTGGGCAAATGAACCCACTGGGCTGTTATAGGAATACTAGATCCCTGGGAGGCTTTTCCTTGGCCTTTGAAGTAAAGTTCCACACTGTGAGTGGCAAGTTAAAAGACCTGCAAACTGCTGCTTCTCCACACTCCTCTCTCACCCCATCCACCAAGCATTCAGCTTTTAGAGCCATGGTATCACTCAGAGAGAAGCTTGTCATTGTTTCCACCCCCAACTCAGGAGCTCTAGCTCAGAAATTTTGCCTAGAGAATCAGGCCATAAAACAGGCAACTCCTTATCTCTTCCCAAGGGAGCCTACTTTATTCCAAACAAAGTGTAGATAATTTTAAACTTAAGGGCAGTCTGAAGAACAGTAGAAGTGTGGTGAAAAGCAATTGAGAAGAAATTTGGGGACCAAATGAAAATATAGCCTAGACTGTATGCCAGCTAGTTAGTAAGAGAGAACTGGGAAATAAGATAGCTGAGAGGAGCTCTCTTGGGGTTAATACAAATAGCAAACACTGATCTCAGAAACTTTCTCATATAAAGTGTCACAATATGATTAGATTTATTTGTATATCTTTTTTTTTTTTTTTTTTTTTTTGAGATGGAGTCTTACTCTGTCTCCCAGGTTGGAGTGCAATGGTGCAATCTCAGCTCACTGCAAACTCTGCCTCATGGGTTCAAGTGATTCTCCTGCCTCAGCCTCCTGAGTAGCTGGGATTACAGGTGCCTGCCACCATGCCCAGCTAATTTTCGTATTTTTATTAGAGACGGGGTTTCACCATGCCGGCCAGGCTGGTCTTGAACACCTGACCTCAGGTGATCCACCCGCCTTGACCCCCCAAAGTGCTGGGATTACAGACATAAGCCACCATGCCTGGACAATTAGATTTATTTGTAAAGAAAAAATTATGTTCCAAGGCAGTGTTGGAAACAATTAAGCAATAGGCCAGAAATTATAGAGTTTAACAGCTAGGAGTAATCAGGGAAAGGGTGGGAGGGAGTCTTACCAGTACCACTATCATCCCAGGATAATTGCTGGATACACTCAGAACTGTGCCTCCCTGATCAGAGAGCATCAGAAGCTTACAATGGTGTGTATGTTGAGAACTGAGGGAATGGAAGCCGGGGAATAGACTTCAACTAAAATAACAAAGCCCTCACTAAACAAATAAACAAGAAAATAATAATAGTAATCTTAGAGGGGGCAGGGTACCAGTTTCCAGAGTTGCTATGACATATTATCTAAAATGTCCAGTTTCTAACAACAAATTATGAACATGCAAAAGAATGGAAAAGTATGAATTGTATACTGTATGAAATACATGCAACAGAAGCTACTTATCAGAGTAAATTAAATCCAAAAGAAGAGATCATCAGACTTGATTTAAAAACATGCTCTAACTATATGTTGTCTGCCGGAGAAATTTTATATTCAAAGACATAAAGAGATTGAAAATAAAAGGATTTGAAAACATCAAAGACCAGGTGCAGTGGCTCATGCCTCTAATTCCAGCACTTTGGAGGTTGAGGTGGGCAGATCACTTGAGGTCGAGACTTTGAGACCAGCTTGACCAACATGTGAAACCCCATCTGTACTAAAAGTACAAAAATTAGCCAGGCATGGTGGCACACATCTGCAGTCACAGCTACTTAGGAAGCTGGGGCATGAGAATCGCTTGAAACTGGGAGGTGGAGGTTGCAGTGAGCCATGATGGCGCCACTGCACTCCAAACTGGGTGACTGAGTGAGATCCTACCAAAAAAAAAAAAAAAAAAAAAAAAAAAAAATTCAAGCAAACAACAACCACAGGAAAGCTGGAATGGCTGTAATAACTAAGTTAAACAGTTTTGCAGGATACAAAATCACTCTGCAAGAATAATTTGTATGTCTATACACTTACAATAAATAATATGAAAATAAGTAAACAATTTCATTCATATTAGCATCAAAAAGAATAAAATACACAGGAAAATATTTAACAAAGGAAGTGCAAAATTTACACCCTGAGTTACTACAAAATATCGTTAAAAGAAATTACAGAGGATTAAATAAGGGGAAAAACATACCATGGTCATGGATAGTAAGACTTAATATTGTTAAAATGGCAATATAGCCCATCTGATCTACAGATTCAACACAATTTTCATTGGAATCCCAGCTGACTTTGCTGACATTGATGGCTGACTCTAAACTTAATATGAAATTGCAAGGAACTCTGAATATCAAAACAAACCTGAAAAATAATAAATAAGGAGAGCTTATATATCTTCATTTCGAAACCTACTACAAAGCAATTGTAATAATGACAGAGTGATACTGGAACAAGACAAACATTTTTGTTTATTTGCATAGGTGCCATAGCAGAATATCACAGACTGGATGGCTTAAGCAACAGAAATGTATTCTCTCACATTTCTTGAGGCTGAAAGTCCAACATCAGGGTGTCATCAGGGATGGTTTCTGGTATGAACTTTCTTCCTGGGTTGCAGATGGCTGCCTTTTCACTCTCTTCTCCTGTGTGAGCATGCACTTGTGGTGTTTCTTCCTCTTCTTATAAGGATACCTGTCCTATTGGATTCGGATCCTACTTTTATGACCTCATTTAATCTTCATTACCTTCTTAAAGGCTGTATCTCTAAATATAGATGGGCTAGGGCTTCCATACATGTATATGGGGGGCAGGAAACACAATTCAGTACATAACACAATGCAACAGAATTGAGAATCCAGAATTAAACCCATATCTCCATGGCCAACTCATTTTGTGAACAGGGTCCTAAACCACTAATAGGGAAAGAATAATCTCCACAAATTGTTCTGGGACAGTTGGATATCCACAGGCAAAAGAATGAAACTAAACCCTTACCTCATATCATACACAAAAAGTAACTCAAAGTGGATCAAAGTTCTACAAACTGAATGTTCTTAGAAAACAACATAGAGGTAAAATCTTCATGATTTTGGATTTTGTAAAGAATTCTATAATATGACATTCAAATAAAAAGCAACAAAAAACACTGAGAACTTGCAAATCATATATTTCAGAAGAGTCTTATAGCTACAGTATAGAAAGAGCCCTTGCTACTCTATAATAAAAAAGATGCAATTAAAGAAAGAGCAAAATAATTTAAATAGACATTTCTCTAAAGAAGATTTAAAAGTGACTAATAGGCACTTGAAAAGATGCTCAACATTATTAGTAATGAGGGAAATTCAAATCAAAACCACAATGAGGTACCATTTCACACATACTAGGTTGGTTATAATAAAAAGGACAGATAATAACAAGTATTGACAAGGATGTGGCAGTTCTTCAGAAGGTTAAGTTATCTTATGATCCAGAAATTCTATCCTTAGATAACATATTCAAGGGAATTGAAAAGATATGTTCACACAAAAACTTGTATGCCCATGCTCATAGGATCACTATTCATAACTAAAAAGTGGAAACGACCCAAATAGCCATCAACCAATGAAGGAATAAACAGAATATCTTATAAGTATGCAACGGAATAATATTTACCCATAAAACCTAATGATATACCACCACATGCTGTGACAAGAATGAACCTTGAAAACATTATACTAAGGAAAATAAGCCAGACACAAACTGACAAATATTTTATAATTCTACTTGTATGAAGTACCTAGATTAGTCAAATTCATAGAGGCCAAAAGTAGAACAGTGGGGTGAGGAGGAAAGGAGAGTTATGGTTTAGTGGGTACAGAGTTTCTGTTTGAAACAATGAAAAAGTTCTGGAGATGGCTAGTGGTGAAGGTTGCACAACAGTGTGAATGTAGTTAATGCCACTGAACTGTACACTTAAGGAAAAGTGTTAAAATGGTAAATTTTATGTACGTATATTGTATCACAACTGCGCACATTATAGGTGAGAGAATATTTTTTGATGGGGTAAAAAGACATAATATATCTATAGTCTATCTAAAGTAGTGAAATACTTACTCTAAGTAGACTGTGCAAAACTAACATGCTATCTTATAAACCCTACTGCATTTGCTTAAAAGCTATACAAAAAGATACAATAAAAAACAGTGGATAAACCTAAATCATGAGCTAACACTTCACAACACTAGAATGGTTGTAAGAAAAAAATAAAAATAAGTATTGGCAAAGATATGGTAGGTAGTTCCTCAAAAAGTTAAACACAAAGTTACCATATAATCCGTAATACTAAAAATGCTTAACCTAAAATAGGAAAGAGAAAACAGAAGAACAGAAATGAGATACAGTGAACAGAAACAAATCATAAAATGGTAGCTCTAAATGCAAACATATCAATAATTATATTAAATGCAAATGTTCTAAACACACCAATAGAAAAGGCAGGGAAAAAAAAACCACTACAAAGCAAATTTATGCTGTCTACAAAATAGTATGTTCAAATATAATTTGATGTAGATCAATAGTAGAATGATAAAAATGAATACCTGGAAACATTAATCAATAGAGAGCTGCAGTGGCTATATTGATACCAATATACCAGGGATAAAGGGAACAGTATATAATGTTGAAAGAGTCAAATTATCAATAAGATAAAACCATCTTCAATCAGTTTGCACCTAGTAATAGTACATTGACTTACACAAAACCAAAATGGACGGAAGTTAAAAGGTAAATAGACTAATATACAATTATAATTGAAAACTAAAATACTATTTTCTCAGTAATATAATAACTAGTAGACCAAAAAACCAAGCAGGATATGGAAGAAAAAAGTATCACTATTGAGCAACTGGATCTAATTGGTATTTGTAGAACACTCCCCCAAACAACAGCAAAATATACATTTTTCCACATGTATATGGAACATTTACCAAGATACAGCATGTCCTGGAACATAAAAAAAAATTAACAAATTTAAAATATTTGAAATATATGAAGATGTTCTCTGACCACAGTGGTTATTAAACAAGAAACAAATATCAGAAAACTAACAGGAAAATCTCTAGACCCTTGGAAGTTAAATAACACACATTGAAATAACCCATGTATCAAAGCAGAAATCTCGAGAGAAATTAGAGAATATTTTGAAATGAAGAAAAATGAAAATACATAAATTGTTTTTGATGCAGCTAAGTCAGTGGTTGAATCAAAATGTATAACAAGATACATATATCAGAAAAGAAGAGGTCAGGTGCAGCGGCCCATGCCTATAATCTGAGCACTTTGGGAGGCCACACTGGGCAGATGGCTAGCGTTCAGAAGTTCAAGATCGGTCTTGGCAACATGACTAAACCCCATCTCAAGAAAAATACAAAATTAGCTGCACATGGTTATGTGTGCCTGTATTCCCAGCTACTTGGGGGCCAAGGCAGGAGGATTGCTTGAGCTTGGGAGATGGAGGGTGCAGTGAGTCCTGTTTGTGCCACACTCCCAGCCTGGATGACAAAGTGAGACTCTCCAAAAGAAAGAAAGAAAAAGAAAGAGAAAGAAAGAAGGACAGAGAGAGAGAGAGAAAGAGGAGAAAAAAGGACATTCTCAAAAAAAAAAAAAAAAATCTAAGCTCCCACCTTAAACTAGAAACAAGAAAAAAAAAAAAAAAAAACAAAAAACAAAAAAAACAGAAAGAAAGAAATAGTAAAAATAACCACATGAATTAAATGAATAAAAAGCAGAAACACAATAATCAATGCAAACACAAGCTGATTCCTTTAAAAGATTGATACAATTTAGAAAGCTCTAGCAAGATTTACAAAGAAAAAAGAAACAAGACACAAATTTCCAGTATCAGGAATAAAAGAAGGGACATCATGACTGACTTTGCAGGCTTTAAGAGGATACTAAGTTAATACTATGATAAATGCAACAAATCTGACATATTATGGGAAATCAAATTCCTTGAAAAATCTCAAATTACCAATACTTACCCAAGATGAAATACATAGCTGAGCAGTGCTACAGCTATTAAAAACTTGAATTCAAAGTTAAACAAAAAAATCTTTCCGAAAAAGAAATCTTTATGCTTAAGTGTCTTAACTGTTAAATTTCACTAAATGTTTAAAGGAGATATTACACTAATGCTAGTTAAATTCTACTAAATTTTTGAAGGACATATAACACTAATGCTAGTTAAATTCTACTAAATGTTTAAAGGAGATATAACACTAATGCTACATATTTTCTTCCAGAAAATGGAAGAAAGGAGATGTTTCATAATCTATTTTATGAAGCCAGGAATAGAATTCAAACAAAGATGATACAGGAAAAAAATTCCAAAGACCAATATATTCCTCCTAAACATAGACACAAAGTCCCTGGTGAAATATTAGTAAATTGGACACAGCATTATATAAAAGGAAAACAGGAAAACAACACTAATGAAAAATGCAATTTACTCAAATAATGCAAGGTTGGTTCAATAATTGAAAAGTAATCTGTGTAACTCATCATAATGACAATCTAAAGAAGAAAAGCCCGCATTATATCAAGTGATCCTGAAATAGCATTTGGCAATAATTGATGTACATTTGATACAGAAATAGATATGCAATTTTTTTCAGACAATCTTGCTCTGTTACCCAGGCTGGAGTGCAGTGGTGTGACTACGACTCACCGCAGCCTCCACCTCCCAGGCTCAATTGATCCTCCCACATCAGCCTCCTGAGTAGGTGGAACTACAAGTGTGTGCCACCATGCCTGTTTTTTATTTTATGTTTTGTAGTGACAGGGTCTCACTATGTTGCCAGGGCTGGTCTTGAACAGCTCAGCTCAAGCCATCCTCTTGCTTTAGCCTCCCAAAGTGCTTGGATTATAGGCATGAGCTACTGCACTGGTTTATATTTTTAAAAAGTTGTATTGTTTACATGTATGCAATGCAACATAATGCTTTGATATATGTATACATTTGGAATAATTAAATCAAGATACTTAGCATGTACATCAACTAAAATACTTATTTTTTGTGGTGAGAATATTTAAAATCTACTCTCTTAGCAATTCTCAAGTACACAGTACATTATTATTAACTATAGTTGCCATTCTATACAATAGATCTTCAGAACTTCTTTCTGCTGTCTAATTGAAACTTTAAACCTTTTGGCCAGCATCTTCCCATACTCTCTCTGTCCCCACCCAGCCCCTAGTAACTACCATTCTACTCTCTACATCTTTTACTTAAACTTTTAAAGATTCCACATATAAGTGAGATCGTACAGCATTTGTCTTTCTGTGCTGGTCTAATTTTACTTAGAATAATGTCTTCGAGTTCCATTCATGTTGTTGCAAATCACAGAATTTTCTTCTTTTTAAAGGCTGAATAGTATTCCATTGTGCATATGTGCCACATTTTATTTATTCATCTGCTGATGCACACTTAAGTTTATTCCGTGTCTTGGCTATTGTGAATAATGCTGCAATAAACACAAGAGTGCAGATACCTCTTCCACACACTGATTTCATTTCGTTTGGATATATACCCAGAAGTGGAATTGCTGGATCATATGGTAGTTCTATTTTTAATTTTTTGAAAAACCTCCATATTGTTTTCCATAATTGCTATGCTAATTTACATTCTCACCAGCAATGTACAATAATTCCTTTTTCTCTGCATCTTCACCAACATCTTCTATCTTTTTTTAAACATAAAAGGCATTATAATAGATGTGAAGTGATACATCATTGTGACTTTAATTTGCATTTTTCCTGGTGATTAGTTTCATAAACCTATGTCGGCCTGTTAGCCCTTTGAATGTCTTTTGAGAAATGTCTATTTGGGTCCTTTGCCCATTTAAAACTCAGGTTATTTGTTTTCTTGTTATTGAGTTGTTTGAGTTCCTTACATATCTTGGATATTATCCTCTCATTAGACGTATAGTTTGCAAGTATCTTATCTTGTTTCATAGGTTGTCTCTTCACTCTGTTAGTTGTTTTCTTTGCTGTACAGACCCTCTTTAGTTTTATAAAATCCAGTTTGTCTATTTTTGTTTTTATTGTCAGTGCTTTTGGGGTCATGTTCAAGAAGTCTTTGCCAAGACCCATGTCAAGAAGCTTTTTCCTCTATGTTTTATTCTAGTAGTTTTGTAATTTCAGGTGATGTATGTATATGGAGTGATATAAGGGTCTAATTTTATTATTCTGCATATGGTCCATATCCCATTCTTGATAAAGAATTTCAGGCTGGGTGCGGTGGCTCACGTCTGTAATCCCAACACTTTGGGAGGCTGAGGCGGGCAGATCATGAGGTCAAGAGATAGAGACCATTCTGGCCAACATGGTGAAACCCTGTCTCTACTAAAAATACAATAACTAGCTGGGCGGGGTGGCACACACCTGTAGTCCCAGCTACTTGGGAGGCTGAGGCAAGAGAATCGCTTGAACCCAGGAGGTGAAGGTTGCAGTGAGCAGAGATCATGCCACTGCATTTCAGGAAAAAAAAAAAAAAAAAAAAAAATTCAGCAAGCTAGGAATAGAGGGTGACTTCTTCAATCTGATAAAGAATTTCTACCATAATCTATGCTAACATTTTATTTACTGGTAATAGGATGAAAGCTTCTCTCCTAAAAACGTTTTTCTCCTAAAAAAGGCAAGAATGTTCATTCTCACCAAAATTACTGAACATCATCCTGGAAAACCTAGCCATTGCAATAAATCAAGAAAAACAATAAAGTAAAAGATGTATGAGATGAGAAGGAAGAAATAACGTCCTTATTTGTATATGATATGATTTCCAACATAAAAATTCCCAAGAATTTATTTTTTAAATCCAAGGATGAAATGTAAGTTAAGCAGGGTTACAGAACACAGAACACAGACCTTGTTGTTTACAAGGTCAAAACTCAAAACAATCATTATTATGCACACCAGCAATGAACAATTTGATAACACAACTTTTTTTAAAAAATTACAAAACTCCCTACAGAGAAGAAATATGTAGTAATAAACCTAACCAAACTGCAATATCTGTGTGCTGAAAACTACAAAATACTGATGAAGGAAATCAAAGAAAATCTGAATAATGGAAAGATATGGCTTGCTCGTGGATTAGAATATTAAACAGAGGAAAGCTGTTAATTCTGGTAAAATTATAATGTTATGCAAAATTCTAACGAAATTTTTGTGGGTTTTTTTGTAGATGTAGACAAACTGATTCTAAAATTTATCTAGAGAGCCAAATAAATCAAAATGACTAAAGCAGTCTTAAAAATTAGAGAATTAATAGCACCTGACTTTTAGATATACTAAAAAACTACAGTAATCAAGAAAATGGGTATTAGCAAAGAAACAGACTCATAAGTCAGTCTACAGTAGTCTTGGAACAGGATAGACAATCCAGAAATAAACCCGTAGAGGTATAACTATTTGATTTTTGGCAAACTTGCAAAATAAGTAAATAGAGAAAGAATAGGTTTGGTTTCTTTAAAAAAATAAATGATGTTGGAACAATTGAATTGAACATCCAATTTTTTACACCTATTCTTTTATATATATATATAATTATATATATATATAGATGTAATTTACACCTATATCTTTTTTTTTTTTTTAGAAACTGATTTTTATTTTTCATCAACCTTATTTCCATGTTGCTTAAGAGTCTGTGCAAGAACAGCTTAAGACCATTCGGTGGTTGCTCCTACCCATTCAGTGGCCTGAGTGGTGGGAGCTGCAGATCAGTCTTCCATGGTAGGCTGAGTGCTCCAGTCTTCAGCAGGGAACTGCTGAATAGGCACAGAGGGCACCTGCACATCTTTAGACCAGTCTGCAACATCAGACTGAGTAGCAGTGAACTCAGGAGCTGGAGCAGTCTATTCACATGGAAAATCCTCCTTGGTCACAGCTTTTTCAGCAGCAGCCTGCTCTTCTTTTTCAATCTCTTCAGAATCTCTGTAGAAGTAGAGATCAGGCATGACCTCCCACGGGTGTGTATGGAAATTGGTGCCACGCATGGGCAGAACTTCCCAGATGGGTATCCATCACATCAAACCCACTGAGTGAGCTCCCTTGTTGTTGCATGGAATGGCAACGTCCACATAGTGCAGAGGAGTATCTGTGTTACATAGAGCAATGGTAAGTAGGTTAACATAAGATGCCTCTGTGAGAGGCTGGTGGTCAGCCCTGGGCTCAGTAACCACAAGAAGCCATAGCTCCCGGAAGGCTGCCTGGATCTGGTTAGTGAAGGTTCCAGGAGTGAAGCAGTCAGCAATTGGAGTGGCTCCAGTGGCAGCAGCAAACTTCAGCACGGCCCTCTGGCCAGTATTCCTAGAGGATAAAACACTGAAATTAGCAGGATTTTCAATGGCAACAATGGCACGAGCTGCCAACAGAAGTCTCCCAGGTCCTCTTCAGATTTACGATGTAGATGGCATCACTTTTCCTTTTACAGATGTACCGTTCCATTTGGGAGTCAAGATTGGCACCAACTAAGTGGGTTCCTGCTGCAAGGAACTTAAGAACATCCTCCTTTATTTGCAGACCATCAAGGGCTCCAGACATTGTGAAAGTTTCCTTTTAAGTTATGACGGCAATCCACTACTAGGCTGTATGGACCCTTCAGTAGGTAGCGCGGAAAGGCTGTATCACTATTAATGCAAAGTAGATCATAGTTCTAAATGTAAAACCTAAAACTATAAAGCTTTTAGAAGAACACATGAGTTAGGGTTAGGCAAGATATCAAAGAGTTATCAGACATGATATCAAAAACGATTCTTTTATAAAAAAGATAAATTGGATTTTAATAAAAATTTAAACTTTTTGCTCTCAGAAGGACACTGTTAAGAAAATGAAAAGATAAGCTATGTACTAGGATAAAATATTTTCAACATATATATCCAACAAATGACTTCTGTCCAAAATAGAAAAAAAATCTCTCAAAACTCAACAGTAAGAAAATAAAAAGCTCAATTAAAATATAGGTAAATGATTTGAGCAGATACTCAACAATGAGGATATATGGATACAAATAACCCCATAAAATGATATATAATATATCACTATAGATATGAAAATTAAAACTACACAATTTTCAATATTAGAATAGTTACATTTAAAAATATTGAAAATACCTATTGCTGATGATGATGCAGAGAAATTTGAACTCTCATACATTCTTTACGGGAGTTACACGGACCTTGAAACTGAACAAAGTTGTCCCCTATGTACTTCAAAATTAATTGGAACTGGTGACTCTTTATCCCTTCCAATTTTTCCCTTTGGGAATGAAAAACTTTATACTGTCTATATTTAATGTCTGTGCCTGTCTCGCCATTGTATTTTGGATTCAGATAACTTGCTTTCTTGTTTTACATGTCCACAGAAAGACAACTATTTTTTCCCAGAATGAATCATACCTAGTGATATGATTTGGCTCTGTGTTCCCACCCAGATCTCATGTTGAATTGTGATCCTGACTGTTGGAGGTCAGGACTGGTGGGAGGTGATTAGATCATGGTTCAGGCAGTCTGGAATAGTTTAGCGATTACAAAAAAAAGTTAAACATACACTTACATAACCAAGCAATTCCATATTTTGGGTATTTACCCTAGAGATATGAAACATATTCACAAAATCTTATTACCTAACATTCACAGCAGCTGTATTTGTAATTTCTACAAACTGAAAACAAGCATAATGTCCTCAGTGGATGATTTGATAAACCACTTTGGCATATATATATAATGGAATACTTTCTACTCAGCAAGGAAAATAAATACACTGGTGATGTATACAATAGTTGGATGCATCTCACAGGAATTAAGCTGAGTGAAAGAAGATAATCTGAAGAAGTTACACACTGTTGTTTTTATTTAAAGCAACATTCCAAACAAAACACTGTAGTACTGGAAGGTGGCAACAAACATCTAAAAATATGGAAGTGGATGCTCTATTCTCATTGCCACTTGTTGGGAGATTCAAGATACTTTTGGGGTGATAAAGAAAAGATATGGACATAGGGTGGTAGTACCACATGCAGGCTTTTTCAGGACAATGCCTTGAGAGATTTGTATATTAGGAGAAGTCTCTCACTGCATGAGACTGTTCAGAGGCTATGGTGTGGAGGCCACCACTCTGAAGGGAAAGAAGGCAGGGTACTTCTGTGGGAGAGGGCTTAGGAGACAGAACTTATGTGTCTAGATAATGTCACTCAGTAGCCCAGTAGGGATTCTCCAGGTGAGAGGGTTCCAGAGCATAGCAGCATTCTGGGATCTTTACAGATTTGGAGTTTATCCTATGACTAGCAGATGCTGTGTGCACTTTCATGGGGCATGCAAAGCGAACAGGCTCTAAATGTCTAAAATATGCTGATTTGTGGAATATTTAAAACAATGAGATACATGAAAATTTGAGTTTGGCCCTAGTATGCTTATAAATTAATGGATCCTTGCCTGCTGTGAAGAAATAAACAACGGAGGGGCCGATATTTAGAGGTGACAATTAGTGTGATTATTTAACAATTGGTTAATGGGTAGAAGCTGGAGGAAATTAGGGTACATAATAAAAAACAAAACAAAACACACTAGATTGCCTTGAAGAGACTGTGGGTAGAAATTGGGATGTCACAGTCAATTCTGTTAAGGAGTCAGGAAATGAGGAACATGTTATCAAGATTGAAAACATTTTATATATAACTGAGGAATTGTTACATAGTGGCAGAAAACTTGGCTGTGTTGTGCTCTATAGTTGAGGAGAAAACAGAGATTAGAAACAATAAAATTGAATGGGTAGCTAAAATGATTTCCAAGTAAAGCATTGACGATGTGGCCTATTTTTTTTTTTTTTTTCCTGCTTAGTAAAAAACACTAGGAAATAGACAAAGTAAGAAAGTTAAGCAAAAGGGAATTTGCACTTGATAAATTGGGAGGTTATTGGTCTATCCAGATTGTAAAGCATGCTAAAATGAGGAAAGTCACTGTCAGGAAAGTGTGCAGTGGAGAAGAGGGCAAGGATATGGTTGGATAAACTTTTATTGATGCACTTAGGTGTGTGATTATTGGATCCACTCAGCCATTTCAGTGGAAGCCAGGGATAGAGATGGGGTTATCCAGGAAAGATCTATGGAGGACTGTCTTGTCTAATGCCATAGACCCTTGTAACATACACAGGAGATCCACGAAATTATTGAGAATGTCATATCAGCAGGAACACTCCTAGCTTAGACTGAAAGGAAGAGAGAAAGGACAACATGAGAAAAAGATATTGGGCTTCCAAAACTACACAGGCAGGAACCTGCAACTGCAAACATGTGCTCCCACTTAAGAAAAAGGACTAATAGGCCGGGCGCGGTGGCTCAAGCCTGTAATCCCAGCACTTTGAGAGGCCGAGACGGGCGGATCACGAGGTCAAGAGATCGAGACCATCCTGGCTAACACAGTGAAACCCCGTCTCTACTAAAACATACAAAAAACTAGCCGGGCGAGGTGGTGGGCGCCTGTAGTCCCAGCTACTCGGGAGGCTGAGGCAGGAGAATGGCGGGAACCCGGGAGGCGGAGCTTGCAGTGAGCTGAGATCCGGCCACTGCACTCCAGCCTGGGCGACAGAGCGAGACTCCGTCTCAAAAAAAAAAAAAAAAAAAAAAAAGAAAGAAAAAGGAATAATAACTCTCTTTATTATTCCTTTAGAGGAGACCCTGCAGGTGGGACAGAGGCCTGTGGAGCTGCCACAATTTCAGATGGCGCAGCATCAAGGCACAGAGCATTATTCACAGGCCTTGAAACCTAACAAAATTGTCCCATTTCAAACCGTATTGGAACTGGTGACTCCCTATCCCTTCCAATTTTTCCCTTTTGGAATGAGAAAGTTTATACTGTCTATATTTAATGTCTATGCCTGTCTCACCACTATATTTTGGATTCAGATAAATTGTTTTCTTGTTTTACATGTCCACAGATAAAGAATAGTTTTTTTCCCTAGAATGGATCATACCTAGTGACACGTTTGGCTTTATGTTCCCACCCAAATCTCATGTTGAATTGTGATCCTGACTGTTGGCGGTCAGGAGTGGTGGCAGGTGATTAGATCATGGGGGTAGTTTCTAACGGTTTAGCAGCATCACCCCAGTGCTATCTCGTGGTACACTTTTCACGAGATCTCGTGGTACACTTTTCACGAGATCTAGTTGTTTAAAAATGTGTAGCACTTTCCCCTCTGCTCTCTCTCGTCCTCCTGGTCTGCCATGTGAAGAAGGTACTTGCTTCCACTTCACCCTTACACCATGATTAGAAGTTACCTGAGGCCTCCCCAGCCACACCTCATGTACAGTCTGTGGAACCGTGAGTCAATTAAACCTCTTTTCTTAATAAATTATCCAGTATCAGGTAGTTCTTTATAGCAGTATGAGAATGAAATAATACACTCAGAGACTAATTTGTACCTGATTTAGTTGATGAGATTGGGACTTTCGAGCTGATAATATTTAGACGGGACTTTGTACTTAGAATGGATGATGTAATGAGTTGAGACTTTGGAGGAGATGAGTGGTATGAGTGTATTTTTTTTTTTTTTTTTTTTTTTGAGATGGAGTCTCGCTCTGTCGCCCGGGCTGGAGTGCAGTGGCCGGATCTCAGCTCACTGCAAGCTCCGCCTCCCGGGTTCACGCCATTCTCCTGCCTCAGTCTCCCGAGTAGCTGGGACTACAGGCGCCCGCCACCTCGCCCGGCTAGTTTTTTGTATTTTTTTAGTAGAGACGGGGTTTCACAGTGTTAGCGAGGATGGTCTCCATCTCCTGACCTCGTGATCTGCCCGTCTCGGCCTCCCAAAGTGCTGGGATTACAGGCTTGAGCCACCGCGCCCGGCCGAGTGTATTTTTTATGTGGGACAGGTGTGAATTTTGGGGGGCCAGAGGGTGAACTGTAGGAGTTTGAATGATGCCATTCTCAGAAGATATGTCTATATCCTTACCCCCAGAACCTGAGAATGTGACTTTATTTGGAGAAAGGGTCTTTGCTGATGCAGTTAAACATCTCAATATGAAATCAAGCTGGATTATGTAAATGAGTTATAAATCCAATGACAATTATCCTTTTAAGAGATACACAGGAGAGCAACACAGATGAGAATATCATAAGAAGACAGAGGTAGAGATGGGAGTTATGCAGCCACAAGCCAGGAAATAACCTAGAGCCATCAGGGAAGAGGCAAGGAAGAATTTCCCCCTAAAGCCTTCAAAGAGAATGACACCTTGATTTTGGACTTCTGGTGTCCAGAACTATGAGATAACCCATTTTGGTTGTTTTCAATCATGGTTTGTGGTAACTTGTTATGGCAGCCCTAGGAAACAAATACATCTACTTTGTTACATTTTTAGATTTAGAGCTCTTTTAAGTGAAGATCACACTGGTATTATAGAAGAACCCTCATGTACATTTGGTTTCTTTGTGTAAGTTTGGGAGTCTGGGATTCTTGTTTTTGAAATGATCGTGACAGAAAATACAGCCCTAAGTTTACACAGACTTCTTAATAGCCCCATGAAGAGCAACTCTTAAGAAAGCATAAGATTCTATGCACATCCAATCTGGGGTCTCATTGGGCAGAATAGGATTCTACTGAAAAGGTATGTTGTTTTTAATCTCCTTCCAATTCGTAGCAGAATTACTTCTACAATGGGAGGTCATTTCAGTATATAGTTAGGACACAAGGTCAAGAAGGCAACCTTTCTGAGCTCGTTTTCTTATCCGTGAAATAAGAAAGCATTTGGATCTAACTTGTATCATTGTTTATTTTAAATGAGAAGGAATGTGAACATGCTTTTTAAGCTATAACACACCACACAAATGTACTCTAAAACTATTGATATTGCTAGATGATTTTAAGTTGAAATATTACAACATTTACACTTTATGCTAACATGTTTTCTCCCCCATTCCTATTTCATTAAATTAATTCGAACACTGAGTCATTTATCTTGACATCTTATCAGTTTCCACAGTTTTGGATCACTTGCCTATTCCACACCATCATCCAAATTCAGATTAGGAAGTTTGCCTCTAGTTTTTGAGGCTATTATAACAATGTTTGGAATATTGTGAATGAGCATTTTTTTTCTGAAATTAATATATTTATCAAGTCATTCCCAGTGGGCCATCACTTACCTGTTACATATCAAGCTATCTAGCTATTTTGATAATTTTATTATTGATAAAAGGTTGGCCATGAAATTTTTGCTTGATTTGAGAAACCTAGCTATTCAATTATTATTGATTTTAATGTTATAGTTTCCCTGTGTTTAAGAACAAAAACAAAAACCCTAGATATTAACTGAAAATCCCAGTTAATAACCTGAATAAATGTTGCAAAATAATTTCTTATATTTGTATTTTTCTGTTTTAAACAGGATATTATACATTGCTGACTATAGCCTTCATGCTAATTAACTTCAATCAAATGAAGACTCTGATTCTAGCAAGGAATGTCAGAAAGAATAAGGTAAAAATAATATGTCAAACTTCACTCTTCATGCTGCAGCCTTTAGCTCCAAAATAATAGAATGAAAGGTTATGGAAATTCGTTCATGCAAAACACTTACTTCCCATATTTGACTCATTACCATATAGCCATGTTAACTCGTGGTAGATTCATTTCCTTTATTTGCTTTCTCTGAAGGCATTTTTTTCACTTTACTGTTTACTGCTTGTCCAATATTTTGTTTTTTCTACTATTCTTTGTTCAAACTGCAAAAATCTGAAATAAAAATATAATATAGAAGTATAGGCATCAGCTAACATTTTCTATGGCATATGGTACTTCAGATGCCATATGTACCAGTGTTTAGTGATTCTGGCAAAGAGGCATAGAATGGTGAAATCCAACTGCCAGGATTGCTGAAAACAAATATGTAAATGCTCCAGGGCTTTTGTTATTCATAACATACCTCTAACACAGCACATACAATATGCTGTTCATTCTGTAACTAGTATAACTAATAAACCACGTTTTTCTCTCTTATTTTTTAAGGCTTCTCCAAGTCTGTATGGTCTTCTGACTCTAACCTTCAGTCTCACTACTGAACTCTATATTTCAGGAAGCTCATATTAATGAAAGAGGCCTAGGGGAACACATTCATCCTTTTTCAAGGGCATTTATTTATTTTTCAAATTAAAATCCAAAGTCTTTTGCAGGCTTCTCTGTGAAACAAAGAAAATGCACTGGGTATGTTCTCTAGACAACATGCAGTCACGAGGCGAAAGCAGATAACACCAGGAAAGGCAAATTTTGGCAGAAGAACAGAAGTTCCTTTACCACGGGGTGTCCTGTGGTCTTCCCCACACTGAAGTTCCATAGGATGTAATGTAAGAGGAGGTCTACGGATATAATTACTTTAAAAAAGCTAAACAATGAGAATTTTAGTAACTTTTAGGCTGCTACAAGCATTCAAGTCCATGTAAAAAAAAAATCACAATTTTGAGATAATCATTATGTAAGAAATAAATGTCAGTCTTATTTTGCTTTGTTTTCCCTGCTAACTGCACATAGCTGATGGAAAATAAGCTCCTCCTTTCTGTTTCATAGATGGGCAGTTGACACATAGTGGAAAGAATAGCGAGAGCACTTAGAGGTCGTTATGTTCCACTTGTCATCAGACAAGCCGTTTAACCTCTTTGAGCTTGTTTCCATATGTATGATGAGGATAATATCTTCCCTGGGGATATTACTATGAGGATAATATGCTATAATCTTTGTGAAAGTGCACTTATCTAGCATTTTTATTATTAAAAAGAAAGCATCTGTGGATTTACTGGTAGTTTAGAGATCTAAGGAGGCTTGTACTACTCACCACTATTTCTCAGGATGCACAAAAATATGGAAGGAATGTTGGAGATGGAAAATGGTGAATGTACCAGTGAGATGGTCAATGATGAGAATGACTCCTTTTGGGTTTAATTCTTTTAGGCTGGAGCAAATTAAATTGCCATTTATATAGGTCATAAATGATCTAATGTAAGACAAACTATTTGGTCATCCTTGGCTGTTTTGATGGATTCCCACGATATCGCACACACACATGCTCACCTTTTCCTTTCAAGTTTCTGCAGTAACTATTAACCAGAAGAGCAGTCTGATTTCCATTTCTGTTTACCAGCTTCTTCCCTTTTCATCACCTCATTATTAAAGTATTTGATTATAACTCTGAAATGGTTCTCAAATGTGAACTTTTTATGTCCACTCCCACTGCCACGGTCCAACTATTTCTTGCTAAGATTGTTGAAATATTCTCCATCTAATATTGAACCTAATAATTCTCTGTGGCAGCAACAATCATAATTTGAAGGACTGGGAAGAGGAGTAGGAATATAGTTGGCAAGGTCAGCAAATTATCTCCAGGTTTAGTCTGAGATCCAAGATACAATTATAAACAGATGTTAAAGACAATAACAGAATGTTGGGAGGAGGAACTGAATACTTATGAAGAGGGTACTAAGAGTTGTTCTAAAGAGGAAAATAAGATCAAGAATCAGGAAACTCTAATATAAGGTAACGAGGCTGGGTGCAGTGGTTCATGCCCATAATCCCAGCACTTTGGGAGGCCGAGGTGAGTGGATCACCTGAGGTCAGGAGTTTGAGACCAGCCTGGGCAACACGGTGAAACCCCATCTCTACTAAAAACGCAAAAATTGGCCGGTTGTGGTGGCTCTCGCCTGTAATCCCAGCTACTTGAGAGGCTGAGGCAGGAGAAATGCTTGAACCTGTGAGGTGGAGGCTGCAGAGCCGAGATCGCACTACTGCACTCCAGCCTGGTCAACAGAGCGAAACTTCACCTCTAAAATAAATAAATAAATACACACACACGTATATATACATACACACACACACACACACACACACACACACATATATATATATATATAGAGAGAGAGAGAGAGTAATGAAACTTGCATTAGAACAACTATTAAAGTTGCCTGCCCTATAGTCTCATTGTCAGTAACTGGGGTTGGGGGATAAACCTCTTCTTACCTATAGGTGACAATTGTCTGGAAGGAGTGATTCTATGGTTTGACCTTTATATGGGAAAAGTAGATGGAGCTATGTTATAGGGGAGCTTATGAAAAAATCCCCAAATGGGGCCTGAGATCTCTGGAATGCTATCATGTAATAATAATTTCCTTCCCATAGGTACAACAAGACTGATAAATCCAACTGTTTTTCTTAAACAAGATGGCCTAAGTTTGCTGATCTCTTTTCTGTAATGTTCTGTCACTAAATTGAAAAAAAAATTCCTTTATAAAAGCTCCTTTTGTTTTGAAATTATATCCTATTAGTCTTTTGTTATGTTTAGATCTACACATAAAATAGGAAAAAATCATGTCTCTGAATTCTAGGCAAGACAAAAGGAAGTGACAATAGAGTTTCATCCCAAGTGGAATAGTTCCAAATGCTTCCTGGAAAAAATAGTAAGTAATAATAAGTGAAGAATACTTTTCTCCCAGGTATAGTAGATAGGAAAAAACCTACAGAGAATTAGCAATTACTGAGAAATCATGATGACAACTCAGGGACTATTAACAATTAAAATTTTTCATCTTCAGACAGAGAATATGTCTGGCTTAGAGGGGAAAGCAGTCTCAAATTCAGCAGAAACAGCAACAAATTACTGTCCTGATTTTATTTATAAACCCATGTCAGTTTTAGATTATCTGTTCTAATTGTGAAATCCTTCAGTAAGAAAAAAAGTAATAGTCATGACAAAAGCTTTCAAAATAGGTTATCTCTGATCATTAGAAAGAAACAAAGTAATACAGACAAACTCCAGAGAGTGGCATCATCCACCATTGATAGTAACAATTCTCAAGTGAGACTGGATCATGATATAGCTTAAATTTTTGGTAAAGAAGACAGACTTCAAAATAGGTACAAGCTACTCTCATGAACTTCTAATAAATACATTTTTGAAAATTCAGAAAGGGTAGAGAAAAGTGCTTCAGAATAAAGTAGGGCTATCAAGAACAGCAGAGAACCCAAGACAGGCACATTAATCAATAGATTAATTAATCAACAAATCAATTCAGTACCCTAGAACCAGCTTCTATAAGAGGCACTGAGGATAGAATAAAAACATAACACAGAATCAACTTTCGAGAAGCTTGTATTCTAGTAGAAGAGGAAGAAAAGACTGAAATACTATGCAAGACTCATTTTAATCATGGTATGAGAAAAAGAGTGATTCATTCTACTGGACTTGGTCAGAGGAGACTTCACAGAGGGACACATATCTAAGTTTGATCTTGAGAGATGAATAGGAGTCTGTTTTTTTGGAGAGGAAGGGAAGACATTCCAATTAGAGGGAACAGCATTTAGCAGACTTAGAAGATCACAAGAACAGAAAACCAAACACCGCATGTTCTCACTCATAGGTGGGAACTGAACAATGAGATCACTTGGACTCGGGAAGGGGAACATCACACACCGGGGCCTATCATGGGGAGGGGGGAGGGGGGAGGGATTGCATTGGGAGTTATACCTGATATAAATGATGAATTGATGGGTGCGACGAGTTGATGGGTGCAGCACACCAACATGGCACAAGTATACATATGTAACAAACCTGCACGGTATGCACATGTACCCTAGAAGTATAAGAAAAAAAAAAATTAAAAAAAAAAAAAGCAGAAGATCTGAAAGAGTTATATCAGAAAGAGCAGGACACAGAAAATCAGAACTTACGGAAACAGTGGGCTACAGCAAAAATGAACTTGGCCGATGAACTAAAGCAATAGAAATTTTGGAGATTGGGAAGTGCAGTATTACTAATTTAAGAGCAAGAGAATTATTGTTCAACCAACAACAGGTTATCATATATTTCTAACTTTCCCTACCTCCTTATCTCTTCATCCTATTCACCTCCTGATGACCACCTCACTAAATGTTTCTGTAGCTAGTCTCCAAGGCACTGTAGCATGGCTAAACCAGCTGAGGGTTTATAAGCAACTAGCACAAGCTACTGTGCATGACTCCGGGAGTTATACCAGGGACGTTTCTTGGATGCCCCAAAGTTGTTAGGTCATGGTCCTTACTCCAGCCTAGTTTTGCCCATTCTTGAAATGGCCAAAGAGAGTGAATCTTCTGGTGAATTCTGATGAAGAGCAAAATACAAAGAAGGGCAATGGTATCATCACTCATTCATATGCAAAGAGAGAAATACATTGAGTAAACATTTTGTTCATCAACTAGAATACAAAATTATTAAATTTTATTTTAAATCACATTTTATTTTATTGTGATTGTATCTTTTCTTGTAAATCATCTTCTGAATACACATAGAGTTGATGATGGGAAGTAAATTTTAAATACAGGTAAGTTCTGTGGTGAGGAGGTAGGAGCTCAACATTATTCCATCAACGCGATGCATTTGCTAAGTAAATGTTTACCATTATAATGGCACATACATAAAAACTCAGGTACAAATGTTGCCAATAAGGACTTAAGAAAGCATTTCTATATATCCATTCTATAAAATAAATATAAAATATTTTATGGAATACTTATAAATACATATATGTGCTCACACACAACACACTTTAGAAAAGAACCAAACCCCTTTATGACAAATCTGCCAACAGAATAAACAATCTTGTCTACAATGCAAAGCTTGCCAAGTCCTGTCAGAAAGCTCTTGTGCCTCAATGTAATTCTCCAATAGTGAAGAACCACTAAAATAACCCTTTCACTCAGACTCCTGTGATTCCCTGCAGGGAGATTTCGCTGCAGTTGTCACTGTGCAAAAGCAATCAAATTTAACATATAGATACAGGGAAAGAAGGCGTGTGAGAGCATATGTGTGTGTGCTCTCACATATGTGTGTATGTATGTATATAGAAGGACAGCTGATGTCTCTAATCTAATAAAATATATATGAATAATTGGCAAAGGGGTCTGTAGGACTTCAATGTCTTTAGTTTTTCACCCAGTAGACTTCAAATTTTATTAGAGCTAATAGGAGATTTTCATTGAGTTTATGTTCATGGATTTTTAAGTCCATATACCCAGCAGGACAAAATTATCGTATAGAACAGTATTTCTCAAATGGTAGGTTGTGATTGATTAGGAGGTTATAAAATCTATTTAAAAAGTTGTGATCAGCATTTTAAAGATTGAAGTATAATAGAACAGAAAACAGAAAGGTATTTTATATATATATAGTAAATGTAATCTTTTTGTGTGAAACTTCTAGTGTGTATATGAATATGTATGTTTGTAAGTGTGCATGTATGTGTTTTTATTGGGCGATGATCTCCACTTTAAAATCTGAATTGTAATTTTAAAAAGTTTGAAATTCACTGGCATACAGTGTCTCTTTTAATTCTGTGTTCAGCACAGTATTTTCCTCCTGGAAACAATGAACTCCCTGAAGGCAAGTATTGGATGTATTTCATCTTTATACCCTCCACAGCCCCTGAAGTGCCATCCACTTAGTGGAAGATCACTAAAGAATTATCAAACAAATGTTGAGAATTTCAGATGGTTGTATTTAAAAGGATAATAAAGATAATAGTTTGCGTTGATACAGCACTTCATAATTTTCAGAATGCTTTCCCATCGATGATCTCATTGATAATTCAGAACTATTCTGTTGGAAGGAAGCACATGGACTGTTGCATTAATAAATTTAATTATCTCCTAAGTGTGCTTCATATTTCAGTGGTACACAATAAGATATTCTTTAAGTAGACCTCAACATTTATGTTTAGGGAGGATCCAGGTTTTATGGGACCTGAAGTTTATAGAATTTTGGAGACTTTCATTAAGAACAAGCATACAAAATGAGGAATAGAAATTTAGGCAGAATAAGTAAATATTTATTTATAAGGATAAAGTAAACTATAAAAACTAAAGAAATGGAAAAGTTGGCAATTATTACAAACATTATTAAATCCAGAAAAATATAAGTAACATGAGTTTTAAATCAATGGCTGGCATCTCTATAATATTTTCTTTGTGCTTTTTTGTTGCACACTTTTGTTTTTCTTTTTGAGACAGAGTCTCACTCTATCACCCAGTCTGGAGTGCAGTGGCAGGATCTTGGCTCACTGCAACCTCAGCCTCCCAGATTCAAGAGGTTCTCCTGCCTCAGCCTTGGTTGCATACATTTTGATTGCCTCTCTTGTGACAAAAAAGTTGTAGGATTGTTTTTAATAAAGAGAATAGAATATTTATTTATCATAGCTAATTGAAATTACTTTTTATTTTTGACAGGTTAGATGCATAGAACATCATCTATGATTTCATAGTCATACTTACTATTTGTAGTACTCCTCAAATTTGTGCCTTTCAGATACATGAATTCGTATGAATTCCAATCTCTGTTTCCTCAGCTCAGCAATGCTACTGGTCTCTGGCTCTTCCTTGACTGTGGACTGTAAACTTTCTGCAGGCTGTAAGCTAGTACAAATGTAGGGTTCGGTTTGTTTTTTTCCCAAGTTTCAGAGATCATAGTCCTGTTTGGCCTGCTGTCTCCTGTCTGAAAAGTATTTTTTTCATATATTTCATCTATTTATTCATGTTTTTCATGTTTAAAGTGGGAGGGTAAATCTGATTTGCATTATTTCATCTGGTCAACATTGGAAATCTACAATATTATTTTTAATTTCTGCATAGTATTCCATTTTATAGATGTGCCATATTTAAACTAGTGACCTATTATTGGATATTTACATTTTTTAATAACAAAACTTGTTTTGTATAAATATTATGAAAATATTATGCAGATATATTTCTATATGCTTTCAAATATTTCTTTACATAAAATTTCCGGTCTAAGAGTACATAAAAACCAAGTTTTTTTTTTTCTTTTGTAAATTATATAGATATTACTTACCCATCTAAAATAAGTGCTGGGATGCCTTAGGAACTAACTAAATAATAGTCTTCCTGACTACATAATTTTAAAGCAAACTGATACATAATAAAAAGGAATGCCAGCTGTAAGCCAAAATGGCACCTTTGTTGCCTAGACAAGGTAAGTTAGGGGGTGTGAGGGCTAAAGAAGCCTGCCAACTGAACACAGGGTAAGTAGAGTTGCCCAAGGACAGATAATCCTGGACCAGGAGAAGCTTCATCATATTAATTACTCCTCCAGAGACAGAGTTTACTGTCTGAAACTCCCAATAAAAGGCCACTAGCAATAGTTTCCTAGTAGGAAGGAGGGAAAAACTGAGCTGACAAAACTCTTGTTTATTTTTCCAAACTCTACCAATCAGATAAGTCATTCCACTTCCCGGGACAGATGGTAGTTGTGTAAAAGATGCCAGCAGTTGTGCTAATTAAGGTCTCTCAATATGAAAGAAAATATCAGGAAGGGATAAGAAATGTTTTCCTGCTAATAATAATAGTTATTGATAACTTACTATGTACCAAGTAATGCACATAATTTCATTAAATCTTTACCTTAATCCTATGAAGTAGATACCATTATTCTTATTTTATAGGAAGCCTTAAGGTCTGTACTGAGGGAATCTGGAACTACTCAGTGAAGTTCACAGTACTTCTCAGTGTGTCTTACACACCACTTTATCAAAAGTACTTAGGAAACTTTTAAATTATAGTAGATAGGACCTTTTCTTAAATATGTGGAAAAGTATAACTTTTATTAAGTTGTCATGTAATTGATTTAATTTCTGCCTAGAGCCAGTGTTCCCAATTGATGACAGAAAAATTAATCTACTCATATTAAGTTAAACCTAGAAATTAAGGATTATTCTCAATTCAGATTCAAACTTCTACTCCATCCTTGTTTACTGAGGTTGTATCTAAGCTCTGGAGGTTTTTTTTTTTTTTTTTTTTTTTTTTTTTTCATCTTTACTTCTCAGGAATTCTACAATCACATGGAATTCTATTCTCTCTCTGTTAGCCTCCTTTTCCTTGTCAGGGCTAAGGGTAGGTGGAGATGGAGAAGGGGGGATTATCTAGCCTATCCTGAACCTATTCTTTATGAATAATCGTTGGTTTTATTGTTCAAAATAAACATTTTCCCTCCTTTCAAAGCTGTAGACTTTGTGGAATTTAAACGTATATTAAAAAGTAATAATTAGGTTCTTGTTCTTTTTGTACCTCAAAGTAATGCTGCTTCTGACTGAATAGGGGAAGAGCAACAGGAAAACTAGGTAATAGGGGTGAGAAATGAAGAGAGAAACCCGTTATCTCAAAATATTAGCCTCTTTTGCAAACATGCAGTAAGATATTTTGAATGAGAACCTCTGGGCATGGGGTCTGGGATAATCATTTTAGCAAATTTTTCAGTTTGGTCCTGATCTCAGATGGACCCTACAGGAAATTTTTTTTTTTTTTTTTTTTTTTTTTTTTACGGAGTCTCGCTCTTGTCACCCAGGCTGGAGTGCAGTGGTGCGATTTCGGCTCACCGAAACCTCTGTCTTCCGGGTTCAAGCGATTCTCCTGTCCCAGCCTCCCAAGTAGCTGGGACTATAAGCACCCACCACCACATCCAGCAAATGTTTGTATTTTTAGTAGAGACGGGGTTTCATTATGTTGTCCAGGCTGGTCTCGAACTCCTGACCTCAGGTGATCTGCCTGCCTCAGCCTCCCAAAGTGCTGGGATTACAGGCATGAGCCACCATGCCTGGACACTCCAGAGGATTTTGAGGAGGTTGGGAATGACCTGACAGGGGTCATAATGATGTAAATACCTAGATGCTTAGATTAGAAATAAAAATATACAAATATAAAAATATTCTGATTTATCAGAATGTATGTGCTAGAAAATCAAGGCACCTTCTGCAAAGTGTTTTGACTTTCTATCTTCCTCTGTGCTTTTTGCTGGATTTCTAGGTTTTCCCCTGTATATTTAGTCTAATTTACCTTATGTTCCACTTCTTCCTCTCTTAGATGAGAGGACTGGTTTGAATGGAGTGAAAAGATTAGTAATTATTGGGTATCTATGATGTTCCTGAAACTTTATATGATCTCAGTTAATCTGTACAACATTCAGTTAATTCTCAGAAAGATTAAATAAATTGCTCAAGTTTGCACAGGTAGCAGGTGACAGAGCAAAGATTAAAATCCAAACTATCTGGTATCAAAGTCAGGCTTTAATTACTTTACTTTGCTACTTTCCTTGACAGAGTATTTAGTGATACCCCTTGATTCCCTCATTATCAACGTTTCCTCTACTTCCCATTCATATGGATGGCCTAATCCTCATTCTTCCTTTCCCCATACTAATTATCAGATTGCGCCTGTAAAGGAAATTGTATGTATGGTACTGTCTTTTCTGTTTTAGATTTCTGATAACAATACAATTTTTTATATATGCTTTGTAAAGTCCTCTATAGAGTTGTGATTCAAGGCATTGTAACACTGACATGGATTTGAAGCTATTCACAGTTGTGTGAGCAAGTTAACCTCTGAGATCCTCACATTGCTTTTTCTGGTTTCTGTATCAGGACCCATTTTGTAACATTTAATTCAATATATTTTAATGATTTCAATATACGGTTTTTTCCCTTAAACAAATTTCTTTAGGCCTAAAGTATCTAGAGTTCCCTTTTATGTGGGATTATCTTTCTTAGTAATATTTTGGTTCAGAGTGGCTGAATTGGTAAGAGAAGGCATAGGATAGATACAGGAGAAGTGAGTGGGAGGACAAGAGTTCCCAGAAAGAGGAAAAGGGACAGAGAAGGTTGTTATCCGTTTTTGGCCTGCTTTCAGGTTTCCTGAGGTTTGGAATTCTCTAGCTCATGGCCCCTACATCTCTGGAAAGTCTCTGTGTACACATGCACTTCTTGGTGTACTCATAGGCTACATTTTAAAATAAATTACTTATCAAAAGCATTTTTCCCGTAACAAGCAAAGAAAAGCATGGATACAGTTATTTCTTTGAACACATTAAATCTACACATAGTGGAGGTGATATTCATGTGAAAACTTCCTCTGGAGTCCCCTGTGCTGGCTGGTATGGATTGTGCAGTGGCAGAATTTAAACTACTAGTTAAAATTATCTCACTCATTTCTGCCTTAAAACAGTCCTATCGAATATAACTACTCAGACATCTCACAGTTCAACTTTCTTTGAGAATTCCTTCTTCTATTCTGCTTGAAAGATGACATCTGAATTCAAGAGGACGTATAGGTCTTCATGGTCATAGGAGCAGTGGGGTTGATTTCGAATGGGCTTTAGTTTCTCCCTGGCTTCTGGGAAATGTTCTTTGTCCCTCATAGTCAACTAGGCACCCTTCTGGAATCACCCGCCAAAGTCTGCATCTGATGAAACTTGTGGTGGGGGCTCTTGGCATGGCCAGGGAACAGGGATCCTCCACTTACAGAACTGCCTCCCCCTTAACCCTTGGCAGCATTACCAATCCTCAGCAGTTTCAACAATGATGCCACCACGTTTCTCATCCCCCTTAGCTGGCCTTCTGGCTCTTAACTCATTTACTTCACATGAGAATTTCTAAATCTCTTACAAACCTCACAAGAAAAAGATTCAGCGGGTGCTATTCCTGGTCTTTTCTTTGTGCCTAATGGGTGCATGACAGATTCTAATCTCCTGGACATCCTTTGTTAATGACAGGCAATGTAGGTGATGATCATGCCAGAATCCTAAATGAGAAAGGAAAGAAACTTTTTATTTTCCTCTCTGCTTACTTGTATATCTTAGTATGCATTCCTCCCTTCAAACAAACACTTGAGTGCAATTAGCTTATCTGGGAGATAATCTGTGGAAACACTGGTAAGGGAGTGGGGAAGTGAGAGGAGGAAGGAAAGAAAGCCAACAGAGAGTGTTGTGCAAATTATGATGTGCTTTAATAAAGGAAGTATCCTCTTAGCCCTCCTATGGAATATGACTGGTGGGTTCTCTTGTCATACGTAATAATGTGAGACTTTGGCCCCGTCATCAATACTCTACCAAGGCAATTCTAACAATTTTGCCTCATTTATTATAGGCCATTGTCATCTTCATGCTTCAAGGACTATCCCAGCAGCAAGATAAGATTGACTCAAAACATCTTTGCTCCCAGGGTCCTGATCGTGGAAGAGTGTCTGCAGATCAACACGTTCTCTTAAACAGCTTTATATCTGCCCCTTGCTACTCTAGGCCCACAGATCCACATTTGGTCATGATCTGAATACAAGTGCGTCAGCTGCTATTGTTTTGTTTTGTTTTGATTTTTTGAGACAAAGTCTCACACTGTCACCTGGGCTGGAGTGTAGTGGCACAATCTTGCTCATTGCAACCTTCACCTCCTGGGTTCATGCAATTCTCCTGCCTCAGCCTCCCAAGTAGCTGGGATTAGAGGTGTACACCATCACACCCGGCTAATTTTTTGTATTTTTAGTAGACATGGGGTTTCACCATGTTGGCCAGACAGGTCTCGAACTCCTGACCTCGTGATCCACCCATCTCAGCCTCCCAAAGTGCTGAGATTACAGGTGTGAGCCACCACACCCGCCTTCAGCTTGTGTGGTTTTGGGGGTAAATAATCTTTTTCTTTTATACCAGATATAGTACCTCCCTAGTCAGGGTTAGGTTGAAAGTTATTCCTGATTGTTGATCTAAGTCTGTGGTTCTCAAAGCATAGTCTCTGGACCAGCAGTAATGCCTGGGAATTTTTAGAAATGCAAATTTCAAGTCCCATCCCAAGCCTACTGAATCAGAAAATCTAGAGATGGGGACTCAGTAATCCATGATTTAACAACCCCTCCAGGTGCTACAGATACACGTTAAAGTTTGAGAAACACTTATCTAGAAGCCAAGACCAGAAATGGGAGCAGATCTTCAGAAGGTCAGATATCATCTTATGGGGCACCTGCCTCAGATGAGACCTTTTCATGGTCTCCAGGTAAGGAAAGGCTGTCCTCTGCCCAAGAGCAGAAAGTTGCTTCTCCTAAGTAAAAAGTTTCAGGAGAGTTAGTGGTTCAGTATATTCATACATTCAGATATTCTTATTTTAAACTTTAGTTTTCTATTTTTCCTATCAGGGCCAGGACTATAACATAGGGAATGCTAATGGATTGTACAGTTAGCCTTATTTGTAACTTTTACTTTCCCAGTAAAATCCATAGCCTAACTTTAGCAGAGTCTGTCCTCTGGCTGCTGGAGATAAGGGTCTCTTTAAGTACTGTCACACCAGACCAATGGCTTCCACACTGTGTTCTGAGTTGACAGTTGAGTGATCTGACTGTGTGATTTACTCTTATCTTCCTTTGCCACTTTTATGGCCCGAGAACACACAAACACCTCCACAGATCTTACTGTTTCCTTATCTCTCTCAAACCCTTGAGATATTGCACATACCACATATCCTCTTTTACCTGTAGTCAATCCCAATTCACCATAAGTAAGGCTTTTTGTGTTGCTGGAGTACTATAAAAACTATCACCTTTCTGTTGTTGCCTTACTTTGGTTTCTTCTAGAAAAATATTCTAAAATAAAGATTCAATTGCAAGTAGATTTAGCAACTCTTATCTCATTGTCCAGATGGTGTCACATGGCCTAATTGTGCCGGTGATCATTCAAGTGAGAATTTAGTTTTCTTACCTGCTACCATGTGAAGCAGCAAGAGACAATGAGGATAGGAGTGAATATTGGCTCAGCCAAATAGCAATGTTTGACACAGAAGGTATGTAAAAAACATTACCCAACTATACATATAAATACACACACTCACACATGCATGTCACTGCATATGTGATTTATTTATCTTCTGTGTATATAACAATGTTTACCCCTTAAAATGTAGAAAGAGTAGGGGAATAGTGGTTGGTAGAAGAGATGGCAGAAATTATAAAAGTAAAGAGATATATGTCTGTATTTAGGAGAAGTGTTAGAGATGGTGGATGTGCTTCCCATATACTAACAATGGTTGATGACTTTGGAGACGTTCCATATAGATTTTTCTTTCTTTACCTAAAAGCAGTTTTAAACAGGCATCAGTGAAAAGCTGCTAAATTGTAGAGAAAAAAATCACAGGAATGCACATTTTGAGAAATAGTGAGGGTGCACACAAAGATTGCTCAATAATGTTTACTGAATTGAAATGAGTTTTACAATTCTGTTGACGTGAGTTGCTTGGACTAAATCAGGAAGTTCTTCATTTCCTCATTAGGAAACTGTCAGGCCTCTGAGCCCAAGCCAAGCCATCGCATCCCATATGTATGACTTGCACGTATATACGTCCAGATGGCCTGAAGTAACTGAAGAATCACAAAAGAAGTGCAAATGTCCTGCCTCTCCTTAACAGATGACATTCCACCACAAAAGAAGTGAAAATGGCCGGTCCTTGCCTTAAGCGATGATATTATCTTGTGAAATTCCTTTTCCTGGCTCATCCTGGCTCAAAAAGCTCCCCCACTGAGCACCTTGTGACCCCCACTCCTGCCCACCAGAGAACAACCCCCCTTTGACTGTAATTTTCCTTTACCTACCCAAATCCTACAAAACGGCCCCACCCTTATCTCCCTTCGCTGACTCTATTTTCGGACTCAGCCCGCCTGCACCCAGGTGAAATAAACAGCCATGTTGCTCACACAAAGCCTGTTTGGTGGTCTCATCACACGGACATGCATGACAGAAACTATGAATTGTGACCTTTACTCACCTGATTGCCTTTTGTGTACTAGAAATTGTTAGTAGTCTACAAAAACTCATTTTAAAAAAAGTAAAATAAAACAACATAATACTAAACATATTAGATTACAAAAATCAACTTGAAACTTGGCTTTAAAAAGGTAAACTCTTTCTGTATCTTTTTCTAAAATTTAACAATTATTGGCCCTCTCTCTTATAACAGCATAAATGTGTGTACCACTAATGTCCAGAATTTTTTTTCTGATGCTATTTTTCACTGAAGAGAATCATGACTCCTTAGAGGGTAGCTGTTTCAATGACTTGAAGCAGGAAGAAGTTAGGATTTGAAGCAATATGTCTAAAACATACAGTTTTTGCCAGGGAGAAAAGATGTTTTTACAAATGTCAGGGGGTGAAGCCTGAAAGGATAAAGGAGCTATGTAATGAAAAATCTGTTTAAGTTATTAAAAATTGAGCATCAAATCACAACAATAATTAGTAATTGACATACATTGTGTGAAAGCCTATGAATTCATAACATATCAAAAAAAGTTGTAAGTGTGAAAAATTTGAAAACAACAAAGCAAGAGAATATAGCAGAATAGGATTATGTTTCAAAAATAATTTTAATAAGTAGAGAACAGTTTTGTTCCTTCCATTAAACGTATGAATTTTACAAATTATAGTGATATATTTTTTTTCTCTGGGTAAATACGAGTAATACAGAGAACAATGTGTAAAACAATGGTCCCAGAAAAATAGGAATAAACAGAAAGTACTGTTGGCTACCCATAATCAACACCACTAGTCAAATTCTCAACAACCACATAGAAAGAGGGTTTAATTGCATATGCTGAGGTAAGTGTCTTACAGAGGAACTTCATCTTCACATGATTTACCCTTTATCTCCTAGGACGTAAGACTTTCTGATGACTCTACTAATTATAGTGAGATATAATTGGAAATTTAGTGATATCTTGGACCCAGCTAAGCTGTCCCCAGATTTCTGACCCACAGAAACTGTGAGATAGTAGTTTTGTTTTACGCCATTAAGTTTCAAGAATAATTTGTTATGTAGCAACAATAATTAGTACACCAAGAATGATAATGTTAGGGAAATGAAGTTTAGGTGTATCTTTGTCCCATGTCCCAATCAGGAATCTGTTGACAGATAATACAGAATTTGCTGCTTAGGCTAGAAATAGAACTCTTTTTCATTTGTGTCTGTTAAGATTTGTGCTAGGACGTTTTGTCTGCTAACCTCACTGTAACCCATAGATAAAAATAAGAACAAGCAATAGAATAAGAAGAGAGCTAATAAAGAAATAAAATGTAAATATGTGGATTTTAAATTCCAGAAAAAATTTAAAATGCTTTAATTTTTTTGGTTTTTGTATAAGTGCAATAATGAATTCAAATTATTGTTATTGTGAGCATGTGCTTTGTCTATTTCTTAAGGAGTTTAAAGCGTTAGAGCATCAGGAGATTATAATATAGTAGATTTGTCTTAAACTGAATTTTGCAGTAATACAAGCAAATAAGTTTGTAGTCAATGTTCAAATATTTGGATAAATGTTGATTTATTAATTATGCAAATACAGTGTAGATATTTACAGGAATGATAATTTTTAATGCTTGAAAGACTATTACATGTTCAATGTTTTCATTAGACAAGTAAACTGGACATTAAGGATACTCTTATTGATACATTAAATCTCCTTGGACATCCCTATGTTGTACAGGCTCAATCCACTTTTAAAATACAGATTTTATTTATTTGTTTGTTTACTTTTAAAGACAAAATCTTGCTATGTTGCCCAGGCTGGAGTTCAGTAGCTATTGACAGGCACAATCATAGTGTACTATAACCTTTAACTCCTGGGCTCAAATAATCCTTCAGCCTTAGCCTTCAGAGTAGCTGGGGCCACAGGTGAACGCCACTGTGCCCGACCAAACCCACTTTAAGAAACAAATACTTTATTTTCTGTAGAGAAACTAGAAGTAGAAAATGCTGAGAGTTGTAGGAGATTGCGGGATAATTCATCTGGTGACAGATCCATAGCAACCACTGTCCAGTGTGCTGGGGGCTGACAGCTTGCTCTTTCCCCAGGCCTGAGTCTCATTCTACATGGAGAGTACTAACTAGTATGACATTCATGGCCTCTTCCCATGGTGACATTCATGATCCTCTTCCTTACTCCTCTGCTACAGAAGAAAGAGTGACTTATCTGAAAGCTGAGTTTGGAAGGAGGAACTAGGAAGGTGTATTTTAGCCCTCTCATCTCTTATTTATTTTGCCATCTAGCTGCACATAGCAGTTTGGCTCCTGCTGGCATAAGTTTTACAGGGCAAACCTTCCATTTCGGGAGGCTTATGGTGGCCAGTTTTTTTCTGTGACTGAATGAGTAAATGTGAGAAAAGGCCCTGACCTGTGGGACATTCAAAGCAATAAAGGGGATATTTAAATTTCTGTCTGCTTGATTCTTCTTAATTAGTCCAAAATGAGGCTATGAAAGAAGGTGCTATTTGTTACTCCCATCCTAACATTGTTGCATGTTTAAACCATAAGAACATAGCTTAAAATTTACAAGGTTTTTCTGATTTGAATGCAGTTACTCACAAATGACTATTGTGATGTTATGTAAGTTCTCGTCATGATTGTAGTTCCTCTTCCACAGTTTCACATCTAGAGTTAGATTTGCATTTTTTTCCACCACAACAAGCACATATTTTCACAACTTTGGCAGAACTGTGTTATACTTTTCATTGTTCTATGATTTCAGCTCCTTACAATATCATTCTTAATGGATGAATGCTGTTTTTCTTTTATTTGTTAATGGCGTTCATGATACCCATGGTTATCATCGCTAAATGCTATTATGATAATTTGTATTTTTTTTAGGTAGTAAAATATACTGTTGAATGAGAAGTGTGTTGTTAAATCTGATATACAGATACTGTATTAGTTTGAGTTTCCTTAAGCAGAGTCTGAGACATAACTTTGAATTATGTCAGTTTATTTGGTAGCGGTGGGTGGGAATCATGGCTAAAAATGAGGAGAATGAGGCAAGAAATGATGGAAAGTTGATAAGTGGTATATTATTGTGTTGGTATGTATAGCTGGAGCTTGATCCTACTGGGGATCCTCTGAGGAGCCATGTAAAATGCACTCACAATTATCACTCCAAAGGACCAGGAGACTGGGAGGACAGGGGACAGGGTCCTTTTTCTATTGACTGTCCTCAATTGGTGGAGGGTTAACTTCCTCCAACTTCTGGGCTGCCTCCTGTGGCAGCATAATGAAGAAAGGTGGGTGGCAAGAGCAGAAGCTTGAGACAGGTAAAGATGCTTGCAGCTTGCACAGGATCTGTCTTTCCACCACAGCTGCAGCTGAAACCCACAGGTGAACTGACAGGATGTGGTACAAGGCTTACAAAGCATCTGCTCCAAGTATGATTCAGAAAATATTAAAAAGAAGAAAAACATTTGCCACATTCATCCCATCAATATGTGGCTTAACTGTTGGCCTGGTATAACTAAACAATCATTTGCAATGCTTTCAAATTCCAGAACTGTCAGATATATCTGTACGTCTGTATTTTTATTTTAGTCTATATCTATTTTTAGATATCTAATTTTTTAAAATCTATTTATCTATGTATCTATATATGTATGCATGTGTCTATTTATGTATCCACCTCTCCACTGACCCAGTCAAAACTTTCTTTATATTGCGCTAACTTTGAGGGCAGTCCCCAGGGAGGAAACTGAATGTGAAAACTTAGGTTATTTAGGGGTGGATGCTAACAAGAACCTCTTTCTTGGAGGCCAGTCAGAATTTGGATGGGATGAGCAACTAAAGCTCTAGAGAAAAAAGTCATTATTTGTGAGCCAGATTCTCTAAGTCCAAGTTTTTCTGTGCATATTTTTCTTTTGTTATCCTCTGGCATTAAATAAAATCTCACTGAAATATTCTAGTTTGTTCTCTATTGTGCTCATGGATTTAAGTAATAGATTTGATGTTCACAATTGGTTTGTAATTTTAAGGGACCATAGCACTTACATGGTGTGTCCTGATAGTAGTTTAAGAGTAAGGGAATCTGCAAGAGAAATCTCAGATTCACTACTGTGGAGATGGTCCTTTTTTTGTCTCTTTTTGAGAAAGGTAGCAGTTTTCTACAGGGTCTCACCATGAATAGTTAAAGGTCTTTAAATATTGTTTCACCTTCTACAAGAGTTGATTTAGTTCATCCATTTTCTAAATCACATTAATTCAAAACTGTGTTATATCCTGAAATAATACATGTAAGGTTTAATTTTTCCCCATAAATTGTTTTATTTTAGTGATCTATTTAATAATTTAGTATCAGGGATGGGTTCAGAAACTGGTCTTATTAACAACTTCATACACTGTGGAAAAGAAAATGTTCACATTGGAATTCCCAAATTTGCCAGTGACCCTAAGCTCTTCTGGTTGATGAAAATGCCAAGCTGATGGAAATAAACTACAGAAAGACTTCAAAAATTGATATATGAGCCACAGAAGGGACAAAGATAAAATAATGAGCCAATGCACTCAGAAAAAAAAAATCCAAACTATACTTGCAGAGTAATGGGCTTGGAGCTATCTATTACAATACGGGGATCATTGTGAACTCCTCTCTGAGGACAGGGAGGAGTCCATTAAAGGTTGATGGAATTCTGACAATCACAAGAAAGGGAAAGGAAACCAAATAGTGCACAATGTCCTCTTACAGAAAATCAAGGTGCACATGTGTCTGTTATTTACAGTTCTGATCACTATATTCAAGAATATGATGAAAAGGAAAGCAATAGGGGTAAGACATCTGAAACAACCAGGAAGAAGGGCCATGCTGCCACATTAAGTGTAGACTAAAAAGATTTAAGCTCCAAAATGGAATGGCGAAGTTTGAGAGAAAATAAAGACCAAATCTTCAAAATCGTTAAAGATTTTGTTTTGTATGTAAAAACCAGGTAATTATTGTAAAAGAGGCAAAAGAAAGAATTTTTATTTGAAAGATTCAGCATAGAGTAGATGTATGAAACTCATTTCTTAGAGAGATAGTACCCGATAAAAGTAGAATTTCCAAAAAGAATTTAATGAACTCTTATAGTATGCAATTAAGTTGTTATTCAAGAAAAAATAATGTTTATTGGATTTATCTCTAGCTTTTTAAGCTGGATATTAATAAATTCTCATTTACTATCCTTTGGTGTTCACCAGAAACAGAGGTAAAAAGCATCTCCTCAGGGCCAATAGCTTCATGAATTGAGAAGTTAAAAATGGAGATGTATAATTATTGCATGAGTTTCTGAAACATCTGTTACATCATATTGTTTAGTTATTATTGAGACAAGGCAGTGAACATCCAACAGATTTAATCTCTGTAAAACACAGAAACATTTCTCAATATTTTTTTCTCTTAAGCAAATCAGTTAATTATCATCTCAGGGAGATTAGCTAATATCAGAAAAAACTCTGCTTAAAACCCTTTGGAAACTCAGGAATTTCTTTACGATTTGAGTTCATGTGTTTAAAGTAACTGGAATACTACCTAATTGTTTCAGTACTACTGATTTTCAATAACTTATTAATAGTACCCCAGGGTAGAATTAGTCAACTGGTACTTGATGTTATTCAAAAACAATCTTAAAATAGTTAATTTGGCAGCTATGTATAGACACAGTCCACTTCTAAGGAAATAATACTTTGCTGGTTATAATCTATTCTTACTCCTTTACTTGATTTTTATGAATGAACCATAGTGAAAATGTATCTAGTGTGGGGAGTCAGCAAATACTTTTGAAATGGTCCCACAATAAAAACTTTAGGCTTTTTGTACCATGTGGTCCCTGTTGTAACTCTTCAGTTATGCCATTATAATGTGGAAGCAGCCAGAGGCAATACATTAACAATTAGGTGTGGCTGTTTGCTCCAATAGAACTTTATTTACAAAAGCAGGCACAGGTCAACCAATAGTAAATACATTAAGTTAAAGCTTATATTTCACAGGAAGCACCTTCGTCTCAACCTGTGTATACAGTCGGCTTTTACTTTTAAGACCAATTCTCTGCTGAGGATTATGTGTTTAAAAGATAATAATATGTACAGTCAGAGGGCCTGTGTTCATGACTGTTCTATTTGCTAACCCTATGACTCTGAGGAAGAGGCTTAACTTTTCTAAGTCTTGATTTTTTCATTCTAACATCATTAATTGTGAGAATTAAATAATATTATTGAGAAGGATTTTATAGAAATATTCTACAAATACTAGTCACTGCTATCGCTACTCTGGGTCATTGGTTAACACGTGCCATTTTCCCCTTTGTGAACAACCCTATTCGCTTATTAACTTCGTGTACTTCCCCTAAGTGAGAAGTAAGTCCAAGGAGGATCTGATATAATCCACTTTACTAAAAAAGATTTAAATTATCTGATAACTTTAAGATTTTATGAAATGCATGTTTATACAGGAAAAAAATTCTAAAATACGTAAAAAGAGAAAATTGAAGTTGTAGTAGCTGACATAAATGATAATAGGAATTTAAGAGGAAAAGGATGAGAAATTAGAGAAAATGAAAGAAGTGGAAGATGAAAGATAAGAGGCAAAACTAAAATAGAGCCAATAACGGGAGTGTAGGAGAAAAATAATAAGGCAAAGTTAATGAAAGTAGGTCTAGTTGAAGGTAGATATTAGAGCCTACAGGCAATGAACTGAATAGGAAGCTTGCAGGCCTGAATGTGTCTGTTCCCATTACCAGGGAGACCATCTTAATCTCCTACATTTTGCTTTAGTTATTACACTTGAGACCGTCCCATTTGTCTCTGTATTTACTGACAGATATCCAAAGATAAGGTCCAGGGAAGCATTTCAGATAACAGCCCTCGGGTCTATTGGCTCTGCATTTCTAATCAGAGAAAACTTCCTTGACAAAAATCATGCCCGTGTGCCCTGACTACAAAATGAGTGAAGATAAATGAAGATTAAATAACAGACTTGTTAATCAGGATTTGGGATAGACTTAAATTTTCACAGTCCATTTTCTCACTCTCACTTTCTCGCTCTCTCAAGCCTGTATTCCTGCTTATACATTCTCACAACACACATCCACTCCCACGCACGCCTGTCAAACTTTCTCTACCCAGATGGATAAAACGGACTGAAGTTGGGTGCACCAATGTGTCTTTTATAATCAGTATTCCGTGCCTCAGAGTCAGGCAAATGAGGAGAAAATAAAAAGCATACTTTAAAAAGTCATAGAGAAATAAACATTCCTATTTTTCTTCCTGTTGTGACTCATGCTATCCTACCTAGGTACCACGCTCATGTTTAGTGGATATTCAGTTCCACCATCTGACAAACAGAAGGTTAAAAGTATGATTGCTTAAGGAGAAACAAACAAGAGGGTTTTATTTTCATCTCAAAAGGAGGTATTTAAAATATGTCTCCTTACCCCCAAACATAGTTATTTTCAGTCACTGAATTATATGTGGACTTGGCTATACCAGCAAAAATATAAAACGCACTTAAGAATTATATCTTTTGGCCGGGTGCGGTGGCTCACGCCTGTAATCCCAGCACTTTGGGAGGCCGAAGTGGGTGGATCACGAGGTCAGGAGATCGAGACCACGGTGAAACCCTGTCTCTACTAAAAATACAAAAAAATTAGCTGGGCAAGGTGGCGGGCGCCTGTAGTCCCAGCTACTTGGGAGGCTGAGGCAGGAGAATGGTGTGAACCCGGGAGGCGGAGCTTGCAGTGAGCCGAGATCGCGCCACTGCACTCCAGCCTGGGGGTCAGAGCGAGACTCTGTCTCAAAAAAAAAAAAAAAAAAAAAAAAAAAAAAAAAAAAAAAAAATTATATCTTTTGTTAATTTGCAATTTTAGTGGATATGGAAGTTTGGACTTAACTGAGAAAGGAAGGAGAGTTAGATCTGGGGAAAAAGTAGATCAGGAGTGGTTTGACAAGAGAAAAGAATTGATCGCCCTGGAAAGAAACACTAAAAATTTTATGAAACACTTTCTGTAGCATCCAAAGGGAGGGCTTTTCAGAAAAAAATTAAAAGCAAAATATTAATACTTATATATATATTATTTTCTAAGTTTAAGAATAGAAGGTAATGTGTTTTGGATACTTCCTAAATATCTAGGGGAAAAATATATATTCTGGTGGTAGTACCACCTCTCCTTGCTTTATTTTCAGCAGTTCAGGTATTATTCTATAATGAAAAGTGGAATTTATTAGATACTGCTCCCAGGACCCAAATCTCCTATCCTAATCAGATAAATTTCTTTGTATTCTTCTTTTACAGAACTTCTATTTTTTGTTTCTGAATTGAAAACTCACTGAAGCACCTTCTGGTCAAAGAAAAAAAGATTCCTAGAACTATGCTTTGAGTAGGTATACTTTCAAAGGACTTAAATAGTCTATCTAATGTCCTCTATTTTTAACCCAATAGAAAGAAAAAGCAAGAAAGGAGAGAGACATAAGTGTTACAGGTTTCCCCAAAACTCTCCTCACTCCAGGTCAGTTATGGTTGCTACCACCAAATAGAAGTAGATAGCACAGGTATACGCCTTGACCTTTTTATTTTATGATTACAATAGGTTCTCATCTTATCTCTACTGCCCCACGTCACACATAAGACAGCAGTTTCCAAACATACCAAGATCACTATTTTAACCTGAGACTAGAAGCATGGAATGACCTGAATTGGATTGAAATTGGTTTTCTCTAGATTGCTTTTTAGATAATTATAGATACCTGAATTAATCAAAAACATGCGCTTAAGCTTTGCAGAGCAGCTTGTCAAAGTCTGCTGCTTAAGAATACCCTGTTTTTGCTCTTTTTTAAAATTCACTACAGAAGAAACATTCTTCTATGGTAACATATGATGAAAGTGACACTGATTTGGAATGTAAATATATGCAGGGTGTTTTAAACTGACAGCATTTTGTATGAAAAAAATACTTTAAAACATATATACTATCTTTGAAATGCAATTGACAGAATAAAACAATAACAATCATTCTATTCTAATTTCTAAAGTGTATATTATAAGGGGATATTCACTCAAGGATATAATTTTTTGCCTTGTAAGAAAAATGTCAATATTTTAGTTACGTTTTAGTATTTGACTAAGAAATGAAGCTAGTTGAAAAATTGACTTCTCTTTAAATCAAATAATACAAAATCATTGATATTTGATTTTTTAAATCACACAGAGGATAATTTCATGTAGCTCAATCTAAAACATGTCTTCTTCAAAGAGACATGTTCCCCCCCAGAAAGAATACTTTAAAAAAATCACAACTCTTAGCAGGTGTGGTGACTCACATCTGTAATCTCAGCATTTTGGGAGCCTGAAGCAGCCTGATGGCTTGAGGCCAGAAGTTCAAGACCAGCCTGGCCAACATGGTGAAACCTTGTCTCTACTGAAAATACAAAACCTAGTCAGGCATGGTGGCATGCACCTGTAATCCCAGCTACTTGGTAGGCTGAAGCATGAGAATCACTTGAACCCCAGGAAGGTTCAAGTAACCAGTGGAGGTTGAACCCCAGGAAGGTTCTCCATAACCAGTGGAGGTTATGGTGAGCAGAGATCATGCCATTGCACTGCAGCCTGGGTGACAGAACAAGATGCTGCCTCAAAAAAAAAAAAAAAAAAAAAAAAAAAAAAAAAGAGCAACTCTTTTATGCTTCACATATTTTGAATAGCATAAAGTTTTAAATTTTACTACTTATAATTTATTAGATATGCATTTGTTCAGGCAATTTCCCAGGCGGCTTTGTGCAAATTAGAATGAAATATTTGGAATCCATATGGATTTAAGGCTCTAGTTTAGACTAATGTCCTCAATGTTTTTAAGGTCTTGAATACAGCCATTGGTTTGCCAGGACAATTTAATGAGTTTTAGTACATTTACACATCCACGTATCCACCATCACAATCAAAATGTAAAATGTTTTCTCCGCCCTACCTTCTGTTCCTTTGCAGCCAATGCCCCCATACCCAGAGGCAACCACTGATCTGATTGCTATCCCTATGGATTAATTTCGCCTTGTCTAGAACATATAAAAGTGAGATGATATAGTATGTATGCTTTTGTTTCTGCTTTCGACCAGCAAAGTATTTTAGATTTATCCATGTTATTGTATCAGTAGTTTCTTTGTATGCAATGCTGTAGCATTCCATTGCGTGAATGTATTGTTATTTGTTTATCCATTCACCTTCAGATGGACATATAGGTTCTTACCAGTATGGGGTTATTATGAATAAAGCTGCCATGAATAACTGTGTGTAAGACTTTGTGTCCATTTCTCTTAGGAATGTACTTAGAAGTGGAATTGCTTGGTTATAGAGTAAATGTATGTTTAACTTTATAATAAATTATCAAATTATTTTTCAAAGGAGTGATACCTTGATTTTTATTCCATAATCTGTGGATTCATTTTCTTGTTGCCATTATGACAAATTATCATAAATTTAGTGCTTTTAAACAACCTGTTTTAATTATCTTACAGTCCTGAAAGTCAGAAGTACAAAATTAATCTTAGGGCTTGTTCCTTATGGAGGCTCTGAGGATAGAATCCATTTTCTCGTCTTTTTTAGTTTCTAATGGCTACCTGCATGTCTTGGCTCACGATCACTACAGCATGTTGCTTCTGTCTTCGAATTTCCTACTGTCTCTTTCGTCTCTGAACTCCTTCTTTTGTGGAAGAATCTCTGTGATTACCTTAAGCCTGAGAAGATAATCCAGGATATTCCCTTATCTCAAGATTCTTAACTTAATCACATCTACAAAGTTCCTTTTGGCATATAAGGTGATAGTTACGGGTTCTGCGGAATAGGATGTGGATGTGAGTGGGCCATTTTTCAGCCTACCACAGGCTCTGACTTTCTAATTAAATAGTTTTAATCAGAATACCCATTTAGTCAAAACTCTGAGGTACATACAAAGTTTTTGGTATCACCTCCTCAGGCTTAATAGCTACTATTAATTGATGGTTACCACATGCCAAATGCTGTGCTGAGTACTTTGCACATAATCTTAATTCACACAACTATCCTGTCATATGGTTTTAAATGTCCCCAGCTTAAGATGAAAATACTGTGAAGACTTTTGTACGAGGTCACAGCATAACAGAGCTAGGATTGAAACCAATTACAGCTTTACATAAAGTCTATACTGTTAACTACTATGATTTATTCCATTTATCTCATTCTGTGTTTCTTACAATCTTTTTCCTTTACGACTTAGCTTCATCTCATAGACATGTTTTCAAAGACTCGTATCAATAGCATTTATTTGTAACCCTCTTAGTATGAAGCATTACAGCAGACACTGTTAGTAAAGAAAAAGGAATTGATGTAAGCAAATTGGGAGAGTGAACAAGTATAAAGTAT
Source organism: Rhinopithecus roxellana (assembly GCF_007565055.1). Lineage (NCBI taxonomy): Eukaryota > Metazoa > Chordata > Mammalia > Primates > Cercopithecidae > Rhinopithecus > Rhinopithecus roxellana. Next base: position 55,388,958 of record NC_044550.1, read on the forward strand.
AAAAATTACAGCAATGCAATATTTAGTAAAAGTACACATAAGAGACAGAAACAGAGTTCTGAGACTTCAAAGTAGAGAAATCACATTTAGTTTTATATGGGGTTGGTGGAGGAGGAGTATTAGGAATCTATGGGAAGGCAGAGGGTACTCATCAAGAAAGGCCTCACAGAGTACATACAATTATGAGATTTTTTTTTTAGATTCATTGAATCTGAATTTAGATAAATCTAGATATACTTGAAAAAGGTATAAACTGCTATCTTTTACTGGGTCCATTTTAGCCATCATAACAACTTGTTTGTGTTCAATACAATCTAAGTGGTTGGTATACAGTAGTTAGAAAGCTACTGGATTTAATTATTTATAGCAGAATAATATCTGTAAATATTTCCCTATTTAGGTTGTAGACTATTGCCATAAGATGAGAAACACAAGAGAACTCAGCAAGACCTAAGTCAAATTCTTGACTTTTCAGCTCCTAAAAACTGCTTACCATATGCCACATACAGTCCTAAACACTATATATATATTCCAGACACTGTACTAAGTGCTTAGCTTATTTAATCACAACAATCCTTTGAGACAGGAACCTTTATGATGCTCATTTTTCCAGATGAAAAAACTAGACAGGGGTTGATTTATGTAATGTCAGATAGCTAGCAAACATTTACACAGAGATTTGAACCTGGGCATTCTGGCCCTTGAAACCAAGTGCCTAATCATTGCATATTACTGACTCTAAGAGTAGACTAAATAGGCCGGGCGCGGTGGCTCAAGCCTGTAATCCCAGCACTTTGGGAGGCCGAGACGGGTGGATCACGAGGTCAGGAGATCGAGACCATCCTGGCTAACGTGGTGAAACCCCGTCTCTACTAAAAATACAAAAAACTAGCCGGGCGAGGTGGCGGGCGCCTGTAGTCCCAGCTACTTCAGAGGCTGAGCCAGGAGAATGGCGTAAACCCAGGAGGCGGAGCTTGCAGTGAGCTGAGGTCCGGCCACTGCACTCCAGCCCTGGCGACAGAGCAAGACTCCGTCTCAAAACAAAAAAAACAAAAAACAAAACAAAACAAAACAAAAAAAAAGAGTAGACTAAATAGACTATTACTACTCTACATCAGAAACTGTCAGCAATCCAAAAGCCAGTGCTTTTGATATACATAAGTCTTCTTGATATATTTTTCCTTAACATTTCAAGAGGTAGGTTTTGAACATAAAGAGGATGCAGGATATGTAATTTGTCCTGTACATTATAGAGTTGACAAAAATGCAGGATGATGTAGGATCAGGGCCTTTTTGGGTCACTCAAAGGAGATGAAATTCTGATCAGCTGGTGGGGAAAGAAAAATCTCAGAAGACCTTATTAGGGCTTTAATGGGTGCCAGGAAAGGTCCTGCTTAATTCCATTCTGTGTAGTCTAAACCTCATAGGGAGGGCAAAAGAAAGTCTGGCTAATGGTATGGATCCATAGCAGATGGAGCTTCAGAGGGTGCAGCTCCCAAACCACAAAGTAAAAGACGTCCCAAGTCCAACATCATGCCTGAGTGACAATTGACCATGACTGAAGGAGGTGTCTGATCATAGGTCCAAAGACAGCCTCTCAGAGCCCTGTGTGCCCTAGAAGCAAGGGCTAAATGTAGGCTGGTATATGACAGGATACACTGTCCAAGCTAGGACAAGCATCAAGGGACAAAATGGTACCCAAAGCCTGAATGAACAAAACACTCAACTTTGGCCAGTGTGGATGGAGGATGATGGCGTACTTTATAGACATTCCAGTTCTGATCCTGGAGACAAAAAGTGAGTCTCCTAGAATTCAGATTATCCTTAAGGGGAAGGGAAAGAGGAAAAACATGAAACAGTTTTAAACTGAAAGAGACTGAGATATATCTGAAAGCAACTGAGTCACCTTGAATTAGCAAGGTTAATTTTTCAATTAGAACAAACTTGAGAAATAAATAAATCATTTATAGAAAAAACAATAAAAAATGCATTTTAGAAAATCTTACTTTTGTTGCCTGAGAGCTTCATACTTCTTCTAGGGAGAGAAGGAAAAAAAAAAAAAACTCAATAAAAAAAAGTTACGCAGTTACTAGGCTTGAAAAAGACTATTTTGCTATAAACATTCTTTCCTCAAGATTTTAGACTTTTTGTTCATAGGTCAGGAAATTTAGTCCTAGGATATTCCAAGAGATTAATCTTAGAGGTTAAGTCTTCTCAAGATCATTGAGAAGATTGTAAGAGGTTGTATGTATGAAAAGTTAGTGGAAAGTACTACATGTAAAACACCATTGTTTTCATTTTTTAATTGGCAAAGGCATGATTAGTGGCAAAAACAGGGTCTGTAAACTGTATTTCATTTCTTTTTCTATAATATCATAAACATTGTCTTCCATTTCCTCGAGACAAATTTTCCTTTTCTGCCCCAACTATTATAAAATGATAGTATCAGATAACAGTGAAAAGGAAAGAATTCAGGTTCATCAGTCTTTAAGTCACACAAAACAAGGCAGTATTAGGTGTCTGAGTAGTTGTTAATAGCAGCTTGAATATGTGAGTGTCACTGGGCTGTGAATATTTTCTGAAGTTCATCATGTTGGCAGTTTAATGTGAGATATTTTATAGGGGAGGGGTGGGTAAGAGAATATGCAGAAGATCTAGCTTCTATTTCCTGTTGATTGTAATCACATTTGTCATTCACCTCCTTGAACTGCTAACACTCTTCAGGAGCCTGATTGAAGAAGCCTCCTGTTAAGTGGAAAAAAGTCTCTCCTGCTTCTTAGCAAATCACAGTAAACATGTCAACACATTATGGGATGCGGTAAACTTTTGAATATATGAACATCTCATGAAAAGACCTTTTTGATCAGAGCTTTTATGTTGGTTCAATAGGCAGGACTAGTTATCCGCTTTGTTTACTTTCAGGTATCTGAGGCAGTTATATACACATGCTGGGACTTGGGGTCAGCTCCCTGTGAAATGTATGGAAACACATTTAACACATAAGCTTTTGAGTCTTCCCTCCACACCGACCCTAGTATTTTCAAACGGGATGTCCTGGCTTTAGAAAAATGCCTTGATATTCTAAAATAGATACATTAAATAGAGTACAAAAATGCTGTTAAACTTTTCTTCTGGGTGTTTGTAGCACATTTGTGCAAGTTGTAAGAAAAATTGTTTTGCTGAATTTTCTTTAGCACATTCTTAGTGAGATAGTAATATTTAATATCACTGACAAATATATTGGGCATCTCTAGTAAGTTTTTCTAATTATTTGGATTTGTAGACATTCAGAAGTTGTCATAGCTATAGATACTGATAATTTAAGAAAGCAATCATTGCTCTGATGACCTTAGTTATAAGAATAAATATTCCTACTAGTAATAACCACTGTTACATTTATTGAGCACTTATTATGTTCTAGGCATTGTTCACAACGCTTTCCATGCATTACCTCATTAATCACAACAACCCTAAGAGGTAGGCACTACTATTACTCCCATTTTAAAGATAAGAAAACTGAGGTACTGAAATGTTAACTACCTTGCTCTGGGTTACATGGCTAGTGAGCATTAAAGCTGTAATGTGAACAGTTACTCTGACTCTACAACCAGTACTCTTAATCACCAGGCTAATTATATTCTACTTTCTTCAGTTTTTATTTTTTATTTTCTGTTTTTTTATTAGCCTCTCCAAATTCTCTTTCTTGCTTATCCTCTCTCTTTACCTATATTATGACCATCCCCATTCTTTTTAAGGGTATCCCTTGCTGTTCATCCTCCCCTTCTCATCCTCTCTTTCTTTCTCATCACACTACCTCTTCTGTCTAGAATTTCATCTTCCAAAGTCTTCTTCATGTAAAAAATATTTCGCTAAACAAATACAAGTTTTTGTACCTGAGGTTTTAATCAAAGGCTTTGAAGAAAAGAACAGGTTAGAATTGCGAGACCGTAGGTTCTAACATTAAGAGAAATGAGGGAGGAGACATTTTACCAACATTTGAGTTGAAGCTTCATCCAGAGGTATTTAAGGCATTGAGTTTCCATGGATATCCAATGTTGTGGCCGCTAATGTCTTTTCTCTTCCCTGTTTGATTTCTCCAGGAGAATTAGGTGGCTGGTGTGGGGTGGGGGTAGGGGCAGGTAAGGAGAAGCAAAAATAAATAAATAACAAGGCAGGATATAGAAGTGATTCACTAACTGTCAGGAAGTTTAAAGTGTGAACAAGACTGACAGTAGGAAGTGACTCACTAACAGGCAACCCAGGGGAAACTTCCCAAGAATGAAGAGAAAAGTTAGTTGAAAGAGAGTTGACTGTTGGGATAATTATTAAAGTAAGGTCTTCAGAAGACACAGTACCTTGGAGGTTTGATGGGAGATAACAGGGAGAGGCTATCTGCTCCCTGATAGCTCACTTGTTTATACCAGAGGGTTTTTTTTTTTTAGTATTTATTTATTTATTATTTTTAGTAATTCTTTTCTTTATTTTAAAATAAAAATAAGCTATAAGAAATAAAGTTAATATTTATCCAGAAGTCCTATGCACTACGTACTTCATACATAATCAGTTATCTAAAAATACATTGTGAGCGAGAATGGCGTAAACCCGGGAGGCGGAGCTTGCAGTGAGCTGAGATCCGACCACTGCACTCCAGCCTGGGGGACAGAGCGAGACTCCGTCTCAAAAAAAAAAAAAAAAAAAAAAAAAAAAAAAAAAAAAAAAAAAAAAAAAAAAATAACTCTGTGAAGCAGACACAAATATTATCTGTATTTTCCAGATAGAAAAACTGAGAAGTTAAATTTCTTGGCCAAGAATACACAGCAAGGATGTGGCAGATGCAATATTAAACAAGATATCAGGCTCCAGAGTCTACCAGACCAACCACTTTGCAAGATTGCCTCCCGTTATTGATAAATGACTAATTTCTTAGTGAAGGCATGAGTAGACAAGACTCTTTTTTCCCGTCAGTTATAGAGAAGCTAAGAGAAAGAATGAGAGAGAGCAACTAGAAAGGAGGAGGGAGGAAGGTGAGAGAGAGTGACAGTTGAACAAAAGAAAAGAGTGATGATACAGAAAATAACAACAATCAATAACATTTTTATGTGTTTCTTCTGTTTCTGTTCCAGAAACTTTGTTAGGCAACTGTATACATTACTTTATTAATCACTACAAACACTTTTATGTGGATGCTTTTATTTTACCTCCTTATATTTATGAAGATGTTGGCATGGAAAGTTAAGTAACTTGCCCAACATTATGCAGCTAATATATGACAGAGCTGGGCTTTGAACTCAGGCCCAGGGATCCTTTTCCTCAACCACATTACTGAGCAGATTGAAAATAAAATCCTAATGGTGACTGGGGTAAGGCTAGTCCTCTGTAAAGGCACCAAATTGATCACTGTTGGGGTCTCCAATTTTTTCTCCCCATTTAGTAATTGTAGTCTAGATGATCTGAACCCCTCCTCCCTAAATTGTTATTGAGAACCACATGGTCAAGCTTAGATTAGGAGACAGTATGGAGAGCAGCTGTTAAAATTTCAGCAGTGGGGTCTTCAATTTTGTAATATTTGATAGCCTTAATGGCTGTTCTCCCCTTCCTTCTGCCCCATGAGTGGGTAGCAGAAATTCCTGAATGAGAACTGCAAGCTAAGAGTCAGGAGGACTGCTCAGCTGGAGAGTGGGCAATAAGACCCAGTGTAACACAGCATGAAAATAGTTTTGGGGGAAAAGAGATGTTGGAAACATACAAGCTTCAAAGCCTAGAGAGAAGAAAATTTAGATTTTTGGGGGGGCAGGAAACAGTAGCTGACATTAGATGTGGTTATGACGTCACCAGGACTTCACTCAAATTAGCTCTTCATGACTTTACCTAGTGCCATAGATGAAAGGAAATTAGATTATCAAAGACTCAGGATTAGAAGCCAAAGGCACTATTTTATTCTAAGCTGGATATGGAAAAAAGATAGATCAGACTACAAGGGTCTGAGACCAAACTTCACAGGCTAGACTAAGGCCTGTTAGTTGAAAAAGCAACAACAAAAAAAAAAAAACAAGCAACCCCATCAAAAAGTGGGCAAAGGATTTTACACTGTTGGTGGGATTGTAAACTAGTTCAACCATTATGGAAAACAGTATGGCGATTCCTCAAGGGTCTAGAACTGGAAGTACCATTTGACCCAGCCATCCCATTACTGGGTATATACCCAAAGGATTATAAATCATGCTGCTATAAAGACACATGCACACATATGTTTATTGCGGCACTATTCACAATAGCAAAGACTTGGAATCAACCCAAATGTCCATCAGTGACAGACTGGATTAAGAAAATGTGGCACATGTACACCATGGAATACCATGCAGCCATAAAAAAGGATGAGTTTGAGTCCTTTGTAGGGACATGGCTGCAGCTGGAAACCATCATTCTCAGCAAAGTATCACAAGAACAGAAAACCAAACACCGCATGTTCTCACTCATAGGTGGGAACTGAACAATGAGATCACCTGGACTCGGGAAGGGGAACATCACACACCGGGGCCTATTAGGGGGAGAGGGGAGAAGGGAGGGATTGCACTGGGAGTTATACCTGATGTAAATGACGAGTTGATGGGTGCTGACGAGTTGATGGGTGCAGCACACCAACATGGCACAAGTATACATATGTAACAAACCTGCACGTTATGCACATGTACCCTAGAACTTAAAGTATAATGATGAAAAAAATAAATAAATTAAAAAAAAAAAAAGGAAAAAGCAATACCCCTAGCAGGGAAAAGCAGAATTATCTGAATCTTGTAGAGGCTTGGGTCATGTGCAGTGGTTTGCATCTGATAACCACTCAGGATCCCAGTTACAAATATTTTCAAGGCAAATTATCCTCAGGTGTCAGGAACATTTATTAATTTGTTCATCAAGCATTCATGTTCTTGCAACATGCCAGCCATGGTGCTAGGTGCTGGGTATATAGTAGAAAATGAAACAAACGTAACCTCTGCTCTCATGAAGTTTGCCATCTGGTGGAGAAGCCAGCAATTGAACAGATAAATACACAAAAACAAGTTTCAAATTATAGAGAAATGAAGGAAAAGTAAAAAGTGCTTTGAGGAGAAGAAAGGCAGGGACATTGTACTGAACACAGAGATGAGCTATTCAGATCTTCCTTCAAGAAAAGACTCACTGAGAATTTTTGCATCTATATTTATTAGTAATACTGGCCTGTAAGTTTCTTTTTCTGTTGAGTTATTGTCTGGTTTTGTTATCAGGGTAATGTACATAGAATGAATTTGTGAAAGTATTCCTTCCTCTTTAATTTTTTTGAGAGTTTGATTAAGATTGATTATTCAAATGTTTGGTAGAATTCAGCACTAAACCATCAGGTCCTCAACTTTTCTTGGATAGGAGACTTATGGCTTTTATTATATTACTCATTGCTGGTTTGTTGAGGTTTTCTGTTGCTTCATATTTCGATCTTGGTAGGTTTTATGTGTTTAGGAATTTATCCATTTCTTCTAGGTTTTCCAATTTGTTGGCATATAGTTAGTTGCTCACACTAGTCTTGAATTATTCTTTGTATTTCTGAGGTCTCAGTTGTTCTCTCTCCTTTTTTATTTCTGTTTTTATGTATTTATTTGAATCTTCTCTCTTTTTCTCAATGTAACCAAAAATTTGTTGATTTTGTTAATCTTTACAAAAAAACAACATTTTGTTTTGTTGATATTCTATATTTCCTTGTCTCAATTTTACTTATTTCTACTCTGACCCTCATTATTTCTTTCTTTCTACTAATTTTGGGTTTGGTTTGTTCTTGCTTTTTTCTAGTTCCTTGAGATGTGTTTTTAGGTTGTTTACTTCTCCTTTTACGATACAGGTGTTTATTGCTCTAAACTTCTCTTAGTACTGCTTTTGCTGTACCCCATAGATTTTGGTATGTTGTATTTTCATTTTCATTTGTTTCATTCTTAATTTCTTCATTGATCCATTGATCATTGGGGAGCATGTTGTTTAATTTGTACATGTTTGTGCATTTTCCAAGGTTTCTCTTGTTATTAATTTCTAGTTTTATTCTATTGTGGTAGTAAAGATACTTGCACTAGTGAAAAGGATGTATATTTTTTCAGCAGTTGAATAAAATGTTATGTAAATATCAGTTGGGTCTATTAGACCTATTGTGCAGTATAGCTCCACTGGTTCTTTGTTGATTTTCTGTCTGGATGATCTCCCCATTACTGAGAGTGTGGTGTAAAAGTCCCTTACTATTATTGTATTGAATTCTATCTTTCCCTTTAGATCTTTTAATGCTTGCTTTATATACCTGGGAGCTCTGGTGTTGGGTGAATATATATTTATAATTGTTATATTCTCTTGCTGAATTGACCCCTTTATCATTATATAGTGACCTTTCTTGTCTCTTTTTACATTCTTAGATTTGTAGTCTGTTTTATCTGATAGAAACATAGCTACTCTTGATCATTTTTGGTTTTCAGTTGCATGGAATATATTTTCCTACTCCCTCACTTTCAAACTATGTGCATTTTTGTAGGTAAAGTGGGTTTCTTGAAGGCACCATATAGTTGGGTCTTGATTTTTTTATATTCAGTCAATCTATGCATTTTAAATGGAGATTTCAGACCATTTACATTCTATGTTATTGTTGATGAGTAAGGACTTATTACAACCACTTTATTGCCTATTTTCTGATTGTTTTCAGACTTTTTCTTTCTTACTATATTCCTTTGTGTTGAAGTGGCTTATCTGGTAAGATGTTTTAATTTGTTACTTTTTATGTTTAATGTATCTGTTATAGGTTTTTGCACTGTGGCTATCATGAGGCTTATGAAAAACATCTTAAAGATATAGCAAGTTATTTACAGAGATATTTGGATCACAAATAAAGTAATAGAAACAAACAAAAGCACGCGCGTGCACACACACACACACACAAATACTAGCAAACTGAATTCAACAATGTATTAAAGGCTGGGCGCGGTGACTCACGCCTGTAATCCAGGCCCTTTGAGAGGCCGAGGCAGGTGGATCACGAGGTCAGGAGATTGATACCATCCTAGCTAACATGGTGAAACCCTGTCTCTACTAAAAATACAAAAAATTAGCCAGGCCTGGTGGTGGGCGCCTGTAGTCCCAGCTACTCAGGAGGCTGAGGCAGGAGAATGGTGTGAACCCGGGAGGAGGAGCTTGCAGTGGGCCAAGATCATGCCACTGCACTCCAGCCTGGGCGACAGAGTGAGACTCTATCTCAAAAAAACAAAACAAAACAAAACATAATAAAACAAAACAGTGTATTAAAAAGGTTATTTGCCTTGATTAAGTTGGATTCATTCCTGGGATGCAAAAATAGGTCAACATATGCAAATCAATAAACGTGATACATCACATTAAGATAATCAATGACAAAAACCATATGATTATTTCAATAAATGCCAAAAAAGCATTTGATAAAATTAAACGTATCTTCATGGCAAAAAACCTCATCAGAATGGGAATAAAAGGAACATACCTCAAAATAATACAGGCCATATACGACAAACCCACAGCTAACATTGTACTAAGTGGAAAAGAGTTGAAGACTTTCTACTAAAATCTGGAACAAGCTAAGGATGCCTACTTATACCAGTTTTACTCAACATAGTACTGAAAGTTCCAGCAAGAGCAGTTAGGCAAAAGAAATAAATAAAGGGCATCCAAATTGCAAAATAGTAAGTAAAATTAGCCTTGTTTCTTTAATATGATCTTATATTTGGAAAAAACTGAAGACTTCATCAAAAAACTGTCATAACTTGTTAACAAATTCAGTAGTTTCTGGGTACAAAACCAGCATACAAAAATCAATAGCGTTTATATACACCAACTAAGATACTTAATATAATTTGTATTTCAAGTATCTATTTCTATTATTTCAAAGCAATCTGAAAAATTAATCAAGGAAGCAATTCCACTTACGATAGCTACAAATAATGTAACATACATTGAACTCAATATAACCAAAGAATTAAAAGAGCTAAACAAGGAACACTATAAAACACTGATAAAAGACATTGAAGAAGACACACAAAAATGAAAAAATGTTCCATGTGCATGGGTTGGAAGAATTAATATTGTGGTTTTTTTTTTTTTTTTTGAGACGGAGTCTTGCTCTGTCACCCAGGCTGGAGTGCAGTGGCCGGATCTCAGCTCACTGCAAGCTCCGCCTCCCGGGTTTACGCCATTCTCCTGCCTCAGCCTCCGGAGTAGCTGGGACTACAGGCGCCCGCCACCTTGCCCGGCTAGTTTTTTGTTTTTTTTAGTAGAGACGGGGTTTCACCGTGTTAGCCAGGATGGTCTCGATCTCCTGACCTCGTGATCCGCCCGTCTCGGCCTCCCAAAGTGCTGGGATTACAGGCTTGAGCCACCGTGCCCGGCCAGAATTAATATTGTTAAGATGACAAGACAACACAAAGCAATCCCTATCAAAATACCAATGACATTCTTCACAGAAATAGAAAAAAATCCTATAATTTATTTATTAATTTATTTGATTTCCAACTTTTAAGTACAGGGGTACATGTGCTAGATGTGCTGGTTTGTTACATAGGTAAATGTGCACCATGGTAGTTTGCTGCACAGATCATCCCGTCTCCTAGGTATTAAGCCCAGCATCCATTAGCTATTCTTGATGTCCTCCTTCCTCCCACACCCTACCCTCTGACAGGCCCCAGTGTGTATTATTCTTCTGCATGTGTCCATGTGTTCTCATCATTCAGCTCCCACTTATAAGTGATAACATGTGGTATTTGGTTTTCTGTTTCTGTGTTAGCTTGCTGAGGGTAATAACTTACAGCTCCATGTCCTGCAAGTTCCTTTTAATGGCTGCATAGTATTCCATGTTATATATGTACCACATTTACTTTATCCAGTCTATCACTGATGGGCATTCAGGTTGATTCCACGTCTTTGCTATTGCAGATAATGTTGCAAGGAACATACATGCGCATATATCTTTGTAACAGAATGATTTATATTCCTTTAGGTATATACCCAGTAATGGGGTTGCTGAGTCAAGTGGTTTTTCTGCCTCTAGGTCTTTGAGGAATCACCACACTGTCTTCCACAATGGTTGAACTAATTTACACTCCCACCAACAGTGTAAAAGCATTCCTTTTTCTCCACAACCTCATCAGTATCTGTTGTTTTTGATTTTTCAGTAATAGCCATTCTGACTGCCATGAGATGGTATTTCATTGTGGTTTTGATTTGCATTTCTCTAATGATCAGTGATGTTGAGCTTTTAAAATATGTCTTTTTGTTGTTGCTGTTGTTTGTTTTGTTTTGAGATGGCATCTCACTCTGTTGCCAAGGCTGGAGTGCAGTGGCATGATCTCGGCTCACGGCAACCTCCGTCTCCCAGGTTCAAGTGATTCTCCTGTCTCAGCCTCATGAGTAGCTGGGGTTACAGGTACCTGCCACCATGCCCGGCTAATTTTGCATTTTTAGTAGAGACGGGGTTTCACCATATTTGCCAGGCTTGTCTTGAACTCCTGACTTCAAGTGATCCACTCACCTTTTTTTTTTTTTTTTTAGACGGTGTCTCGCTTTGTCGCCAGGTTGTAGTGCAGTGGCGTGATCTTCACTCACTGCAACCTCTGCCTCCCAGGTTCAAGTGATTCTCCTGCCTCAGCCTCCTGAGTAGCAGCTGGGACTACAGGTGTGTGCCACTATACCCAGCTAGTTTTTTGTATTTTTCATACAATTGGGATTTCACCATGTTGGCCAGGATGGCCTCAATCTCTTGACCTTATGATCCACCCACCCCTGCCTCCCAAAGTGCTGGGATTATAGGCATGAGCCACCACACCCAGACTTTACCCACTTTTTAATGGGGTTGTTTGTTATTTTCTTATAAATTTGTTTCTTGTAGACTCTGAATACAAATTCCTTGTAGAGTCTGAATATTAGTCCTTTGTCAAATGGATAAACTGCAAACATTTTCTCACATTCTGTAGGCTGTCTTTTCACTCTGATGATATTTTCTTTTGCTGTGTGGAAGCTCTTTAGTTTAATTAGATTCCATTTGTCAAGTTTTGCTTTTGTAGCAATTGCTTTTGGCATCTTTGTCATGAAATATTTACCCGTGCCTATGTCCTGAATGGTATTGTGTAGATATTTTTCAAGAGATTTTATAGCTTTGGGTTTTACATTTAAGTCTTTAATCCATCTTGAGTTAATTTTTGTATGTGGTGTAAGGAAGGGGTGAAGTTTCAATTTTCTGCACATGGCTAGCCAGTTCTCCCAGCACCATTTATTAAATAGGGAATCATTTCCCCATTGCTTGCTTTTGTCAGGTTTGTCAAAGATACGATGGTTGTAGCTGTGTTATTTTATTTCTGAGTTGTCTATTCTATTTCATTGGTCTATGTGTCGGTTTTTATACCAGTACCATGCTGTTTTGGTTACTATAGCCTTATAGTGTGAAGTGAGGTACTGTGATGCCTCCAGCTTTGTTCCTGTGATGCCGCCAGCTTTGTTCCTTTTACTTAGGATTATCCTGACTATATGAGCTCTTTTTTGGTTTCATATGTATTTTAAAAGTTTCTTCTAATTCTGTGAAAAATGTCAGTGATAGTTTAATGGGAATAGCATTGAATCTGTAAATTGCTTTGGGCAGTATGGTCATTTTTATGATACTGATTCTTCCTATCCATGAGGATGAAATGATTTTCCATTTGCTTGTGTCCTCTCTGATTTCCTTGAGCAGTGGTTTGTAGTTCTCCTTGAAGAGGTCCTTCACCTCCCTTGTTAGCTGTATTCCTAGGTATTTTATTCTCTTTGTAGCAATTATGAGTGGGAGTTCATTCATGATTTGACTCTTGGCTTGCCTGGTGTTTTTATATAGGAATGTTAGCAATTTTTGTACATTGATTTTGTATCCTGAGACTTTGCTGAAGTTGTTTATCAGTTCAAGAAGCTTTTGGGCTGAGACAACGGTTTTTTTTTTTTTTTTTTTTTGATACAGGATCATGTCATCTGCAAACAAAGATGTTTTGCCTTCCTCTCTTCCTATTTGAATACCTTTATTTCTTTCTCTTGCCTGATAACCCTGGCCAGAACTTGCAATACTGTGTTGAATAATAGTGGCTAGAGAGGGCATCCTTGTCTTGTATCACTTTTCAAGGGGAATTCTTCCATCTTTTGCCATTCAGTATGATATTGGCTGTGGGTTTGTCATATATGGCTTTTATTATTTTGAGGTATGTTCCTTTAATACCTAATTGATTGAGAGTTTTTAACACGAAGGAATATTTACTTTTATCAAAGGTCTTTTCTGTGTCTAATGAGATAATCATGTAGTTTTTGTCTTTCGCTCTGTTTATGTGATGAGTTACATTTATTGATTTGCATATGGTGAATCAACCTTGCATCCCAGGGATGAAACTGACTTCATCTCGACGCACCATGTTTTTGATGTGCTGCTTGATTTGACTTGCTAGTATTTTATTGATGATTTTTGCATCGATGTTTATCGGGGATATTGGCCTCAAGTTTTCTTTTTTTTGTTGTATCTCTGCCAGGTTTTGGTATCAGGATGATGCTGGCCACATAGAATGAGTTGGGGAGGAGTCCCTCCTTTTCAATGTTTTGGAATATTTTCAGTAGAAATGGTACCAGCTTTTCTTTTTACTTCTGGTAGAATTCATCTGTGAGTCTGTCTGGTCCTGGGCTTTTTTGTTTGGTAGGGTATTTATTACTGTCTCAATTTCAGAACTCATTATTGATCTATTCAAGGAGTCAATTTCTTCCTGGTTCACTCTTGGGAGGGTGTGTGTGTCCAGGAATTTATCTATTTCTTCTAGATTTTCCATTTTATGTTCATAGAGTGCTTGTAATATTCTCTGATAATTGTTTGTATTCCTGTGAGATCAGTGGTGATATCCCCCTAATCATTTCTGATTGTGTTTATTTGAACATTCTCTATTTTCTTCTTTATTAGTCTAGCTAGCGGTCTATTTTATTAATGTTTTTAAACAGCCAGTTCCTGGATTTGTTGGTTTTTTGAAGGTTTTTTTCTGTCTCTGTTTCCCTCAGTTTAGCTCTGATCTTTGTTATTTCTTGTCTTCTTCTGTTAAATGGTCATTTAACCCATTTATATTTAAGGTTAGTATTGTTATGTGTGAATTTGATTCTGTCATCATGAGACTAACTGGTTATTTTGCAGACTTCTTTGGAGTTTGTTGCTCTTGTTTCCCTAGTTCTTTTACTCGTGATGTTAAGTTTTTAACTTGAGATCATTCTAGCCTTTGGATACAGGCATTTAGTACTATAAATTTCCCTCTTAACACTGCTTTAACTGCATCCCAGAGATTTTGGTACATTGTCTCTGTTCTCATTAGTTTCAAAGAAATTATTGATTTCTGCCTTAATTTCATTATTTACTCAAGAGTCACTCAGGCGTAGGTTGCTCAATTTCCATTTTGTTGTGTAATTTTGAGTGAATTTCTTAATACTGAGTTCTCATTTAATTGTGCTGCGGTCTGAGAGACTGTTTGTTATGATTTCAGTCCTTTTGCATTGCTGAGGGGTGTTTTACTTTCAACTATGTGATCAGTTTTAGAGCAAGTGCTGTGTAGTGATAAGAAGAATGTATATTCTGTTGTTTTTGGGTACAGAATTCTGTAAATATCTAACAGGTCCACTTGATCCAAAGCTGAGTTCAGGTCCTGAATATCTTTGTTAACTTTCTCTCTTGATAATCTGTCTAATGCTGTCAGTAGGGTGTTAAAGTCTCACACTATTATTGTGTGGGAGTCTAAGTTTCCTTGAGGGTCTCTAAGGACTTGTGATGTGAATCTGGGTGCTTCTGTATTGGGTGCATATATATTTAGGTTAGTTAGCTCTTCTTGTTGAATGGAACCCTTTACTATTATGTAATGCCTTTCTTTGAATTTTTTGAACTTTGTTGGTCTAAAATCTGTTTTGTCAGAAACTAGGATGACAGCCCTGCTTTTTTTCTGTTTCTCATTTGCCTGACAAATTTTCCTCCATCTCTTTATTTTGACCCTACGTATGTCTTTGCATGTGAGATGGGTCTCTTGAAGACATCATATCAATGGGTCTTGGTTCTTTATTCAACTTGCCATTCTATGTCTTTTAATTGGGTCATTTAACCCATTTATATTTAAGGTTAGTATTGTTATGTGTGAATTTGATTCTGTCATCATGAGACTAACTGGTTATTTTGCAGACTTCTTTATGTTGTTGCTTTATAGTGTCAATGGTCTGTGTATTTCAGCATGTTTTTGTAATGGTTGTTAATGGTTTTTCCTTTCCATATTTAGTGCTTCCTTTAGGACCTCTTGCAAGTCAGGTCTGGTGGTAACAAATTCCCTCAGCATTTGCTTGTCTGAAAAGAATCTTATTTCTCCTTTGCTTGTGAAGCTTACTTTGGTTGGATATAAAATTTGGTTTTGAAAATTCTTTTCTTTAGGAATGTTGAATATTGGCCTCTAATCTCTTCTAGCTTGTAGGGTTTCCACTGTTAATCTGATGAACTTCCCTTTGTAGGTGACCTGGCCTTTCTCTCTGGCTGCTCTTAACATTGTTTCTTTCATTTTGACCTTGGAGAATCTGACGATTATGTGTCTTGGGGTTGATCTTCTCATGGATTATCTTATTGGGGTTCTCCGGATTTCCTGAATTTGAATATTGGCCCTCTTGCTAGGTTGGAGAAGTTCTGCTGGATGATATCCTCAAGTATGTTTTCCAACTTGGTTCCATTCTCCCCATTTCTTTCAGGTACCCCAATCAGTCTTAGATTTGGTCTCTTTACATAATCCCATATTTCTCAGAAGTTTTGTTCATTCCTTTTCATTCTCTTTTCTCTATTCTTAACTGCCTCTCTTATTTCAGAGAGCTAGTCTTCAAGACCTGAAATTCTTTCTTCTGCTCGTTTTCTTATGCTATTAATACCTGTGATTTTATTGTGAAGTTCTTGTAGAGTGTTTTTCAGCTCTAACGGGTTGATTATATTCCTTTGTAAACTGGCCATTTTGGCTGTCAGCTCCTGTATTGTTTTATCATGATTTTTAGCTTTCTTGCATTGGGTTATAACATGCTTCTTTAACTCAGTGAAGTTTGTTATTACCTGCCTTCTGAAGCCTACTTCTCTCAATTTGGTCATCTCAGCCTTACCCCAGTTCTGAGCACATGTTGGAGAGGTGTTGTGGTCATTTGGAGGAAAAGGGGCACTCTGGCTTTTTGTATTCTAGCACTTTTGCATTAATTCTCTGTCATCTTTGTGGGTTTATTTACCTTTGATCTTTGAAGTTGCTGACCTTTGGATGGTGTTTCTTTTGGGTTTTGTTGTTGTTGTTGTTTTCTGTTTGTTTGTTTTTCTTTTTATAGTCAATCCACTCTCCCATAGGGCTGCTGTAGTTTGCTGGGAATCTGCTCTAGACCATAGCTGCCTCAGTTTTTCCTGTACCTGGAGTTATCACCAGTGAAGGCTGTGAAACAGCAAAGATGGCAGCCTGCTCCTTCCTATAAGAGCTCTGTGCCAGGGGTTACTGACCTATTTCCTGCCTCAATGCTCCTGTAGGAGGTGTCTGGAGACCTCAGTTGGGAGGTCTTATCCATTCAGGAGGAACGAGATCAGGGATTCATTTAAAGAAGCAATCTGACTGCTTTTTGGTAAAGCAGCTGCACTGTGTTGAGGATAACTTTCAGCCCTCAATTGGTTTGAGCTCTCCAGGGCCCACAGGCTGAATGGGCTGAGAAGCCTGAACAGCCAAGTTGGTGGCCTGCCTTGCTTCTCAGGTACTCTGTCCCAGGGAGAAATTAGAGCTTTTTCGGTCCCCTAGAACACAGGCAGTGGTGGCCAGAGGCCCTAGCTGGGAAGACCCAGCTGGGAGGACCTGCCACAAGGAGTAGCAGATTAGGGTCCTCCTTAAAGAAGCATTCTGACCACACCTTGACACAACAACTGTGTCATGCTGGAGATCCGCCTCTGCCCCTGTTGGCTTGGACTCTCCAAAGCCTGTAGGTTGGAATGGCTGAGTTGTAATCGTACAACCAATCCAGGTAGTGGCCCTTCCCCCTCTCCTGGGCACTCCATCCCAGGGAGAGATCAGAGCTCTATCTGTAATATGTGTGGGTGGTGGTGGCTGGAGGGCCTGGCTGGGAGGCCCTGTCCAGTGAGGAAGAATGGATTGGGCCTGCTTAAAGACACAGTCTGGCCAAAATCTGGCAAAGCTGCTGTGCTGCACTGCACTGCTACGGCACCCTTCCTTGTCTGGACTATTTGGACTTTCTAAAGCCTACAGGCTGAAACAGCTGAGTTGACCAAACAGCAGAGATGGTGCCTGCCCCTCCCCACAGTGACTCTGTTAGGTTTCAGGCAGGCTCCACCCTATTGCTGGTGGCTGGTTGGAATTCCAAGCCTGTGTGTCTTATCTTTTGAAGTGCTGTGGAAGTGGGGCCTGCAGAACAATGCTGCTTGGCTCCCTGGATTCTGGCCCCCTTCCAAGGGGTATGTGCAGACCTTCTGCCTTGCCTACGTTGTAGGCACGTTTGTTGGAGATCTCATCTTGGCCCCTCAAAATCCTAAACTTTGTATGGAACTACAAGACTGAATAGCCAAGGCAACCTTGCAGAAAGAGAATTGAGCTGGAAATATGAAAATATGACACTACCTGACATCCAAAATACTACTTCAAATCTGTAGTAACCAAAATAGCATGGTAATATTATATAAACAGATACATAGACCAATAGAACATAATAGAGAAACCAGATATGAATTCATGCATCGCAGCCAACTCATTTGCAACAAAGGTGCCAAGAACATGCAGTAGGTAAAGGACAGTCATTTCAATAAAGCAAATTCAATAAGCAGAATTTATAAGGAGTTCAAACAATTCAGTAGCAAAAAACCAAATAATCCAATTAAACAAAGGGCAAAAGATCTGAATGGACATTTTTGAAAAGAACACATAAAATTGGCCAATAGATATATGAAAAATGCTCAACATCACTAATCATCAGAAAAGTGCAAATCAAAGCCACAATGATATCATCTCTTTAGAATTAAAATGGCTTGTATCAAAGACAGGTGACAACAGATGCTGGAGAGGATGTAGAGAAAGTTGAACCCTCATATATACTGTTGATGGGAATGTAAATTAGTACAACCACTATGGAGAACAGTGTGGTGTTTCCTCCAAAAAACTAAATATAGAGCTACCATATGATCCTGCAATTCTACCACTTGATATATATCCAAAGGAGAGGAAATCAATATATCAAAGAGATATCTGCACCTTTATGTTTACTGCAACACTATTCACAGTAATCCAGATATGAAATCAACCTAAGTGCTCATTAGTGAGTGAATGGATAAAGAAAATTATATATACACAATGGAATATTATTTAGCCATAAAAAATAAAATTCTGTCACTTGCAGCTACATAGATAGAACTGGATGTCATTTTGTTAAATGAAATAAGCCAGGTACAGAAAGACAAATATCACATGTTGTCACTTACATGTGGGAGCTTAAAAAGTGGATCTCTTTAAGATAGAAAGTAGACTTCTGGTTACCAGAGCGTGGGAAGGGTAGCAGGAAGGGGGATGAAGGGAAAAGGAAAGAATATAAATGTGTTCTTACATTTAAAGACTGTTTTTAGAACACCATTGAACTGTACACTTAAAAGTAGCAAACATGGTACATTTTATATGGATATTTTACCTCAAAAAATTTTAAAATAAAGAAATAATTTGCTGGCCAGTTGTGGTGACCCACACCTGTAATCCCAACACTATGGGATGCTGAGATGAGAGAATCACTTGAGATCGGGAGTTTAAGACCAGCCTGGTCAACGTAGCAAAAACCCATCTCTGTTTTCTAAAAAATTATAAAATAAAAAAGAAATAACTTCCTGCCAAGACTCAAGGTGGGTGGCTAACTGGTAATCTTCAGCTTTAAGCTTCATAAGGATTAGCTTCTGCTTTGAAGAGGTGGCTCTAGTCAGTGGCTGAAAAAAGCAGTGATGTAAGGGATTAGCCATTGCTATCCAATGTGAGACCCTTGCAATGGACAATCTTTGCTCCAGGTGTGTTGGCTGGTTTGGCAGAGAATGTGTCTTCAGCATCATTGTCTGAAGCTATCTCTTGCTCAATCTTGCTTTCTCGGCTTTCCTGTTCAGGCGTTGTCCTTCAAAAACCATTCACACTCCTAATGCCATCTCAGAATCTGGTTCCCAGAGAACCCAAACCAACAACAGACTTCACCTAGATTTGTGGGGAAAGAGGAAATGGAAGTCAACTCGAAGAACTGATGTTTAAGAATTAGCCAGGTTATGGGTGGGGGAAAGAACACTACAGGAAGAGTTGGTAGCGTGTTTAAAGACCTCAAGGAAGGAAAGAGTGGGAAGAACGCTGATATGCCTGGAGCATAAAACATGAGGGGAGTATAACCCAAGATGGCTGGGGATGTGGGCAGGGGCCATGATGCTAAGAATCTGGATTTCATCCTAAGTGCACTGAAGCCCTTCCCTGTAGACAGGAAAGTATCATTATCAGGTTTGTGGTTTTATAATATCCATTTAGCTGATATGTAAAATGTGCATTAAAGTCTGCCAAGAGTGGAAAAGGAGAAACCAGATAGAAAATAATTTAATTTTCCAAGGGAGAGATAATAGTGGCTTGGACCCTATTGGGGTGGCTGTGAGGATGGAGAAAAGTGAACCTATTCAATATGCGCTTTGGAGATAGGCTTTTCTGAGTACTTCACCATCCTTGGACTTGTAACAGGTTATTTGCCTTTATTTTATCTAAGTCTAAAAGACTTGGGAAGAAATTTTCCCAAATGAAGTAATTCTAAAATACCTTATTTTATTTATAAATCATTAAAAATGTATTATGATTGTTG
Source organism: Rhinopithecus roxellana (assembly GCF_007565055.1). Classification (NCBI taxonomy): domain Eukaryota; kingdom Metazoa; phylum Chordata; class Mammalia; order Primates; family Cercopithecidae; genus Rhinopithecus; species Rhinopithecus roxellana. The sequence continues at coordinate 55,408,875 of NC_044550.1, forward strand.
TAGAGTTTTAAACATTTTTTTGGATTCTTTGTTTCCAGAGAATCTAATACAGCTGGCTATAGTTAGGTTTATTTATTTACTTTCATTTAAATTTTTTTAGAGACAGAGCCTCTGTCTGTGATCCAGGCTGGAGTGTGGTGGCCCAATCATGGCTCACAATAACTTTAAACCTCTGGGCTCAAGGGATCCTCCCACCTCACAGGCATGCGACCACGTCTAATTTTTTTTTTCTTTTTGGTAGAGATGAATTTTTATCATGTTGCCCAGAGTGATCTCAAACTCCTGGCCTTAAGCAATATTCCAGCCTTGGCCTTCCAAAATGCTGGGATTACAGGCATGTGAAGTTAGATTCGGTTTAAAATTTTACCTCTTTGTATTATATTAAATTAATTAATTAATTTAAAGACTGTTTTTAGAGCAGTTTTAGATTCATAGCAAAATTGAAAGGAAGGTACAGAGAGTTTTCCTGTACACCCTGCCTCCATATGTCCATAGCCTTGACATCCCCCACCAGACTGGTGTATTTGTTACATTTCATGAACCCACATTGGCACATCATTATTCCCTATTGTTTACATTTGGGTTCATACTTGTTGTAGTAAGTTGCATGGGTTTGGACAAATGTGTAATGACATGTATCTACCATTATAGTATCATGCAAAATATTCTCACAGCCTTACAGGTCCTCTGTGCTCTGCCTATTCATCCCTCCTAACCCCTGGAAACCACTGATCTTTTCACTGTCTTCACAGTTTTTCCTTTTCCAAAATGTCATATACTTGGAATCATACAGTAGGCAGCCTTTTTCGATTGGCTTCTTTCACTTAGTAATATGCATTTAAGTTTCCTCCATATCTTTTCATGGCTTGATAGTTCAATTCTTTTTGAGTGCTCAGTAGAATTCCATTTGCTTGGTGTACCACAATTTATTTGGCAGTTTTCCTACTGAAGGACATCTTGGTTGCTTCCAAGTTTTGACAATTATATATAAAGCTGCTGTAACCATCTCTTACAGATTTTGGTGTAGGCATAAGTTTTCGACTGCTTTGAGAAAATACCAAGAAGTGTGATTGCTGGGTTGTATGGTAAGAGTATGTTAGTTAGTTTTGTAAAAAACTGCCTAACTGTCCTCCACAGTGGTGACAATATTTTGCATTCCCCCTAGCAATGAAGTAGAGTTCCTGTTTCTCCACATTCTTGCCAGCGTTTGGTAGTGTCAGTGTTCTGGATTTTGGTCATTCTAATAGATGTGTAATGGTATCTCACTGTTGTTTTTATTTGGATTTTTCTGATGACATGATGTAGAGTTGATGTTCCTTCATATGTTTATTTGCCATCTATATGTCTTGTTCGGTGAGGTGTCTGTTAAGCCTTTGGTTCATTTTGTAATTGAGTGATCTCTTATTGCTAAGTTTTAAGAGTTCTTTATATATTTTGGATAATGGTCTTTTATCAGATTTGCCTTTTGCAAATTCCAGTTTCTGGCTTTTCTTTTTATACTCTTGACAGTGTCTTTCACAGAGCAGAAATTATTTTATTCTAATGCAGTCCAGCTTTTCAATTCTTTCTTTTATGGATTATGTCTTTGGTGTTGAATCTAAAATGTCATCACCAAACCAAAGATCATCTAGATTTTCTCCTATGTTATCTTCAATAAATTTTATAGTTTTGTGTTTTACAATTAGGTCTATAATCTATTTTGGGTGAATTTTTGTGAGGGGTATAAGATCTGTGTCGAGATTCATTTTTTTTGCATGTGAATATTCAGTTGTTCCAGCACTTTTCGTTGAAAATATTTTATATTTATTCTCACAATTCATCTTAACATCTTTTTTTGAAACATTTGGGGAAGGATAGACAGATAACAGGTAGGAGATGGATGACTATATTTATGTGTGTGTGTGTATATATTATATATGTATGTATACACACACAAACACACATAAAGAAACACATATTTTAACAGATTGTTATGTACTTATGGGGTAATAGAAGAGACTAACTGAAACCAAGACTATTCCCCCAAAACCAAGATGCATAGGTCCTGCAGATACATGGTCTATTAATTAGTGTGGTTCTCATCATGGCATGCCTTCACGCTAGACTTTAAGTAATTTGAGGGTAATTACCTGTGTGCCTGTGGAGTTATAGCTTCAGAACTTAGCAGGACAACCTGGTTGCTACTTTAAAGTTTATTTAAGTGCCTTGATCAGCAGTGGATGTTGGACATAAGATCACATAAGGAAAGAAAGGGCTAAATTAATTTTAAAAAATAGTGCTGGCAGATGGATTATAATGTAATGGCCTCTAATTTAAAAACATCCTACCTTCTGAAGCTTGCATGGCAGTAGTTAAAAAAAATCAGGCATTCTATGAGGGATCACATAGAGGATAGTGGTCTGTCTTTTGTAAGAAGGTTTTCAGTAGATGTGCATATTTTTTCAATTATTTGTGTTCACAATTATTAAAGTCCTAGAGATGGAGTTTTAAAATTTGAGGCTTCTCACAAATACTTGAGAAAGTCAAAGTTTAAATAGTTATAAAATGGTAGGATATGTGTTATAGTTGGCGTGTGAACAAGGAGTATATGGGAACACAAAGGAAAGTGTATTTACTTAGGTGTAGGTGGGACGTCAGGAAAGACCACAATGAGAATACTTAATACCTTCTTGAAGGGTAGCTACTAATACAAGTTGGTTAAATGGGAATGTCATTTATTTCCCATTAATGTCACATGAAATTGCAAGTAGAATTAAGCATGAACGTGTTTCAGAAACTACAGTAGTTATTTCTGAGATATGAAGTGCAGGATAGAGGGTAGTGGAAAATGATACTGGATAGATAAGGACTATACCATTAAGGGCTTCATAAACCACGCTAAGGCAAAGTGCATCACTGAGGAATTTCAGATTATCCCACTGACAGTAATGAGATGGACAGAGAGAGAGACTGGAGGAGCTTAGACCAGAAGCAAGAGTACCAAATTTTAAGATTAAACATGTACTGATCAAAATCTTTATTTTGTCAGTGTTATAGAACTGACATTTAAAAATGAAACATTGATATCAATTTTCTCATTTTCCTGCTAGCCAAATCTGTGACTACTGTTATTTTTTCCCCTTTCCTCACATGCCCTTTCAATATGCTGTGCCTTGTTTTTAAAGAATCAACTTTTGGTTTGGCTGATCCTCATTATGGTGTGTTTGTTTGCTATTTCATCAATTTTATGTTTCACTTTCTTTGGGCTGGTCTTTTTCTTCTCTTGAAATGAATGTGTATCTCATTGAATTTCAACTATGGTTTTAAAAAATAGCCATTTAAGATAATAAACTTAGCTTTAGCTGTATCTCACAATTTTGACAAGCAGTACTTTCACTATTATGCATTTAAAATATTTTCTAATTTCAAAATTTAATTTCTTCTGTAACCCTTTGACTATTTAGAAGTTTATTTATTAGTTTTCTAACACATAAACATTTTTCCAGTAATCATTTTTAATTAATATTATAGGTTTTTAGTTTATTTTCATTGTGGCCTAAGAACACACTTTGTACACAATGTCAATTTATGTCCCAGCATATGGTCCTTTTTTGTCGGTGTTCTCTGGGTATCTGAAAAGAATATGTAGTTTGCTATTGCTGCATGCAGCATCTACTACATGACAAAATTAGATTATTTTGTCATTCATGTTGATAAGTCTTTCATATCTTTACTGATGTTCTATTTGCATATTCTATTACTTTTGGAGAGAAGTATGATGTAATATCAGACTATGAGTATAGATTTACTTACTTCTTCTCTTAGTTCTCTCAATTTTTGCTTATCATGTTTAGAACTAGATCTTCCTGGTGAATTAAGCTTTTTCTATTATTATGTTTTCTTGAGTTCTAATATTGCTTTTTGCCCTAAAACCTACTTGGTTTGATATTAATATGGGGATATCAGCTTTCTTTTGATTAGTATTTGCAATATATACCTCATTTTACTTTATTCTTATATTCAATTTTTTCGATTTTAAACTTTAATTTAATTTAATTTTAAGTTCCAAGACACATATGCAGGACATGCAGATTTGTTACATAGATAAACTTGTGCCGTGGTAGTTTGCTACACCTATCAACCCATCACATAGGCCTTAAGCCCCGCATGCATTAGCTATTTATCCTGATGCTCTCCCTTCCCCCATTTTTATCTGTCCTTATATTTGCATTATCTATTGTAGTAGGTGGGTAGTTGAGTTTTGTTTTACAAATTCTATTCTAATAATCCTTATCTTTTAACTGGAACATTTAACCTAGCCACATTTAATTCAATTTTGATATATTTTTGTTTACATCTACCATATTGTTGTGTGTTTTCTATTCATCTCAACTGGTCTAGTTTTCCTTTTTGTCTTTTTTTTTTCTTTTCTTCTTTGGATTCATTCAGGATTTTCCAATTTTTCTATTTTTCCGCCTGCCTTATCTTAAAAGTCATGCATTGTTTTATTATCTCTTGGTGATTATCCTAGAAATTATTGTGCATCCTTAAATTATCAAATAAATATAAATTAGTACTCTTCTTTTTCTTGATAATAGAAGGATCTTAGAACACTTTAATTCCATTTATCTCCCTCACAATTTTTATGCTATATTGCCATCTATTTACATTCTTGGTAAATTTTAAACTTCAGAAGGCATTATTATTATTATTGTTTGAACAGTTCATATTTACTTAGAGTTACTCATACATTTGCCACTTTGTGTTATTTTCACATTGCATTTTTGAATTTCTATCTGGGATGATATTTTCCCAGTGTAAAGAAAACTCCTTAGAATTTCCTAAAATTCGATATGGGTTTGAAATTAACACATCCTCTGTTTATATTTGTCTTAAAATAATTTTATTTCTCCTCAGTTTCTGGAAGATACTTTTCCTTAGTGTCAAACTCTTTCAGCAGCTTGAAGTCATCTTATGTTCTTCTGGCTTCCAACATTTCTGTTCATCTTCCTGATTATCTCTCTTCTTTCCTTCTTGGTTCTCCAATTATACATATGTTAGATATTTGTTTGTTACTCTTCTATGATTTTAATATGTTTTTCTTTCTCTTTTTTAAACACTTTTGTCTCTTTATACTCTCTCTGAATCTTTTCCTCTGATCTACCTTCTAGCTCATTAGTTTTCTCTTCAACTTATATAATCTGCTCTAAACTCTACATTGAGTTCTCAATTTTGTTTACTACATTTTTTCTTTTTAAAATGTTATTTTGTTTAGAATAAATTCTAGTTCTCTGTCAAAATACTTTTATTCTCTTTAACTTATCAAACATAGTTTTTTAAAGCTTCTATTGGCATCCCATAGCTCTCTTTTTATTTTTTTCATGTTTTTGTTTTGCTTTCTTTTGATTAGGTTGTAGCTTTTTTCTTATTAATTTAAATTGCATGTCTGCCATTGTATATGAAACGTTGTAGACATAATTTGAGGCCTGAGAAAGAGTATCTTTCTCTAGAGAGGATTTACGTTTGTTTTTCAAATTAAAGACATTTTGCTATGCCTTTAATTCAGTTGGAGATTTTGGGATCATTTGAAGTTGGACTACAAAAGATCTTTTTCCCTTCAGCCATCACTGACATTGTTCCAATATTCTGAAAACAATATTTTTCCTCTCGCTCCACCACCTGCCCCAAATCTTCAATGACTATTGTCCAGAGTCTAAACTTTAAATTTCAGTGCTGGCATTCACAATTCTCTTAAATATGACTCCTATCTAGCTTTCCAATCTTATGTTCTCTTTTTCCTCAAAATATATTTTCATTTTGTGAGAAAAATTTATCTAATGCTCCAGGGATGCACTTCTACTCACTTATTTATTTTAAACTTTTATTTTATTTTTAAGGTTTTTGTTCAACAGTAATATTTAGGTTTCTTCTGCCTGAAAAGCTCTCCTCTGTCTTCCAAATCTTCATTCTTTTCATTCTTCTATACCTAGTCCAAATTTAATTTTGTTTGTGAAGCTATGTTTTGCAACCAAGTTCATAGCATTATCTGCTTCCTACGGATTATTCCCTCATCTTTTACTTAGCAAGTATAAAGCATTGACTGTACTACTAGTACAAAAGCAAGAAATTTATTTTCCAAACTAAGTGTAGGTTTCTTATGTCAGATACTTTGACTTATTCACCTTATCATTTCTGCAGCATCCAGAAATTTTGCATGTAATGGTTTTGTATGTAATAGTTACCTGAACCATGTAAATCTACCCTAAACCTTCATGGTTTTCTTAAAAACTGGTAGGGAAATTGGTCCAGGGTACATATTACAGCCTAAGTTAACCTTTCTCAGGTTTAAGTAATGTGGGGATTCCTTCTAAATGAAAAAGATTATTTTCCTTTTTTATATAATGTGCTCTCAAGTCCTACATTAAGTTCTTAATTTTATATGTTGTAGTTTTTCTTCTAAATGTACTATGTTTAAAATAAATTCTAGTTTAGTATCCAAATGTTACACACTCTCAATCCTTCATAAAATGCTATAGTTGATTGCATGCCCGCAAAGTACTATTTTAGATTTTGCATCTTATTTATTCCTAAATTTATGTTTCAGTCTTCAGGTGGAAGTTAATTTGACAATATATCCTGGATTTCTCTTTTCTGCTTGAACATATGGTTTAAGAATCCTGTTGGTAAGCTTGTAGCATTTCTCTAAGTTTGAACTGATTTTTAGGAGCCATTCAACTTTGGCGAATAGCTGAAAAGAGAAGTAACAATGCTTGAGATATTTGGTTAATTCAGTGATCAGAAGAAAATCTTCTTCGTGAATTCCAAGAATTCTGGAAATTTCTTCTAGTTTCAGTAACTAGAAGAATTATACCACTAATATCTTTTGATTTTCTTTTGTATTGGTGGAGCAGATGCCTTTTTTCTTTGTGTCACATCCTCTCCACCAACCTTAAATTTTAGCTGCGGCTGCCACGTTTAGTTCTATGTAAGTTCAGACTCATTTTGTGTTAATAGTATCCACTATCCTGTCTTTCTACTTTCCTTGTCAGGGGCTTCTACAAAGCTTTGGGAACCTGTTTGTGCTATTAGAAGTGTAGGGATATTAACACCGTGATGGTGGCCCTCCATCATTGGAGCTCACAGATGAATCCTTCAACCTTTTGTTTGTCACTGGACAGTCTGGAATGTGTTCTGTACATTGTTAAGATATTTTGAGAGAGTCAAGGTCCTATCACCTACAATGGCAATCTTGCTTATAAAACTCTACATTGGGTGTTTTTTTTTTCTCCACACACTTCCTCATTCCTGCTTCTAGAGAACATTTTTCGTGTAAACTACCTCTATCTAGGCCCTTGTCTCAGCCTCTTTTGGTTTTTTATATATTCTCAACTCTTACATTAAGTTCTTAATTTTGTATATTATATTCTTTCTTCTAAATGTACTTTGTTTAAAAATAAAAATTAAGACAGGCAGGTAGCCAGCTTTGTGAGTTTAAGGATGGACTATAACTACATTTATTTAACAAAAATGTACTAAGCCTACAATATCTCCAGGTCCACATTAGAGGTTCTGTTGGAAATGTAAGATAAAAGAAAAGGAAGCATTTTTCTTCATCAAGCTTACATTTGAGTGCAAATCACAATCAAGTTCTCTAAGTTTCTCCATAATGAGGAAATCTGGATTAGGCTTATGAATAGGAAAAGTAGATGGAATTTAGAGAAAATTGGAGAGAAATATCTAAAGCACGGGTCACTCCCCGATTTAGAATGGCCTAAGTTTCTTCCTCATACATGGAGCAGCAGGAAGGCACTAGAGCCCTGGAAGAGAGAGACATGCCACTGCAGTTCATTAAAAGTTTGAAATGGGAGGGTGCCAAACTTAAGCTTTGTCCCGTCACTAACTTTCATATAGATCAAGCCTAGTTAATAAATACGTACTTAATAAATAATTGATGATCTACATACAGGTCAAAGCTTAAGTCCTTGTTCTACTGTTTACTTTGAACACGTAATATAACCTCTTTGAAATCATTTCTACATCTATAAATAAAAATATCAACAATATTGAATTTATAGGATTGTTGTACAGAGTGAAAAGGAATTATAAGTGAAAAGCACATGTTAAATTATAAAGCAAATATGAATATTTGCAAATATGAATATTGTGGGATCAGAGCTGCAAAATAATGTATCTGTTAAAGTCTTGGTTAGCAAATGTTCCTATAAGCATACATGGCTCTTATGGAAGGTTTTATGGCTCTATTAATTAATCACATTTTGCTTTTTTCCCCTTCAGCTATCATACTATTAAGTTCTAAGTACCTAAATGATCAAGCTATTCGTTAATTTTGACATCTGATATGGTTCTTACCAGTTTTCTGTAACTTACAGTTCATGCCTAATCAGGAACAATGCTGAGGTTTCCTTTTTCTTTTTCTTTTTTTTTTAGACTGAGTTTCCCTCTTGTTGCCCAGGCTAGAGTGCAATGGTACAATCTCAGCTCACCGCAACCTCCGCCTCCCAGGTTCAAGCAATTCTCCTGCCCCAGCTTCCCGAGTAGCTGGGATTACAGGCATGCACCATCACACCCAACTAATTTTGTATTTTTAGTAGAGACAGGTTTTCTCCATGTTGAGGCTGGTCTCGAACTCCTGACCTCAGGTGATCCACCCTCCTTGGCCTCCCAAAGTGCTGGGATTACAGGTGTGAACCACTGTGCCTGGCCAATGCTGAGGTTTTCTTTTTGTCATTGATAATGACATTGTTAATGTAAACAAGTGAAATGAGAAAACTGGCCTTTGAAGAACAACCATAAAACAGTATTCCCTTAATTTGTAGACAGTGGTGGGAAAGTCTGTGCCTCACTGATTTTAAACAGCATGACTATATCACTATGCATATTTTCTTTCTTTTTTCCTCTGTGTGCTTGAGAATACAAAAATTAACAAAAAGCATCCCTGTGAATTATTGTCCTCAGAACTATTAAGCAAACAAATGAGTATTTCATAGACTTAACGTGACAATGAATTACACATCCAAAACAGGTTGTGTGTGTGGTTTAGCAAAACAAAATTAAGAGTCATTCTAGGGAAGGACATTGCCACAGCTTTGGCATAATTAGGAATCATCATAATCAAATACAGGAAATTGGCACATCTGCTTTTCAGGCTGTTGATCCAACTGTGAGGCTGCCTGTGCACACTGGCACAAGCAGTTCTAATGCAGCTCGATGTGTTCTGCAAAGCTGTCTTTGCATAAATATTTACATAATTTTCTCCAAACACCACTATAAGCAGTTGTTTTTTATCACTTTTTCTCCCTTGGGTTATTATTTCTGGCCATCCCTACTCCTGGTGAAGGAGTGATCACTTCCTTTTTTTAAGGATTCCTCTTTCTTCAACAGAAGTTTAGAGGAAAATCTTATAACCTGAAAATTTCATAAAACGGCTATGAGAAGGAAGCAGTACTTTTCATTTGGTACATTTTTCTAAAAATGCAAAAACAACAACAAAAAATACACCCAGCCCAGCTGTGGGGAAGACAGAGCAGAGAAGCAGAGACAGAGTTTGAGTAAGAATCCACTCAAGGTTTGAGATTAATAAGCACAGAAAGTCAAATTAGGTGAGGTGGATAGCATGGCCTTAAAGAAGCAATAACCTGAACTTAGGCCATGCCATTTGCTTTAGTGATTAAAGTTACAAAATCTTCTACATAAACATTAATTGAGGAGTTCTTTCACTTTTAGTCACATAATCTGCTAGTTTTCCTTTTATAAAGTGATCTAAAGGATCTCTCAAGTTTTGATGGTTTATTTTACCTTGCTGAAACTGAAGCATATTTTAAAGTGATACATATTTTATACTTTAAAAAATGCAATTTAAAGAATCTAGCATCTATAGCTGGGCATGGTGGCACATGCCTGTAATCTCAGCTACTCAGGAGGCTGAGCAGAGAGGATTGCTTGAGGCCAGGACTTGGAAACCAGCTTGGACAATATAGCGAGGCTCTGCCTCTTAAAAAAAAATTAGTCTTTATTTTTCAAGCATTGTTTTGCATACAAATACACCGTTGTCCTATTTTTATTATTATAAGTTGATTTATACCATCTAAATCAAAGCAGATACACTATTTCATCATATTCTAAATATTTATAAGAAATCTCCAGTGTGGAAGGCATTTTTTCCTATCTTAATTTAAACCCTTTGCCTTTGATGCAGACACTTGGTTACATATCCTAGTGACCTCGGCACTTGTGAATTTCAGGGTAGCGTGGGATACATTTTTATAACCAAATTATTGGATTGTTTACATGGGGAGAGGTATGTTTGTTCTCCTTCCAAAAGCTTTTGAAAGAGACAACTTTTCAATGATTTGCAAATAAGAAGAAAGGAAGGATTCTAAAAAGAAATAGGAAAGAAGTTTCCCTTTATGACTAAGACCCCAAAGCAAATGCAACAAAAACAAAGATTAATATACTTTAATTAATATACAAATTACTAAGTATTGGTAATTACCAGTTAGATGTTCTTAATTATAAGTATATATGAATGCTAGATTGTAAATGAGCTATCTGTGTGAGGTGCTTATTTAAAACTTTTTAGTGAGATTTACATAGTTTGATTTTAGAATATAAATCACTTCTCTTCAATGAATTTTTCTGTAATAGTAAACTATACTGAATCATAAGAATATTTTCAAGTGATAGTCAAAACCCTTTTTTCCTCTTTTACTCTGCCATCCTTAAAACATTGGCTTTTGTTCCCACAGCACTTTCTTATGTGCCCCAGGTGGCTACTGTGGAATTGGGCTCTGTTTGAGGACCCATTTCTGCTTTCTTTTAGTCTCCTTTCTCTTGACATTGGGTTGTCAAGAAAATGGCAAAAAAATCCTGGGTTTTGCCATTACTTTTAATGGCAAAAACCGTGATTACTTTTGCACCAACCTAATATCTATCTTATCTTCCTTATCCTCCACTCCAGGCTTCTTCTCCCTTCAGTTTTGGAGGTGGGCTGATGGCTCTATATCAGTAAATGGGCACTGGCTTTTTACACTTTGCCTGTGGAGGACTCGGGGAACTTAAGTACTCAAAATGATTCAATGAGTCAGAGTCAGATTTAGGAATAAAATCATGTGTATAGTGTTTGAGTCACAGTAGACCTATATTGATGACTTATCTAATCTTTTATAACTTTATAGAGTTTATCTAGGCAGAATTTTTTTGTATAATGCACATGTATACCTGTGAATATTTTTAAAAGCGTTGTATATGTGTGTATGTGTGGTGTGGTGTAGTGTGTGTGTGTGTGTTTGCGCTTACAAATTATTGCTTTCCATCTATTAACTAGATGTTAAAAGTTTCCAACTTTCTCTTTCCTTCTAAGTCCAATAATTCTGAGTTTTTTCTCATCTTGTTGCCATGACCTGGAGGTAAACATCTATGTTATGTTAAGTGGTTATGGTTATGATCTAATTTAAAAGCTGAGTAATTGTCACCAACTTATTTGATTATATCTATATATCACAGCTAACAATTCAAAAACTTTTCTGCTTGTATTTATTTACAGCAAGATTTTTAAACTCCACATATATCTTATCATATTTGCATCTTATGATTATTATCATGCCTATTTCTACTTAAAGTTACTCTGAAAATATATAATATATACTTCAAAGTTTGAGAGGCAGTGGTGTGTGTTGGAAAGAGCTCTTTACTAGCGTTTAGCATTCATGTCCAGGAGTCCCAGTTTCTCATTTGTAAAATGAGGAAATTATACTACAGAAAATTTTAGTCAAAATTTATTGAACAATAATGTGACAGGAACTGTTGTAAGTGTTGGTGAGAAAAAGAGAAAGATTCTCAGATGGAGTTTATGATATTATTGGAAGAAGAGTCAATTCATATCACAATAAATCATTAAAAATCTGTATCAGGGAATGCACAGAGTACTAGGGTGCATAAGGGATACATTTATCTTTTTTCCAGAGGATGTCAGAGAAAACTTTTGGAGTAAATTATGTTCAATATGAGAACAAATAAGACAGTACTATAAAGGAGGTGGAGGGATATTTAAGATAAATGTCACCTGATTATATAAAACTTCTATTATTGGATCATTTCAGCTGAATTTATAGGACATCAACAACTGAGAGAGTAGAATTACCGATCTTTTAGAAATGTAGAACTTTGGTCTTAATCTCTAATGATATTCTTAATTATTTTTAATTTCTTGGTATGTCTCTCTTCTTTAAGAACTCCCTCTGGGCCTGTTAGTTCAGAAAAGGGATGTTGGTAATTTAAGCTACATAATTGAAGTAATAGAATTTTCAAGCTTGAAGGAACTGGCAAACTTGTTCAGTCCAGCCCTCTGATTTTGCAGAATGTTTTTTTAGTTATGAGAGATTAAGCAATGTGTCTACTAAGTTTTCATAGTCAGTTAGTGGTTGAGTTTTCACTAAATGTAGTTTCTAATTCCTGGCTTAGTGGTGGTTCAGCTACCTCAGGGTTTCTTTTCATAGCCTGAGGATTAAAAAATGCACATTCCACAGTTATTTTACTATTTTTAAAATTTAACTGACGGTAAGAACATATCCATAGTATTTTTCCCTAAGTACCAAGAGGAGAAAATTATAAAAAGGAGTAAAGGTGGAAATATAATGAAATAGGTTTTTTGTTTATTTTGTTTTGTTTTTGGTTTTCTGGTTACTAGTTTCATCATCGTGACAGTTATAAATCTTTAGGATATGTTTCAGTGTTATTTATAAATCTATGCTAGTATTTTCATTGATAAATAAATGTTTTTTTAAACCGGAGCAATTGATACAAATCTAATTTTCTCTTTTTCTTAGTACGTTGATTTTGCTGATATTATCTTTTAGGTTACAAATTATTTCACAAATTCTGTATCAATTTAGTTAGCCAATATGATGTGGTTAAGAGTTCAGGGTCTGTATAGACACAATCAACTAAAGAGGGATTAAAGACTTAAATTTAAGACCTGAAACCATAAAAACTTTAGAAGAAAACCAAAGAAAACACTTTTGAACATTGGCCTAGGCAAAGAATTTATAACTAAGACCCCAAAGCAAATACAACAAAAGCAAAAATAAACAAATGAAATCTACTTAAACTAAAAAGCTTCTGCACAGTGAAAGAAATAATCATTAGAGTAAACAGATAACCCACAGAATGAGAGAAAACTTTGCAAACTATGCATACAAAAGAGGACTAATATCCAGAATCTATGAGGAGCTCAAGCCAACCAGGAAAAAAAAAAAAAAAAAAAAAAACAAAAAAACAAGTAATCCCCTCAAAAAATGGACAAATTACATCAATAGACACTTCTCAAAAGAAGATATACAAATGGCCAACAAACATAATAAAAAAATGTTCAACATCCCTAATCATCAGGTAAATGCAAATTAAAGCCACAATAAGATGCCACCTTACCCCAACTACAACGGCCTTTTTTTTTTTATTTTGGAGACAAGGTCCTGCTCCATCACCCAGGCTGGAGTGCAGTGGTGTGATCCTGACTCACTGCAACCTCCACCTCCTGAGCTCAAGAGGTCCTCCCTCATCAGCCCCCCGACTAGCTGGAACCACAGTAGAGCTGGGGTTTCACCTGTTGTCCAAGCTGGTCTTGAACTCCTGGACTCAAGCAATCCACCCACCTGGACCTCCCAAAGTGCTGGGATTACAGCATTGCTCCTGGTCCCTAATAGTCATTATTAAGAAGCTGAAAAAAAAAGCAAAAACAAACAAACAAACAAACAAAAAACAATTTTGGCACGAATGTGGTGAAAAGGAAATGCTTATACACTGCTGGTGGGAATATAAATTTGTATGACCTATGTGAAAAATAGTATGGAGAGTTCTCAAGAATTAAAAATAGATCTACCATTCCATCCAGCAATCCCACTACTGGGTAGTTATCCAAAGGAAAAGAAGTCATTATATCAAAAAGACACCTGTACACCTGTACCTCATCTATATATGAGTTCAGGGTCTGGCATAATTCTGGGTTAATTCTCGACTCAGTATTTGCAGGTCGTGTGACCTTAAGCAAGTAGCTAAACTATTCTCTATAATCCTTTCTCCTTCCTTCTTTCCTTCCTTCCTTCCTTCCTTCCTTCCTTTCCCTCTCTCTTTTCCTTCCTTCCTTCCTTCCTTCCTTCCTTCCTTCCTTCCTTCCTTCCTTCCTTCCTTCCTTCCTTCCTTCCTTCCTTCCTTCCTTCCTTCCTTCTTTCCTTCCTCCCTTCCTTTCTCTCTCTCTCTCTCTCTCTCCTTTCTTCCTTCCTCCCTCCCTCCCTCCCTTCCTCCTTCCTTCCTTCGAGATGGAGTTTTGCTCTTGTTGCCCAGGCTGGAGTGCAGTGTGTGATTTCCGTTCACTGCAACCTCCGCCTCCCGGGTTCAAGCGATTCTCCTGCCTCAGCCTCCCGAGTAGCTGGGATAACAGGCATGCGCCACCACACCCAGGTAATTTTGTATTTTTAGTAGAGATGATGTTTCTCCATGTTGGTCAGGCTGGTCTCGAACTCCCAACTTCAGGTGATCCACCCACCTCGGCCTCCCAAAGTGCTGGGATTACAGGCATGAGCCACTGCGCCCATCCAAATCCTATTTCTTTATTGGTAAAATGGAGATGAGATTGTAATGAGAATTTAGAGAGAGAGGGTATGTAAAATATTTAGCCTAAGCCTAGAAAAGTGCTTACTGTATGTCAGTTGTTATTATTGTTATGATTCATAAAAAGTTAAATTGTCAGTAAAAATAATGGTTGGAGGTGGTTTCCAGAAACACTGCTTGCAGGAGTACTTGTCAAAGCCAAAAAAAGCAAATTTTTATATTTGCAGAATGCACCAAACCAGTTTTGATATTGATGTTACCACTGCTGTTGCTGGAAACCAGATTTAGTTTATGGGTCTTGGCTGCCAGATGAATGAACTGGAGAGCCAAATTTGTATAAGTGGGCCCTGCATGATTCCTGGGAGTGTCTGGAATGTGAGGAAGTCGCAATGTGTGTTACTGTTGCAAATCTCTCTTCCTGCCAGGAATGACATTATCCGGATAGCTTGGCCCAGCCTGGTCATCCCACCCTATTGGCAGCAGGACAACTGTGAGACAGAAACAGACAGCCTGAGCGAGGTGAAATCAGCCCCTGGGGAAAGTGGAAATGGGGTGCAGAGAGCTTGTGGAAAGACGAATAAGAACAAGAAAGAAGTTTGGGTAGGGATGTGATAAAATAAAAACTGGAATAAGGCATTCTAATGAAAAAGAGTGAGATAATATTTCTGAGATATTAATCAAGTTTTTCTTTGTATTCTTTTTTCCTTCCCACCATCCTTTCTCCTAAATTAATCCTCCACTCCCTCCCTTCTTTCAGAATAATGCTGGTTGGCATGTGGCATATGAACAGATGACACTGAAGACCAGATTCTGCTTGTTCTCCCTCCACTGGTTCCAGATACATATATATACATGCCCGGTCACTGAGGAAACCCCTATAATTGTAGATAAATATTAGAAAAGGGAATGGGGGAGTCACAGGATTAACTGAAATGGTTTTATCACTCCAGGGACTTTCTGCTGCAGTAGAAATTCACTAGTTAGAACAAAATAAATAATATGAAATTCTTGAATATCTGAGTTTGAGGATAAGGTTCAAATATGAAACACTTACACATTACATGTATTTTTCTTCTTGTCTTGAATTTCCAGATTCTGTCTCCTATAGACTGAATGTTGTGTCCACTTAAAATTCAGTGTTGAAATTCCAAACCCCAAAGTGATGGCATTTGAAAGGTGGGACTTTTGGCAGGGGGTGATTAGATTGGATTAGTACCATTACAAAAAAAAACCCCAGAGAGCTCCCTCACTCCTCTTACTATATGAGGACACAGTGAGAGAGTAGCCATCTATGAACCTGGAAGTGAGCCCTCACCAGACACTGAATCTGCTGGTGTCTTGATCTTGGCCTTCTCAGCCTTTATAATGATAAGAAACACATTTGTGTTGTTTATAAGCTACTTAGTCTATAGTATTCTGTTATGGCAGCCCAAATGGACTGAGACACCATCTAAAGTAAAAGTCATGTAAAATATCTTAAGAAAGATTCATGTTTTGTGATACTTGTAAACAAGGAAGTACAGGGAATTTTTTCATGAGGTTTTCATTCCTGTTCTCTATAATTGTACTGCTAATATTGATGCAGTGCAACAAAGCTCTGTTTGAAAACAACAATGACAATAACCCCCAGATCTTTCTTGCTAAACTGAATTAAACCTCTAACTGAGGGATAGGTCTTAGTACTCATTCATTTCACAAACATTTGCTGAACACCAATTATAGGTCAGGCAGCATGCCAGGTACTGGGAATATGCTGACAAGGAGAATATGTGATTTAGGGAAAGGAATTGCTTGCAAGAAGGCAAGCTAAGATTCTATGTGAAATAAGAGTGATGGGAGCATAGTTCTTACAAATGATTTTTTGCATAAGGTTATTTAATTATAGACAAATGGAAATGGGATAATCTGTAATTTCCTCTCTCAACCAACGTTCTCATTCCCTAAAAAGCTTTGGATGGGGCCAACACACCCAGAACACTGTGGGCAAGTGTGTTTTCATTGGTTGATCTGGCTTGCTAATTCAAAGTATATGACCTCACTTCTCAATTACTCACTTAACATTCCAGTACATTTTAGGAATGACTGATAATTTTGGAAGCTGCCAAGAAGATGGATGAATGGTAACTGACTTTACAGATCTAGGAAAGCTGAAACACAACCTACCAATAAGCTAGTTAAAATTGCTGGGCTCTGGAAATGCTCATGAATGGAAAGTACTAGGCGTTTCTGAAGGTGAGAAAGCAGGGTGTGGATGAAAGCAGGAGGATAGGTGGATAGTGTTATAAGGAGGGGTTCTGATTTCAATAATACAAAAGGGAAAAATATGACAGTTTACATTCTGAAGTATGAGACTCTCAGAACCCTTTGGTGTACTTAACGTCCACAACACTTAGGGGCAAATTTATATTCCTAAGGCAGGAGATTGTAGAATTGTTCTCTGGGCAAATAAAAGTCTATGAAAAAGACTTACAACTATTGCTAGTAATATAGATCTTCTGGGAAGATGGGGGAGGAAAAATGTTATTAATGAGTTAAATTTCCATCTTTCATAGCATGTAGTCTTTAGTGAAAAATCAGGAAATGTCACAATAAACATGTTATTTGGTATTACATATTATTTGAAATAAAGAGATGATATAAGATGCTCCTAAAATACTTGAAAATAGCTTTATCCATTTTCTTCCTCTTATCAAAGATTGGGGTGGAGTAGAAAAATGATAAACATGTGTTACATTATAAAAATTTGACAATAAAAGAAGAAATCAGTATAGTACCATTGAGTCAAACATATTTAGGTTCAATGTTCAGCTTCTTGACCTATGAGTTTTATAACTTTGGTCATGTTGCTTAAGTTTTCTCACCTTGGTAAATGGAAAAATAAGATCAAACACACAGAAAGTACTAAAAACAAATGAAGCCTTTAGGGTTATATTAAGTGAAATAATGTATTTAAGTACATACAGTACTAAAGTAAGTTTAATTAATACTATTATGAGAATGCTTTGTGAAAGATGAGAAGAAAAATTAACTCAGAGTAAGGGGAGGAATGAGTATTTGACTCTGAGTTCACACACACACACGCGAGCGCATGCACACACACACACACACACTATATACTTGGAAGGGGAGGGGTAAGAACAGTAAAGCTTCTAAGGGCAGTTACATTTGTCCTTTATATTCTCTATTTGTCTTAAACCCTAAGAGAAGCAATGCCAATTCTAGCAAGAAAGAAGAGAGATACATTTAGGAAGTAATCTTTTGTTGACTTGCCTTAACTCCTCTGTGGAACAAGGAGTCATATAAATAAATTCAAAAGATTAATTATCTACAATGTTCCTCGTTAGGTGCTAGTTTTAATTGTAGAATTGTATGGCTATTACATTTAATACAAATACTTCACTTACAATCTTTCACTTGATTTTCATAATTGTCCTGTAGAATAGGTCGGATAATTCTTTATAGTTGCCTTTGTTAGAAGGTAAGATATGAGGAAGACTCAGTTTTACCCTGGACTAAGTAAAGGAGAAAAAATAGAAGAAAGAAATGGAGAGGAGTGGTAAAAAAGAAAGAAAACTAAAGAAATTGCCTAAACATTAGCATAGCTAAGGAAGCAAGACAAAGACAATAATTTAGTTATGAGCAACTATTTTTATAACTCAGTGTGAGAAATTTTTATTAATATTCAGTGAGAAGTGTAACTGCCAGATAAACTGCAATACTGATGTCACCTGGTTTTTACATTCTCTCCCTTGTTAAAAAAAGTTTCCAGGGAAATTAAAATTGGTTAGTAGAAATGCAATCAGAGCACAGTTATGGGATGACCTTAATGGCCACTGTCATTAAATTATGGTGCATGATGTCCCCGAGCAAGCTCTGAGGCTGTATTTGCCAACTAACCAGAATACCCATGTCAGCTGGTTAAGGCACCTTTATCCCTGGGTGGTGCTGAAACTGCACGGACAGAAGTGTGCCCTTTGACTTCATGCAGACCATCTGCTGACACTTATTCTCCAGCTATATTTCAACACAGTTGGTGAGGTTAAAGCCTTCTTTTATATCAAATCACATTCCAAGCATGCCTTCTTGATAAACATTACACATTTTAAATGAAATTCTGAAAACTCAATTTCTGCAAGGATTAAAAATGAGTAATGTGTCCATATGGTTTTCTAATATTTTCATAAGTACATTAAAAAACACCCAATAATTGACTAAAATGAACTTGACTTCATTTTGATAAGAATGAAGCTAAAGACGATTGATCTATTGGATTAAACAAATATGGCATCAGGAGCATAGGT
This sequence comes from Rhinopithecus roxellana, assembly GCF_007565055.1. Lineage (NCBI taxonomy): Eukaryota > Metazoa > Chordata > Mammalia > Primates > Cercopithecidae > Rhinopithecus > Rhinopithecus roxellana. Next base: position 55,427,780 of record NC_044550.1, read on the forward strand.
GCTAGTGTCAGAATATAGAATACACAGTCTGTGACATTCTTTATGATATTGTATATACATTTAAGATACTACCAAACTCTTTTAATCACTACCCTTATGGTAGAAGCTTTGTTTGTCTTAGCTAGTGAAATGTCACTTCAACAAAACCCAAAGAATTTAAAAAAATTACCCACATGCTTAGAAAGCAGAAAATAGCAAAATGTGGGAAAAAAGTCATCTTTGCAAGGAAAGGTCGGCAGAAACATATGGATCCCAAGTGAAATTAAAATAAGGTTTCTGTACAGACTAGATACTGTGGCAGATAACGGTGCCACAGGCCAGACAGAAGGTTCCCAAGGCCCCAGGCTGCTTTCTTACTTCTGCTCTGAAGACTTTATCCAACATTATTTTGGTGATAACACTTGTTATACATCCTCTGGATCTTCAGATGCTAAATCATCCTGTAATAGACTTCATCCAGGAAACCTAAAGGCCAACCATATTTCATCATTTCTTAAGTTTCAGTGATTATAAAACAGCCATCTGTACATGTCTGAAAGCATATTTTTATTTGGGTTATTATTTGATAATGTACAGACAATTCAGTCTTCAATCCTCCAATGTGCCTAGTAAAAAAAAGTCCACAGGAAATTTTTTATGAGATTACATCTTAAAGATTCTATTAATGCACATATGACATCATTTATATTACATAGGAGGAGCATAATTACATAAAATGATAAATAATATGTTTATTGAAAAATATTTGACTATATTATGTTATTGCATTTTTTAATTTAGTAAATTTCCCATGTGCTTAGATTTGGAGATCACATATAAAAATTTTACACAGAAAGTTCTGTCCTCCTGAAGCTTTCCATCCAAAACATGCCCTTTTAATTCTTGTTTAATATTGACATATTACTTCTCAGTTTGTGTCTAGTAGAAGTTTTTATATCACCAACCAGACTCAAAGTAGGGAGAGACTGAGTTAGGTGCTATAAAAGTAGCTTTGAAATTCAGCCATAGCCAACAATCCCTCACCTTAACTACAGACCTTTGAACCTACATAGCAAAAATATCTGACCCTAAGGCACCTACAACAGGTGTCTGGTATTCTGCCATTAGATATCATTTGTGATGAGAGCATACATTCAAATATTGTTGGTCATTTTAGAGATGGCATAGAAGGAAAGGTAATACCTTAAATATTTACATCATGCATATATTAGTGTGAATGTATTTTTCGTCAGATTGTTTTCTCTTTATGAGCAAGAAACAAAGGAATGGGTGCTTTCGTGGAAGCAGGGGAGAGAGGAGGTGAGAAGGAGCATGGTAGAAATGTGACATAGGATTGGGAATTAGAGTGTTGAATATTGTTGTTCAGGAGTGGGCTATTCCAGTCATGTTCCCAACAGGAAACAGTTGGAAAATATTTAAATTGGATAATTTAATGGAAAGGTGATTTAAAGAATGGGGTGGGAATAGGTCAGAAATGAGTAGATCGTAGAAGCAGAGAGCTGTGTAAAGAGGGCTTCCTGATAGAAGCTGTGCCTTTGACAGTGTGATGTGACAGCCAGTCTGGGAACACCCTGTAAAGCAAGGGCCAAGGAAGACCTAAAAACAAACCAAACCAAAACACACAAAACTACGTGCAGCGTCCATCAAGAGATTTGCACTGAAATTCCTGCTTTGCAGTGTTCTTGCTAACGCTTGTACAAGTCATTTGATTCTCTGGGACTCAGTTCTCTCAGCCAGAAGATATTATACCTTTTTCAGGAAGTAATTTTGAGAATCAGATGACCTCATTTCTATAGAAGCTCCAGGTACAGAGCTTCAGGTTGAAGGATGTCTAAAGAAATGTTTAATCTGAAGAGGATGCAAATTTTTTTTTTTTTTTTTTCTAAAGCCACATCCTATGGCTAATGCATGGGACGTGATTTTTGTTTTCTTCTTTTATATTTTATTTTAGGTTCAGTGGGTACGTGTGCAGGTTTGTTTCATGGGTAGATCGTGTGAGACTAGGATTTGGTGTACAAATGATTTGATCACCCAGGTAGGGAGCACAGTACCCAATAGGTAGTTTTTCAATCCCCACTCTCCCCATCAAGTAGACACCAGTGTCTATTGTTCCATGGAAGGTGATTAATCTGCATATATGTGATCACAAACAGATGTTTTAGAGATACATGTGTATAAATCTGGTGTGAAGTCAGCAAAATTAGAAAGATTGGGTGATAGAAAGGGAGAGAAAAAATGTCAAAAAATAACTCTAAAGCTTTTGCCCAAATCATTAGAATCAAGAATATTAAATATTAAATATTAGACACAATTACAGGGTCCACCCTCCTCATAAACTGTGAATGGAATAGCTCCCAGCTTTTAGCAGGGAGTGTTTGCAAATATTTTATTGTATTTCTTCAGAAATTTATTTTAGACACATAATTTTTTTGTCTACACTGTTGAATTTCTTACTAAGCCACAAGACTTAAAAACATTTTTTGCCTTGTTTCCCAATGGAACAAGGTTTCAGTTTAAATCCCAGCATAGAGTTATGTACAAAGAATGTCAATATACTTTATCTCCTACAAGTTACTCATGTAAAAAAATTATCAGTTAAAAGGGACAATACATGTCTTAAGTCTGCATCAGGGAAAAGATAAATTATTTGTTTGATCTCATGAGTTTGGTATTGTGTTATGATACCATCTAATATGAATGCAGTTTAAAATTCTATGTGAAGTCCTTCTGTTTTGACTGTCAATTCAGGGTGGAAAACCATTTTGATAGAAGTGTCAAGGAAATGACGAATGGTGAAGATATCAAGTTGGTTAGCTAATTGTTTTGACTACCACACGATTCTTCTTGTACTACATCATGTATGAGCAAAAAAGGCATTAATTCAAAGATCAGAAATTCAATGAGTTTTAAACTAATCGCTTCAAGGTACATTGAATTTATCTGCAATAGACTCTACATATTGATGCTTGGGTCTACTTGGCTCCTTGGGTTTATATTTAATATTTGTACCACAAAAGAGAAATCATTAATGAACACCTTTAAAATGCAAATTCGTCAAGGTCAGAATTTCACAAACAGCAGCCGGTTGGTTGGACCATGCACTGCATTTTATTTCTCTTTATTATTTCATTAGATTATCAATCAAAAAGTTTACTATAATTTTTAAATAATTACAGTCATTTTCAGCCTTTTCTTAGTCTAATTGTGGTTAATGTGAGAGCAAAATCTTTTGGACAGAGAGGAGATGGGAATATGATCAGCATAAACAATGCAAATATTGTAGTATATGGAACTGAAATGTCCCAAAAACTGGCTTGTAAGTAGAATTTTTGGAAAGCAAATCTTGTTCTCCCAGACTTACTCTTCATAAACAAAGGGCCCCTCTTCTTGTGGAAGACACCTTTTGAGGAATTTTCCCAGCATATCATCTTTAGGAAATGTCCTCTCAGTGTCAGGTGTGGGGTCTTGCATTAGACTCCAGTCTCATCCACAAGTACTTTATGAACCCCTCTGTGGCTTCCATGGGACCCTTTTAGCTTAGTAATGTTTCCTTTTGTATTTATCTAGTTTACACTGGTATGTTACTAAAATCAAATTTCTTTCTTTCTTGAGGGTAAAACCTATGAATTGAATTGAAAACTTTGGTTTAGAAGTGGCAGCCTCATTATTTGCTGTCATGACCTTGTGGGACACTGTTCCAACAATGAGATTCCCCCAGTGCTCTTCTGTCTCAACCTTCCCATCCACAGTCTCATGTGCAACCACCGCCCAGTCTCCACTGCTTTTCCTGGCACAGCTGACCTTCAGACTACGCACACTTCTCTGAGGCATGGAAAGCCCCTTGCCTTCCCACCCTCAGTGTCATTCTTCTGATTCTGCTTTTAAATGTACAATTTTGGATCCTTCTATGTTTTCATATTTCACTGAGCACAAAATAAAAAGCAATACAATAATAGTAAATTTTACATGTTTAAAAAATAATTTTCAGTGCTCTCAGCTCCTCCTCGTCTTTCGTCTTTAATTTGTCTTGCCACAGCAACCTGATGATTCTTCTAAAAGAACAGCTCTGATCAAACCCCTCTGCCACTTAAATTTATTATTCTATCTATTTTGTCTACACAAAAATGTTTGCACACTAAAAGGTTTTTAGCTAAGGTAGACGTTGGTAAACTTTTAAATTAAAGGCTACCTAGTAAATATTTCAGGCTTGTGGGCCACATGGTTTCTGCCTCAACTATCCAGCTCTGCTACTGTAGCACAAAAGTGGCCACAGACCATACATGAACAAATGGGCATGGTTATGTCCAATAATAAATCTGGTTTTTTTTTCTTTCAAAAACAGGTGGTAGGCAGGATTGACCTACAGGCTCCTACAGATTGGGCCTTATCCAGGTCTGTCAGTTTTATTTTCTATTTCACCCTTCACATACTCAGGGCTCCACTGAAATTCAGGTTCTGTTTGTGCTCATTAGGTACTCTGTACATTCACTGCTCTATGCTTCTGTTCCCTGGGATGGGGCTGGAGGAGGATGTGGGAAGACTGGTGTTTCTCCAAGTATAGTTTACATAAGAGGTGTCTTTAGGTTAACTTTAAGGTAATATGTTGTCATGCTGCTTGTTAAGTGTATGATGGCAATATACAGGAAAAAGCATAATAAAATACATGATTAAAACAATAGTAAGACTATGAAGCAGGTAATACTATTATTAACTGTAGAGAGGTGAGAAGGTAATCAAAGGGGTGCACCTTTTTAAAAAAATATTCGTGCTCTTTTACCTATCCCAAATAATGATGCCATCCTTTCAACTCCCATCCTCAGATGGAAGTTGTTATGCTTTTTCTTTCTAGGGTGTTTTCTTTCCTTCACCTGTGATAATCTTAAAATCATGACCCATCCTTCAAGATGCATATTAAATTCCCTGTCCTTCATAAACCCTTATTTCTCCAACTATAAGTGATTTCTCCCTCTTGAGAATTTCTACTGCATTCCATCATATCATTTCAATCTTGGTATTATGGTTATTTTAAAATGTAGCTTAGCTCAGTAACTAGAAGATCCAACTATGATATCTCACTTGCTAGACTTTGTATATTCCCAAAAGCACAGATCAGTGCTTTGCAGAGAGCAGGCATTAAATGATTAATAAATTTTTAAAATTTGTAAAAAATGATTTTCTTCAAATTAAAGATACTTTTGTTTGATGAAGAAGTGTTAACTCTGCATAAAGATCAGGGTCAAAAGCAAACCCCTGATTAACTAATCTTTAAAAAATATCCTCAGGCACTTGTGGTCCAGTATTGTTGAACTTACGTTGGTATTTTTGCTAGCCAAATTTGCTACATATGAAACCCATTGGCCATTTGGGGATTGACAACTTTCCTACTGCTCCTTGCAAAGAACTTCCCAAGAAAACTGGGATAGATAATCTATGTGCCATATGTGCTGTTAAAATAAAGTTGGATATGCACTAATCAAGTGGTTTCCATGAGAAACACAAGGCCTCCAAAATATAAAAAATCTTTTTAATTGTAGTACTTATGGTAGTCACTCCAAAGAGCAAAATTATATTTCAAACTTTTTTATCTTAAAAAAGGAGTTAAATATCTAAAGCTTAAATATCTTGGAGCAGACAAACTGTGACTGTTAAAAATGTTATATAAACAAGTTAGAAATAAGCAAAAAAAGTTTTATCTCTTTTATGCTGCCTACAAAGTCTTTAAATTAGTGCCTAGACTAAAGGAGATTTTTTTTTTTTTCTTATTGAAAGTGATGAAGACATAGTTACAGGGTTACAGGGTGTTGCTGTGGTTTGGATATGGATTGTTTTTCCTCACCGAATCTCATGTGGAAACCTGATTTCCAGTGGCGTTGGGAGGTGGGGCTTAGTGGAAGGTGTTTGGGTCTTGGGGGTAGATTCCCTCATGAACGTCTTAGTGTTGTTCGCCAGGTACTGAGTTCTTACTCTTGCAAGACTGAATTGGTTCTCAAGGGAATAGATCTGTTTCTGCAAGAGTGGGTATTTGCAAAGCCAGGACCGCCGTCTGGGTTTGGACACTCTTTGCCTGTGTTTATGTCTTCTTTGACCTTCTCTTCTATGTTTTGACGCAGCACAAAAGCCCTCACCAGGAGCTAGGTAGATGCTGGTGCCATGTTTCTTGGGCACCCTGCATACCCATGAACCAAATAAACCTATTTTCTTTATAAATTACCCAGACTCAGGTATTCCTTTATAATAACTTCAAATAGACTAAGATAGCTGTCCTTCTCCCATGGTAGATTTCAGGCAAAGGAAAAAGGATAGCCAACCTTGAATTCCCTTAGCTGAATGCATTGGCTAAGACCATCATCATTTAGGTACCATTCCCAGGATAACTCAGTCTTTTTATTTGTTTGTTTCTTTTGAGGAAGATGATGGATACGAGGAATTAGGATTGAAGTCTATTAATTTTAAAAATTGATATAAAATACTTGTATATATTTATGGGGTATGGGTAACATTTTGGTTCATGCATACACTATATAATCATCAAACCAGGGTAATTGAGATATCCATCACCTCAAAGATTTATCACTTCTTTTGAATATCATAAATTTTCAATGCACTCAGCATCAAAAGATAGCGGGTTAAAAACCAAAAATGTATTCATTAAAAAGACAATGTATATAGAAGCACCTTAAAAAACTACAAATCGTCATTTGAATTTGTTTCTATTTTTGTTTTCCAAATTTTATATGATCACAACATATAAAATAAACATATCTATTATAATTTAAATTCCTCTAAGTTATTCTATATTGTAACCTATTAGAAGTAGATACAAATATGCAATTTATGTGTTTAATCTGGAGTGGGATACTGAAAGATTAGTTATATCCTTTGCAATTTTAATCATTCTTAGCTGTAACTTGTTTTGTTTCCCTTCTGAACTGTCTCTTGCTATCTATAAACAATCTCATTCTTTGTTGTTTTTTTTTTATAATTTAAAATCCCTACGTCTGTGTTTAGGTAGCTGAAAAGATTTTTTCTTGTCTTGCAAAATTCTCAAAGAAGTTTATTGAATCTCTGCCTCCTCCTCCTCCTTCTTTTTCCTTTTAAATATAATTTTGCTTCCCTGCCTCCACCCCAGAGTATCCAAGTTTACAAAGGAGAGGAATAATATCAAGCAAATGCCATGGATAATTAAAAAATACAGTTACTCATCTCTTCCCTTTGATTTATAGCTTTTTATTGTAATTATAACTGCTAGTAAAATGACTAATTTAAAGTTCCTAGAGATTATAGAACCTTAAGATGTGTCAATGCCTTTCAAAACAGAATCTCTTCTAGCTAACATAAATGAAAGGAAGGTATTAAGAAGGATAAATAACTCAGAGTCATTTGGATTGCTGAAGAAGAGTGAGGACTGAATTTCAGGAACAACTCCCCAAACCACACTCCAGCCCTTGGCAAGGGAGGTGCTCGCTCTACCATGCACTGCCTCTGAAGCAGCAAAAAAGACACTCCATACCCTGCCTCTACCCTCATGTAATTGGGTTCTGATTCAAAATCTGGCATGAGTATATTTGGGTGGATTCTAAACGATGATGAAATCTACCTCTAGGGCAGTCTAGGAAATGTCCATTTTAAAGCTTTCTCTGACATACAGAAAGTCATCCTAGAGGAGAGTTGTATCAGTATTAATGAATTCATCCACAGTGACCACCATTTAAGTCGCCAGTTCTTTTCTACTTTCTTTGTCACCTGCCCCACCTCCTGCTGGGATACTGATAGGCAGCAAAATGACTAGAATTTAAAAACTGGGTTATGAACCAAGTGGTGTCAAGATACATCAAGGACCTATGAGAAGAATAGCTACAAGATACATTGAGATATAAAGGAAAGACCAATGTGAACTGAAGCAGTTAGGTAAGGTTTCACAAAGAATTTTCACCTTTCCAGAATCTTTAGACAGAATTTAAATACTCAAAAAAGTATTCCAGCCTTCTGCAGTAACACAGCTCAGCAAATGTTTAATAAAGCCTCTATTATATGTTTCTAGTAAATCACAATTCTTCTCCTTAAGAAATTAGTAACAGATAATAACTATCTGAAAATACTATAATGTAAATGAAACAAAAACTTTTATGGCTGAAATTGGGGGTGTGGACTGGGGATAATACCAGCAGTAATGATGAATTGAAAAAGTTACATGGAGGAAAGGGTATATGAAATAGGCCTAGAAGGTGAATAGTATTCTGTCTACATGAAATGGAACTTGAAGCCTGAAAAGCATTAAATTTTTAAAAATAAATGTTTAATTTAGGGATAATTTTAGATTTAAAAGGGTTGTAAATATACTACAGACTTCCTGCATGGGTTGTAAAAGGGTTGTAAATACACTAGAGAGTTCTTTTTGCCATTAACATCTGACATAACCATAGTGCTTTTGTTATAACTAAGAAATTAACACTGGGCCTGGCGCAGTGGCTCACACCTGTAATCCCAGCACTTTGGGAGGCCGAGGCAGGCGGATGACGAGGTCAGGAGATTGAGGTCACGGTCAAACTCCGTCTCTACTAAAAATACATAAAATTAGCCGGGTGCAGTGGAGGGCGCCTGTAGTCCCAGCTACTTGGGAGGCTGAGGCAGGAGAATGGCTTGGACCCCAGAGGCGGAACTTGCAGTGAGCTGAGATCTCACCACCGCACTCCAGCCTGGGCGACAGAATGAGACTCTGTCCATCAGTAACCGACTGGATTAAGAAAATGTGGCACATATACACCATGGAACACTATGCAGCCATAAAAAAGGATGAATTCGTGTCCTTTGTAGGGACATGGATGCAGCTGGAAACCATCATTCTCAGCAAACTATCGCAAGAACAGAAAACCAAATACCACATGTTCTCACTCATTGGTGGGAATTGAAAAATGAGATCACTTGGACACAGGAAGGGAAACATCACACACCCGGGCCTATTGTGGGGTGGGGGGAGGGAGGAGGGATAACATTAGGAGATATACCTAATGTAAATGACGAGTTAATGGGTGCAGCACACCAACATGGCACATGTATACATACGTAACAAACCTGCCATTGTGCACATGTACCCTAGAACTTGAAGTATAATAAAAAAATAAAATAAAATAAAATAATAAAATAAAATATAAAAAAAATAAAAAAAGAAATTAACACAGGTACAATGCTACTCTAATAGTATTGGCACTAGTTAATACTATTACTAAAATCACTTTATTATAATTTCACCAAACTTCCCCTAAAATAGTTTCTGTTCCACAATCAAATTTAGGAAACCACACGTTTTGTTGTCATGACTCCTTAGTCTCCTCTTCCTGTATAAATTTTGAAATGATCCTAAATTTACAGAAAAATTGCAAGAACAAAGAAATGTGTTTCCTGAATCATTTTTGAGATTGAGTTGTTGACATAATGGCCCATCATGTCCAAGTACTTCAGTGTTTTTTCGTCATAAAAAGGAATTCTTTCATGTAACCACCATATTTTTCCAGTTGTCCCAATAAAGTCCTTTAGAGCAAAATTATCCAGTCCAAAATCACATATTACATGTAATTGCCATATCACCTTGGTCTTCTTTAATATGAAACAGTTGGCCGGGCGCGGTGGCTCAAGCCTGTAATCCCAGCACTTTGGGAGGCCGAGACGGGCGGATCACGAGGTCAGGAGATCAAGACCATCCTGGCTAACACGGTGAAACCCCTGTCTCTACTAAAAAATACAAAAAACTAGCCGGGCGAGGTGGCGGGCGCCTGTAGTCCCAGCTAATGTAGTCCCAGCTACTCGGGAGGCTGAGGCAGGAGAATGGCGTAAACCCGGGAGGTGGAGCTTGCAGTGAGCTGAGAACCGGCCACTGCACTCCAGCCTGGGCGACAGAGCCTGACTCCGTCTCACAAAAAAAAAAAAAAAAAAAAAAAAAAAAAAAAAAAAAAGAAACAGTTGTTCAGTTTTTCCTTGATACATTGAAGAATACAGGTCAGTTATTTTGTAGAATGGCTTTCGGTTTGGGTATACATGATGCTTTTTCATCCATCTATAGCGGGAATATTACCAAAGTGATCTTGTATTCTTCTCATTACAACCAATCAAATAGAACATAACTTAGTTTTGTACCAATATTGGTGATGTCAATTTTGATAACATGATTAAGGTAATATCTGAGAGGCTTATCCTATGTAAAGTTACTTTTTTTCTCTTTGTCATGCATAAGTATTTTGGGGAGATAAATTATGTAGTGTTCAGTTCTATATAAAACTTTGAATTTATTCATGTATTTATTTACATCAGTATGGAATCATGGTTTTCTATTTTATCCAATATATTATAATCTGTTTCTATTACCATTAATTTTTAGAAACTTTTAATTTAGAATTAATTAGAGATTCAAAGGCAATTATGAAAAAAAAATACAGGAAGGCCCTGTGTATCCTTCATCCATTTCCCCCCGTGGGAGATCAAAACCGGGAAAGTGACATTAGTACAATTCACAAAACTTATTCAGATTTCACCAGTTTTACATGTGTGTATAGTTATCTGCAATGCTATTACTTGTGTAACTTCATGTAACCATGAAAGCAATCAAGGCACAGAACTGTTCCATTAAAATGGGTTCCCTAGAATTACCCTTTATAACCACCCCTACATCCTCTCCCCTGAAATCCAAAACCCCTGACAACCACTAATCTAACTTCAATTTCTATAATATTATTTCCAGAACACTATATGAATGGAATAATAATGTATATAACTTTGTGAGGTTAGCTTTTTATGCAGCATACTTCCCTTGAGATGGATCCCAAGTTGTTGCATGTGTCAATAATTTGTTCATTTTCATTGCTGAGGAATAGTTTATGGCATGGATGTAGCACACTTTAATCACTTACCCAGTGCTAGGGTTTGAATGCACGTGTCTTTCCAAAATTCGTATGTTGGAAATTAAATTTTAAGGTGATGGTATTAAGCGGTAGGGCCTTTGGGAAGTGATTAGGTCATGAGGGCTCTTTCCTCAGGGAAGGGATCAGTTCCCTTATAATAAGGTTTGAGGGGGCAGGTTCAGGCCTTTTTGCCCTGCTTTCTGTCATGTGAGGATGCAGCAACAGGGGCCGTCTTTGAAGCAGAGAACCCTCACCAGACGCCAGATCTGTTGGTACCTTGATCTTGGACTTCCCAGTCTTTGGAACTGTGAGGAATATATATATTTAATCAATTATCCAGTCAGTATTTTGTTATAGCAGCACAAATTAAGACACTCACTGAAGGACATTGGGTTATTTTTGGTTTAAGCATATTATAAATAAAGCTGTTATGACCATTTATATACAGGTTTTTGTGTGAACCTAAGGTTTGATTTCTCTATAATGTCCACTAATGCAATTACTGGGCCACGTGGTGAGTCCATTTTTAATTTTTAAAGGAACTGCCAAACTATTTTCCAGAACAACTGTACTATTTTGCATCCCCACTGGCAATGTATGAGATATTCAGTTTCTCTACATTCTCATCAGCATTTACTGTTATTACTGTTTTTTATTTTGGCCATTCTCACAGGCATGTAGCAGTATCTCACTGTGGTTTTAATTTGCATTTTCTTAATGGTTAACAATGTTGAATGAGTTTTATGTGTTTATTTGTCATCTGTATATCCTCCTTGGTGAAATATGTGTTTAAATATCTTGTTCATTTTCTAATTGAATTGTTTCATTTTGGTGCTCATATTATCCTAGATTTTTTGGATTGGAGCTTCTTCAAACTGACTTCTGCATCTTTCGGTCATGCCCCATCATTCTTCGAATACCTCTTACTTTCTGGGACAAGATATTCTAAGTTCATTGATTCCTGACTCACTTTGAATTTAAACATATCTTTAAGAATTCCTAGTTCACTTCAGTGGAGAGTGACATTTAAAACCAAGAAATAAGCATCAGGTATGCCCATTGCTACTGTGGTTCTCAGGCTATCTAAGTAGACAGAGCTATATATTTGCATGTACATGTACACACACACACACACATACACACACACACACATATATATACTGTGTATACTGTTTTACATATATATACATAGCAATCTCTTTGGTTTTGCTTTTTGAGGTTTCAGTTACCCACAGTCAACTTCAATCTGAAAATATTAAATAGAAAATTCCAGAAATAACAATTCATATGTTTTAAATTGCACACTGTTTTGAGTAACCTGATGAAGTTGCACACTGCCCTGCACTATCCTTCTCAGGAGGTGACTCATCCCTTTGTCTAGCATATCCACCCTGTATATACTACCCACCTGATGGTCACTCAGTAGCTGTCTTGATTACCAGTTCAAGTGTCCTGGTATAGGGACACTTGTGTTCAGGGAACCCTTGTTTTATTTTTATTACAGTAAATTGCTGTAATTATTTTATTTTATCATTAGCTGTTAATCTCTTACTATGCTTGATTTATGAATTAAACTTTATCATAGGTATGTATGTACAGGCAAAACAAGTATATACAAGGTTTGGTACTATCCATGGTTTCAGACAACCATTGGGGAACTTGAAACATATTTCCTGCAGATAAGGGGGAAGGACTACTGCATTTGCACACACACTCACATCTATATCTGTAATTATATATATGAATTCACACTTATATCTCCAGTTGCAAGCTAGCACCACAGGATTTATTCTAGATTTTTCTATTTCATTATTTACAGCTTTCTTCTCTGATGGTAACTCCCATTATCTATACTATTTTGACTTAATCCCTTGCTATTGTCTGAAAGTTTACATTTCCCCCAAATTCACATGTTGAAACCTAATTCCCAATGTCATAGTATCTGGGCTGGAGCCTTTGGGAGGATATGCAGGTGAAGCCCTCATGAATGGGATTAGTGTCCTTTTAAAAGAGGTCCCAGAGAGTTACCTTGTCCTGTCTGCCATCTGAGGACAAGATGGCTGCCCATGAACCAGGAGGAAGATCCTCATCAGATGTCAAATCTGCTCGTATCCTGATCTTGGACTTCCCAGCTTCCAGAACTGTGAGAAATAAATTTCTGTTGTTTGCGAGCCATGTAGTTTATGGTATTTTGTTAGAGCAGCCTGAATGGATGAAGGCACTTCCTGAGTGAACCAATTTCTCATCACCACTGTTGCCCTCTCCAACACAAATTCTCTCATTTTGCTTAAGTTCTGACATGAGCACCACCTTGCACTTTCACTCAGGCTCTGGCACCAGTCATGAGCTGCCTCTTCCTACCCTGTGTGGACATTCTCCTCATCTTGCTTGAATCTCTACCTGCGGCTTCAGGCTTTACATACCTTTACCCTCCATGTCGAAGCCTTTCGTCCTCTCTCTCAAGCTCTGACACGCTGCACTTGGTTGCCACCTAGGCAACCCACCTGGGCTATGACACACAACCCTGGGTGTCAGTCAGTCAGTCAGTCATTCCTTTGACAAGCTTCTCCCTATTCTGAAGCCCTCCTTACCCTGCTTATGTTTACATACCTCAGCTGGGCTCTCTCCCTGACCAGAATTCCTCTTCAAATGCTTTGGTTCTTATACCCTGTGCTCTGCTGCAACAGCCCTACTCACTCCTCTCGTGCTCTGGCATCCTGAGACGGCTTCTGCCTTCCAGTGTTGACCCTCTCTCTCCCTGTTCATTCTCTGACACCCTGTGTGGGGATGACCCCCTGCATGGAGGTCCATGTTTGGGCTCCAAATACTCCACAGTGAACTTTCCCCCATGCAGAAGTCCTCCTAATTTTGTTTTTTTGAAGTGTGGACTTTAATGTTTATTTACAGGACACTGCAAGATATGAAATTCCACATAGAAATAAGAAACCCATTCAGAGGACAAGCTTCATACAGTATGTACAGTTGGAACTGCTCAAATATAGTTTCAGTGTAAAAAGTGCTACAATAAGAAACCACATTTAAAAAGAGTTCTTAGCAGAGAGACAGTAAGACAAAATACCAAATATAGTACACAACAAATATATACCTCAGCTACATGATCTAAAAGTTAAAGGTTACAGGAGTCCCACACTGAACTTGGAAGGTATAGCCTTCAGAGTTAGTTTCTGTCACAACATTTTGATCTTCCTCTTCCTTTACTGAGAAATTCTTCTCAATTAAGCTTAACAAAGCCTTATACACAGACTCATTTTCATGGTTTTGTAGAGCTTCAATGTGTCTAAGCCTCCACATTCTTCAATCATACTAAGTTTCTGTTTCACATAGTTTCTCAGCAGCCTGAAAGATGTTTGAAATGGCATTCAGGATAACCAGAATAATCTTGGTATCTTTGGAAGTTAAGAGGTTCATCAATGGTTCTATTATGCCACCATGAATGAGGTATACAACCTGTCCAACTGTTCCACCACTGGTATAGCTGGTCACAGCACATACAGCTTGCTTCTGTGTCTTAAAATCTGCCCTAGAGAGAATGTTGTGAGGAATGGGACTAATCCATGATTCACAAATTGCTGTATCTGGTCCTGACGGACAGCTGTGATGTTTGACATTGTCCATGTAACTTCCTTCTGAATGTTAGTTTTGGGGTTGATGAGCAGGCTGGGGAAGACGGCAAGTGCTCCTGCGTTGATCACAACCTGAGTCTCTTCATCTGTACCAGTGACAATATTCCCTCTGGGTCTTAGTACAGGAGTCACAGTTGGCAATTCAGAAGCTCCTAGAAGCTTCACAAGTTGGGGCACAACTCCTGTTTTCAAGAACATGGCAATTCGTTTATTTGGACCATCAGTAAGGTAAGAAGTAGTCCAACAGGTATCTGCTAATACTTCTGGATCATCATGATGCAGGAGCCGAACTAAGGTAGGAAAAATTTGCTCAACAGCATCTAACAGGGGTGCAGGATTATTGTAGCAGCAGACGATTGAAAGTGTCCAGGTAAGATGACATAAGTAACCACATACTAAAGATGACATGTCGGGAACTGCAAGAAGAGCCAAGAGTGGGTCAACTGCACCATACTTAATAACCAAGTCTCAGAAAACTAAACCATCACCTGCAGTGTTTCCTAGAGTCTATACTGCTTGTTCACTGATGTGAGCCTGGGGAGATGCCAATAGAGAAATGAATGCTGGGATGGTACCTCCATCTACCACAGCGTTAGTTTATTCTGATGTCCCAGAAGTAATGTTTGTGAGTGCCCAAGAAGATTCAAACTGAATGGGACTACAATCAGTTCTGCCCAAGAAGGACACAAATTTTGGAATCAAACCAGCCCAGATTATGTTGTCTGTGGGGGATTGTTTTGATCTAGAAAGCAGTTTCACGGCAGCTTGAGTAGCTTGGAGCTGACTTTCCACATTATTGCGATTTGTGCTGTTGACAATGTCATCAACAGACCAATTTATAGTGCCCGGGTTTTTGAGGTTTTCCTCCAGTAGAGAAGCAGCAGCATCAGGAAATGAGCTTGCATTTCTCCTCTTCAGCATTTGGTCATCCTTCTTAGCTTTCCTCAGCTTCACATTGACTTCTATTCTGTGACACCTCATTTCTGTGCTGTCTTTTCACTTGTTCTTGAATCTGTTAAGTCAGGCAGCTGGTATATTAGTATTCTCGTTGGTAGACATGGTTATGAGACAAAGGAAGGAAAGCTACAAAGCAGGCCCAGGGTTCCACAGGAAACGATGCAGGGATCGGCGGCTGTGGGGCAGCTGCGCTCAAAGCGTCCACTTCGACTCAGCTCAAAGACAGTGCTGTTCTCCTGATCTTAATTATGGTCAGAAACCTCACCTCCTTCCCACCTCCAGGTAATCTGCTCACTGGCTTATTTCTCTACTCCTCATGCTGGGCCACCTTCCCAGGTAGACACTTTCTTCACCCTTCTCAGCCTCCAATGCTCCATGCCAGGCTGTCCTTCCCTGCACCATGGGGACACTCTCCTTTCCCTGCTTGGCTTTGGGCACATTGCTTGGACTACTTTACTGTAGCTCTGCTCCACCCTAGCATCCAGTGCTTGGCCCACCTAATGGCTTTTGACCTAAATTGTTCAGTAAAGGAATGGAAGGCAAGAGAAAGAGATAGCATTTGATACCTAGAACACAGTATCAGGGAAATGGGAGTACAATACAAGGTAAATCCAAAAGGTATACCTGTGCATAGGAGGGGAATAGTGACTCTCATGGTTTCTCTGGAGCATCAAGTATATGAAGGGACTAGACTTGTTCAGGTAAGGATACAAAGCTAAGTTGTAATGCTATCGTGGAGGGCCTTCCATTGTAAGGAAACCATATTCCAGTGCAGTAACTAGGTAGGTGATTAATATGATTGGTTTTATACTTCAGGTGATTAATTACTTTGAAGTATGGAGAAGGTATAGGACGAATAGAATACTATTAGAGTATTTCCTTTGAGAATTGCGAAACTGACCTGCACCAAGGCTAAGGTAGAGGGCATGAGAGAAGCGACGCAGTTACATGACTTTAGCATTTGAGGATGCCAATCCAAACCTGAGCTGCCTTGTGAAGGTCTGACATTGCACATGAGATAGGACTTTCATCAAACTAGCTGCCAGGTGTTTTTTTTTTTTTTTTTTTTTTTTTTTTTTTTTTTTTTTTTTTTAGATATTCTGGATGCTGTAGTTGTAAGTGCTTTAAGTTGCCTCACCTAGATTCCTCCTTCAGGGCTGAAACACTAATTTCCCCACAGCCAGGATTTTTCTGTTGACCGCTCACAACTCTCCTCATAACGGCTCCAAGCTAAAAGAAGCTGGCATTGTTTAAGGTTATGCCTTCCCCTTGTGGAGGGGAAGCCCACATTTAGTGAGTGATCCATGAGGGGAAACAAAACCCTGGCTCCCTTGTCTCACTCAATTCAGGGCAACTATGAAAGGCTATCACAGCTCCAGAGTTACCTTTGGTGGTTGGCTGAAGCCTCCTTTGGAATTCCATCATGGTTCAAGTTTCCCTCTGACAATTCCTGCTTCCCTCATCCCTTCATTGAGGCTTTGCTGCATGCCTCAATATACCTCCTGCATGCAAATCTCTGAATCTCAAGTCTGTTTCTGAGAAACTCAACTGGAGACACATTTGGTCTCAAATGCAGATGTTAGTAATCATTCTCTAACATTAGTTAGCACCCCCTATTGTCATACATAAAGATATTAATTTAGACGCAATTGCACCTTCCAAAAGCATTTCATTCACTCTCAGGAACTAGTTCAGACATTGACGAAATCTAGGTCTTTAATGACTATACCTGATAAAAGTTGAAATAAGCTTTATCACTTATAGGTAGTGAAAATTTATTTTCTTCCTCTGAATCACTGTAGACATCATATAATGAATCATTTCCCATGTGACATGAATATGAATCATTTTCAGTGTGGTACTCAACTTTCAGGAGAGTCACGTCTACAGTCGTGTATGCCATAAAAGATGTCTACTTGTAAATAATATAGATTATATAATTTTTTACACATAAAGAATACTTTTATTATTGTTGCTCATTTGCCTTTTTGTTTATTTGTTGAGGTATGGGGTGACAGAAATAAATTAGTGATAGGAGATTGAAAATACAAACTGCTTGAGAAACAGTTTGTGTTTAAAACATTACCAGATACACAGTAGGTATCAGTAAACATTTGTTAAATATAATAAAAGACCAGTAAATAAGTAATTAAATGTAATTTAACATGTAATCCATCGGAGCTCTGCAGGTAGGAAAAAAAAGGACAATGATAGGGGGTCTAGTGAAGACTTTAAATCATCAGTTGTCAATCTCAAGCTATTCTAACTGCATTAAACTGAATTTAAAATGTTTTGAGGTTCATTAGCATTTTTATTAATAAGGTGATACATTCTAACACTGAGTTAGCAGTTTGATTTAATACAAATAATAATTTCCAAAGAGTGGGAGCATTCATGGATTGTAAACCCAAATAATTCAGTGGACACACAAATAATTAGACAAAAGAGAAACACTTTAGATTTATTTACCTACATAATGCAGTATAGAGTCTCTCTTTCTCTCTCTCTCTTAAAAAATCTGCATTATTCCTCCCATTCTTGACATCAAATTGAAAGTTAAACAGGGTCCCAGCATGACTGTCATGGTACAAAAGTCAGTTTGAAACCTTACCTGGCTATTCTCCAGCTGATACAATTCCTGGAGTGCTCTCACTGATGGAGGAGAAGGGAAAGTACTGCTGTTGCTACCAGTTCTTTTTCACGGCTTGGAGAGATTTTCAAGTCTGCTTTTGCTTTCATCTTCCCTCATTATTGCTTAGGAAAAGAATGACCAACAGTTTTGCTTGCCAGGAACTATCCCAGGGACTGCCCTAATTGTAGCATGGAAAATCCCATGTCTATGGGACGGAAGACACCCCTCAGTCTGTGACAAATTAGGACAGTTGGTCGCCCCAGTAATTAATGATCTTCTAATTAATTTTTATTAAATGAAAGTGATTTGATTAGTTATTGGTCTGGGCCAGATGAGGCCATTTTTTGCTTTGCTGTAGATCTTACGCGAGCAAGCCAGTGAGATGAAACATGCTCCAGAACTGGGATGAATTCTTTACCTAAGCAAACAGATAAACAAAAGAGTGGTACTATTTTTTGGTACGTCAATATTCTCTGCTAGCCTTGTACTCAAGAAAGAAGAACTGAGTTGGGGGTACTCTCAGAAGGCCTGAGAATCTTGAGGAAGAATGAGTTTTAAATTCGAGGTATTTTGCTTTCGTTTGAGCCTAGGACAAGGTGGATTCTTAGACCAGCTTGGGAAGTCCCAGAAGATGAGCAGGCAATTAGTTAAGAAGCTAGGGATAAAGGAAACCAACAAATGTGAGTTTTAAAATACTTCCTCAGAAGGTTAGAGTAAATAGTTAGCATCATGTCTCATATTTCTTTGCCTTCTGTCTCCTTCTAACATGAACCAATTGTCACTTTTTTTTGACATACCTTTTTTTCCCCAGATTTTATTCAATAACATGCTGATGTGGCATATAATGTCTTTGATTCTGTCTTAAGATTAAAGTTGAAAATGGAAACCAATTTCAACCAGCAGTGAATAAAAATCCTTCAAACTTGAATAAGCTGTTGATAGAAATTTCCTGAAAATGTCAGCCTGTTTCAGTTCTGTTACGGAAGGTCAAGGAGACTTATGCATTCGGGTTGGACCCAAATGTGAAATGAGAGGTGGCAACACATACTTGGAGACTGGAGGGCTGCAGAAGTAATCAGAATGTTAGAACCTCAAGAAAGGATGAAACCAAGGAGGACAGAATTAAGGTGCTTTAAGGACTTTCTTAGGACTTTCTTAATTAGTCTCAGGACTAATTAAGGACTTTCTTCTAGGGCTTAATTGTCTGAAAATTATAAAGAGTGTATGTTTCCTTCTTACAAAAGTGAAAGTTATTTTCCATCTAGTTAACCCCTTGCCCCTCAGTATCTTCCTCACTCCATCAGGTAAAAAGTGGCAGATTGATGCAGTTGATAGTGGTGGAATTTCCATCCCTAAGTGACCAGTCGGCAAAGAGTGAGAAGGGATGTTAGCCACCCTCCATTCAATCTTTGACATTTGGAATGAGCATATTTTCAAAATGGAGGTCTGCCTGTATATATTGAGGTTTTCATCAATTCGTAACTCTCAGGTTAGCTGCTATAGTGATGATGGTCCAAGGTACCATTTCATTTTGCCTTTGTTAAAATAGAGATGATAAGACTGACAGAATGTACTCTCTGTCCGTAAGACATCAAATTATAAAGAAGACCTAAGACCTTTCCAGGCAAACTACCTTAAAACTACTACTTAAAAAAATAAACTATATTCTAACTGCCACAAGGGTTTTCTTTTTCTCTAGCATCTAAACAAACACTGGCCTCAAGATAACCAATATTGAAACAATTGCATCTTACTGGCTGCAAGACACTAATTAAATAATCCTCCACACCTACCCCTGTTCCACGAGCCATAACTACAGCTTTGACTGGACAAGAGACTGATTTTAATAACTTCCTCCTGATAAGAGACCACTGACCACAGACTGGTTCTGGCCGGTTTACAGAGGCTGTGGCACTGAGCACCTTCATGTCTTCTGTTTCAGCTTTTCACATACAGGGCCTAAATATAATACATTTAATTGTTAAGTTTCCACCTCAAAGTGAACATGGGACATATGAAACATGCATGTTTGCTTACTAAACATGCATGTTGCATATGTCCCATGTTCACTTTGAGGTGGAAACTTAACCCACCTGCTTCAGAAATATGCATAGCTCATGTACCCCTTGCTTCAGGAATATTCATAGTTCCTCCTATAACCTGTTGAATATGTATATTTGGCCAACTCATTCAGCATAAATTCCTGTTCTACCCTTACCTCCCTCAGAGTGCCTGCTTTTTATCTCTGCCAGAGGCTACACTTCCCAGCCTGTCAAGATGTCCAGCCTGCAGCTGTAACCCTTTATAAAAAATGAAGTTCTCCTTTCCAAATTTATGAACCTTAGGATTGTTTGTCTCCTATCACACTCAATATAAAATATCTGAATTCCTTATCTCAGTAAACAAAGCATCACATAATCTGGCCCTTGCCTATTTCTCTTACATCATCTTGCCTGCAAAGCTCCAGCCACACTGTTTTTTCTTTCCTTTTTGAATATGCTAAGCTAATGCCTATGGACCTTTGCAGTATCTTCAAATGTTTCCCCTTAGAGCTCTTGGAATGACTGGGTCTTTTTTATTAGTCACCAAGTCAGTCATTCTTTATCATCAAAATATTTTAAGTTTCTGCAAGCCACCTTTCTAATATGGACATGTTTTCCTTGCTTATGTATTTATTTCTTATTGTCTGTTTTCACTCTTCAGCCAGACTGTCAGCTTCATGAAGGCAAGGGCTTGTTATCTTGTTCTGTGCACTAACCTCCACTTCTGGAATAGTGTCTAGCAAATAATAGGCACTCAGTGAATCTTTGTTAAAGTAATTGATTTTTATCTTCAAAGAGCTGACATATCTGGTTGTATATCAAATATAATAAATGAAAAGTTAAATACATACGGCAACAAACAGAAGAGATGTATATGTAAGTACTACATAAAGCATTGATTTTGTTAAAAATGAAAAGTTAGTAGGTTCTAAAAGCCAGTTTTGACTAAGGGAGGGCGGAAGTCACGGAGGTGAGGGGAAGACAGAGGAGGGAGGGAGAGCAGAACTAGTAGACAGAGGATTTGTGCACAAACTTCAGCGCTTGCACAAGTTTTGCAAAGGAGACCTAGCTTGCCCAAAGCTGAAATTCTCCAAAACTGGAGCTTGCAGGGAATGATAGTGGGCTGAAATATTTTGAGGTACAACTTTCCACTCCCAAAGAGGCTTGCTATACCCTCCCATTCCCCACTCTGGTCTTTCTTTGGCTTGGCTTTTTTTTAGGAAAAAAAAAAAAAAAAAAAAAAAAAAAAAAAAAAAAAAAAAAAAAAAACAAAACTAAGCAGGTTTCTTTAGAAAAAAAAGAGGAAGTTCATAAAGAGTGTTTGTAGGGGGTGGGGTGGAGTGAGGAGGCCGTCACCTCCCATGGAATCCTTAGTCTTGGATTTGTAAACCACGCAAAGGGGCTGTTTTAGCACAGCTGCTAAAATAGGCCAGGCCTGCAGGATATATGGGTATGTCTAGTTTCTACAGAACTTTTGTTTTTCTAAACTCTTTCTTCCTTTTCCCAAATCTGGCAAGCGTTAGTCATCTTCAACTCGGCAGAAACCCACAAGTGTGCGTGTGTAGCTCAGAGGCTTCAGCTGGGGCCCCGCCCTCGTCCCCGGGCGCACACTGACACACGCAGCCTAGACCTGGCCCGAGCGCGCTCCTGGCCTCGGCGTGGCTTCTCTCCAGCCGGGAGTCCCAGGGCCAGCTAGCCTCCTCCCCTAAAGGGGACGGCCCGTCAGCACAGTGCCAGAGTCCAGCACCGGGAGGAAACTTTCGGAGTGCGGAGGGAGTTGGGGTTGCCGGAGGAAGGGAGCGGGAGGAGATCTCCACTCCCAGTTTGTTCTGCCGTTGCCGCGTCCCAGGGACCCCTTGTCCCGAAGCGCACGGCAGCGGGGGGACTTCAGCCCTTCGGGCAGGGTGAGCTCCAGGTCCAGGTCCGAGGCGGGCGCTGGAGGCTCGGCCCGAGGCCGGAGAGGAACTCATCTCGCGAGCTGTCGCCGTGGGCCCGCATTGTCTGCAGGAACTCTCCGGAATCGGGAGGGGGAGGACTGGATCGCGCTTCCACTGGGATTCGTCAAGAGTTCCGGCGGCAGCTGCGGCGGTGGCGGAGACTGCCTTTGTCCTCTCAGGACCTCCCTCTCTCCCTCACTCAGTCAGCTGGTGGGTCCCGTTGCCGCAGGCGCCGGCGCCTCAGCTGCTCGCCGCCCCCCACCCCAGAGTGCATCCCGAGTGACTCCCGGCACCTTTGCGACCCTCCGAGCTGAGGAGACTGCGAGCGAGAGGGAGTCTCAGGCTCCCGGCCGCAGGATGGTGGCGGAGCGGTCCCGGGCCCGCAGCCTCGGGAGCTGGCTGTTCCCCGGGCTGTGGCTCTTGGCGCTCAGCGGTCCCGGGGGGCTGCTGCGCGCCCAGGAGCAGCCCTCCTGCAGAAGAGCCTTTGATCTCTACTTCGTCCTGGACAAGTGAGTGTGCGAGGGACGTCCAGGGTCTCCTGGTGAGGGCTGCACTGGATCAGCTGGGGCTGAGGCTGAGATGCGTGTGCGCGCCCCGGGGAGTGGTGTTGGAAACCCGCGAAGGGGTGCCCTGTTGCTGTCTTCTTCCAAAGGGCTAGCGCTTCGGATCTGTGTAGGCGGAGATCAGGGGGGTGGGGGGTAGTGATTGGACCCGCGGGCTACTTGGCTCTTTGGGGAGTTAGGGTATTCACTGTTTGCCAGTCTTTGGGCCTCTTGGGAAATGGGAATGTGGCCTGTTGCGGGCCAGCTCCATCGGCCACTTAGTCCTTACCCACCTCCTCGACCCCCGCTCGTATGCAGGCTAAAGTTTGCCTGGTTTTATCCTAATCATAGCGCTTTCACTGGAGCCAGGAAAAGCCTAGGGTTAACATGCCCAATGTGGTTTGCATTTCTGCGAAGTAAGGTTTCTGTGTTTACTCTGAAGAGCTGGGTTCCACCGTAAACAATTAGCAGGCAGGTATTGCCCCCAGAAAATGAGCTGACTACCTCTTCTTCTTCCTCCTCTTCTTCTTCTTCTTCTTCTTCTTCTTCTTCTTCTTCTTCTTCTTCTTCTTCTTCTTCTTCTTCTTCTTCTTCTTCTTCTTCTTCTTCTTCTTCTTCTTCTTTCTTCTTCTTCCTCTTCCTCTTCCTCCTCCTCCTCCTCCTCCTCCTCCTCCTCCTCCTCCTCTTCCTCCTCCTCCTCCTCCTTCTTCTTCTTCTTCTTCTTTTTTTTTTCAGATGGAGTCTCGCTCTGGGGCTGACTTCTTTAACTCGGTAGCACCAAAGTTTCACCTACAGATACCCTTACTTAGCTTGACAAAGAGGCCAGGTGCCCCCATGTTCGTGACACTGAAGAAGGAACCATTTCAACATGTTTACTTTTCAGTTCCGTGTTTTGTTTCTCTGATCAGTTCAATTTCATCTTTCAGGTCTGGGAGTGTGGCAAATAACTGGATTGAAATTTACAATTTCGTCCAGCAACTTGCGGAGAGATTTGTGAGGTATCTTTCTTATTTTACTTTTCTAGGCAGTGGAGAAGTAGAGCAAAGTGTAGAATTTCCCTTTTCTGAAACCTTTTATGGGAAAAACTTTTCCTGAAATGTTACTTTTAAGTGCCTCAAGGTCGTTATTGCACACATGGTGTTATTAGGACAGCCCTTCAGTCCTTGAGGGATTATTTCATCTGGATCCCAGAACTTGGCTCAGACTCCGAGGAAGCATCTTCAAATACTATTTCAAATGTCTTTTTCTTTCCGAATTTTCATCTGTTTTGAATTTCAGTTATGCTTTCTCATAATTTATCACATTAAAAAATAAATTTTATGCGAATAGTATCCATAATATATTTTCCTTTCCACACATTTCTTAGCATTATAGAGGTCCTCATTAAAACAAACAAAAAGTGTTGGAAAACTTCAAATGAACATGTGTTAATAACCCACTACCAGAAAAGGCACTTGTGTGTGTGTTTAAAGCAACGACTTGTGTTTACACAATGTGTGGGTGTGTGGTTGGTTTAAAATTTAACTGTTCTATATATGCAATAAGCATCACCAGGAAAGACTGGTTTCCTCTCCTATAAAAAGCATTACTGGTATGAAATCCAGCTTACTCTCTTATTTAGAGGTAACTAGGAATTAGTGGCATCTTTGATTTAAAAATAACCTCAGGACACTAGGCTTTTGAGGCTTTATTTTCCTTTTTTTTTTTTTTTTTTTTAAAGAAAAAATGCAACGAGCAAACACAAGTTTATCAAGATAATGGAAAGGACATGAATAGGAACTGTATCATTAAATATTGCTTCTTTCAGTCTTGTTAGCCCAAATGTTTTCTGTAAAACAGGCTTGGATGATCAAAACATTTTGAAAGTCATGTTGCAAGTAACTTCAAACAATCTGTAGAGGCCTAGGCAATCCTTGCTTTCAGTTATTGGCAGCAGTAAAGTTATCCCTATAAAAATGTATGCCTGTCCATGTTCAATCATCAGTCCCTTGCTTAAGAAGCCAAGTTTAACACTCATTTCTGGACAGGGTCTGAGGTAAAACTGTCTAGGAAAGAAAAACAAACAAGATCCTATATCCTTAAATGTCAAAGGCAGAACAAACAGTTGTTTATAAATTTTCTAATTTAATCCTTCAACGTGCAGAGGGTGTCATGTAGATTTTGATCAAAAGCAATGAATCACATCACTACAACATTGTAAAGAAGCAAGCTCTTATCTTACTCATTGATCTGGTTTTTAAGTTGGAATTCTATAATACACAGTTGTCTGGCTCAAGCCTAGTTGCTCAGTTACTAACAATACATTGTAGGAAGTGAATAAGGGGTGACTAATGAAGAGACTGACTTTTATAACATGTAGAAGCCTTTGAGAGCATTCTAGTTTTCAGTTTATAGATTCTAGTTTCATATCTTCAGTTTTGGACCTTGTAATAGTTGCAGAGAGTATCTGAGAAGCAAGAGCCATTCTGTGAGAGAAATGCCTAAAACTTGAAAGAAATAGCTAACTGGGGTACTTGTTGCCAATGGAAAATAGGATGCTTGAGACTTAGAAAATAAAAAGTGCCTAAGCAGAAAGTGATTTATCAGTTTCTTTCACATTCTCCATGACTCTTTAAGTAGTCTTACTTCAGGATATGAGTCTTTTGTATAGACTCATATCACAGTTACGGTCATTAAGTCAAACTGGGTACTCTCCAGCCCTAAGTATTGATAACCATAATCACTTTGAAGGGCCTGGCCTCCTTAAAGGAAATGTTGTAGAACACCAAGGGAAGAGAAATTTTCTATGAAAGAATTTTACATCAGCATAGAATTTATCTTTCCAGTTAGTCTCTTTCTAAATGCAAGTCCTTATGGGTCATGGAGGAGTATGTGAGTGCTGGGAAGCACTGACTAAATCCAACATGACTTATGCAACAATGTTAAGCAGAGTTCATCTATTTACTTAGGGAATGCCATTTAAAAGAAGACTGGACCATTCAGTGAGACCAATTTTAAATAAAACTCCATAACTATACATCTGTATTGTATCAATATTTCTTTTTAAAAATGTTTTAACTGCCTCTTTTCTTATTTTGCAGCCCTGAAATGAGATTATCTTTCATTGTGTTTTCTTCTCAAGCAACTATTATTTTGCCATTAACTGGAGACAGGTTAGTGCATTATCGTTTCACTGCAGGCTTTTAGTAGAGATGAATTTTAAAGGCGTGATTGATACTTCCAAGTGGTGATTCAGGCCTCTCAGTGGAATCGAGCAGATGCACAGACAATTCAGTTCTCTAATAGAAGGGAAAGGAGGAATGAGTAATATAAAAGAGCAGTTAATCTGAAAATCAATATCATTTATAGTGGCTGTGGAATGTGCAGTGAAATCTAGATCCCTGTCTTAGTTGTATATTCACTACTTCCTACCTTCCCCGGCCTCTCTGTTACTGTAATTAGTTCTGCATTTTTCTTGTTTAGATATATTAATCAACCAGGAATTTGAAGAACATTGAGGGGGATAAAGATATGGATCCTTTTGGATAATTTCCTAGATTCAGCAGGCATCCTGGATTTCTGGTCTTTTTCTGAGGTCCACTGATGCTGAATATATTCACCTTTATAAAGGAACTTAGGATATATCAATATGTATATCAATGTAACTCTATTATCTATCTATCTATCTATCTATCTATCTATCTATCTATCTATCTATCTATCTATCTATCTATGTAATCTCCTTAGTGCTTTTTAAAAGGTGTCTTTTTCCAAACCAATGTCACAGTGTTTCATAAGACCATTTCTATGTCATTCAAACAGTGTCAATGACAAGTTAGAAATAGTCATTGACATATTTTATGTTCTTTTTATTGTTTGAGACAGAGTCTCATTCTGTTGCCCAGGCTGGAGTGCAATGGTGCTATCTTGGCTCACTGCAGCCCCCACCTGCCGGGTTCAAGCAATTCTCATCCTTCAGCCTCCCGAGTAGCCGGGATTATAGACACATGCCACCACTCCTGGCCAATTTTTATATTTTTTTAGTAGAGACGGGTTTTACCATATTGACCAGGCTGATGTTGAACTCCCGACCTCAAGAGATCTGCCTGCCTTGATCTCCCAAAGTGCTGGGATTATAGGTGTGAGCCACCACACCCCACCTCACTGACATATTTTAAAGAATGGGATCCGTAGTGTGAGGGAGCTTTCATTCTTCATTTTTATGTCTACTTTATTTAACACAGAGTATGTAAGCTAGTTTTTGGCCAATAAATTCTTGTTGAATGAATGAATGAATGAGTGGTTTCCTCTTATTTTGAAATAAAATTTCTCCGAACCGTAGTTTTAGCAAGGGAAGCTGGTATACTTTGTTTTGCATGATATGTGAATTTCTGAAAAGTTAACTGTGAAAACAGTTTTTTGTAAATTAAATTTTCCCTTGAAAAGGTCCAGAAAGATATTATGATACCTAAAGAAACTGGGGAAGAGAACTTGTTTATAATTCACTTAATTGATTTAGAAAATTATCCATATAAGATTTTAATCTTTGCGCTTTTAGTTTTCCTTTTCCTAGAGAGGAAATCTCTCTGCAGATGCTGAGTGCAGCCTAGGATCTTGTCTTCCCATTGATACTTCTCCTTTCTTTCTTTTTTTATTTTTATTTTATTTTAATTTTAAGTTCTGGGAAAAATGTGCAGGGCATGCAGGTTTGTTACATAGGTAAATGTGTGCCGTGCTGGTTTGCTGCATCTATCAACCCATCACATGCATTAGCTATTTATCCTGATGCTCTTTCTCCCCTGCAGCCCCCACAGGCCCCAGTGTGCATTGCTCCCCTCCCTGTGTTCATGTGTTCTCTTTGTTCAGCTCCCACTTACAAGAACATGCTGTGTTTGGTTTTCTGTTCATGTGTTAGTTTGCTGACGATAATGGCCCTCCTTACTTTCTTGCGTGGATGTGAATCTCATCAGGAGCCTGAGCCATGGTAGTCCACAACCCATGTATGGCAGCTTTCTATACCCAGTGATTTAACAGTTCTTGCCTTTAGGAAAATAAATTTTCTCCATTGCCTAGCTTAATTTCCAAAGAAACAGCTTTGGATCCAGCCTATCCAAAGAAAAAAAAAAAAAAAAAAAAGAACCATTTTAACATTTATGGCATTCCTATATATAGAAAAACACTTAGCACCATGCCAGACTTGTAGAAACTCTCAGTCATTGATAGCTGCAAACATTGTGCCAGGTTCTTTGCTAGACACTTTGCATACAGTTCCTCAGCACTTTGAAGATGAAGTGTAGGTCACTGGGTGACCAGATTGGTGTTGCTTAGACATGCATGGAAGAGGTTTAAATCTTTAACTTGCGTTAGTGATTCTTCTTTCATCAATGGTTGAATCTAATAGGGCAGACACCGAAATAGGTTACAGAAGAGGCCTTTCTTTCAAGAGGCAGCATAATGTTGCAGCTAAGAGTCACTAGACTGAATCTACCTGCGTGTAAATCCTGGCTTTCCAATTTACTAGCCAAATGGTTAAGGACAAGTTGCTTAACCTCTGTATGCCTCTTCTTTTTCCATCCATGTAATGATGGCAATGATGATGATGATGCTAGTAATACCTACCCCATAAAATTGTTACATGTATGAAAGTTGATGAATGTGAAGTATTTAGAACAGAGTCTCGTATGTAAGTTTTCAAGAGATAAAGGCTTTATCACTATTATTATCATCTGGAGCTAGGCAGTATACAGTATTTTAATGATCAGAGAAGAATCATGCTTACATAAAGAAAATATTGCCCTGCTTAAAAGGATTTATAATATTCCAAGAGGAATTTTAATAACACTACTTGCAAATTGTTTTATACATAGTTGGTTCCTCTGTCTCTTCCTAAATATAAAAACTTTAAGTTTTAATAAATTTCACTATTTGTGGCATTTTAATTGGTTTGGGGTGGCAGAAAATAACACTGAGAATGCTTAGGCTAGAGTTCCAGTTTTGCCACTGACTGATTTGTAAACTTGGGGCAAATTGTATACCAGTGTATCAGTTTTTATGTCCATGAAGTGCAGGACATAAAATCTGCCATGTTTTCTTAGAGTTATTGTGAAGATCAAAATAAGATAATGCATATAAAGTTACTTTGTATAGCATAGAACAACCTCCAATAAAGGACATTATTTTCTTCTTCTATATTGCTGTTTTCCTAATGTTATTTAATTAAATCAGTAACTTCTCAAGATTCTATGGTCCTCTATATTTGGATATAGGGTCACCTTTCTTCCATTACACACTTTTAAGTGTGAAGAAACAATTTGCATGTTATATGCAGATCAGTAAACAGATGTTTCCACAACTATTGTGAATCTTTGTTTCAAAGCCTAGAAGTTGGAATTCTACATACAAACTATTAATATCTTGATGTCATGAATTACCCTCACAAATAGATCAGAGTGTGTGAGGAAAGCAAAGGTTAAGCAAAGAAAACCAAAGGTTAAGCACTGCAGGTTTCACAATTTTGTTTCTAGCACTCATAATTCTTCACAATCTTGGTAAGTAAGTAGCTCTTTCATGTTTCTCAGAGTGTTGCTAAAGATTCTCAGTAGAGATGAAGCAAGATTAGAAGGTAGTAAATACATACCACAGGGCTGTGTCTTCTGTTACGCTTTCAGCATGGTATCCGGTACTATGTAAATGTGTGAATAAAGTAATAAACATGCCAAGAAATGATGTTATGCATTTTATGTACTCATAACTTAAAAACCTTATTCTTTTCAATACTTTAATTTGAAATACTCCCTTCTTTTCTCTTGCTCTCATTATTTTTACCCTCCATATGTCTGTTAGGCCATTCATCCACCTACCCACCCACCTACCTAAAGACTTGCTTATCTTATATTCAATGCATTGAGTACTGTGGAACCTGGGGTACCACAAAGATAAGTAATCTAGTGTGAGTGTGAGTAGAGGGATACACATACACATAAATAGCCCAGGGATGTATTATAGGGTTAGGTAAGAGAAAAATGCCAAGTGTTGATTCAGTATGAAAATACCCAGCCTTTCAATAGTAGAGAATTTGGAATCAAGACTAATAAAAAAGTATTTTTAGTTATTATTTTGCGTAACTGGGGATAGTGAATTAAACTCAGTTCTATATTATGCTAATACTGTAACAGAGATTTAGTTGAAAATATTTATTGAACAATTATTATGCACCAGGCAGTATGCTAAATACTTTCCATGCATTGCTTCACTTAGTCCTTGTATGAACTTCATGTAATAGATACTGTTATTACCTCAACTTCACAAATGAAGAAATCAAAACTGACAATGAAAAAGTGGCTTGTCCAAGCACACACAGTTAACAAGTTGCAAACAGTATATTGGCTATAATATAATCTTTTAAAGTTAAAGCAGATATTCCACTCTCATGCTTAAAACAATCTAATCACTTAGACTGGAAAGCCAGTGTTTCCCAAAGGCCTAAACACCCCATCCTAGTGCCCCAGCCAGTCCTCTCCTGCAACATCGTGTGGCACAGTCTAGCTCAAGTGGTCTTCTTTCCATTTCCTAAACAGACCAAGCTTGTTTCCACATTAAGACCTTTCTCTGCTGTAGATCTGCACCTAGCCGGCTCATTCTCGTCATTTAGGTTTCATCTCACATGTCACCTTTTCTGAGAAGCCTTGCCTGGCCACCAGGTCTAAAGGAACCCCACCTCTCCTCCCCAGTAATCTCTTACAATACTATATTTAGTTATCACATTTTCAAGTTGTCCTGTTAGTTAATTTATTTTTATCTTAATGACTCTAATGTAAACATGAAAGCAGGAATCCTCATTTGTCTTGTTCCCTCATGTATCCCAATACAGAGCCTGATGCTCAGGAGATGCTCAATAAATATTTGTTGAATGAGTGATTGAGCTGATACGACTTCGGAACCTTAGTTATTGGCTGCCATCACAGATTGTCTTTTTTGTGATTATACCACATAATAAATAATCTTATATTTGCTATTTTTCTTATTCCTACTCTTACAAATCAGTTATAAATATTTACAACTCCCTTTCATTACACTTGCCCCCAAATTGAAAATATCTTGTACTTGTTTGACCTGAGCACAATAATGAATTACTGGGGGAAAAAAATCTTCCATAGGCAAACTTGTAGGAAATTATAGAAAAGTCACTTAATTAATTTTGAACAATATACACATTTCTATTATTTGAATTTTTTTTCTAATTTTCTCTAATTTCTTAATTAGAATTTTTTTTTCTAATTTCTTAAAAGCTGAATTAAAATTTTACTTGTGGAAAAATTGTTCTTTATATATAGTAAGTAACTTATTAATCGCTACATTCTTTTTTGAGGAAACTTGGTAGTTTCTATAAAAGTCTAGAAGGTTCCTATCAGTAAGTCTACTTTTTGGGACTAGGTCCTACGGAAATACTAGCATTAGCATGGAAAGGTAGGGCTATATACAAAATCGGATACTGCAGCATTGTACATAATAGTGAAAAACTGTATTCAATCTAAATGCTTATCAATTGATGATACTATAAATTAGAACATATACATAGGATGGAATACTATGCAGTTATTAAGAAATCAATACATGTTTTCAAGACAATCTATAGGAGATATATTAAGTGTAAAAGCAAGTTGCAGACACTCAGTATGACTTTATTTTTATAAAATAAAAGGAAAACAAAATCCTTAACTGTTCATATGTTGGGGGGGTGTATGTGATTGAAAATGCATGAAAAGAAGTATAGAGAACATACAGCAAATTGTTAACAATGACACTGTCTTAGGTATGATATTGAAGGTGGGAAAATCCTTCACAATTTTAATTTATATATATATGTGGTTTGATTTTATTTCAACAAGAATATTATTTATAAAAAAATGCTGAAATTAATGTTACTATCTTGGAATCAAAATGGAATTCACAGGTTGGAAACAAGAAGCATTCAGGAATAGAGCATATTCAACCATTACTATGGAGAGTCCTGAGGTTTTTTGTTAATGAAAAGACCGGGATTGGACCTTGGGCGGAACAGGCATAGGAGCTACATACTAGCTATGTGACTTCTGACAAATTACTTAACCTCTTGCTGCCCAGTTCCTGGGCCAGTTAATAAGAGTGAATTATTCCTACCATACAGCAATCTTGAGATAAGGAAACGTGTATAATGCATGAGAAGGACTAACTATGGTTCTGACACATAAGAACACAATGGGTATTTATAACTTTATCAATTCACTTTTATTTCTTTGCTTCTATCACCTATCTGCAACTACCTTTCAATTTTTTCTCATTTATAGTTTTTCATTTTCCTTTTCTTATTGTTTTGATGATTAGATAGGAAGGAGGCCAAGGCTAACATGGGGTTGGGTAGTTATCAGTGGACACCATCCTTATTTTCATCATGATGTGCCAGGATTCGAATAGATGTTTAAATAAATCAAAGGGCTATGCTCAAAGTGACACTGCTAAGCAGCTAGAGCCGGGATTCACACCCAGGCCTGTTCTGAGCATGAGCGCTTCACCACCACACTGTACTCACACTCTCTAGGTTCCCCTTCTCCAGGTTTCACATTTGTCAGAATTTGTCACAACTCAAAAACATCGTCATTCTCTAAATTTATTCTATTCTTAAAAACTAATGAGGGGGTGAAAAGATGAGACAATAGTTGGGTTAGCTAAAAAAAAAATTCCATTAGGGAAGTATTTAGTCCTGTTTTGAAAAGTTTGTTTTGGCCACGCCTTGTGCTAACCCTGAGGGGTCCAGACAGGGGAGTAACTCAGATTCCAGTGATGGACATGTTAGCGGTCACTTTCACTGAAGTCCCACATTGTTTTATGAGTATGTTCTAGAAAATTAAGTACACTGTTACTCATGCCTGGGAGACAGACCTGGCATATGGAAGTGGTAAAATGTAGGGGTCGATTTTTCATGATTTAGTAAGGCAGTGAGTGGGAAAATGGAGTAAAAATATGCAAAATGCAGCAGGCCTGAACTTCAGGTGTGAACTGAGTACCACACTTTGGTAGGTGCAGGCCAAATTGGAGAACACTTCTGACAAAATTCGGATTCTACAGGGTATTTTGTAAGCAGATATTTCTGGATCTATGACTGCTACCTTGGATTCTCTGGTTTGGACTCTGGACCACAGAAACCTTGGCATACGTTGGCATTAGAATGACATGTTAAATAAACAAAAGCATATTTTTACATAAACTATGGTAAGATATGGCTAAAACCCGTTAGTTCCCAGGATTATAGAATGTATTAGTAATGTGTGTATCTTTAGAAAAATCTTTCACTCTTTGAAACCTTTAAACAATTTTTAAGTTGAGGAACTCAGTGAGAACAAATTACTTGTTAGATTTTCATCCGTTAAGCAGTATGTAGTGCAGTAGTATATAGTAACACAGTTAAATAGAGCAGATATATGTGAATGAACATATTTCTCTTAATAGAGTTTTTCTCTATTTTTCTCACTTGGGTTAATTTTGTGGTTTATTAATGGAAGGAGACAATAGAAGTATCAAAGTTTATTGAGCAGGTACTATATATTAAATATTTTACTAAATTCTTCATATGCAATATCTCAGATAAATTACAATTGTAAGTGAATTCTAAGTGAATTATAAATGATTAGTAATTTTGTATAGTCATAAATAACATCTTGAGAACATTTTTGTTTCATATTCTACTCAATCTATTAAATTTTACCCTAAAAGAAACATTTCAATTGGATGTTATGTAACTGGCTAATTATCATAAAACCCTTATGTATTACTACATTTTGTTTTGGAATTACTGTTTATTTCAAGTACATTAAGTCTCTGGCTTATAATCTATTGAGAGTAAAGAAAAGAATTTACTTAGGATATAAATACCTATGGCATTCCTGCAATTATATAAATTGGCATTTGACAACATGAGTGTGTGAGTCTTTTTGTTTTAGTGGTAGATTATTTCTTTGGTGGCTTCCAATAAAGCATAGAATACACACACACACGCATGTGTACACACACACACACATACACACTTTTTACTTTTTAAAATCTGGGGCTAGGCCTGTGATTTATTTACTTCAATCAGTAGAATGTGCAGACATGAACATGAAACTGCCAGTTTCAGTTCCAGGCTTAAGATTTATTAAGGCATGGTAGTTTCCTCTATCGTGTTCTTGGAAACCATCTGCCATGTGAAAACTTTGACTACTCTGAAACCACCATGCTAGGGAGAAGCCCAACCTAGCCATGTGGAGAAGCCATGTGGAGGAGAATCAAGACTCTGGTCAACAGTCCTAGCTGAGCTCCTAGGCAATAGCCAGTATCAGCACTGGCACCAACTTGCTAACCATGCGAAGACATTCCGCTTCTAGCCATTCCAGTGGCTCAACTGGCGGCATGTGAAGCCTGAGAACTGCTCATTCAATGCACAGTGCCATAAGAAACAATAATTTTGCTGATACCACTAATTTTGGGGTACACTAGACTCCCCTTATCTGAAGGAGATCTGTTCCAAGAACCCCAGTTGATGCCTGAAACAACAGATAGTGCCAAACCCTATATATGTGGTGATTTTTTCTATACATACCTATGATAAAACTTAAGTTATAAATTAGGCACAGTGAGAGATTAACAACCATAACTAATAACCAAATAGTACATTTATAACAATATACTGTAATGAGTCCTTACAGTGGCCCCATGGGGGAGATACTTATATTCCTATTTTATAAATGAAGAAACAAGGTTGAGCTTGGAACTAATCTCTATTCTGTCTATAAGCTCATGTGCATCTTCATCCATACCATCCCAGAAACTATTCATGGTTTAAGAGATTATCCTATTTACCCAAAACTCTTACACAGAACCAATGACTGGCAAAATAGGTAATGCAAAATGCATTCCCATAACACAAGAAAGTTTTAAAATTAGGTTAGATCCGAGGTTCTTAATCCTGGCAGCACATTAGAATACTCTGGGGAATTTTCAAAGGCCAGTGATAACCCTGACCCATCACAAACCTATGAAGTAGAATCTCTTCAAATAGAGTCCAGAAGAGTTTTCGAAAATCCCCTCAAATGATTCCAGGGTGCAGCCAGGGTGGAGAACCACAGTGCATCTATAGAGCTTTATGTGAGTGACTCCTGGACTGAGTGCGAGGAATTCTCACATCACTGTGTAGAAACACAGTGTTCACATATAACAGATGCTCAACAGATGAGTATGGACTCATTGACTGAAATCCTGAAAGAGCTTTGAAATCTGGAAAGTTAAGATGATGTGCATTGGAAAGTTCAAGTACTGTACAGGCACATTGTAGAAAGAAAAACTAGGAGATACTGAAAATAAAATTATGGCTTCCTTGTTAGTTGGTCAATTCAGGATTCTCTGCAAACTATTTTATGATACCATGATTTCAGCCTATCTTTATTTTAGTTATAATGCCATGCATACCTTCCACATCCAAAGTGTTTCAGAGAAAAGTCACTGATATAGTATAGTGCATGGCAGTTGTGGTGGCTATTTTCCCTTCCCTTCCTCACCCCTCTCCTCCCCTCTCCTTCCCTTCCCTGCTCTTCTCAGCAAAGAAATTAGGGAGATACAAACAGAGCTGAAAGTGAAAATTTCATACATTAAAAAATTAGCCAAGGCTGGACATCGTGGCTGAAGTGTGTAATTCCAGCACTTTGGAAGGTCAAGATGAGAGGATTGCCTGAGACCAGGAGTTCAAGACCAGCCTAAGCAATATAGTGAGACTGCATCTCTACAGAAAATTTAAAAGTAGCCTGGTGTGATGGTATATGCCTGTAGTCTCTGCTATTTGGGAGACTGAGGTGGGAGGGTTGCTTGAGTCCAGGGATTTGAAGTTGCAGTGAGCTATGACTGTGTCAGTGCACTCCAGCCTGGGTGACAGAGTGAAACCCTGTCTCCAATATATATAAAGCCTCTAAATGAAAGCAAGGAAAACACCATATACATATATGGTGTTTGTGTGTCTCCTCTTTCTCTTCCTCTTTTCCCCTCCAGTTGATAATGGAATTTGGTGCCCCGATTCTCAATTAAAAAAACCCCAGGGCTTTAATATAACATTTCGTTTGTTCAATTCCTGTCTCTTTCACAAAAGTATTTGAGGCTGCATAGAAATTAATAGTGTTGCAGAAAATTAATAAAATATAAAAAGAAGAGTGCTAAGATTTTGGAAAAGGGGATGAAACACTATGATAACCACAGGAACTTAACAGAATTGTGTGAATGAGTAAGAAATTTACTGTGGGCTTCCCCAGTAGTCAGTACAAGAAATAAGTTTGCATGGTTGTCAAGTGCAGAAAAGAGGAAGTACATAGCAACTACTTAGGGGTGACAAAGAAATTTCTGCTTTGAGACGTTATAGGGAATGATGCGTGTCATGACAGCAACATCCTTGACAACTGCTTCACAACAAATACAAAGTAGTTTCAATATTGCTTTTCCGTGTAGTTGAAGACGTAACTTTAAAGCCAAACTCAGTGAAGCTGATCTTCTAAGATGTTGTATTCGAGGAGTTGAACTTATCTTTATAACATAACCTTTCTTCTTCTTCTTACCATTTTAGTCATTTTCTCCCTTGCTTTCATTTAGAGGCTTTTTTTTTTTTTTTTTTGACATTACAGTGTGGATGAATGATTTCTGTTTTTAACCTACCACATTATTTTGCTCCTTGCCCGTTAACTGTTTACCAGTTGAAAAACTTAATATTTATTTTCAGTTGCTTGGGATTCTTCGAGGGTCTGAAATCTGTCTTCCCTGTATTGTTTTGGCCTTTGTTTCCTCTAAAGTGACACCTTGTTGATTGATAAGAGGCTGACAGATTTCAGGTAGTTACCCTGAAGGGAGTACAAGGCCAGGACTCACATGTGTTTTTCTTGGCTATGAAAAAGGGGCACTTTCCTCTTAGGATCATGCAGCTGGCTGCAAAAGTAATGACGGGATTAAGCAAAGCTTGGAATCTTATGGTGCAGATATAGGTACGGATAGAAAAACCACAAAGTGCTCTCTCTCTTCCAGTGTAATAAGCTAGCAGATACCTGCCTGTACCAAAAAATCCCTTGAATCCATGTTTGGCAAGTTCCTTTAGCTTAAAGTCTTGTGCTGGTGTTGTCTGGGCCTCAGCAGCAATTGTGAGCTGATTTGAACTGAATGGAGAAGTCTGTCTCATGTAAAATCTGTTTGTGTAAACTTGCATTTCACTTTTTGGCAGCAAACATTAATGCTTGAGGACACACTGCCACTCATTTCTGAGAAGCACCAAATATTTGACTTTTATCTGCATTCAGACAGAATCAATTTCAAGTTGTTTCTGTAGCTATCAAACATAAATATTTTAGATAAAACAAGCTTATGAATTACATAACTTATGCTATCATCTTTGGAATTATAATTGTTTTATGGTATATTGAAAAATTTATTGAACACTTACTTTGCAAATGGCATTATAATAAGTACAGAGCAGGGGAATACATCATAAATAAAAGACATGGTAATAGCCTAAGGTAAACTTTCAGTGTAGTTGAAAAGTGAATATTTAAATTAAGTTAAATTAGTTCATTTATTAGAAAGTTGAATGTTTTTAGGAGAGAACTTTTTTATCGTGGTAAAACATGAATATGAGTATGACTAGAAAGCTTGAGGTGACTCAGAAAAAAAGAGTGTCATGAACTTAAAGAAAGGTTCAGAATAGGTGGACTTTAAACCAAGTATTTAAAAAGACAATTAATAAGAGTTAATAGAGATGAGTGAACCAGGAAAGAGAAGGATTAGGGTCATACCTTGAACATTGTCTTCTGTTTCCTGGAAACTTTATGACATGGAAAACTTGCCTGGTGATATTTTTTATTGCGATATAAAAATACAATCAAGAAGTTACTTTTAAAGCATGTATAAGGCTCTGGTAAACGGATTATTTATTTCAATTATTTGAAACACAATATTGCCACATGACAAAATGTTTTGAATTTTTTCGACATTTTGTAACAGCATGTAATATAAACGTATACACACATATACCTATACATATAAAATGTTGTGGATGGCCCTAGTAAGTTCCTTGATGTTAAGATGATACTTCTTATACTTAATCTCCTTCATCTGTCATCCTCAGTGAGTACCCTTCATGTGTTATTTAAAATTTTATAATTCAGTTTATCATTTCAAGAATTTTAAAATGCACTTCTTATCACTTCTCAGCCTTTTGGCTAAGATCAAGTGTAGTATCCATTCTCACAAGTTTAAAAAGGCATTTTTTTTTTTTTTTTTTTTGCTTATATTGAAAAAGTCTTAAAACAGTATCTTCAGATCTTTTCTGATCTTTTAAATTGATTATAAAACAAGTTTTGAATTTAGTTTGGATAATTTTGCCACATTATTTTACTTATCTCTTAAGATAAGTGGTTTTATTTATTTTCGAGGAGGTTTCAAATCTGTATTTTAAAAACTCTAAAAATTGGGTCTTCCCTTAACTCATACACATAAAATAGCTCTTAATAATATTGTAGTCATACCCCACTTGGACAAACTCAGTTGGGATAGTGAATTAGTCATGATGAAAGAAATTATTCTATAGCTTTTAGTTGTTTTCATTCATAGTGTCTATTCCAATAATTTCGTTCATGAAAGAAATTATTCTATAGTTTTGGATTGTTTTCATTCATAGTGTCTCTTCCAAGAATTCATTACCTTCTAATTCATCCATCTATCCATGCATTCATCCATCTATCTGTCCATCAACTTATTTTTTCATTCATTCATGAAATATGTATTAAGTACCTACTGTGTTCAAGGGAATGTGCAGGTGTCTGTGTGGGTGAGAAGGTATCACAAAAGCAGATAAATCATGAGACCTGCGACTCCGGGAGACAGTAAGAAAAAATGTTAATTTCTGTAAGTAAGGGCTAAATAATGTGCTTTAGCAATTCGCAGATAACAAGGAAAATTTCCCACTTTTAGGGAGATGGAGTGAGTGTTTCAGAAATGCTTTGTCATTGAAGCTGAGCTACTCAATTCTTGTATTTTTGTGGATGAGGGAAGGTATGTTTTACTCCTTTTAGGAAAACAAGAGTGATTGAAGATATCTGATCTCAGCTCAGAAGGCCTAGAATATGCTAAGCTTTTTCAAGACATTGTTAGCACATCAGTGCCTATTTTTGGTAGATAATATACAGAAGTTATTAAATACTTACTAAAATGACAAAAAGTATAGGAAGTTGTCTGCCTTCAAAGCCCATGTTCTTTCCTCTGCTTCCTACTGAAGAAAACTTAGTTAACAATACTGCCATGTTTTCCAAGAAGTGTTTATTGTTATCTTTGCTCTTTGCTCATTTTTTCTTATGTTTAATATTACTTTCAGAGGCAAAATCAGTAAAGGCTTGGAGGATTTAAAACATGTTAATCCAGTAGGAGAGACATATATCCATGAAGGACTAAAGCTAGTAAGTTCTTTTATATTTGTAAGTATGGGAGAGAATGCTTTCTTATTCTGTGGTGAAATATGACCCTCTAGCAAAGCTCAATAACCTCATTACATATTTATCTTAAAGTTTTTAAAATGCTTTTAGTTGTTCTAGAGATGAGACAAGTAGAAAAAATTATTTACTCTGGTGATGAGAAAAACTAAGATGGCATTTTGCTTTTTAAGGAAGTTTCCATTTCCCTTGTGCTCTTGTGGTTATATTAAGATTAAGCAGTCACAGTTAAAAATCTATATAATTTAAACCCAATAGTAACTACTCTGTAATGTGAATATATGCATATTTCAAATAAAATAGTTAACACAAATTACCCTGTTTTAAAAGCTAGCCAGTAATATTTTGATTTTGTCAGACTTACAAATTCAGCTTGATGGAACATGCTGGTTAAAAGTTAAAATTAAATTGTGAGTTGGATAATTATTCTTCATTTTCAGGCGAATGAACAAATTCAGAAAGCAGGAGGCTTGAAAACCTCCAGTATCATAATTGCTCTGACAGATGGCAAGTTGGACGGTCTGGTGCCATCATATGCAGAGAAAGAGGTGAGTATTGAACTGAGACTGTTCTCTACACCCCGCTGTACATTGCTGTGTGTCTCAGAATGTATAGCTCGATATTTGAATAATTCACTTTCTCCCTCTCCCCTCTCTCTCTTTTTTTCTCTCTCTTTCCTTCCTCGATCTCCATAGGCAAAGATATCCAGGTCACTTGGGGCTAGTGTTTATTGTGTTGGTGTCCTTGATTTTGAACAAGCTCAGGTGAGTTACAAGAGATCTGCAAACTTTAATCTAAACCACATAATTGTCTTAAGGATAGTTTAACAAATTCTTTTCACTGATGACATTGTGACACTGGTCAATTGTTAAAGATTTTTTATAGAAGTGGCTGTAGGTTTTGAGTTCTACCTTAATAATGTAAGAATTTTAATAGGTTTTGTTACTGAAAATGAAAGTTTAAATCTCTCAATTGTTTGGTTTGGTAAACTAATATAAGATAAACATTTGGCCTGAAATGATACACATATTTCTTTTTAACTCAACTGATGAAATGTTATTATATATATATTATATAGTCATTCTAATGTTAGAATTTCTATTTTATTTAAAATTTGACTCTCAAGGTATGCAGGAATTTCAGAAGTCCATCTAATGGAAGTCTGATCATGTTTCTTACAAAACCATTTTTTTCTTGAGATTTGAGGGTTTATATATTTGAAAATGTTTCACTCACGAAGTTATTTTACATTTAAATTTTTGCATGAGCATGGCTTAGACTCCTGAGTCTTATGCTGTTGACAGCTATTAGAGTTCTGCACTGTTGTGAAATTGCACTTGGGGTCAACTTAAAGGTACTCTGACTGATCTCAATTCATTTTGTGGTAATACATTTAGAGTAACACTAGTATCATCACCTTCAATTCCCGGCCTTGAACACTGGTAAATTAATCCTGTGGAGTAATTTTTCAGATGAACATAACTGAAATGTAATGAAGCTTATAAATTGTTGTATGTATCAGCCATTCCTTAATCAAGTCTTCCTCTTCTTTCTAAAGCTTGAGAGAATTGCTGATTCCAAGGAGCAAGTTTTCCCTGTCAAAGGTGGATTTCAGGCTCTTAAAGGAATAATTAATTCTGTGAGTATTTCCCTGGGAGCAGGAAGGGCTCATAATTTTCTATATTTTTTTAAACTATAAGAAGTAATCTTAATATCCAGTGCAGGTGGTCATTATCTAGAGGAAAGAGGTTAAGAAAGAGATTTGTTTAGTATTGCAAAGAGTGTAATTCTAAAGATCTGAATTTTGTTTGTAACTGACATTTGGTATTAATTCTTGCATGTTGGGCTCTGTGAGACTGGGTTTGTGGTTTCAAGTTTAAGATTTTAAGTTTCAGACACGTTCACACTTTGATTATGGAGTTAACTGCCTTAATATCCTGAAAGTTTCATAGGTTTTATAGGAGAAATTTAAAATAAAAATTTGGAATGAAATGTGTGATAACTCCCTTCTCCAAATATAGTATCTGTTAATTATATCAGTCAGGCAACTTGAACTAGTGGCTATTTGACTGCATTTGTTGTTCTTTCCATTTAAATGATTAATAGTTTCACTAGAGCACATAATATTTCTGTTTGGAATTCAGTTGTGCTGTCTCTGGTGATCATTAGAATCTGGGCTATCCTAAACAGGGTTTGGGGAAGGAGAGTGATGAAATGCAAAGCAAAACTCCTGGGCTTTCATAGCTGAGGTTTATGTTTCATTTTACTGCCTTTTGCTACAAGCACTAGGAACATTTGCTATTAAGTATTTATGATATTTTGGTAAACACCATCCTAAAATGGAAGTGAATAATATATATTCTCCAAGCCAAAGCATTAAAAAAAATCTTTAGGGGAAAAATGTCAGTTTCTTCTAACATTTGGTTCTGGGATTTTAAATTTCTCTTTAGAGATCATGTTTTTTAGAAACACAAAGTAAGATTTATTGAATTTGTTTTTAGTAGCATGTAGGCTTTTAAAAAAATTAATGGAACTTTTCAGAGAAAACATAATTTGGTTCCATCACATATCCGTACGTCTTGTGGACAAACCAAATGTAAGTGCAGAATGGAACAGAGATTCAATTATTTTTGTAGTTTACATATATTGTTGTGTTTAGGTTTTCGGGAAAAATTGCAGTGTAAAAAATAGTAAATAATTTTATAGCTGAATTCAGGATAAGTAAAACTGATACAACTGTGATTTAAGTTTTAAAATACAGGATACAGTACTGACAAAGTAAAAAGGAGGATAATTTCACCCTCTAAATAAACAAATCAGTGGATTGTATTTTAAATAGAATTTTATTTTGCTCTGG
The DNA here is from genome assembly GCF_007565055.1 of Rhinopithecus roxellana. Classification (NCBI taxonomy): domain Eukaryota; kingdom Metazoa; phylum Chordata; class Mammalia; order Primates; family Cercopithecidae; genus Rhinopithecus; species Rhinopithecus roxellana. The sequence goes on from NC_044550.1 coordinate 55,469,785, forward strand.
GATTTGTAATGATTTTTATAGTTATACTGGGAAGGAGAAAGGACTTCTCTGGACTATTCCTTTGGAATTTATTTTTTTATATGTAAAAGGTTTAGCTCAGAATTACCCAGATGATGGATTAGGTTTCCAAAACTCTATCTTTATGGGTAATAACTATAGATTTCCCCTTCAAGGAATTAGTAGCTGAGTTCCAGAAGACATCGTATCATTGTTTTATTATGTTTGTTTGATACACTTAATTCTTCTATATTTATTAGGGAACCTTTAGAATGTCATTTCTAAGTATGGCCATTTTGCCTAAAGTTCTTGATGGACTTTAGCTTCAGTTATGTTGAAAGATTTTGCATGAAATTAGGAAAATTTGCATTATTTTAGCCACAATTTGCCAAGAAAATCTCTTGAGTGTTGTTTGGAGGGAAAACATGGGTATAGTTTTCATGTCGATACAGTTAAATTTCAGCTATGTGCTCACAAAGGGAAGAGTAAATTATTCTTAGAAAAGTCACCTTTTGGGGAAACCCTGTAGTATCTGGCAGAGTTGGCAGGTAGATAGAAGAAGCCATTACAGCCAAACCTGGTTTCATTAATGGTTGAGAGTTTTATCAATGTGATGATAGTTTGAGATTTTTGCCCACTTTGTAGAAATTAAAGGCAATGTAAGCTTTCATGTATCTTCAAGGGCAAAGATTGCTCCATCCCTCATAGTATACAAAAACTATAATTTTGCCTTAAATTTGAATTGTACTTTATAATTGCACAGTACCATCTGATTTTTAAAATATACATATTTGATCTTTAAAACCAATATAGTGTTTCTATCACAGGGTTAGGAGAGATAGAAGAGACTATACTCTGTTCTTTATGATTTATCAAGCTAATGGGTGAAATTATACTGTGGAATGTATTTATGTAAAGCTAAGTCAATAGAAGGAATAAAAAATAATTTTTTTCCAGCTAGTTGTTTTTAAAATACATCCAGTCTCATTGTCAGTGCATTAATTTGTTTGAAGTTAATCCTCGAAAAAAATCTACAACATGGTTTTCATTGTTTTGTTTGTTCTCTCTCCCCTCTAAAATCCAATGACCAAGATGGTCTGGTCCCCTTAATGTGTAAGATATCATATATTGTTAAGACATCATTTGTCTAGAATTAATTTCTTAATAGCAAAGATTAAGGAAGTTTTATTTTGGAGCCTTTCTTCATTGTGGTTAAAAATAAAGAAGAAACACTGTAGTAGTTCTGTCTTTTACAACTCAAAAATCAAGGGACTGAAAAAGGCCTTTGTTATGAATATCCTGCGTGTTAAAATTTTAATGCCTCCTTTAACATCTATTTGATTCAGAAAATCATTTTAAACATTCTGTTTTAATTTTGGGGAAAATGCATTGTTTTAGTATTGTTAGATTTCTATTCAGGCAAACAAGGTATGTAACATTTTGGGGGAATGTTGATGTAATTTCCAATCTTAGCTAGTTGCATATGAAGGTTTATAATTCAATATCTCAAGTATATGCTGGAAGAAAACATTTCTTCTTTTTCACCTTTTTTTTTTCAATGAGCTCATTCTTTCATTAGTTTTTTTACTGAGCCCTTACTATTCTTAAGGCATTGTGCTAAGGTTAGAAGAAGGGATGTAAACTTAAATAAGATATATTCTCTCTAAAGGGGCGTGAAATTAATGATTATTTGAGGTTTGGAGTGTGGCAGTCCCCTGAAAGATTTACAAAGTGTTGTGGACATTTAGAGGAGGAAAATTTCAGAGAGTCACCCTAGGGGATAAAAAATAATCTTATAACGCAATTGGTGTTGAATGCCAATGTGACTGTAGTGTAACGTGACATAAAGACAGGATAGGTTTAGTTATACGAAGTTATGGGAGGCCTTTCATTGTGAAATTTGAACTTGACTCTGACAATTGGGATAGACTTAATCAGAAACAAAGAGCACAGAACTTCAAGAACTATCTGGGCTGAGTAGCTGAGGTGTAGACTGAAGTGTGGTTCGACTAGGATCATAGAGGGTATGGGGGACAAACATTGACAGGTCTCCTGGATCCAGATTATGGAGACTTTCACATACTTGTTTTGAGAATAGGCTCTTATTTCATAAATAAGTAGGAAATTATGGAAGATTAGTTTAGAGCATGGGATTTATATAATGGCCATGCAGGTTTAGGAAGAGTACTCTTATAATAATGTACAAGATGATTTGGAAGATGATGATGTGTTATAAGTCTTTTGCCGTTATCCTGTGAGACACAGTGAAAGGAAGCCCAACGTAGTGGAGACAAAATGAAGTTGGGAGTAGGAAAACCTGGGTGTGAATTCCAACTCTGTCTCGCCAGGTAACCTGGGGTATGTCCTGTAATGTAATTTCTCTGAGTTTTAAAACCCTTAGTCAAATGGGAATAGTGATTTCCATTTCATTGTTTTGTTTTTTAAATTAAATGAGGTAACAATTGAGAATGACCTAAGTCAGAAGGGCTTGGCTTTAAAACATTTGGTAGAAAGCTAGGCATGGCAGGAAACTAACCCGGGGCTAGTGATGGGGCTCCTGATCCTTCTTTAGAGCAGTCCACTGAGAGACCTGACCCCTAGTCTACTTGAATAAAGTCTTAGGTACAAAAGGACATGGCACTGACATGTAAAAGGATCAAATTTAGCATGTGAGTCATGACAGCAAGGATTTTTAGATAGTGTAGCACACAAAGTCAAGCATGTGGATGTGCTCTGGTACTAAATCCTCAAGCCTTAGGATCAGGACCTAGCCAATAACTTGGAAACAAAATTCAGTATTCCCACGACAAAAGCTATGTAGAATTTCTGGACCCCACATTCAGAGGAGAGACACAATTCCTGTGGTGGGACTTACAGTACTAATTAGAAATTCAGAGAAGAAACTCAGTAGTCTTGAAAGAAACAATGGATCATCATAGTTCCTTAGGGATTATTCTTGGCACTGGGATCCTGTCTTTCGCAATGAAACTAGGTCAAGGATCATGAGGGAAGCACCTAATAACCTCTTTATTCTGGCAAGAATCATGTCAGGAACAGGGTGGGGCTAAACCTCCAGGTATAAAATCTTTGACTGTTGTTGAGCTGGGCTCTGAGGGACATGACAAATGTTAGCTGTCAAATGTTAGTTGTTACTATTAGTATGGGCAGTGAAACTGGAAGTAAAACGTTAAATCTGGGAAGTATTAAAATATTAGTAGGACTTGAGAGCTCACTTGCTATAGGGTTCGAGAGAGAGAGAGGAGTCAAAATTAACTTGTGCATTCTGTCCCTGACTAAGATGAATGATTGAGAATAGTTAGAGTGAAAACTGTTTTTACACAGGGGCAATCAGGTTATTGTACAAAATGGAAGAAGGCATAGGGCAGAGAGAGAAGTTGATTTGAGCTTGAAAACAAAAGCCCAGTGGGGGATATCCTTTAGGGAGTTAGAGGCCAGGTGGAATAGAAAGGTTAGAAAACCTTAGGACTGAGTCATTTTGCTTCCTCTTTTTCCTTCTCCCCGTCCATTGTCCACAGACACAAGCACATATATATTCTATTTTCCACTTTTCACTTCAGATTATCTTTAAAAACTTGGAATATTAAATTATTTTTGTGTTCTTGGAAAGGTGATTGCATGGTTTATATTTGAAAATGAGATTTTATTTGAGCTAGTAAAGGTCAGACTGAGATGTGAGTACCCTGTGGGTTGTAGTTCAATGTTTCATAATGCAGAATGTGGAAGAAAACATTAAAAGTAAAAGAAAACCACAGATTGGTGAATAATATGGAAAGAATAAAAATCAAAATTTTCTGTGCTTTCCTCCCCTTTTGTAAAAACAGGACCGTGGCATGTTTGACTATTTGGAATTATTCCCGCATTTTTTTTTTTTTTGTAAGAATACCTCAGAAAATATTAAGCAGAAAGAGATAAATCAGTTGTGAAGCATGTTTCATAAATAACCTTGGTTCAGAAGAATTGAGAACACTTCATCTTAGGTGATGGTAGTTAATGCCAGAGTTTCTAAGTTTTTAATGGGAAAGTATACAAGCAGACATAGGAAGGGAACGATCATCCATACATTTAGGACATTTAAATAAAACTCAATTAGATAGTTTCTAAAGGGAAAAGTGAAATTTCAAAAAGTAGCTTCATTCATAGTGCTGGAGATATAAGCTTCATTTCACTTTTGGAATGAAATTGTTTTCTCAGTAATTTCTGTTGTTGTTTGTTCTTAGAAAAATATCTAAAAAGAAAAGTGTCTAACACTATATTTTAATGGAATGAGAAGATATTGCAAACACATACTCTCTTAAGGCCAATCATTTTCATAGAAGAGAGTACCTAATAAACATGCTGATAATACCTTAGCTTAAGTGACTTTAGCACACCCTGCTATGAATGTTGATCACTTAGTTGTGAAAACTTCTATTTGTAAAATCATGGTTTGATGAAAAACCCAAAGTCTGAGCAACTATAAAGATACATTCATAGGAAAAACAAAACTGGTAGGCCTTACTCAAAACTGGAAAACGGATTCAGGACTCCTGTTGAAAAGGACTGGCCATAATGTAAGAATAACTGTACATCAGATTATTCTAGGCTTCTCCTTGTCCAAGGATCATTAGTGCTGAATGTAGATGAGGTGTTTCATCATAATAGCTTTCACATTAATTGTATGAAGGTTGAAACGGTATTGCCCCAACTCCTGTTTTTTCTTTTTTTTGTTTTTTGTTTTTTTTTCACCTAATGCTTAATATAGTGTTGGGTAAGTAGTCATTGCTTAATTCATAGCTTAATTCATATTTCTGAATTATAAATAAATACAATCTCTGCAAGTTTTAAAAAATATTCTTATATTTTTGTAATATAGTTATGGTATATTGGAGCATTAAAAATTAACCTCTGATTCCATATGCATTAGATAAATAAATAAAATGAATGAATAAAAATCTATGCAAGTTCTTAAAAGGGTTTTTATATTTTTCTAATGTAGTTATGGTATATTTGAACATTAGATAACTAACCTCTGATTTCATATAAATTTGATTTCATCCTCATATTTGTGTTTCACTGTATTAAGACTCTTTTGATTTCCCATGACAAGAACTCAGTTAATACTAGTTTAAGGAAAAGAAAAAAAGAATGTTACTGGCCTGTAACTAGGTGGTCCAGAGAGGGAAATTACCTCAGGTACAGCTGGATCCAGGGAATCAATCATGTTGTTAGGGTCTTCTCTCTTGGTAAGTTTTGCCTATGTTTCTGTTTGCCTCATTCCTTGTTTAGATGAATGGTGGTGAACTGTAATTGCAAAAGGAGGCTTACCTGGTCCTCAGCAACTACATTGGAAAGTGAGGGGTGTTGTCTCTGCATCAGCATATAGGGTCCCAGATAAGAACTCTAATAGATTCAGTTGAGTCATGAGCTCATTCCTGTACCAGTTCTGTTGGGGGCAAGGGAGAGAGGAAGAAGAAGGTACTATGATTCACAGCCTCACTAGGACCACATGGAGTGGAAAACAGTTTCCCAAATAGAAAGGGGCATTATTCATAGAAGTGTAGGGGTGCAAAAGTGTCCAGGGTAGGAACAAAAACATCAGTAGCGATGACAGCTCGCTATATTCAAATACATTTAAAATATTTTGACATGTATTCTAAGAAGACACCTCATTCCTTCTAAATCCCACTTGAAAATAAACACAGAAAGTTTCCTTTAAATTATTCATTTTATTAACTGATCTTATTTTGGCCTCTACTGTCCAAAGCTGTATTTGTATTTGCTTGAAAATGTTCCCCAATCATATTATTCTTTCCTTTTTTAAAAAAATGTGGTTGGGATTGTAGTTTAAGAAAATCAAATCCACTTTGAATAAATAAGTACAGCTTTGTGATAGTTTGTGAGAAAATTAAACTAAACTGATGACATTTGGCTACACAGATAAAATTAAATTCCAAATGTTAATTTCTTAATATTAACCTGTTGGACTATAAAAGGAGATGTCCTATAGAGGCTTACCTGCTCTTAAAAGCAGATTCAATTGAATGGAAGGAAATTGAAAAAGTGGAGAAAATGGTTAGTATTTGTGACCAAATGTACCATTTGGTGTACATTATAATGAGGGAAAGTGTATAATTTCTCAATTATACTTCATTTTCCCCAAATATAATAATTCTCAGTTTATTCAGAAGCATTTGTTGGGTATTGGGCTGTGTTCAAGACACTTTTCTGTGTTTTGTGTTACCAAAATGGATATGGCCCCCAGACTTTTCAGAGCTTACAATTTTTGGGATGTGTGTTTGGAAAATTAATAGAATAATTAATAAAACTTTTTTTCTATTATTGTTGCATAGGGGAACATTTAATTTGTCATCCTGGATTTCTGAAAAATCATATGCAATAAATATAGACTTAGACTGCTTGGCAGATATACTTCTTGTCTTAGTAAAACAAGAAAGTGGACAAATAGGGCTAATAAACATTATAAAATAATGTTTGCATCAGAGTGAAAATTATGCCGCGAACCAATTTCTTGAAATTCTGAAATAGTCCATTTATTATTATTTTATCTTATAAACTCAAGGCATTTTTTATAGGAAGCTTATTTATGTTCTAAGCTATAGCATTAATGGATTATTTTGAGTTTGTGGTGACCAAAGACAACAGCAACAACAACAAAACCAAAAAGTAGAGGCAGATAAACTTGTTTCCAATCACAACCTATCCATTTTTGGCACTCTTTTCTATATTGTAATGAAAGAACAAGACTACTAATATGATTTATTTTAAATATTAGAATTGTGAGATGTGGAAGAAACTAAATTTTTAAAAAAGATTTATTATATGGGGGTATGTTCATTGACAGTGTAATCAGAACTATCCATCTGTTTTGTTTGGAGCTCAGAAGAGTAAAAGACGATGATTATGATTTACCTTCTTCCACAGATCTCTTAGGGTAAAAGTTTGCTTAGAAATTTGTCATGTGTGCTTTTATTACTTGCTTACTTGCAGGGCAGAAGAGAATCCATATTTAGAAACTGGTCAGAGTGTTGTGTGCTGTATTGAACAACTGATATTTTGAAGCTCTAAGCATTTTTAAGGAATGAACTCAACCAAAACATGTGATTATAAAATAGCAATTGTTCTTAGTTGAAGCATTACCTCTTAGAGAAAAATGTATTTGCCTGGGATGTTTGAAAGCCATAGAAAAAAAAATAAAAATCACACATCTGAATATTAAAAGATAAAAAGGAAACAAGACAAAAGGATGAGAAACACGTTTCCAGTTGTTTTTGCTACTTATTTTATGCAATTAGATGTCTGATTACAAAAGTTTCATTTTGTTGGTACTTTAAAACTAATACTTTTCATATATTTTTCCCTGGTTTAAACTTGAAATCTTTTGTATTGGGGATGAATCCTGTAGTGTTTAAAGCTGCTCAATGAGTCAGAAAAATAAAACCTTGCTTTTTTAGACTTTATTACCCTTAGCAATATTTTCTGACATGCTGTGGGTCATGGAAATTGGCAGTTTCTGTCTGTTAAGGCCACACCTAGAACACTTGTAAATTATCTGTGAGGATCGGTTGCCAATGATGTTACAGATCCAAAATCAGTGTCAAAAAAATCATGGCTGAGATGAATATTTAGAAGTTTTAATAGATTTGTAAAAATTTTGGAGAAGTTTAGGTAGCATATGTGAATGTATATATAAAGAAATAATCTATTTTGGGGAGGAAAAAGCCTTACTATTTAGAGTTGATCTTAAAAAAAGTTATTACAGAGGAAATTAGTTAATGGGATTTAATACCCTTTTTCTCATTTTATATATTCTACCTAAAATAAGACTTAAAAAAAAAAAGATAACACATATCTTAAGTTTGTTTCTTATCATGTTGTTTTTGTTTTCATTATTTTTGCATCTGGTCCGATATGCCTTATAGGTACTATTAATTGCCAAAATTTGAATTTATCCAAATAATATTTTTTCATTTTGCATAACTGAAAATGTGATTTGATTAATTCAAATAGCTTCTCAGTAAGCTCTGTATCTTTTTACATGCATAATTCTTAGTGTTATATGCCCTGTTTTTTATCTTATAGTCTAATGGCCATGCTTCTTATTAAAAAGTTTTGCATTTACTTTTTAATTAAATAGAATAAACATTCATTGAGCAGCTGCTATTCATAAGATATTGTGCTATATACTTTTTATATTAGATTGAATTTTGAATATGTAGTATTATTCATTTTAAAAGTTTTTATTTCATTCTTCTGGAATGGGTTGCATTCTCTTTTCCAGATATAGTATTCTTCCTGTTGCCACTTAGAAATTAGAAAAAAAACATATGGATTTTAAAATATGTCTAGGCTTATGTTAATTGTCAGAAGTGTTTTTGTTATGGTGAAGCTGGATGGTTGATCTTCTAAGGTCTAGCTCCTAGATTTTTATCTCAAATTCAACATAAACTTCAAAGACAACATAACATTTTGATTTTATCTTCCCATCTTAATTTATTGCATGATAAATTATTATCTTGGATCGACACCAATAACAACTCTCCATAAATCCCGTATTTAAATACCAGAAGGAAAGGCCACAGCTATATCCATTGTGTATGTTTTTCAGGCCATGGTATTGCTTTTATTACTTCTTACATGTCCTACATTTGTTATTATAGCATGTGTCTATTATGTAAACATATTCAGGAACTTACAAGATCTCAATCAAGGTATGATTCCACATGAATCCTCTAAGAAAGAAGTAATTAAGTCAAGGTTCTCACAAAACTCATGCCTTCTGATGATTTCTGGTTAGTTTTGCTATGGATGTTTCCTTGATAATACTAGCAGTTTGTCTTTACCATCAGTTATTATTCAGTAGTTATAAAAACTTGATTGTAACCATATAGACAAGCAAGATAAGAAAATTCTTTGTAACCAGTTGGATTCTTGGCGTATTTGTCCCTCTGACTGAGCATTGGTTCTCAACCCCCAGCAAACCTTGCCAATTCTGATTCTAGAGTGAATTTCTGCTTCTTGTCACGTAGAAAGGAGATTTGGCCTATGGTGAAACCATGCAAACTGACTGTATTACACTAGATATAGACTTGATGCAAATTAATTTGGGACATTCCTAGAGTGTCCAGGCTTAAACACTGTTCTGATGCTTCATTCAAGTTGGGCTTCAGAGAAGAGACAACAGTAGAATCTACTTTCATCTGCTGCCAAACGTCTATAATCTCAAGGAGGCCAGCAGGCAGGGCAGTCACAGCGGACTCTTAAGGCTGGATCTGGACTTGCTGCTAACTGAAAACGAACCCAGAGGGATACATAAGCAACTTTATCTTATCCTACACTTCTCCCTTGCCAAACAGAAAAATGCCATGAAATTAGTTAGCAGTGTTCACCGAACTATTGAGAGTATTTTGCTTATGTGAATTGTAAAAATAATGCATCAAAATTTTATATGATCAGTTAGAAGCAACAGAAAATGTCATTATAATTTATAAGGAGTTAATGTTATTCTTCCATCAGCAGTTTTGTCCCAAAAACTCTGCAAAGGGAAAATACTTGGGTTTTGAGTTTCTCATGTTAATATATGACAGACTTTTTACCATACATTTTAAAGGAGGCATTCAAGACACATACATCTTAAATAGGAGAGAAGGTTTCAATGAGAAAGGATAGTGACTATTATTGCAGAGATCAAATATTTAAAACTATCTTTAGGCATTTAATTCACGGGCACAATAGGTTGGAATGTAGACTTTTTATACCAAATATCAGAATTTAGAAGTCAATATGTTTTTAAAAATTTTGTATTTGTATAAATTTTGGGGGTACAAGTGTAATTTTGTTACATGAATATTTTGCTTCAGGTTGAAGTCAGAGCTTTTAATATGGAATAAGATACATTGTACCCACTAAGTAATTTTTCACCCTTCACTCCCCTCTCTCCCCCATGCTTGTTAACTCTTTTCTATTGTATATTTTCAGCAGACTAAAAGCACAAGTCTTACAAATAGTATTGTGTATACCAATAGCTAATTTTGCCTAGACGGATTCCTCCTGGAAGTTCATAACTTTATCTTCTGCCTAACCTGTGCCCTATGAGAAGCCACCATAGGTTAAAAAGGTTTCAGATATCCCCTGATTCACAAATATAAGAGGGAAACAAACTAAGAAAGGAACAACAGAGAAACTGGTCTTATAGGTAGACCTGTTTTTCCAATGTTGGGATCCCGTTTTAGAAGATTTTCCCTCATGCTGCTCATATTTCTTGCTTTAAAATTGTTAGACTGCCTGAATTTCCATGCACAGTAATTTTTCATAGCTTAACAAACATCATTTTGAGTTTACAATATTGATTCACATATTCACATTCAATATAAAGTATGAATGAGTTCATGAGATAAGAATAGGTACATTGAAATGGAGTATTTGGGGAGATAAAGGAAACCTATATAGAGAGCATATTTAGAAAAGAAGTTACTGTGTGTGTCTAACAACCTAGGTGAGACAGTGAGGGGGAGAGGACCAAGGGCTAACATTCCATATGAAAAATTTACCCAATGTCTGCTCTATGTCCAGAAAAAGTATAGAGAAAGAAAGGAAAACACCCCCAAACTTTGGCCTCACATTTCTGAATGTCTTTTCTGTTCCCAATTCAGGTGAATTCTAAAATTTTAGAACTATGAAACCTAGATGTCATTCACATAGTTAGTGAAGAAAATGTGTTCTAATATCAAATAACAAATTTAATTTTTATAAGCAGAGTTTTGCAGTTTTCTAAGTGCTGTTGCCTTCCCAAACCAAAGTTAGGGCTTGTGGTAGCTTGTTGTTCTAGTATGACTTCTGTTGTCTTTCAGGTTCTGAACGATGCTGAGAAGTAAAAACTACGTGTTTTTATCTGTGCAAAACAAATTTGAGGTAGAAAGCATTAATACAGTAAGACAAGAAAGAAACATAATAATAAGAGAGAGGGCCCTAAGTATTTGGCTATCCTATAAGTTACAAATTCATAGAATGATTAAACATTTTAATTTATCCAAAGTCAATGGCATTAGGAATTTAAAAACAAACATACTTTCTATTACAAAGATGCATGCTTATGTTAGCACTGTTCACAATAGCAAAGGCGTGGAATCAACCCAATTGCCCATCAACGATAGACTGGATTAAGAGAATGTGGTACATATATACTGTGGAATACGCTGCAGTCATAAAAAGGAAAGAGATCATGTCCTTTGCAAGGACATGGATAGAGCTGGAAGCCATTATCCTCAGCAAACTAATGCAGGAACATAAAACCAACCACTGCACGTTCTCACTTATAAGTGGGAGCTGAACAACGAGAACACATGGACACAGGATGGGGAACAAGACACACTGGGGCCTGTTGGGAGTGGGGTGGGGAGAGGGAGAGTATTAGGAAAAATAGCGAATGCATGCTGGGCTTAATACCTAGGTGACAGATTGATGGGTGCAGCAAACCACCATGGCACATGTTGACCTATGTAACATGTTGACCTGCACATGTACCCCAGAACTTAAAAACAAATTTAAAAAAATTTGAAAAAAGGAAAAAAAATCCCAACAAATAAAAGTGAAAGCTTAATGATACACTTTTGAGGATAAGGAATAAGCCAGATTTTAGATTATTTTTGGTAGCATTACAGGAGTCCAGGCAAAACAGGCAGATACATTTCACTAGTTTGTTAAGAGTTAGATTTTGTAATGGTTAGATTATCCATCACAAACCTGGAGGGTGGTGGAAGGCGCTGGCTAGAAGAATGGGATTTGGACTCAATCAAACCTGGGGACAACATAGTTAAGAGCTAATTGTTCTAGGGCAGTTAAAAAAATCTTTCTAAGCCCCAGTTTCCTCATCTATAAAACATGGATAAAATATGTATTTATTAGACTTATGAGGATTAACTGAAAAAATTCATAAAAAGCACTTAGCATTGTTGCTGGAACATAAGTGTCCAACGAATGGTTAACGATTATCATGTTTGAAATTCTTTTGAATTTTGGACTACTGCTATTTGTACTTAATTAAGAAAATTTGACTTTTTGTCATCTATGTTAATGTTTGAGGACTTAAAACTAGGGATTAGGTAATAAGGTATTTTTTTTATTTGTAAATACTCCTTAATACTAATACTACTTTTTGAGTGAACAGATGCTTTGATAGTATACTTTTTCATGGTGATATCAAGTTCTTTGCCAATATGTATGTGTATGTGTCTATGCATGGGCATATATCCCGCAAAATATCAAATGATGAAATCTAGCATTTAGTGTGTGCATGACATAAACTACCCTAGTTTTATTAAGCACTTGTTTTATCTTTAAATTTGACCTATTGGTCTATGGTGTTGTTAGCTCTCTCTAACATCAACTAAGGCTATATTTAGTGGAAACTATTTTCTTTTACCATTGAAACATAATAAAGACAGATGACAGCGTATATTAGAGGAAAAGTCTTTACAATTTTCTCTGTTGTACATATGATGGAGTTGCAAAGTATTAAAGATAATTTGTCATTTATTGTGGATGGGACACCTGATCCAATGTTCAGTCAGTCAATAATATTATTTAATTTGGCAAAAATCAACTAGAGTGTTTAGAACGTTTCTCCTCTTTGTCAGTTGTTTAGAGATGACAGTTTTAATATAATAGACTCATTTTGGTTTATGCTATTTTTTTTTGTTTCCTTTCAATTTTTATTTTAGATTCAGGAGGTACGTGTGTAGGTTGTGCAGGTTTGTTACCTAGGTGTATTGCATGATACTGAGGTTTTGGGTACAGTCGATCCCATCACCCAGGTACTGAATATAGTACCCAATAGCTAGTTTTTCAACCCTCATCTCCCTTCCTTCCTCCTCCATCTAGTTTTCCCCAGTGTCTACTATTCCCATCTTTATGTCCATGAGTACCCAATGTTTAGCTCCCACTTATAAGTGAGAACATGCAGTCTTTGGTTTTATTTTATTGCATTAATTCACTTAGGATAATGGTCTCCAGCTGCATTGATGTTGCCTCAAAGGACTTGATTTCATCCTTTTTAATGGCTGTGTTTTATTCCATGGTATGTATGAGCCACATTTTCTTCATCCAGTCCACTGTTGAAGGGCACCTAGGTTGATTCCGTGGCTTTGGTACTGTGAATAGTGCTGGGATGAACACGCGAGTGCTTTTTGATGGAAGAATTTATTTTCTTTTGGATATGTATCCTGTAATGGGATTGCTGGGTCAAATGACAGTTCTAGGTTCTTTGAGAACTCTCCAAATGCTTTCCACAGTGGCTAAGCTAATGTTACCACTAGCAGTGTGTAAACATTCCCTTTTTTCCCACAACCTCACCAGCATTTGTTGTTTTTTTGACTTTTTAATAGTAGCCATTCTGATTGGTGTGAGATGGTATCTCATTGTGGCTTTAATTTGCACTTCTCTAATGATTAGCAACGTTGTGCATTTTTTGGTATGTTTGTTGGCCATTTGTATGTCTTCTTTTGAGAAGTGTCTGTTCACTCATTTTCGTGTCTTGAACATTTCAACTTGTATAATTACTTGGTGGGAATAGACTATTAACTTTTGTTTTTGTAAAACTGTTCAAAAAATTCATGGTGTAAACTATTTGCATTCAGACATCAAATTATTTTGATTTCTAGTTATTGCTTTCTTAATATTGGAACATGGTAAACTCTAGATGGAAAAAGACAAATTTAGAACAAATTTTACTTTCTAAAAAGGCATAAATTCTCTTCTTACTCTTCTCCCTCCTCTCTATTTTTCATTTGGAAATGATTTTGATGAAATTTGTTTCAAATTATAGATTTCTGGATTTCCAGCATTCATATTTATGGAAGAACTAGATGCTTTATCACATAAATTAACTTTATCCTGGCTCGTCTGTGTCCTAATAAGATTGTTGGTTTGTTAATAAGACATTTTTAATATCCTCATTAATTTTTGTGTTCAATGTTTATTCCATAAGCACTTATTGGTTGTACTGAAGGCACAAAACAACATGTAAGGCTCTGAATGTGCTGTATAGTATAATGCAATGTCATTACTTTCCTCAAAAAGTTTGTTTTCTAGTAGAAGAGGTGAGTTATGCACTCAAATAATATAATTTAAGGTCCAAAGAGATTTTTAAAAAATAAAACAGACTTTAGAGAGGAGCACATGCCATGGAAATTCAATTAGGTAACATTAGATTGTGACACCAATGTTATGCTTGTGCTCTGACTACTTGCTTTTCAATGAATGTGTTACCTGGGTCACTTTTCCATTCAATTATATTATTTTTAGAAAAACTTATTTGATTAAAAGGATTAATTATGAATATAAAATTAATGTAAATGTATTGTTATTAACAAATATATGCTATACTGTTTACTGCAGGATATATCTAACATTAGCTATCCTTAATCTCTGCTTAATTTAACTTGATTTCTTTAAACTCAGACTTTAATGGAACATAAATTGCTGAATCATCCTGAACCTCTTCTTTAAAATTAAAATACCTTGTAGGGGATACACAGGGCCTAGCTCCAAAGATGTAGATCATCAATAGTCCTTGAGGGTGTTTCTTCTTCAGTCTTAAGGAGATCTCCTTAGGAGATTTGCTCATTTGACCTTGCTTTCGGAACTCTCATTTATTTAGAAATGTTTTGATGGATTAGATCAAATTAAAAGACCAAGTCAACATATGCACAATTATCTTAAACATTGTGAAATCTGATTGACTTATGGTCAGTACTGGTAGAAGAGAGAAAACAAATATAATGTTACAAATTCACTGAGGTCATTCTGGATGCATATTTTTTGACATGATCTTTAGGAAATCCTTTTGTAATATTTTTATTTACTTTATTCTAAGGAATTGTAGAAAAATGGTTTCTGTTGCCAATAGATGTAATCTTTAAATGTCTCATAATATTCCTGGGTACTTGAAATACTTTTTCAGTAATGCTGATAAAGCTATGGCTAAATAATAAAGAGATTGTAAACTGAAAGATGCAATTAGTCTCCTTAATAAGATCTGTTTTAAGACAAATTCCTTCAGGACTGATAACAGACAAAATAGATTTGGGGGTTTTGTGTCTTCCTTTGACCTTTCATTTTGATGGTTCACTGTTGTCACTGTTATCTCAGATTGGCCAAAGGTGTAGCTATAATGCCCATTTTTGTTATCTGGGACATTTTCAGCTTCATATTCCTTTGCAAATCTTTTCTATTCTATTTCGTTCAAAGTCTTATTATCTGAATTATGTCCAAAGTTTTAAAGATGTTAGTGATTTGAGATACTACCCTTCCAAGAGGGCACATTAACCTTTAACAAGTGTTCTTAATTCTTGAATCCATAAAAGTGAATGTTGGTTATTGTAGATGAAGTAGCAGACCAAGAGGAGGTATTTGGGTGCAGAAAGGTCTTTGAGTGCCTATGGAATCTCTTTGGTCATTTCTGGATTTAAATAGGCCTCATCTGCAGTTTCTCAGATATAAAATTTTACAAGGTTTATTTTCTAATCACAAAATCTTCAATCACTCTGTGAAAAGTTGAGTTTATTGGAAAGTCATCTTAAAAAGTACAAATGATTCCCTCTTTTCAGAGATGTATATTCAGCAACAAAGTTCCATGATTTGACACAGTTGATTTTAGGGGCTGAGAACTTATAGTTTTGCTGTTATTAAAGAAAGCACGGAAAGCATGTCTGTTTCCTGCTACAGTCCTTACTTCCTATTCTAGTTATGAACAGGAGATGCTAGAAACTGCTGTACATCATCTGTCTTCAACCTCTGCCAGGAAAGGAATGTCAAGAAAGACATTCTAGAGATCATCTGGAATTTGTCTGACTGACAATATCGTGCAGAGCAGGTCGAAAAATAAAGACAGGATTGTTGTCCATGAAGAGCAGCTTATTTCATCATTGTTTTTCAGCTGTAGCCTTGTCCCTTGTGTGGTAGTTTCTGTTTCTCAGAACAAGCTAAGAAGAGCAGTTTTGTTCCTGTGTTCTGGGAGTGCTTGAGTACAGAGTCTGTGTTTTTGAAAAGAATATTGGCTCATATAAGGAGTCTATGCTCTGCAGTTGTAATTTTTTATGCATATAAGAGGGAATAGCACCCACAAGAATTAAGCCTGAGAAATGGAATAGAAATGCCACTGTCCAATGAAGAGAAGTGCTTTTTACATTTTATCTTTATTTTTATTTATTTATTTATTTGTTTGAAACGGAGGCTTGCTCTGTTGCCCAGGCTGGAGTGAAGTGGCATGACCTCGGCTCACTGCAACCTCCACTTCCTGTGTTAAAGCAATTCTCCTGCCTCACCCTCCCGAATAGCTGGGATTATAGGCACGAGACACCATGCCTGGCTCATTTTTTGTATTTTTAGTAGAGACGGGTTTCACCATGTTGGCCAGGCTGGTCTCGAACTCCTGACCTCAAGTGATCCCTCTGCCTCGGCCTCGCAAAGGGCTGAGATTATAGGCTTGAGCCACTGTGCCCAGTCAGAAGTGCTTTTTTGTTGATTGAGCCACCACACCCAGTCAGCAGTGCTTTTTTATTGATACCATATTGGTCTTCTTAACGGAAAACATAACGGCGTTACTAAACAGGGGGTCAGATTTGTTATCTTGTTCTTGCTTGATTGGGAAGGTCAACATAGATTTTATGGCAGCAGGAAATTTTAGTTATCTATTCATACTCAAAGGTCATCAGACTTTGAGACAATGCTTACTTTTCCTGTGCTTATCCAAATTTACTTTAATCAAATAAAGATCCTACAGTACATAATCTTAAGATATACCCTGAAATACACTGCAGAAGTTTCTTAAGAACTGGTAGCTATATACGCTATAGTTAATAGATTTTCTCTGCGATCTGTTGAAGTATGGAGAACACCTCAAGGTTATTACTAATCTTATAATTTACTTAACATTGTAATTTAGATCTATAGCTTGGTAATCTTTTTTTTTTTTTTTTCTTTTTTAGATACTAGCTCAGTCATGTACTGAAATCCTAGAATTGCAGCCCTCAAGTGTCTGTGTGGGGGGTAAGTGTTTAGAATTTAAAAATATCATGTAAGAAATTGTATTTTTTTTCTAGCTAAAATATATGATATGAAACTCATGTTGGAAAAAGAATAGCAAAATTAACTTTTTTGGCATCTTTTTTGTGTAAGAATTTTTAAATAATTCCTTGAAATATTTCTATTTTAAATTCAAATTTTTAAGATTGGAATGTTATTTTAAATAATGAGCATATTGTGTGACAGGCTTTTAGAATCTTCTGTATATTTAGTTCACGTTTGAGACCTTTCTTATGGCAAATAAAATAAAATATGAAATCGTTTCTTTTGTCTGATTATACAAACAGTCAGATATATGTAGACTTTGAGCTCCATGCTTTGATGACCTGGCCAAAGTACAGAATCTGCCAGCTCAGGGCACATAAGGAAGTGACTTATGGACGGATGGCAGGAAGGAAGCAGGTGGCTTCATCAGCTGGTGCTAAGCACATACTCAGGTTTTCACACCTCCCAGCCATCCTTGCCCAGACAGAGTGTGATTCTTTCTGGCCTATTTTATTTCTTTTTCAAGCCTGACCTACAGTTCATTTTAACCTGACTTTACTTTAAAAAGGAAAAATATTGGGTCTGTTGGGGGAGAAAATATGTTGTGTAATTTACCACAAGAGCCTCCCAGCCTGTTGTGCGTGATCTCACACTCTGCATCTTCTAGATTCCCTAATGAATGAATATGGAGATGTTTAAGGAAAGTAGTGCATCTGAACATCCCAGGGAAGGATTATCTTTCCTAAAAGTGAAGGTTAATACATTTCTAGACATAACAAAGAAAAATAAATGGAAAAATAACATTAAAATAGTAACTATTGTTTATTAAACTCCTGTTTTGTGCTGAGTGTATACTGAGTTGTTTGCATTTACAATTTTACCTAATCCTTATAACAACACCATTTGAAAGTTTTATACATCCCTGGTTTACAGATGGGGAAGCTGAGGCAGAGACAGGTTCAGTACTTGCTACTGGTAATTACCCTGTTTGACCCTTGCCTGTCTGACTTTAATGGCCATACTCTTACCGAATCACATTTTAAGTTTTATCTGAACTTTATTTTAACTTGCAAGTAAAATTCCTTTCATAACACAGTCAATGAAAAGTGGGTTGGCAGTAGTTTCTTGCATAGTTAATGACTATATTATACTTGTATTATGTTAGATATGAGAAGTTTTAGAGGATTGGTGATGTTAAATTAAAATGGAGAACAGGCCTGAAGAAGCCCCAAGCTGGCAAAAACACTTAGGCCTCATAAGTAGCCTTAACCTTACTTGATTTGCAAATATAATTGGAACTTAATTTGAACTCTTTATTGCAAATGCCTATATTAAGAAAAATAGAATTTAAGTGCAACCAATCAAAAACAACCAGCAAACTTATATAACTAGGGACTTTCCACTGGGATAGACCAAATAAGGCAACTGCGTCACTGTAACCCATCAAATATTTTCTTTGGTTTACTTCCACGTTGGTTCTATAAAAGCCTCCCCCTTGTATTCCCTTGGTAGAGCGGTCAAACCACTTCTGATTTGGATCTGTCTAATTCAAGAATCGTCTGCTCAAATAAACTATTTAAAATTTCATTTGTGCTTCAATTTACCTTCTAAACAAGTGTTAATTACTATTAAAATAGTTGATATACTATCTTGCAGCTTAGCAGTAAACATTCATTGTCAAGATATTTGATCAGTTAACTTTCATTCCAGCCTATTCTCTCACTCTCCACTCTCTAACATCTTTTGGTGCTTGCTTCTATTATAAATAATGGTACAGTAAGTTAAATAAACTTTTGTGACTGGCCATCAATTATTAGCAATCCAAAATACATCATCTTTTGATTATTTATAAATTTGAAACAGAAAATGAATCAGGATTAGTAAGGTGAAGAAGTGGTTAAAGAAGAATTCTGTATGGAACAGGCATAAAGAAAGTACTACATATGACTTTTCTAAGAACTAAAGAACATACATAATTAATTAGTTTTATTTACATTCCCAAATCTTAATACCTGAGAGTAGGGAAAAATAACTTTTTTTTTTCCCTGGTATTTTCCTAAGGATAGAAATTGAGGAAGTTTGTATAGTATCTATCTGGGAATGACTGCTAATGCTTTCATTCGCAGTCACTACTGGGAATCACTTTGTTTAGAAAATAAAATAATGCATCCCCATGTGGCAGTGAATGGTATCTTCACTACATTTACCTAGTGGGTCTAAGAAGCCAGCATGGTTGGAAATATAGAACTATGTCTTCATTGCTATTAGTTAACATTCATGAAAAAAATTATTCTATGCACCTTAATGCTTTCATTTCAGCTTGTCTTTTTTTTTGTTTTTTGATAAAGCAGTGATTAAAATGTTTATTTTTCCTTTTACTTCTAGAGGAATTTCAGATTGTCTTAAGTGGAAGAGGATTCATGCTGGGCAGTCGGAATGGCAGTGTTCTCTGCACCTACACTGTAAATGAAACATATACAAAGAGTAGGTCCCCAGTAATCTCAGTATTGTCTTAATCTCTGCAAAGCACATCAGCATCAAATGTTTTCTTTTTTTCTCTAACTAAAGCTGTGACATATTTTTTAATCAAAGAAGAAAGAAATGAAGTCTGAATGATACAAATAGTAGTGATAATTACTTAATAGTTATTTAATAATGGCAACATTTGTTTATAACTTAATAAATGCTGGACCCTGTCCTAACTATCCTCATTGAAGAGATGATGGTTTGTGGCTAAAATAATGAAATTACTTGTATGTGGTGACACAGCTAATAATGGACAGAGCTGATATTTGAACCCACTTTTCCTGACTGTACTTGGTACCTACTGTGTCAACCACATAATTTAACTGCTTCTTTTCTCAGGCTTCTTTCTTATCACACTTGCCTTAAAATCTAATTATCTTTGGCTTCTCTCCTACTTCTTCCTTTTTTTCTTTTTTTTTTGTCACTTGTATTCTTTATCTAATTTCCCAATAATTTGTTAGTTTATTGAAGATAGTCTTTCTTTGCCTTATAGATTTTTGCATCTCAGATTCTCACCCAGCATAGTGTTGGTTGATAATTTTCATATTTACTGAATTGAGTTTTAATTTTCCCTGTCCTTGACTTTTAAAAAAGCCAAGAGTAAGTTTTTATATTCATTCTGAAAAAACCCTCCCTCTTAAATAGACCTTAGTTTTATGAGCATCTTGGGTATCTATATAAACATTTTTCTTTATTAATTATTATATTGCCCTTCAAAATTTATATTGTAAGGCAGACTTTATAACTCTGTAAATTCTGGTAGAGTTATTTTTTACATTCATCTGCCATTTTGCTGTTTATCTGAGTGTAAACACTCCAATTAACACAGCTTTGGCCATACACACAGTACCTATTCAATATGTGTTTACTGAATTAAAATGGTGAGGATCTCAGCATCATAAATGTTATAATTAATTCCTCTCTTTTCTATTAAGATCACAATTTTAGTAAGGCGAAAAATTTACAAACTCTCTTCATAGTAGGTTCCACAATTGAGTAGGACAAATTATTTTATTTTTATTCAGTAGTCATTTGTATCTAAGCATTAGCTTAGCCTAGCTCCTTTTGATTGCGTATTTGAGTTCATTATAAAATAAATGTATTTCATATTTAGCTACATAAGATTAAGTTTGTTAAAGTAAATCCTCAAATAAATGAAATTGGTATTTTCCTCTTTTAGATTCTAGAAGGATCAATTTGACTAAGTAACTTTTCTGCATATTTCTAATCTAAATCATTTTTCTTGTATTTTATTAAAGTTACAAGGGCGATTTAAGTATGCGACTTTATAAAATGCATTTATTTACTGTAGACACAAATGTTTTATTAAACTTGTGAAATAAGTTCATTTTCCTTTGGACATCTAACTTTCATCTTCCTTCATCTTTTCCAAAGTGTGCCTTTAAAATAACACAGAGCATTTATTTAAACAAATCTGAGATATTTAAAAAATTTAAGATAAAATATATTTTATAGTATCTAGAATGGTATGTGAACTTAGTCTAAGTCAAAATAATCCTAACTTATGATTTACCAGAACTATATGTCAACAGAGCATATAATCTTTCTTTCCATTTTTCATTCCCTTTTACTTCTCTTTCTTTAGGTTGTTTTATGTTAATATATCTAGTATTCCACATTTGAACTCTGATTGAAGCATGCTGTTCATATTATTAATGAAACTGTGTGAGATGCATAAAAACCCTTTTTTAATTCAGTGGCATTTTATTTTCTAGGTGTAAAACCAGTAAGTGTACAGTTGAATTCTATGCTTTGTCCTGCACCTATCCTGAATAAAGCTGGAGAGTAAGTACTTAATTTAAAACCATTTTATAACATTTTTAGTAAAAACTTATTAAAAAATGGTGACATATACACTGGTCATTTTATTCTATCTTTTTTTCGATATACAGAGCATTAAAAAGTAAGCCTTGGGCAAGCCACTTAGTACTAGGAAAGTAAGTTAGTACTTCAGCTATACTCTTAGTAGGTTGAAAATGCTAAAATGTGTTTTATCTAGTTTCTTCAATACTGATTAAAAAGGCTCTATGCATATTTATCTGGATGGATTTGAGAACTATTATTAGAACCTATAAATAATCAGAGCCATAAACGTTATTTTAAACACACACACAGGTACACACACACAGTTCAAAAGTGAGATTTTCAATAATTACTATAGTATTTAATAAATATTGCTATTAAAGAGCATCAAGAACATGGCTAAAAAAAGGCACACCTTGCACTAGGAAATGCTTGTACATTTGTATTAACTTGTGCTTTGTGTTCCATTTCCGTTAAGATCTATCTTCTCATCTTCTTTTGTGTGGCCAAAAAACCACGATATCTGCTAAAAAGAAAAATATGTTTAGTTTTGATGAAGGAGTCTTATTTGAATTGTTTATACACAAAAAATTCTACTGGTAATTTAGTGTCCCCATTTGTGATTTTTTTTTTCGGTTCTATGATGAAGCAAATGATTACAAATAGTTCAAATATTCTCTAGCCCAACAGTAGAGCATGTTTAAGATAGTTAATAGCATACAGTCTTCTAGGATCTCTTTATATAGATCTGATACTGAAAGCAGGGAGAAATTACATATACAAGGCCACAATCCAAAATCTGGATTAGTATTTAGAGACTGAAGATTATATTTTCCTCTGTGGAAACTAAGAAAATCATTCTAGCATTTTTAAGCTGACTTGAACATTTATCTTTTGTGGATACTTAAGTATTCAAGATATCTATCGTACATCACTTTTGGTCATGCAAGTAAATTGGAACAGTATCAGCTTTCTATTTTAAATAGTTTCAAAGAAGCTGCACAAGATAGCTTACAAAACCAAGAGTATTATTCATTTTCTGTATCATGTAATAATTTAGCCATAGGTAAATTAAATTGACATTGGAATTTGAGGCAAGTCAGTTTCTTGTGGAGTCATCTTAACCCCAAGCACACCATAGGACTCGATGGCTTTCTGAGTAATCGTGTCTGTATTAGCCATGATGCATCTGTTGACTTAAAGTTTAGTCTTGTTTTATTGAATCTGTAATTCCAGGTTGGTCCTCCTGATTACTTCCCCAATCTATCTCCCAAACTGTATTTTCCATTTTAGCCATTGGCAGCTTCATCATTTTTGTTGTTCAGGTAAAAATCTTTTGAGTCATTATTGATTTCTTTCTCTATCTTAGACCCAGTCTATCAACAAATCTTCTCAGCTCTAATTTCAAAATTTATCCAAAATCCAATCTCTGCTTTCTATCTCTACTGCTACCATTCTAGATAAAGTAACTGTTATCTCTTGCTTAGATTATTAGTCTCTCAACTGATCTTTCTGTTTCCGTCCTTCACAAGAGTGATCTTGTTAAAACAGGTCAGTTTATGTCATCTCTTCACTTAAGATTCTTGGTGATGAGTTCTTTACCCCACTCGGAGTAAAAGTCTAATTAGTGTAATACTATACCAGGTTCTACAGGGTCTTGTCTCTCACTCCCTTTCAGACTTCATCTTCTATTTGCTGTTTCTACTCAGTTATGGTCACACTGGCCTCTTTGCTGTTCTTGACCACATCTGCGCACTCCTGCTCCTGCACTTTTATACTTCTTGTTGCCTCTGCTTGGATTGCTCCTTCCCTAATCTAGAACTGTATATGTGAACTTAGTCTAAGTAAAACAAAAAAATCCTAACTTATGATTTACCAACACTGTATGTCAATGGAGCACATAAACTCTTTCTTTAAGTCTAGTTCAAATGTCACCTTCTCAGTAAACCCTTTTCTGATCAATCTATTTAATCATGCAATCTTTCTCTTTTGAGTCCCTTTTTCATGTTTTATTTTTTCTCCAAAGCCAGTTGTTTGTCTGTTATTATGTTTCTACTTCCTGCTGGAACATGTTTTATCTTGCTTCTTGTTGTATTACTAGCACTTAACACAATGTCCGATTCATAGTAGATTTACTAAATGTTTGGTGGATAAAAGGATGAATGAATTTTTCTCAAATATTTTTGTTTGCCAGTTAACATAAAGATCTGAAAGAGGTCATTTGATTGCTGGGATCAGGTACCTGTACCAGGATGGAGGAAAATGGTCAGAATTTTATTTTGGGGGCCATACTATTTAAAGCAGCAAAAAAACAAAAAACAAAAAACAAAAAAAAAAAACCTATTTTAAATAATAGTGACTAGGTAAGGAAAGTAACTTACTTTCTTCTCTGAAGTAGTTATAAAATGCATTATGCCTTTTTTATCCCAGGCACTGATTTTGTTTTCTCTAGAATTTGCCTTTGGGCACAGTCTTCTTTTGAAGAGAATACCATCGAGGCTAGTGATAAACTTTAATTATTTGTAGATAAGGTTAAATACCCAGGAGATACATTTTTAAATCACACATAGCATAATAAATATCAGACATGACAAATCATCATTCATTTAGATTTTGACATTAATATTTCACCTACAAGCAAACTGAGAATGTTCTGGGACAGAGATGTGTCTAAAAGAATTACTTTTGCCTTTCTTTCCTGGACCAGGTACATGATACTATTGAAGCAAAGCTTTAGATTTTATTTGTTAATGTACTGGGTATTTGGGGACATCATTATTTATTTTACTTAATATGTTGCAAGTAATTTAGACCTTTCCTGTGCCTTGAATTTTCTTCAGACACTTTAGTAGGTGATGAGCTCTCTTATGAGATTGGATTGAAATCAACGCAATTGAAACAGTTTAGCCTTGTAAGGTGACTGATGCTTAATATGTTTGCCTAATTAGCTTTTGGCTAAGGATTCAAACCCATTAAGTAGCTAGTTAGTCTATGTTTCAGATAAACACATCTGGCCCAACAATGAATGAAGGTTTTTCCTGTGTGAGGGTGACAGATGTGGTGATAGTTCCCCTCATTCTCTCACTTAAATAATTAACAACATGCTGGTGAAGTAACCCTAGACGGAGAGCCTCAAAGCCAGATGCACAGTCTCAGAGCTGCATCCATGGGCATGTGCCTCATCTCATTAGCCTGCTCTCTCTGTTCTTTTCTTTTCTTTATGTTATTTCATGAATTGCACTTTGCTTGAGGATTATTCTTGTAAAAACTTAAGTCTTGTGGATTTTGGTTTAAAAGAGCGTGTGGGAGATCGAGGACTAAGACTGTAGCCGAGTAGCTAGGACATAGGTCGTCATTTGGAATTTAATGTTATGGAGTAAATGAAAGTTAAAGTTATCTGGGCAAATCCTATCCAGGTATATCATTTTGGGCATTGTTCAGTGGGTCTTTCAATAACTTCTTTTTGATAGACCTGTCTGATAAATACAGAGATTTGTATTTATTAAATTTATTTATTTGATACAGATATTTAGGCTAAGACGAACAAACTCCTAGTATTTAAACAGAAAGAATGGTCATAGTAGTGAGGTTGTTGTTTTCTATTTCTTTTGTTGAACATAGTTTACTTTTAAAATGGTTTATGATTAAACAAACTGTTTTACCAAGAAAAATCTGCAGATTATTTAGGAATTTATTTCTAAAAGTGGTTCCTTTGTGCCAAACTGTCTTCCTTAGGTTTGAATAGGATGCATTCTCTGACATTCTTTGGATGTTCCCTAATCCAGGGCACTAGCCTCACAGTTTAATGTGCAAGTATTACAAGTATTTGCAACATGGGTTTATTCTCTGACCCTTGTTCTGTGAGATATCAACAATAGCACAGCTGTTCTGCAATAGTTGAGATCTCAAACCTGCAATTTGGCAAGAAGAACAGAACAAATTGGGTAAATATACATAAACACATTGTGAAGAAAGAAAAACAGAACAGAATGAACTGGAGTCTTATCCTACAGTTTGTTTGAGGGAGATGATTTAAGGAGGCATATGGTATAGTTAAATGTGCTTTCAAAAACATTGGCCACAATCTTCTGGCAAATATGAAATAAATATCTAAATCAGATGAAACTGATAGTATTAGTTCTCTTAAAAGGCAGTGTGGGAAGACACTTGACAGAGTGTTTTGAGTAAGAAGTGGTGGGACATCACTGTATGTGGAAAATTTCAAGGAAAACTGAAGGATCATCGAGATGAACAGTGTAGCAGAGTTGAGGTTAGAGCCTGGCTTCGTAATAGAATCTTTTATTTTCTTC
Organism: Rhinopithecus roxellana; assembly: GCF_007565055.1. NCBI lineage: Eukaryota > Metazoa > Chordata > Mammalia > Primates > Cercopithecidae > Rhinopithecus > Rhinopithecus roxellana. The sequence continues at coordinate 55,495,527 of NC_044550.1, forward strand.
AACTTTCTTTTTCTGTGTTAAGCCCAATCTATTTTTCCTGGAATAAAATTGATTAACTCTATTTCTCTTTCTTGGTTAGATAAATTCTGCCGTTACTATAGTTTCTGTTCTTTCCAAAAGCATACTTACATCTGTAAGTGTATGTGTGTCTATACAATCCCTAATTCTCTTATGTTAGTAGCAGGTGATACAACCACACATTATTCCTTTTGCTTCTTGTAAGGAATGAGATTTTATTTTTTTGAAAAATCATGGATAGTAAGACATTAGTTATGTCTTTATTTGAATATAAACATTAGAATCATGATGATATGGGGTAAAGCAAAAGGCTTTCTCTGTTTCTCTACCCCACACTTCCTTGGTGGAACATTTCTCTTTTCCTTCACATGGTGCAGTTTTCAGATTATATCTATCAATGTGATAAGTTCACCTAATCTGCATTGCCTCTTCATCCTAAGTATTATATACAGTTCTGGAAATGTCTTTTAACACATGAACACATGGAGGGGTGGCTAATAAGATGTCACCACATATGGAAATGTTAAATGGATACAATTTAAAATATTGAAAAAAATACTATTCAGATGTGATGCATTAACTCTCAAGACATTGGAAGATCTGTCACATAACAGACAGATTTGACTTAGTCTTTATCGGTACAGGAGGAAAAAGGGTGGGAGTTAAGGGGAAGCAAATTTCAGATCAAAATAAAGAAGAACTTTCCAAAATTTAGAATTATTTGGTAGATGTTTGGATCATAAGATGGACACCTATATGAGGATATAGAGGATATTCCTGAAATAGGTACTTAAATCCTCTTACATATCTGCTTCTAAATTTTATATTATCAAAGCTTTTCATTATTACTAAATGTATTAGTCCATTCTTACACTGCTATAAAGAACTGCAGAGACTCAGTAATGTATAAAGGAAAGAAGTTTAATTGACTCACAGTTTTACATGACTGGGGAAGCCTGAGGAAACTTAGTTATGGCAGAAGGCTAAGGGGAAGCAAGGACCTTTTTCAAATGGTGCAGGAGAGAGAAGTGCAAGCACAGGAAAAACTGCCACTTTAAAACCATCAGATCTGGTGAGACTTGCCCACCATCATGACAACAGGATAGTGGGAACCACCCCCATAACCCAAACACCTCCTATCAGTTTCCTCCATATGGGAATTACAATTCAAGAATGAGATTTGGGTCGGGACACACAGCCACACCATATCACTAAGGCACTTGAAATTTTTGGATAAAATGCGCTAGATTTGATTGATTTAGGCACTAAATTGACTGGATGATTGTTTTTTAAGTGTCTTTTCAGAATATTATTTAAAAAACACACAGCAAATAGTAAGCGCTTATTTTTAGTGCAGTATTCAGAACAATTATAATACAGCTTTCCTGTGATGTCCAGTAAATCTCTGAATATAGCTTTTTCCTTCTGAAATCTAGAAATCTTGCTAACTGCAATTTTTGTTTTACCTATATACACATATTGAGATGTACTAAAATAAGTCATTTAATTCAAAAATCTTTTAGCCACTTTTAAAAAAGTATCCTTAGTCAAAACATTAATTTACATATAAATTCATTAGTAGACTGAAGTGCCTTTAAACTATTGATGAATATGGAATCTTATCTTCCAACTTAAAATCTTTATCATACATAAAACTATCATTTAAAAAGCACTGCAGAGCATTAAATAGTAGCACTTGATTTCAAAATATCTTGAGTCACCATAATTGTAATAACTTTTTGAGTAGTTGCCAGTTTAATTTTCAGTATATGCAAATTGAAGGTAAATCATTTATTACTTCCAGCAAATGTCTTTCACAATTTTATTTAATTTTTTCATCCTTTTTAATGGATCATAAAATAACAATCTTTTATTGGATATGCATAAAGTCAGAAGCAAATGAATACTTTGCAAATAGGTTACTGTGGATTGAAATGTCAATCATAATTCATGGAGTATAACATTTCTCAGATCAGAGTAGCTTTGACATATGGCACTGAGCCATTCTCCTGTTTTGGAACAGTCATGCATCTTTAGACATTGAATACAAGTATGTGACTATTAGGACTCAGTGAGTTTTATTTACTTAACTATATATCATAGTACTATTTAATAATTTCTCATGTGGAATGACTTTAGTACATTTGAATTTAATTTTATTACAATTAATTGTCAGTTGACATGAAAGTGTACTTTAGTCAATCTTTTTGTTACATTAAATTGTTAAGCTTTCTTCTATCCTACTTTGAAAAAACATATTTTAATGGTGGAGCAAAGCATGGATTAAGATATTTGTAAGAAATATTAAACAATGTAGAAACAATTTATAGAAAATTAAGTTGAAAGAGTTGCCATTTCCCAGCATTATCTTCCCTTACCTCCCTGTATTATCTGCACCAGGTACCACTCTTGTCTCAGAAGGTTTTCCCTTGTCTTTTGTGACTTCATATTCTCACCCTAGCTGTTTCTCCTCTTTCTCCTCAGATATCTCTTTAGACTACTTTTCTTTTTACAGTCTCTTAACTGTCAGTGTTTTTTTTTTTTTTCTTTGAGATGGAGTCTCACTGTCACCCAGGCTGGAGTGCAGTGGCGTGATCTGACTCACTGCACTTTGGGCCTCCCTGGCTTAGGTGATCCTCCTACCTCAGCCTCCCGAGTAGCTGGGGCCACAGGCATGTACCACTATGCCCTGCTAATTTTCTGTACTTTTTGTATAGACAGGGTTTTACCATGTTTCCCAGGCTGGTCTCAAACTCCTGGGCTCAAGTCAGCCACCCACCTTGGCCTCCCAAAATGTTGGGATTACAGGTGTGAGTCACAGTGCCCAGTGTCCCCTCAGTTTTTATCATGGTTGAGGATACTTGACTTATAAACTTACCCTTTCTATGTCTCCCTTTTTCTTCCTGATGAGCTCCAAATTTCCTGGCAAGATCTTTTTATTAGCTTTAAGTCTGCTGTCCAAATGTCTACTATTCAAATGTCTACAAAGTCACTTGGATTTTCTGTAGGCACCATAAACTTGGAGGTCCCAAATTAAACTCACATCCTTCTGTTCAAACTTGCTCCTTCTGTGTTCCCTATGCAAGACTGCCCACCTACTTGTGTAAGACAGAAACTTTGAGGTCATCCTTTTTTCTTCTTCCTCACCTCCTACATCCAATAAATGTCCATGTCCTTTTTATTCTGACTTCTAATATATCTCAGTTTTTGTTTTCACACTAACCTCATTGTCACTATTTTAGTTCAATTCTACTTTGGTACTTATTTCAAGTACACTGAGACTTTCTTAACTGGTCTTTCTACTTTTGAAATTTATTCTTCAGACACCTGCCTTATACTGTAACAAGAATGACATTTGTAAAACACAATTCTAACTATATTTCTACCAATCTTAAAACTCTTAAGACGAATTCCAGATGTCTAAAGATGGCATCCAGGGACTCAATGATCTTTCCTCTGCTCCCTTTTTCAACCTGGAGCCATTTCATTCTTACTCTCACCCTCTTTTGTTACTGGAGTACTGAATCACTTTTACTTCTTTGACTGTTCTGTCCCTGTCCCATTCTTGCCTTCCACCCTGTCGGAGTGCTCCATCTGCATGGACTCCTTTCTAATCTCTTTTCCTAACTTCTGATCATTCTTTAAGCTTCATCCTGTCATTGACTTCCTGCAGGAAAACTTTGCTAATGCTCTCATGCCAAGGCCAAGTCTGTTGTATCTCCCACATGACCCTCTAGAACCCCTGTGCTTAGATCTATTTTATTAATATCACATTCTTTTGTAATTGTTTATGGGGCTTCCTTTTATTTACATTGTAATTTGTATTATTTGTTCCAGCAGCCCTTTTACCAATACAGTCCAATTATCATTGCTACTATAATCAATTAATAAGTACTTGTTTAATTAGCTAGTAATAAAATAAGTGACTGATTGAGTGATTTTACTGGCAAATATTCCTAAACCAATTTGGAGTGTGATTTTAGGCCTGAGGTTTAAGCACAGAGCTCAACATAGCTATAATGTTGGATTTAATCAAGGTCATATTTTATAACAGGAAGAATATAGCATTGAAAAAAATTTTTACATGAAACTTCCTGACATTATATAGTAGGCATTTTTAAAATAATTTAGCTTACAATATTTTTATATGGCAGTAAGCAGAATAGAAATTTATTAAATTAAACAAAAGGTATCACATAATGATTTTATTGCTGCTATATACATTGCTTCTTAGCTCGGATCTAAAACGTTTATTAAAAAGTACCTTGATATTCTAAACAATCCATTAGACAAATATCAAGGTGTTAACAGTAATTTATGTAGTGCTTGTTGTGTCCCAGGCGTTGTTTGTATATTTTATGTATATTATTTTACCAAGCTCTTTTCCTCAAAACAACTTTGAAATAGGTACAATTCTCCCCATTTTACACATCGAGAAATGGAAGATTAAAAATGGAGTGATGAGGGTTCAAACTCAGGACTCCAGAGTCGCCCAAATCCCCTTTTTCAATATTATTAGATCCTTGGGGCAAATAAAAATGAACTACTCTCTTGCTTCCCATATATGTTTGCAACTAAGTAAACACAATGTTGTTTTAATACATTTTGGCCCAAAAGAAAGCCTCTGTAACTGAGAGTATGGTTTCCACTGTCAGAAACATACTAACCAGAAGTAGAAGTTATGTAAGAGTAGGAATAACAATCCATAGATGGTAACAGAAATGACAGAAAATATGACAGAAAACATTAAATATGTATAATTGAGTCTTGAGGCAAAGAAAGCTCACAGAATTTGGTTTGGATTATAGGGGGTGGTTTTCTCAACCTGTGCCAGAAGAGGAGTAGCATAGCTTTGGGCAAAGGCACTAGCTTAATGATGGTGCCAATACCATCCCAATAATTTCAAAAATGTTTTTCTAAAAGAAGCAGCAAAGTTTAGAAGCTGATGTAACTATGTTTTTCATATTTGCAAAGCTTCTGAAAAATTTTCACAGAAAACATACATATATCTATACACACACATTCATAAATATATATATTCACAAATAAATATATTGCTTTAGCATATAGTAAATGCCATTCTAGTTAACCATGAGAAATATGTGAATGTAGTAAAAGGCTGGAAGATTCAACTGAAATTCATGTTAATGAGAGAAATGTAAATATAAGACCCTAAAATATATGTGGAGGATTAAAGTAGTGTATTGTAGAAGTGAAAGCATTTTGAGTACAGAGTCAGTGAAGTCCAATATTTGGGCAAGTTACCTTTTTAAGCTTGTTTCTTCATTTACAAAATGGAGATGATGCTAGTGCTGACCTCAGTAGGTTGCTGTGAGAATTAAATGAGAAGATGAATTAATGTGCCTGGTTCTTAGTAAGAAATCAACAATTGCCTGTAATTGTGAGTGGTGTTTATGGTTACATTTTGATCACGCTGCTACTACTACTCTCAGAAAGAGGAAGATATTCTTGTTTCAGTTCCATACATCATATATCATCAAGTGGATTTCTGTATCTGTGGAGACTTAACTCAGTTTTTTTTTTTTTTTTTTTTTTTTTTTTTTTTTTTTTTACACCAGCCACATTATACTAGACTGAGATTTTCAGAGAATGCAGTTATTTTGGTCGGTTACAAGATCATATCAGCATGCATTTCTACTATAGGAAAGAGTAAACTTTGTTTTAAAATTATATCTTCTGTTCTCATTTCATTTTGTTAAGCATTAAAAGTTTGAATGTTTCCTTCATTAGAGAACTTGTTTGTTTCTGGTGAATTTTAACTGTCTGATTATAAACAACTTTAGTCAACGTCTACTGATCCCTTAAAGTTGAATCAGTAAGGTAACCTGCAAGAATAACATATTATTATGAATCAAAATTATCTTTCCAAAAAAATAAAACCATGCCAACATGTCAGATGATTCCGGCCACATGCTTTAAAGTAGAGGAATTAAGAACTAGGGAAGACAATGTTTTATTTGATTATGCTTAGTCATTAAAAAAACAAAACAAGGCAGTCATTTCTTCAGAATGAGCAATTAGGTTTAAGTTTTCTTTCTTAATATGCCACTTGGCCTTCTGTGTTGGAATAGTTCAAAAGTACAGTTAATTAGATGTAAATATCCAGAATTCTCATTATTTTCTGGATTTAGCTAAACCATTTTTTTTTTTTTTTTTGAGATAGAGTCTCGCTCTGTTGCCCAGGCTGGAGTGCAGTGGCATGATTTCGGCTCACCGCAACCTCTGCCTCCCAGGTTCAAGTGATTCTCCTGCCTCAGCCTCCCGAGTAGCTGGGATTACAGGCACGAGCCACCACTCCCGGCTGATTTTTGTATTTTTAGTAGAGACGGGTTTTCACCGTGTTAGCCAGGATGGTCTCAATCTCCTGACCTCGTGATCCACCCGCCTCAGCCTCTCAAAGTGCTGGGATTACAGACGTGAGCCATCGCGCCCAGCCTAGCTAAACCATCTTTTTAAACAACGTGCTTTGAAGTACATACTTTACAAAGAAATGTTTTAATAAAAGTATTTCTGTATTTTGATTGAATTTAGCTTTAACTTTGCCAGGAATATCCTTCCCAGTAGCTTTATTGTATGAATCCAAACCAAATAGCACATTGAGAAAAGAAACACATTAAGGACTTCGATTTCATCATTTAATCAAGCCTCTCTGGTATGATGGAAAGAGTTCAAACTTAGAATCCTAGCTTTGTTACTTTGGGTAAAGTAATTAACATTTCTGTGCCTCCTGCCCCCCACCTGTAAAACTGTGAAACTACTATTTACTTCAAGGGCTATTGTGAAGGGTTAAAATAGATAATGCCCATAAAATGCCTAGGATAGCATTTGGCACATGGTAAGAAATGAATAATATTTCTCATCTCCCCTTTCTGTCAACAGCTTGAGATTGTTTCTGGGAGTTTGTTTTTTGTTTTTGTTTTTGCTTTTGCTTTTTTTTTTTTTTTTTTTGACAGAGTCTTGCTGCGTTGCTGATGCTGGAGTGCAGTGGCTCAATCAGAGATGACTGCAGCCTCAACCTCCCAGGCTCAAGCGATCCTCCTGCCACAGCCTCCTGAGTAGTTGGGTCTATAGGCACATGCCACCATGCCCGGCTAATTATTTTTATTTTTATTTTTTTGTAGAGATGGGCATCTCACTGTTGCCGAGTCTGGTCTCAAACTCCTGGGTTCATGCAATCCTCCCACCTCAGCCTTCCAAAGTGTTGGGACTATAGGCGTGAGCCACCATGCTTGGCCTATGGATGGATGGCTTTGATTTGTTTGCAAACCAATCATATGATAATATCCTTTGTAAACTGTTTTGGAAAAGAGCTCTTTCCGTACAAACGCTCTTGTCATTTTTTTCTCCTTTGATATATCTTGTTTTAGTCATTTTTTTAAATAAAAAGTTACTAACTCTAGGCTACCTAATCCCAAATAATCAATCTAAATTAATGAAATTTTAATGATTATTACTTGTTTTAGAATATTTGCAAAATAAGAACTATATTTTAACTATAATATTTATTAGCTAGGAACAAAAATTATTATCTCTTCTTTGTACCTTCGTTGGGATAGTTTAATATCTTGGGACCATCTACAACAAATACCTGCAAATAAATCCTTCTCTCTTCTTTCTTTTCTTTGTCGCTGTCTTTCATATTCCCTTTCTTTATATTTTATTTTTGACTGGTTTATTGCTTCCAGTTTTATATTCTTAGTAGTAATACCTAGAGACAGGAAAATAGGCTAAATGGGATCTAAAGCTTTTCTTTCTTTGTAGGTTTTTGTGAATCTGAAACAACCTCGGCATTTTTCTGGATTGAGAAATTTCTTAATGTGTGTATTTCTGTTACTACTTTGTAAAGAAACAATTAAACCACTTAATAGGTTTGCCTTACTAATAAGTAAAGACTAGAACTAAGGAAGAAAAAAGCTGGCATAATTTACCAAAAGCTGTGACTCTTACTCTTTTTCTTTTTTTTCTGGAAACCGAGTCTCACTGTTGTTGGCCCAGGCTGGAGTGCAATGGCATGATCTCGGTTTACTGCAACCTCTGCCTCCCAAGTTCCAGCAATTCTTCTGCCTCGGCTTCCTGAGTAGCTGAGATTACAGGCACCTGCCACCACACCCGGCTAATTTTTGTATTTTCACTAGAGACAGGGTTTCACCATGTTGGCCATGCCAGGCGTGGTGGCTCATGCCTGTAATCCCAGGACTTTGGAAGGCCAAGGTGGGTGGATCACCTGAGGTCAGGAGTTCAAGACCCTTACTCTTTAAGTATGTTTTCTGGCTGGTTTTGAATTATGTAAGGAAATAAAAATCTCCTACTCCTCTGGTTTTAATTGTATATAAAATTATTGTTTCTTCATTTCTTTTTCAGAACTCTTGATGTTTCAGTGAGCTTTAATGGAGGAAAATCTGTCATCTCAGGCTCATTAATTGTCACAGCCACAGAATGTGTAAGTAAAAGTTTGCATAAAGATTATCTTTTAAAATTAATTCCATCCAGAAAGTAATCTGTGGACCTTGGTGCTGTTGCAGACTACGATAAAGGAGATGCAAACAATAACATTGGAGACCACTATAAGGAAAAATTTTGTATAGAATTTGTTTTGGGTGACATTGCTTTTTTTTATGTTGAGCTCCCTTTCATAGGAACTTTAAGGTAGTATACATTTGATTTTGATATTTATAGAATTCAAAAGGCATATTTAAAATCAAGATAAGGTAAGAGAATAATTTGCAAATGAAGCACTTTTTTTCTTAAAACATTAAATATAGAAATTATGCTTTCTATAGATTCCAGGTTAGATTCCAGTATCTAAGACATTTATCATGGTTTGAAATCAAATTATTGTATCTTAATATGTGACTTTATTATTTTGTTCATTTAAAATATTGGTGCTTTCTGAATAAGAAGGTTGATTTTGACAGCTTGATACTATCTTAGTTCGTAACCACATCAAATGTGTATTTTGAGATTACTGATTTGCATTGCCTAAATGCAGTATTTTGAAACATAAACTCCATTCAGTACACATTTTCTTCCTTTAATTTTGTGGATTTATAGAAAGTTTCAATATTATATTATTGAACATAGAAACAGGAAGCATTAAACAGGACTAACCACGTGGTTATTATTTCTGAGTATATTTTGTAAAATATATATAAATCAAAGCAAAAAAAAGAAAAATTCCTGCCCTCCAAAAGACCAAAATCCTAAGTCTAAACATTTTCTCACATCTCACGGTTTCATGGTTTTGTATTTTGATCTACTAATTCAGGAGACACCCTTCCAACAGAAAACAAAACAAAACAAAACAAAACAAAAACAATTCAATGTTATTTGTATAGAGGTAGTTGTATTTCTCATTGTAAGACAATGCTTCAGGTAAAAGGAATATCTTATGGACCCTTGGGTCACTTTTTAACTCCTTGGATAAGTCTTTGCCAACACCTACTTCTATATTGAAAATAGCTAGGTTTTTTGTTTTTGTGTTTGTGCTTTTTGAGGAGGGATTTTTTTTTTTTTCTCCCATTTCTAGCGCCTGCTGCATTTTGTAGGTTTTGTGGATGTTGCAGTTTGCTGGTTTTCTGGTCCCTCAGGATGTGGTTGAAATTACAAATATTTGTGGTTTGTAGTTTCTCAGTGTTTAGCTCACTGAAATGGCATTCCTTCCTCATCCGTCTTCCTATTCTACACCTCCAAACTGTCTTTTTCTTCCTTTCTTCCATGCAAGCAGGAAAACAGGTCTTTGTTCCTATCCTATAACAATGCATGATTTTCACATGCAAGGATGCTGAAGCTAAATGACTCATCTGGGATGTATAGGTTGTGTGCTTTAAGGAACACTTTCTAGGTCTTGTTCCTGAGTGAGGGTGATATGACTCAAGATGGTTTAAGAGTGGGGATATTTCAGAAAAAGGATCATTGGTGTGTCAGTGATGAAGTGAGGGGAAAGGAGCAAGCTGTAAAAGTCAAGAAAGGGTCAAGGTGATTCTCACTAAGAAGGAAGGCTTTGAGCAAAGACTTGAAGGTAAAGGAGTGAGCCCTGCAGACCATCTAAAGGAAGAGTCCTGCACACAGAGGGAGCAGCTAGAGCAAAGCCTGAGGTGACAAGTCTCTGGCAAGTTTCAAGAAGAGCAACCAGCCAGTGTGCTGGAGTGAAAGTAGTGAGGGAGAGTGGGAGCCTCTGGATAAGGAGGAGAGAGTGGCAGGAAAAGGGCAGATCTTGTAGGGTATATAGTCATTGTCAGGACCTGAGCTTTTCTTCTGAGTGAAACAGGAAGACCTTGGAAGGTGACATGATTTGATTCACTGTTTTGAAAGGATCACTCTGGCAGCTGTATGAAAACAGACTTTGCGAATGGCAGCAAACGTGGAAACATCAAGCCCAATTCTGTGGCCATTTCAGCAATGCAGGAATCCTTCCCCACCCAGGGGAGGATGGCCCTACTGGGGTGATCAAACTGGAGATGGTGAGAAAGGGTTGAATTAGAATATATTTCACAGGGGAAGTCCATGGGATCCCTAGACATGTAGGATATGAGAGAAAGAAAGAAATTAAGAATAGTTCCAAGTGTTTTTGCCTGAGCAACTATTAGGTTTATGCAAAAGCAACTGTGGTTTTGCCAAACAGAAGGATGAATTGTCTTCAGGCACAGCAGTTTCTGAACAACGAGGAGTTCAGTTGTGGTGAAGTTGAACGAGAGATGTCTATTGGACATCGCAGTGGAAATGTCAGGCCCCTGGATATGTCAGGTCTGGAGTTCTGAGAGAGGTCTGGATTGTATGTACAAACTTTGGAGCTGTTAGTTGTTGATAAATTGATGGAATAAATTAGGCAACAAAATTCCACATAATATTTACGGGAAATAATGGCTTCCAGGAACTTAGAGCAAGAAGGGAAAGAGTACCAGAGAAAGGTTTTATGGGTGTGGAGGAACTAATTCAGACAGGGCCTTGAAGGGAGACTAGGATGTCAGCAAAGAAAGAGGACAGGGAGCATATTATAGAGAAAGAGCAAATGGGGTGGGAATGTGTTGACAAAATTGAGAGGAGATGCATTTGACTGGAGTAGAAATAAGCGGAAGAAATGATTGGAAATAGAAAAATTAGACCAGATTATCAACAACCTAAAAAACTGAATTGAATTTAGAGTTCATCCTACAGGCTGTGATTCCCAAATTCTACGGTGCTGAAATGAAAAAAGGAAAGAAAATGGATTATATTTTTCATATTATTAGATTTATTTTATTTTGAAATTGTTCTTTGTCCCATTTTAATTTTAAAATATCCTTTGATTGAGGAAATATACTTAATTTGTCAGGACCGACCTCTCCCTCCTTTCTTTATCCCTTCCTTCCTTCCCTCCCTCCATCTGTCCCTCCCTCCCTCCCTCATTCCATACTTCCTTCTTTCTTTTCTCCCACCTCCCTATTCCTTCAGTCCTTTCTTCTTCCTTCCTCATATTCCTCTCCCTCCTCCTGCTTCTTCTCTTCTTTTCTCTTTTTCCTTGTATGCTGTTATTTGGCAGAATTATTAGCTGGCAAGCCTATGTGAGAAGCTTTTTTTCAGGTTTTATTGGCTTGAGAAATCACAAGGTCTGACTCCAATAAATAATAATATGGTTTTAAAGGGCTTTGGACACACATGTAATGGTGAAACATACTATTTTAGGAAGATTAAATTAGTAGTGACATGTAAGAGACAGGACAGGAAAAGAAAAACAAGGCACAGAAAAAGCTTTTAGGAAGCAAATGCTAGAATATAGGCATAAAACTTTAGTTTCTAAATTGACTGATGGTGGTAGAAATAGTCCTAGAAATAGCCATGTAAATTGTATTAATGAAGAAATACATATTATAAAGTGACTTACTGGTGGTTATGGGGGAATGTTTGATTCCAAAATATTGAATCTCGTGGGCTGGAAGAATGATGCTGCCATCGGAAACATCCAAAGCGAGAGGTGAATCTGGAGATGGGAAGAATTTTCACTGTAGACATGTTCTGTAAGTGAGGTTGGCAGTGTCAAGCGGGTACTTGTAGCTCTAGTTTCACATCTCAGTGAGTGATCAGTACTGGAAGTAAAAATTTAAGTTTTACTTTTGCTGAGGTTGTAGGAAGGGGAGGGGAAAATGGGAGAATTTAGAGTCAATGTCATTTTGAAGTGGGGAGGCATACATAGAGTCAAAGAAAAAAATGCACTGGACAAAATTAAACAGGCAAGGAAGACCTTATTCAAGACTGTTGCAAGAGGGAAGGGTGATTGAATTTAACTGTGATCAAACAAAAATTTGGAGAATTTTCAAAGCTGGGACGGTGGGAATTATAGGCCACCAGTATCTGCTAATTGACCTTACCTAAAGGAAAAGTAAACTTTCTCCTACTTTCCTAATAGGAGGTAGTGGCAAAACTTGGAGCAAAGCATCACTGATATTAGGTTTCTCCCCTTCTACAGAGACCATGTGATAGGGGCACTATCTCCCTTGATGATGTCAAAGGAGTGGCTCCCAGGGCCTTGAGAAAGAGAGTCTTACAGGGTCTGTAAAACTGCTCAAAGGAGATTTAAATACCTTTCACTTTGGGAGGCCGAGACGGGCGGATCACGAGGTCAGGAGATCGAGACCATCCTGGCTAACACGGTGAAACCCCGTCTCTACTAAAAATACAAAAAACTAGCCGGGCGAGGTGGCGGCGCCTGTAGTCCCAGCTACTCGGGAGGCTGAGGCACGAGAATGGTGTAAACCTGGGAGGCGGAGCTTGCAGTGAGCTGAGATCCGGCCACCTGCACTCCAGCCTGGGCGACAGAGCGAGACTCCGTCTCAAAAAAAAAATAAATAAATAAAAATAATAATAATAATAAATGCCTTTCAAAAGGTAGAGAAATATTTTGTGATTACAAGTTTTTATTTATTTATTTATTTATTTATTTATTTATTTATTTATTTTTTTGAGACGGAGTCTTGCTCTGTTGCTAGGCTGGAGTGCAGTGGCGCGAGCTCGGCTCACTGCAATCTCCACCTCCTGAGTTCAAGCAATTCTCCTGCCTCAGCCTCCCGAATAGCTGGGATTACAGGTGTGTGCCACCACGCCCAGTTAATTTTTGTATTTTTAGTAGAGACGGGGTTTAACCATGTTGGCCAGGATGGTCTCAATCTCCTGACCTCGTGATTTGTCTGCCTTGGCCTCCCAAAGTGCTGGGATCACAGGCGTGAGCCAATGCACCCGGTCACAAATTTTTAAAAGTAGATTCTTAAAGAAAAGGGAGATCCAAGACCCACAGTCAGAAGAAACCTGATTTGATTGAAGTTTAAAGTTTAATCAAACTGAATGAATAGGTAAGGCTGTCTTGGTCAATAGAGTAAGTGAAGAAATAAGAGAAAGAACTGCTCAAGACGTGGGAAGACCAGACACCGAATGAAGAACACAAAGGAAGTTAGAATTCCAAGGTGAAGAGAGGGCACCAGTAAGTGCCTGGGAGAGGCCAAGGTGAGCCAGGGCTGAGAAAAAGTCCGAGGGGTCACCAGTGATCTCCCTGTGTCTGCCAAGGCTGGTGACTTGAAGCCTTCTCTTCCCTGTGACTTTTATTATTCCTCTAGTTATTACAGGCTAATAAATACTGTCATTCACTTTTTCATGTTGACAGTAATTATAGGATAATTATTTTTTCTCCTTAGATTTAACCATTGCTTCGTATTTAACCTCAAATACCTGTTGCCTGTGGGAGTAATATTACCATTTCATAGATATGAAAAATGAGACTTGCGCTGATGAGATGCACCTGCTGATTTGTGCATGGAATATCTATTGAAAATAGAAAAGTATAGTGGGTAATATTATGATAAATACCTGGACCTTGGATTTAAATAATATTTAGTCTTTCGGTCATATTTGCATATCGTGAACAGGTGAAATGCAGTTAGTGATATTGCTCATTGTGAGGATAATGCTTTTTACTTGCTCAGGCATTTGAAAGCCAAACAAAGTAAAACACTATTATTCTAGTCATTGATTAGTCCTTGTTAAAATCCCACAAATAAAGAAGCTCCTCTGTCTGCTTCAGGAACATCCAGGGCTCAGTCCTGTTAAGACCCTTAGGAACTGAGCTGTGAGTTCCTGTTTGCTTCTGGGCCTTTCTTACTAGCCTTGAGATGTTGATGGCAGGGCTTGTGCTGTGCTCATTGCCCGACTGTCCTTACACGGAGCAAGTGCTCCAAAATTATTCAGTAAATGAATGATTGAAAGTAACCATATATCTAGTTTAAAATGGGGAAACTAAGTTTTAGATTTAAGAGATTTAAGATTAGAGTCTGAGGGGGGTTTGTATTTAGACAATCCTTTATCTTCATCTCTCCTCAAAAGATCTTTAAAATGGATCTCTGCTTTTTAAAACATAATGGAGGCCGGGCGCAGTGGCTCAAGCCTGTAATCCCAGCACTTTGGGAGGCCGAGACAGGCGGATCACGAAGTCAGGAGGTCGAGATCATCCTGGCTAACATGGTGAAACCCTATCTCTACTAAAAAACAACAACAACAAAAAAAATTAGCCGGGTGAGGTGGTGGACGCCTGTAATCTCAGCTACTCCGGAGGCTGAGGCAGGAGAATGGCGTGAACCCGGTAGGCGGAACTTGCAGTCAGCTGAGATCGCGCCACTGCACTCCAGCCTCGGCGACAGAGTGAGACTCCGTCTCAAAAAAAAAAAAAAAAAAAAAAAAAAAAAAAAATAATAATAATAATAATAATGGAAAGATGTCCTTTTTTTTCTCTTGAAATCACTGATCTTCAGACTCTTTTGCAATAACAATACCAAGAACCTGTTTGCTGAGCTGTGCTCAGCACTGCTGTATATGTGCTAAATCCTTTATGGCTTCATTTAACACTCACAATCCAAGAGGAGGCTGTTCAGATTATGTTAATTTTACAGATGAGAAAACTGGGGAACAGGAAGATACCTCCAATATTCAGTGCACATTTATCCAAATACATTAGAAGGTGCTTCTTCTTATGTGGCCCCACCCCTCAAAGAGGTACATGGTTTGATGAGTGTAACATCAGGTGATTTCAGTCCTTACTGTCCCTGCAAAAGGGATACTTGAAGCCTGGAGGCTGTGAAAGGTTGTTACTTGCCCAGTTTTGCAGTCTGATAAATGCTAGAATTGAGAATTGAACCCACGTCTGTCTCCCTCACCCCCTGACTGAACACTTCCACAATCTGCCATTTTAAACCAGATTCTACATTGATTTATATAGGACAAGAGTTGGCAAATTTTTCCTGTAGAAGGCCAGATAGTAAACACATACTTAAGGCTTTGGGGGCCATATGGTCTCTGTCACAACTACTTAACTCTACCATTGTAGTGCAAAAGCAGCTATAGACATTATGTAAACAAATGGCTGTGTTCAATAAAACTATGTACACTGACATTGGAATTTCTTGTAACATATTCTTCTTTTGATTTTTTTCAGCTTTATGTAATATTGTAAAAAAAAAAAAGTTATTAGCTCGCTGGGGTCTTACCAAATAGATTGGCTGGATTTGACCCTTGTGCCGTAGTTTCCTAATTCCTGATACCAAATATTCCAGAAAGAATCCAGTAAATGAAATAATCATCTGTTTCATGACTCTATTTTCTTTCCCTAACTCTAAATTCATGAAACAAAATTGTGAAGACCCATTTTCTCTGTTCTGTGTCTGTTTCATTCTAATGTGGCTGCTGCGAATTCGCTATTTTCTAGATAGATTGCAGCAATAACAACTAACGCTCTTTTGAAACTTTCCAGTGATTCCTCTTTCCCATAGTTATGTTGCAAGGGCAGGAGTCACCCTGATTTATTTTTATACCTCTATGATTCTCTTCGCTAGAATTTTAGTTATATTTGGCAGAATAAAGTTTTTTATTGTATAACTGGCTTTTAGTGAAGAAAAGGAAATTAGATGCAGATGACACGGGCCCTGAATACACCCATCCCAGACATCAGCTCAGTTAACTGGGTACAAATTCCGGCTCTCCCATTGTGTTTGTTTTGATAGCCAGAGCCACTATCAGAGCAAGAAAGATGTTAGTCATGAAAGAAAAACAGTTTCATTTTGCACAAAACTTTATAAACATATGGGGGAAAGGTGGAACACACAGAATTCAGTCTTGTAACCAGATACCGTATTGCAAACTATGGACTTAAGAGTCAGATGAAGAAGAGTATGAAACTAGATTTGATTACACATAGATCTGTATCATGAGCGAAACTGGAAGCTTCTCAGTTTGACATAGGCATGCCTCTCTTTAGAACTCAGAAAGTTCTAATAAATATTTAGACTTAATGTCACTTTTCTTGAACAAGGTAGAAATGTTCTTAGCTTGCTGGAGTCTTACAAAATAGATTGGCTGGATTTGCCCCTTGTGCCATAGTTTCCTAATTCCTGATATTAAATATTTCAGAAGGAATCCAGTAAATGAAATAATCATCAGATAGATAGATAGACAGATAGCAAGACCAGGGGGCCTTTTTTGCTTCCCCTGACCCTTTTCCCATCATGCTTGACTTAAATGTATACTAGATCTGTAGGTCTTTAGAAAATGCATAATTTATTTTTATTATTTATTTATTTATTTATTTTGAGAGGGAGTCTCCCTCTGTTGCCCAGGCTGGAGTACAGTGGTGCGATCTCGGCTTACAGCAACCTCCGCCTCCCGGGTTCACGCCATTCTCCTGCCTCAGCCTCCGGAGTAGCTGGAAATACAGGTGCCCACCACCACGCCTGGCTAATTTTTTGTATTTTTAGTAGAGATGGGGTTTCACCGTGTTAGCCAGGATAGTCTCGATCTTCTGACCTTGTGATCCACCCACCTCAGCCTTCCAAAGCCCTGGGATTACAGGAGTGATCCACTGCGCCTGGCAATTTTTAATTTTTTTAAGACAAGTCTTTGGAATCAGTTGATATGATAATATTGTAATAACGTATATTTGTATCTGGAGGTGCATAATATTTTGTCAGTGCTACTAATGAAGGCATTTTTTTAAGGGAAAAATAAAAAAATTTAAGTATCTATCAGGGCTAGCCCATCTACTTTATGTTCTGTCAGTGCAATTTTCTGATTTTCCTGTTCTTGGCACATGCATAGAAGAAACAAACTCACCACTAAATTTTTAGCAGTTTCATGGCCTCTAGTTGCATGTCCTTATTTCTGAACACGGGTGTGAATTCTAAGAAAAGGGGAAACCAAATGTTCATAGAGCCCTTTTGAAAGTTGCATAGCACAGCCAAATGGTGTGCCATTTCTATGAGTGCTGTGACTGGATCCTCATGTGGGAAAGGCCTGGTGAGAAATGTATTCCTTCTGTACATGGACAGTCAAGTTAGAGGCTGTCTTGCATAAGACCATATTTTTGAAGGTGAGATCAAGATTTATACATTTGACAATATTTCTCCCATAGGGTACCACAGTTTTCCATACGTTTCTATGACATCCTTTTTCTGTTATATTCTTGTTTGCCTAGATTTTAGAGCTTAATGTGTTTATGCCTGTGGATGGTAGCATGATTTATTCATGAATATTTAGAATTTTGTAAAGAAAGATGCACTTTGGAATGTTCTTTCTAAGAACAGGCTACTTAGGTATTTGTCTGAAAATTTCTATAAAGTATTAGTATTAATCTTTCTCTTTTGCTCTTTTTCTTTTCTTCCCTGTTTTTTTTCTCTTAAAAAACACACACACACACAAAATAAAACATTATTACTGAGGATCCTAGAGATTAGGCATTTGGGAGATATCTCTTATTCCCTTGGAAACTATCTCTACAGTGAAAGTTCAGTAAACATTCTTCTTTGTATCCATGTCTTTTGCTGTCTTTTTTCTTTAGAGTTCATTCTCTCAGTGAGTAGTTTTCTTTTCTTTTCTTTTCTTTTCTTTTCTTTTCTTTTCTTTTCTTTTCTTTTCTTTTCTTTTCTTTTCTTTTCTTTCTTTCACTCTGTCTCTCAGGCTGGAGTGCAGTGGTGCAGTCTCAGCTCACGGCAACCTCCACCTCTCAGGTTCAAGCAGTTCTCCTGCTTCAGTCTCCTTAGTAGCTGGGATTACAGGTGCCCGCCACCACGCCCAGCTAATTTTTATATTTTTAGTAGAGATGGGGTTTCACCATGTTGGCCAGGCTATTCTCGAAGTCCTGACCTCATGATCTGCCTTCCTTGGCCTCCCAAAGTGCTGGGATTACAGGCGTGAGCCATCCTGCCTGGCCTCAGTGAGTAGTTTTTAAATGCCAGACATGGGCTATACAGTGCTAAGTGGGCTAGATGTAGCCCCTGACTTCCTAGAGCTTACAATAAATCATGGTAGAAAATATAAATTAAACAATCACAAAATTCATAATTAATTGATTGCATTGCATTGTAATAAGCACTAAAGATTAAAGTATAGAGAAATATGAGTTGTTTAATCAAAGGGGCATTTATAGTCAAAGGGTCCAAGGAAGACTTCCATGAAGTGACTTAATATGAATCCTGTAAAATGAGTAGGTTGTTTTTATATGAAAGGGTTTAAGAACAGATCCCAGAGTAGGTGCCTTAAGGCTGGAGGAGCTCAGTAGTTAGGAAGGGAAAGAACACCACTGTGGTTTTTGTGTAGGTCATATTTCAGCTGCAGTGAGAGAACATCTGATATATGAATGCATGAGATTACATTCTTGCATTGATGTGTATATACCATTTCCCAACCATTGTTGGGAAACCATTGTTGGTTTGTCATCTACTTGATAATTTTTTAAATATTCATCTTATTATTTAACTACGTGCAATTAATTGTGTTTCACCATCAAAAAGTCTGGAGGATTCTACCTAAATTCTGCCTATGGATATTTATACTTTGAACCAAGATAATCCTTACATGAAAGATAGGGACCAGTCTAATCCTGATTAGTGATTTTTTCTTACATTCCTTTCAGATATATTTGTAAAGAGTCTGCAGAATTTTGAGAAAGTTTGTGTTTATTATTGTCTGTCACAACAACATAACATAAAACATAATATATATTAAATAGAAGATAAATTTGTAGAATTTCAAGAAATTAAAATAATGTGGTTAAAATCTAGTTTGACATTATACTTTCCGCATTATTTTCTGGTGTTTCCTTAAAATATATATACATTTGGAATTTGACCATAAGCTGTGCTGACTGCTTTGTTTTTGTTTTTTGCCTACTTCAGTCTAATGGGATCGCAGCCATCATTGTTATTTTGGTGTTACTGCTACTCCTGGGGATCGGTTTGATGTGGTGGTTTTGGCCCCTTTGCTGCAAAGTGGTGAGTAAGAAGGATTTGCAACTCTACTTAAAAAAAATTAGAAAGATGTAAAGTAAGGTCTGAAATGTGAATAAATGCCATGTTACTCAATAACAGCGAAGTTTCAGTTTGCAAAATGAATTTTGTCTTCACTACTATAATAAATTCTAGAAAACGTGCAGGTCAGTAAATATTTATTTAAAAAATTCATCTAAAAAGCACTTTAAAATCAGGTTTGTGGGAAGAGGGGGAGAGAAAAATAGGGGAGGTAGTTCGGATAAAGTGTATTTTCCTTCAAGTGCAAGAGAAATTCAAGAAAATTGATGTTTTATTTTGGGTTCATTGAGAGGAGCTGATAATTTGTCAGTTTTTTAAGTGCTCATTAAATTATTCATTTCCTCTTTGAAGGGTCTGCCATTTCAGGACCTTCTCTGTTTGCTACTGAAAAATATTTGTTCAGAGATTAGTCATGCACAATTGTCTGCTAAACTGCTACTTTTTGAGTAATGACGAGGAGTTTCAGTTTGTGTCATTTTTGTGTGTTTGTATAAAGCCTGTGAAAGAATATGGGTGTATATCAGTTATCTATTGCTGCTGTAACAAATTTCCACACGTGTTGATTAAAAACAACACAAATTTATTATTTAACAGCTGTCTAATCACAGCTTTCACATGAGTCTCACTGGGTTTACCTGGACTAAAAGGTGTTGGCAGGGATGCGTTTCTTTCTGAATGCTCTAGGGAAGAAGCCATTCCTTTGCCTTTTCCAGCTTCTATAGGCTACTCACATTCTTTGCCTCATACCGCCCTTTCCCCATCTGCAAAGCCAGATGTGTTGCATCTTTTCGACCTGTTTTTCTGTGGTCACATCTCCCTGTAACTCTGAACCCAGCTGGGAAAGGTCCTCCGGTTTTAAGGAACCATGGGATTAGATTGGACGCACCTAGATAATCCAGGATCATCTCTCATCTCAAGATCCTGAACCTTAATCACTTCTGCAAAATCCCTTTTGCCATCAAGATAACATATTCACAGTACCAGGTAATTAAGATATGGACATGTTGGTTGGGGGGCATCATTCTACACATTTCAAGCAATCCAATTTAGATTGTTCAGGTTTCATAGAAAAAAAAAGTATCTTAAGGAAGCCCTCTTCCAAATCATGCCTACTACTGATTTTGAGAATATTCCTTTTATTATAAGCACATTATGTAGAACTTAATATTCTGTAGCTCATGGTAATGTTTTACATAATACTGTAAGATTGCCTTTTCCTCCCCGCTCTCATGTTTGCTGACTGATTTCATCATCCTTGCAATTTCAGATGTGCTTTGTTTTAGCCCTGCATTTATTATTAGTTGTACTTCAGTTTGCTTTCGTGAGGCAACTTTACAATTCTTTATCTCAGAGCAGTTGGCCCATGGAGGAGGCATACAATTAACTCAGATAACAGTAGAGACAAGAAGCATCCTGTCTCTTTGCTGAACTAATCAGTTTCCTGCCATAGCAATTTATGCTCAGTTTCCTGTTGTAATCTTGATTATCTAGTTATGGCTATTTTAGGGTGACTAGCATTCTTGAGTATCACATTAAAAAGCAAAAAGATGCCCTAATGTAATTTGTCTTCCTTGATTTTTTAATTTAAAGTTTGCAGTGGTGCATTCCCCCCCCCCTTTTCTTTTTTATCACTTTGCAATTTCATTTAGTATTGACCAGAGGGCTCAGAAGTGTCAAAGTGTATGATTATTTTTTAATTTTTAAATTTTTTTTATTATACTTTATGTTCTAGGGTACATGTGCACAACGTGCAGGTTTGTTACATGTGTATAAATGTGCCATGTTGGTGTGCTACACCCATTAACTTGTCATTTACATTAGGTATATCTCCTAATGTTATCCCTCCCCCCATCCCCCTCCCCACAATAGGCCCCAGTGTGTGATGTTTCCCTTCCTGTGTCCAAGTGATCTCATTTTTCAATTCGCAGCTATGAGTGAGAACATGCGCTATTTGGTTTTCAGTTCTTGCGATAGTTTCCTGAGAATGATGGTTACCAGCTACATCCATGTCCCTACAAAGGACATGAACTCATCCATTCTTATGGCTGCATAGTGTTTCATGGTGTGTATGTGCCACATTTTCTTAATCCACTCTGCTATTGATGGACATCTGGGTTGATTCCAAGTCTTTGCTATTGTGAATAGTGCTGCAATAAACATACGTGTGCATGTGTCTTTATAGCAGCATGATTTATTATCCTTTGGGTATATACCCAGTAATGGGATGGCTGGGTCAAATGGTATTTCTAGTTCTGGATCCTTGAGGAATCGCCACACTGTTTTCCACAATGGTTTAACTAGTTTACAGTCCCACCAACAGTGTAAAAGTGTTTCTGTTTCTCCACATCCTCACCAGCACCTGTTGTTTCCTGCCTTTTTAATGATTGCCATTCTAATGGGTGTGAGATGGTATCTCATTGTGGTTTTGATTTGCATTCCTCTGATGGTGAGTGATGATGAGCATTTTTTCATGTGTCTGTTGGCTGCATAAATATCTTCTTTTGAGAAGTGTCTGTTCATATCCTTTGCCTACTTTTTGATGGGGTTGTTTGTATTTTTCTTGTAAATTTGTTTGAGTTCTTTGTAGGTTCTGGAAATTAGCCCTTTGTCAGATGAGTAGATTGCAAAAATTTTCTCCAATTCTTTAGGTTGCCTGTTCACTCTGATGGTAGTTTCTTTTGCTGTGCAGAAGCTCTTTAGTTTAATTAGATCCCATTTATCAATTTTTTAAAAAAGACATATGCAAAATGAAATGTGCTCAAATATAGGTTTTGACCATCATTTTGGATATCAAGGAGGGAACCAATCATCAGGTGACTAGATCAGAGACTAGGCACATGGGACTCTAAAGCCTTGGACTCTGCAGGTCTCAAATCATGGAGTTACTTTCTGCAAGGCATAAAGAGGGCCCTTTAATAGTGGAGTATCAGGATATCAGAAAGGCTTCCTATCTTCAGAAACATCCTGGATGTTTATTAATTTCCTGACCTTATTTAATAGAGGAGACCACCTTTATTTTACCCTTAGAAATATAGATTAAAAAGCAATTTGCCCTTCTAAGTTCATATAAGTATGAACTTATATTTATACCTAGGTATAAGTGAATGATAGCAAATGTTTCCTAAAGTAGATTTTAAAGCAAGAACAAAGGAGAGGTGAAATTCTGAATTCAGCCCTTGGCTAATATTGATTATCTAGTAGATGTCAGTATTGTGCTAGGAACTGGGGATACAAAAATGCTTATAATATGATATGGAAATTCACATTTTAATATGGAAACATAAAAATGTGTGCAAATAAGTGTAAATGGAAGGTAATTGAAGTCCCAGTAGAGATGTTGTAAAGAACCGTAGAAACATAAAGGAGGAAGGGTTTGCCAAGACTACAGGGAGCATTTCAGAGAAACCTGGTTGACCTGATGACCCCCAATTCAGTTCTGAGTCATGAATAAGATGTTGGCAGTTCTTGAAGCACATTTCAGATGAAGTGCATGTGGAATCATGAGTTATTCTGATTGCTTTTAGAAGTGCTAGGCTGAGACCTACTGTGCTAGGTGAATGATGGTTTGGGTTTTGGCATGAACCCATTGGGGAGGACCTCCTATGTCTTGTAATAGAAAGTCTGATCTCTTCCCAGGGATGATGAGAAGCCACTGGAGAGATTCGATCAATCTAATTACCTGAAAGAAACTTTGCTGGCTTCAAAGTAGTGCTAAAGTCTAGTCCTGACAAAAATTATTTAAGACTGTATCCAACTGAGTTCCATTAACAATGGAAATGGAAAGGCAGTGACAGATATTGCACCTTAAATACGGCCAGAACAAAGTACTTCTAACAAAGTATAGATAGCTGGAATCTTAAGCTGAAATTAAGTGAACTAGAGAAAAATGAAGACGTGATGTAAAAAGGAGATAGTGTGATGATAACCTTGTGGAAAAGGATCTTGAGTTTTCAGAGGGTATTATAGTACAATTGCAGGGTGTTTATCTTATTTTGTTCCTTTTAGATTATATATTTGTGCAATGTTGAAATTAGGATGTGACCATTTAAGTAATTCTTAGTAGTGTTAAATTATTGGGGATCAATTTGACTTTGATTATCATTCCTAGCAATGAACTTTTTAATAGAAAATGAAATTCATCTGTTTCAACATGGTGTTGGGCAAATGTCTTTTTGCTTGAATGTGTTTTAAGAACTAGTGGCAAATATTTAAATCTAATCTCTCAACTGAAACATGACTAAATAACTTAAAATGTCTCTTCTTAGGCACATTTATGGTGTGTCAGCTGTCCACCTCTGTGAGCGTCATATGCTCAGGAGCTCTTATCAATACAGAGATCATGGAAAGAAAACTCCCTGAACAGAAGTCTCAATATCTGTCACATATTCTTCATCCAGTCATTTCATATTTTATAAAATGCCAAAATATGAAATACTAAGTCATATTTTATAACATGACTGAATCATTCATCATTCAGGGTTTAAAATCTCATAGACCTCTAATCAATGAGTCAGTGATGACAATGTTACTTGTATTTTAGACAGTGATTCTCAGGTCTTTTTTTCTTTTTTCTGCCTCAAATAACAGCAAGTCTTTCAGAACAGTGGCTGCCAGGTTTCCAATGGTGGCAGTTCTCCCAGAGAGGAAGGGGATTTGGTTAGACTGAGGCAGCTCCAGAGGTTATGCAGTTTGGAAGAGCCTCTTTCAACAAAATAGATAAAGATCCCTAAAGACATCCAGGTCTTAATCCCTGGAACCTTGTAATATTACCTGATATAGCAAAAGGGACTTTGAAGATGGGATTAAATTAAACATCTTGATATTATTCAGGGTGATCTAGATGGGTCATCAATGAAATCCAAGACTTATAAAAGGGAGACAGAGGGAGATTAGACTATTGATGGAAAGAAGGCAATGTAACCATAGAGGTAGAGATTGGAGCAATGCAGCCATGAGCCAAGGAATGCTGGCAGTCACTAGAAGCTGGAAGAGGCAAGAAACAAATCCATCCCTAGAGACTTCAGGAGGAACCAGTTTTGCCAACACCTGATTTTTAACCCTGTAAGACTCACTTCAGACTCCAGACTTCCAGAAGTATTAAAAAAATGTTTATGTGGCTTTAAGACACTAAGTGTATGATAATTTGTTACAGCAGCAAGAAGAAACTTATATATCTCTTGAATGTTTCTGATATTCCCGAGTTGGGGAATTTTTGTTTCCAGACAAATGCATTACAAAAAAGAAAAGAAAACAAAAACCCTGAACTTTTTATAGGGTACAAGCAATTGCAAAATGAGAGGCAATGAAATATTCTTTAAAATATTTGCAATGGTACCAAGGCTATTAAAACCAATATGCATCCTTTAAAATTAGAATAACCCCTCTGTTTTGTAACTTTGAAGATAGTATGCATAATGCTTCATATACTGAATAGAATTTACTTACTATCTTAGAGCAACAAGGGATTTTTGGAAGAGACAGGTTTACAATTTTCGGAAGTGTCTCACGCATATATGTTATTAGAATCATTTGACGACAGAGATCCATGGACAGCTTTCTCAGGGGTGAAATGATTTGCTAGAGGAGCCAGTACAGTTTTATTCATATTCAGATATTGAACTATTGAACCCCTTAAAAGCTAGAAATTGATCTTCACTCTATGAAGGAAAGCAAAAAATTTGAACATTTGACTAATTACTGTGTCTGTGAAACTATGATATATACCTGGTTAGCTGTACCAGTTTTATATCAGGGAAAAGAAACATATCAAAGTCAGAAACATCCCTTCTATGATGTTTTATATTAAATTTTTAGCCAAAATTTTTATAACATTACCCTGTCAGGTGAGCAAATGTTACCTTTTTGGAGATATTTAAGTAAAATTATAATTAGAAAATGATTTATGTATTATTTGTTTAAAATCTCTCTCCCCTTACAGACTAATAATTTCATGAAGGCAGGTACTGTGTGTATTCTACCCATCATTGTAAACCAGGCATGTTGCATGGTGAATACTTATTATTGAACGCATCTTCTTGACCTATCCCAATTCTTAAAATTGAGAAAATTGATATTGCTTTACTTGGAAATCAAATTCAAAATAGAGTACCTTTTTTGCTGGTTATAGTAAACAATTCTGTCAATTATGGAGAAATATTGTGCTTGAGAAAATTTATGATACAATCACTCTCGATATAATTTTCGTTGACTTCATTTAAACTTTGTTCTGTATAATATATGTACAATGGGAAATGTGGCCTTTGTAATCATTTTTAGTAGGAACTAAGATACAACTACATAAGAATTTCTTAATTGTAATGAAACTCTGAAGTAGAAGCGGTTTAACTTTTGTCTAGTTGCTGCTACATATACCCCACAGGGATGTCTCACCTGAGAATCGTGAACTTATATGGAAAAAAAATACATCTTTCTTTTTCCTTCTAACTGAAATCATCATTTTTTCATTGATTAATTTTTTACCCTGCCCACAAAAATATTAACAGTTATGAAAACTGTCACCAGCAGCAACCACATGTATCCCATATCACATTTATAGTTGTTCAGATTTTTTTTTTAAGAGTCGGGTTCTCTGTCACTCAGGCTGGAGTGCAGTGGCATGATCATAGCTCACTGCAGCCTAGAACTCCTGGGCTTAAGAGATCCTCCTATCTCAGCCTCAGCCTCCCAAGTAGCAGGGAATATAGGCATACACCATTACTTGTGGCTACTGTTCAGGTATCTTTGAAATGTGTTTTACAGGCATTGCTACTTTAAAATTATGATAGTTTCTAGACCTATTATGAGTTTATTATTTAATGAGTTAATAGAGAAACATACATATTTCCATATCTCATATTTTTAAAAATAAATTTGAAAATTACATTTCAATATGATTGGGGTCCTTTAACTTAGGACCCTTTTAAATTTTAAAAGGCATTTTAACTTAGAATAATTATTATGGGAACTGGTCCATAGATTCACCAGACTGCTAAGGGCGATGTAGTAGTCCATTTTTACACTCCTATAAAGAACTGCCTGAAACTGGGTAATTTATAAGGAAAGGTTTAATTGACTTACAGTTCTGCGTAGCTGGGGAGGCCTTAGGAAACGTACAATCATGGCAGAAGGTGAAGAGGAATCAAAGACCTTCTTCAGGAAGAAGGAAAGAGAAGCCTAGTAAGAGCAGGGAAAACTGCCTCATTAAACAATCAGATCTCGTGAGAGCTCACTCACTATCATGAGAACAGCATGGGGGAAACCACCCCCATGATTCAATCAGCTCTCACCCAGGTCCCTCCCTCAACACGTGGGGATTATGGGGATCACAATTCGAGATGAGATGTGGGTGGGGACACAGAGCCAAACCTTATCAAGGGGCATATAATAAAAAAGATTAAGGAAAAACTCCTGCCATAGAAGATCTGGTCAGACAAGATGCTTTTAATATGAGAATATTTTTTAAATTTTAAATCTTTCGGTTCATACTAAAGACTGTTTTCAAGAATGACGGAGAGATGTGATGTAATTTAAATGTTGCAGATAGTGTCCTCTGTGTGTCTGGGCCTTCCATACAAAAGTATAAATCTAAACCAATGATATTTGGAGACCTTTATCTAGTAAGCCTTATAAAAAAGGAGCCTTATGTACATTTGAATATTTAGGCACTACCATTAATGAATGATAGATTGTGTTCAGTTTTCACACTGTTCCATGAAGGGAAAAGTTATCATTTTTTGTGAAGTTATGTCTTAACATCTGTTTAAGAGTCTATATCCTGTTCATTGAGTATCCTTCCTTATATCCATCCTCTATAACTTCCTTTCTTTAACAAAGCCGTCATCAGCATCCTGTCTTTTTCCCTAGGTTAAAAAGGCAGGAGGCATTAAAACAAAACTTATCCTGTTTTGAATTGTTAGTTACATCAGAAATTATGGATGTTTTCATCATTGTTTAGATTAGAGGATATTTTGAGGTAAGAGCAAATTTGTTTTACAAATCAGGATAGGAGAAATGACAGTCCTATAGTTGCATAGTTTGGGGTAACCAGACAGTTCAGATGAATTACAGATGAGGTGGCAAACAAAGGCTTTCTGGAGTATTGTCAATTAGATTGTGTTATACAGCTGCAAATAAATACCTGAATATGCTGAAAATGACAAATATTCACTTGCTTTAGTGTCCTTGGCCAATGTTCTGAGCCTCAAGGGAAAATTGCAAATTCATTTTTCTTTAGTGCATTTAAGACATTACATAAAGATCTCATAAATTTTAATTTAAAAGGCCATTTACAAATGGTCTTTTTTATATTTTTAAAGCCCAATTTGCCTATAAGTAAGTTGATCTCACGCTATGAGGATATGTCTAGCTGGAACTCTATAGAATCATTTTCTTAGCCAGGAACAGCTGTGCTGTTCTTTTCTAAATAGTAATAATGCTGTACATTGCACTTGTTTTTTATTGTCGAGGAGGGCTCCTGGTACCTTTATTGAGGTACTTAGAGAGGAGCCTGATTTCTTTTTTGGAATGCACAATAAAATAGAAGTAATTTAAATTTTAATATGCCTTCCTTACACCATTAATTAAAATGATTTATGTTTGGTTGCCTTCTTGAAATAGAGTGTGATGTTAGGTCTTACTGCTTTCATGGTGATGTTTTCCAACAGAGCATCTTTTACGAAATAGTATCAAACTCATCCTGGTCTCCGTTTATTTGCTTTAACAGAAGCACCTTTACTTAACTCCTGGCAGAATACACACTGTTCTTCTCAGTCCTCATTTAGCATTCTAAATTATATTTATTGTCCAGATTTCAGGCTACTTATTTACTTGTTCAAAGTAGAACTATTTAATCATTGATGAGTTTGTCAAGGAGGAAAAAAAAGCAGAGGATGAGATAACTTGAATTATATTTTGGTCAGGATGTTGAAGGCTAGATGTTGAAGTTAGATACTTTGTGGAATTCAGAAAAGCAGGACCTCGCAAGCAATAACATAAGAACTTTGTGTTTACGTGTGTCAAAAGAAAGGCATTTTACTTCCTCTCTGATCTTATCAAAAAGAAAAGGGAGAATGAAAGGAAGACCCCCACATATTTTAAACAAATTCTTGTAAATACTAAGAATGTTTCTCTATTGTCTAGGTCCCTAGGCACCTAGATGACATTGCTGATAAATTGGGCATTTTTTTTGTCACTGGCAAAAATCAGTTCCGAAATACTACTTGGTCTACAGTCATTGTACAATATCTTTTTTTTAATCCAAGGCAATTCAATGTTGACAGTTCTTTTCACTCTTTTCTGAATATTGGAACATATGATTGCATCAAGCTGGCTGCAGGCTCCAGTGCTGACATTTTTTAGCGCAAAGAATGCCCATATCACTCGAACATTTGAAAAGTGTTAATGAGCAGATCAAAAGGACTGTTGCCTGAAGCAGCTAACTTTTTTTTTTTTTTTTTAAGAAATCGGCTCTCTTCCAAACTGAAATCTTCATTCTAGCAGCTAAGTAGATGAGATGTAATCCTCCCTGATGATGATAATAACAAATGAAAAAAAAATTGGAGAAGAATCAAACTCTGCATATGGTTCATAAAGTGGTGAAAGTGTTTTCCAGAATCTTCAATACAGAGCTGAAGGATGCTAAGTGGAAAAAATTCTGGCAACTAGGCAATATTATGCCTTTTAAAATCTGCAAATTCTCATAAAATATGGTGCATATGAATACATTCTTTTCTGAAATGAATGTGTATTCTTGCACTATTTGATATAAGAATGGGATTCTCATGACTCTAGTTTTTAATGTATTTTTACTAACAGTAAATCTTTCTTTTCTCCTGAACTAGTTTTACTGAAATGTAGGAATGTCAGTTGAACACAGATTTTTGCCATTTTTGGCTTTTGAGCCAAATGGCTTCAGATTATTTTCACCCTTCTTTGTTACTCATGAGGTTGTGTGGCAGAGTGGAGAGAGGGAGCATTTTGAAACATCACAAGAAAACCATTTTGTTTTTCGTCCCCAAATTTTTATGTGGGTGACATTGGGCATATTAGCTAAATGTTATATCTATATAAAATGGTGATAAACTCTAACTTACATAGTTATTAGAAGTTTTAAATATAACTATCTGTGTAATTATCTATCGTCTATCTATCCATTCATTCATCCATCCATCCACCCATCCATCCATCCATCCATATATCCATCCGTCCATCCACCCATCCATCCATGCAAGTAAGTAAGAACTACTCAACAGATCACAGGCTTTTTCTTCTGCACCCTTTCCCTTTGCAAACTAAACCTTATTTTAAAAAGATGTCATATGGCAGAAGTTGAATTCAGAGTTTGGAGATAGGTGGACTTGGTCCTCGATTTGAATCCTATTTGTGTGTATTCTCTTTGTATGTATTTGGGCGAGTTATTGAAGTTAGAGCTTTCCTCTCCTTATATTTAAAATGAGGATAAACATAGTGATTACACAGAGTTAGTATGAAAATAAAAGAACTATAGAGACAGAGTATGTGGCATCTGGCAGCACCAATAAAGGGTGGTTCTTGTTAATAGTGTTAACAACACACAGATGAACCTTAGCTCTGGTTCAGTTTCTGAAGGTGCTATTATTTGTTGTGATGGTGGTTGTGTCTCTTAATTTACCAGATCAAAATTTGATTTACGTAGAGCTTTGAGGGCTTTGTTTTCATTATTAACAATGTAGAAAATATACTTGTCAGGACTTTATTTCACTTTAAATTTATAATAAGTCATGAATTATTCACACAAAAGAATAATGGCACGCTACTGAAAAGAACTCTAATGTTCTTTTCTGGAATAAGGTGAATACAATTGCATATAGACATATGGCCGTATTTAACCATGGAAAGGCACAGAGGCAAAAACCTGGTGGAAACATTGTAATATGTATTTTTTATCATTTTATAAGAACTGTCATTTTGACAAGGACCTACAGTTAATCCAATTTATTTCCCAGATGAAGAAACTTAGTATACTTCTATCTCCCGTTCTACAATTGAGTTATCTGACTTTATTGATTGAGGGAAACATTTAGTGTTTCATTTTCTTAGGGACTAGTAATATTTCCATTTCATGTAAACCTGTTTATTATTTTTGTATATTTTTCCTCAATATTTTACTTACACATTTGGAAATCAACTATAATTTTTTGTGAACATTCTCAGTTCCATCAATTTCATTTTCAGTATATTTTTAGTACCTTCAGTATCTGCTGTGTGCAGAGCACTTTATTAGGCATGATGGCATGTATAAATAAGGAGAAATGATTATCGCCATTAAGAAATTTGTAATTGTCAGTGATAATTTAAAAATTGCAAAATCAACATATAAACCCAAATTAATGAGGCATAAATGGTTCAACTGTGCAGCAACATATACTTTAAAAAGTTTTATGTCTTCTAGATGCAACAACAGGAAGTTGGTGGGCTACTCTGTGAAGGCTGGTTGGGACGTAACAGGAAAATGATCATTGTATTTGGGGGAAGCACCAGGATCATCAGGCTGGCTAGAGAGGAGGTCCATGCAGGGGGATGTTTGTAGATACATGTTAGGCCTTAACTGTGGAGGGACTGACACCATGCTGAGCCATTTTAACAATGAGAACAGAAAAACTGGCTCATGTTTATGTGCTGCAAAAGGGGCTTTGATACTTTATCTTGCAGTTTATGTTACATAAAGGATCTCCAGTGAAGAGAAGGAATGTAAAGATGTCTCCCATGATACTATGTGAGTTTGACAACAGTGGTCATATGGGGATTTTAAATTGACATTCAGTTTTCCCATATCATTGTTAAACTGGATGCTGTATGGGATAATGAATATGACATTTTAAAAAAGGAAGAGTTATGGAGAGGGATGTTGAGTAATTCTCAGGAGGATGTAATACAGAACAGGGTTGGGGATACTATTTATGTCCTCAGAAATTTATATAACAGTGCAAGATGTACATGTAATAAGAAGAGTAAATTTGAAGTCCTCACAATGAAATGAAAATGAGTTCAGATATATTATTCTCAGACTTAGTGGAATGGAAGAATGTACCTTGATCTTTTTCTAGTGAGAGAACTCCAGAGAGTACTTTATGGAAATTCACAAAACTAAGAGTGGAAGCATTACTTGTAAGGTCTTTCCAAGAAAATTTAGTAATTTATTGATTCAAATTGTGAACACTGGGACTATTAGTTTTTTTTTTTTTTTTTTTTACCAGGGAAATGATCGATTAAGCTTCTGTTAGAAAAATATTGACCTGGCTACATAGGTTAAAATGGGGAATCAGTTGGAGATAGAGAAATAAGTTAGATGTCTAATTTAACTACAAGTAGAGCATTTAGTCATTGATGCAAAAAGGGCTATGGTAATTATAACTATCAATAAATTTTGTGACTATAATTAAAATTCTTAGAATGGGGTGCTGAGAAAAGATGGGGATGCATCTCCTTTGTCTGAGCACCATTCATTTATTTCTAATGGCTCAGCCATACTTAAAATGTTATCAGTTCTAGAAACCACACTTTGAAATATTGATCAAATCAATATGTGCTAAAAAAAAAAAAATGACCAAGATAACCAGATAACTCAGAACTATCTCATGAGAAATGTTTGATATATTTAGGTTCCAGATTGGTAGACTCAATAGATATACGGTAATTATCCTAGCATTCAAAAATAGGAACTGGTCTCCTCTGAAAGAGAGAGTGCGTGTGTGTGTGTGTGTGTGTGTGTGTGTGTGTGTGTGTGTGTGTATGTATGTGTGTGTGTGGTGTATTGCCAGACTCTAGGATCAAGACTAAAGACTGGAAACTACAGAGTGGGAAATGCTTTGGCTTCATTTGGAGGAAAAACTTTCAAATGATGTGGGTTCCTTGCCAATGGACTGAATTGCTTTGTAAGGTAGTGGATTTCTCTTTATTGCAGTAATTCAAACATAGTTAGACTACAACTTGGTGGAACTTTTCAGAGTATTGAAGTTTTGATTGTGTATGCATTGGAGGAGTTGAAACAATGTTGTACTGGATACATTTAAGGTACAAAGAATCTTGAGAATATGCTTTTAGGAGTGACCAGGGAAGGGAATGAAAAGAATCCCTTCTGCCGGGCGCGGTGGCTCAAGCCTGTAATCCCAGCACTTTGGGAGGCCGAGACGGGCCGATCACGAGGTCAGGAGATCGAGACCATCCTGGCTAACATGGAAACCCCCTCTCTACTAACAAATACAAAAAACTAGCCGGGCGAGGTGGCGGGCGCCTGTAGTCCCAGCTACTCGGGAGGCTGAGGCAGGAGAATGGCGTAAACCCGGGAGGCGGAGCTTGCAGTGAGCTGAGATCGCACCACTGCACTCCAGCCTGGGCGACAGAGCGAGACTACGTCTCAAAAAAAGAAAAAAAAAAAAAGAAAAAAAAAGAAAAAGAATCGCTTCTTCCCTTGTCCTTCCCTCAGCAGTCCATCTCCTTCCTTCCCTTTCTCCTTTTTCACTCTCTCAATTTGTTTCTTCCTCTCTTCTCTCCCTTTCTTCCTGCTCCTTTTCCTCTCTTCCTAATTTCCCTTTCTTCCTTCTTCCCTCTCTTTCTTTGTCCCTTCCTCCCTCCTTTTCTCTCCCCTTCTCACTTCTTTCCTTTTCCTCTCTTCCTAACTTTCCTTACTTCCTTGAAGGTCTAATTTGTGCTAGACATTCTATTAAATACTAGAAAGGCAGTGAGGAGCAAAGCAGACATAACACTTGTTCCCATGAAACTTACTATTTCTTTGTAGATAAAATTAATAAACTTACCCTTTTTTGGTAGATAAAATAATAAACTTGGATAAATTCTAGGAGAGAATAATGCATCTGTGCATATCAAAAGAATCATATATGCTTTGGGAAAATAGGGAGAATTCATCAGGGAGAAAGGAGGGTGGGGGATATTTCAAAGAATGTATTGGGCATGGAAATGGTTTGGTAAAGTCATTAGCAGGGAGAAAAGAGATTATGGATTATGCCAACTTTTTGAGGCTGCAACTGAAAAAAGTTATTCACTTGAAAGAAACAGGGAAGATTGGAAGGAGTGTTAGTTTTTAAATGAAGATGGTTAGGTTAGCTTTGATTTTGTTATAAAATGCTAGCAGATTTGGTTTTCATTAATTGTTTTGGACATGCAAGTTCATAGTCATATGACATGCTTTCTTTTTTTATAGAAGAAATACACCTGCAGTTTGATGAACTTAACTTTATTTTGTTTTATTATTGTATTATTTAAAATCTTAATTCTCTACTGGCATTTATTTCTGGGCTAATTATAAAAAGTCATAAAGTTTTATCTTTCACGTTTACCAAAATCTACTGGAATTTTGTGATTATTGAAAAAATAAAATTGAATTAAATAAAAGAGGTAAATAGGAATAATGGCTTTTTTGTAACATTCAAAAGGAGATTCAGTCAAATTTAATTACTGTCTAGTTGTATCTGTATTTTCGTCATTATTGTCTGTGTATTTTTTCCCTGAGGTTTGAATCTAAACTAAAATTTAGATGAGGAGAATATTATACACACAGAAAATTATGGGTCAGTTCTCTAAACATTATCAATAACATCAATAAAAACCCTTTCACTATGGAAAATGTCAAATATTTATGAAGACAGAGACTAATATACATACCCACAAAAATTAAAAATTAAACAAAATTTAAAAAACTAAGATAATGAACTTCCCATTGAGTCCTCATCACTCAGCTTCAATGATTCTCAACTTATTGTCAGTTTTTTTCTTTCAATTTTTATTTTAGATTCAAGGGTACATGTACAGGTTTGTTACAGAGGTGAATTATGTGTTGCTGGTGTTTGGTGTACAAATGATTTCATCACCCTGGTAGTGAGCATAGTACCTGATGGGTAGTTTTTCGATGCTCACCTTTCTACTAGGTCCTCACTTCAAGTAGGCTATGCTGTCTGTTGCTCCCATCTTTCTGTCCATTTGTACTCAATGTGCAGCTTCCACTTATAAGAAAGAACAGGTGGTATTTGGTTTTCTGTTTCTGTGCTAATTCTCTGAGGATAATGGCCTCCAGCTGCATCCATGTTGCTGCCAATGACATGATTTCATTTTTTTAAAAAATAGCTGTTTAGTATTCACTGGTGTATCTGTATCAGTTGTTTTTTTTTTTTTTTTTTTTTTTTTTTTTTTTTTTTTTTTTTTTTTTAGCCAGTCCATCATTGATGGGCATCTAGGTTGATTCCATGTCTTTGCTATTGTGAATAGTGTTGTGATGAACATACAAGTGCCTGTGTCTTTGGTAGAATGATTTATATTCCTTTGGGAATATACCCAAAAATGGGATTGCTGGATTAAATGTAGTTCTGCTTTAAGTTCTCTGAGAAATCTTCAAACTGCTTTCCACAATGGCTGAACTAATTTATATTCTCACTAGCAGTGTATAAACATTCCCTTTTCTCTACAGCCTTGCTAACTCCTGTTTTTTTGTTTTTTGTTTTTTCCCTTTTTAATAACAGCTATTCTGATTGGTGTGAGATGGTATCTTATTGTGGTTTTGATTTGCATTTCTCTAATGATTAGCAATATTGAGCATTTTTAAAATAAGCTTGTTGGCCATGTATGTGTCTTCTTTTCAGAAGTGCCTGTTCGTGTCCCTTGCCCATTTTTTTTTTTTTTTTTTTTTTTTAATGAGGTTGTTTGTTTTTTGCTTTTTGATTTAACTTTCTTACAGATTCTGGATATTAGACCTTTATTGGATGCATAGTTTCAAATATTTTCTCCCATTCGGTAGATTATCTGTTTACTCTGTTGACACTTTCTTTTGCTGTGCAGAAGCTTTTCAGTTTAATTAGGCCCTACTTGTTTATTTTTGCTTTTGCTGCCATTGCTTTTGGAAACTTCATCATGAAATCTTTGCCAAAGCCTATATCCAGAATGGTATTTCCTAGGTTTTCTTTTAGAGTTGTAGGTTTTATATTTAAGTCTTTAATTCATTTTGAGCTGGTTTTTATGTATGGTGAAAAGAAGGGGTTTAGTTTCGATCTTCCACATATAGCTAGCCAGTTATGCCAGAATCAGTTACTGAATAGGGAGTTCTTTCCCCATTGCTTGTTATTGTCAACTTTGTTGAAGATCAGATGGTTGTAGGTGTGTGGTTTTATTTCTGGGTTATCTAACCTTTTCTATTGGTCTACAGGTCTGTTTTTGTACCAGTACCGTGCTGCTTTGGTGTACTCTAGCCTTGTGGCATAGTTTGAAGACAGGTAGTGTGATGCCTCCTGCTTTTTTCTTTTTGCTTAGAATAGCTTTGGCTATTCAGGTTCTTTTCTGGTTCCATATGAATTTTATAATAGTTTTCTCTAATTCTCTGAAAAATGATGTTGATATTTTGATAGAAATAGCATTGAATCTGTAAATTGCTTTGGGCAATATGATTATTTTAACAATATTTATTCTTCCTATTCATGAGCATAGAATGCTTTTTCATTTGTTTTTGTTATCTCTGATTACTTTCAGCAGAGTTTTGTAATTCTCATTGCATAGATCTTTTGCCTCACTGGTTAGCTGTATTCCAAGGTTTTTTTAAATTTCTTTTTCTTTTTTTGACTGTTGTAATTGAATTCTTGATTTGGCTCTCAGCATGGACATTATTGATGTACAGCTATACTACTGATTTTTGTACATTTGATTTGTAATCTGAAAGGTTAGTGAAGTTGTTTATCCGGTTCAGGAACTTTTTGAAATAATATTTAGGTTTTTCTGAATATTGAATCATATTATCAGTGAAGAGGGATAATTTCGACTTCTTATTTTCCTATTTGCATGCCTTTTATTTCTTTCTGTTACCTGATTTCTCTGGCTAGGACTTCCAGGACTACACTGAATAGAAGTGGTGAGAGTGGGCATCCTTGTCTTATTCTATTTCTTTAGAGAAATCCTTCCATCTTTTGCCTGTTTAATAATAATGTTGACTTTGGGTTTATCATAGATGGTTCTTACTATTTTGAGGTATGTTATTTGATGCCTAGTTTGTTGAGAATTTTAACATGAAGGGATGTGGAATTTTATTGAAAGTCTTTTCTGAGTCTGTTGAGATGATCATGTGGCTTTTGTTTTTAGTTCTGTTCATGTGATGAATCATATTTATTGATTTACATGTGTTGAGCCAACTTTGCATCCCAGGGATAAAGCCTGTTGGATCATGGTGGATTAACTTTTTGATACACTGCTGGATTTGGTTTGCTAGTATTTTGTTGAGGACTTTTGTGTCTATGTTCATCAGGCATATAGGTCTGAAGTTTTCTTTTTTCATTATCTCTCTGACAGATTTTGGTATCAGAATGTTGTTAGCCTTATAGAGTGAGTTATGAAGGCGTCCTTTCTCCTCAATTTTTTGGAATAGCTTCGGTAGGATTGGTACCAGGACTTCTCTATGTGTCTGGTAGAATTCAGCCACGAATCTGTCCTGTTAGGGCATTTTCTGGATTTTTTAAAATTACTGATCAAGTTTCAGAACTTGTTATTGGTATGTTCAGGATAAGTATTTCTTTGTTATTCAATAATCAAAAGTGTATAGTTTTAGGAATTACCCTTTTTTTTCTAGATTTTTTAGTTTGTGTGCATAAAGGTATTCATAATAGTGTTTGAGAGTTCTTGTATTTCTGTGGGATCTGTAATGTCCCCTTTGTCATTTCTGATTATGCTTATTTGGATCTTCTCTTTTTTCTTTATTGATCTAGTTAGTGGTTTATCAATCTTATTTTTTGAAAGAACCAAATTTTGACTTTGCTGATCTTTTTTACAGATTTCATATCTCAGTTTCCTTCAGTTCAGCTCTGATTTTGGTTTTCTTTTCTTCTGCTAGCTTTGGGGTTGGTTTACTCGTGGTTTCCTAGTTCCTCTAGGTGTGATGTTAGCTTGTTAATTTGAGATCTTTCTAACTTCTTCATGTAGGCATTTAACACCATAAACTTTTCTCTGAAAACTGCTTTAGCTGTGTCCCAGAGATTCTGGGATGTTGAATCTTTGTTTTCATTGATTTCAAAGAATTTTTAAATTTCTCCCTTAATTTCACTCTTTGCCTGAAAGTCATTTAGGAACAAGTTTGTTTAATTTCCCTGTAATTGTATGGTTTTGAGAACTCTTCTTGGTATTGATTTCTATTTCTATTGTACTGTGTTCTGAGAGTGTGATTGGTATGATTTTGTTGTTTTTAAGTTTGTTGAGAATTGCTTCATGGCCAAGCATGTGGTCGATCTTAGAATATGTGCCATACGCAGATGAGAAGAATGTATATTTTGTTGTTGTTGGGTATTCTGTTGATGTCTGTTAGGTTCGTTTGGTTAAATGTTGAGGTTAGGTCTTGAATATCTTTGTTAGTTTTCTGCTTCAGTGATCTGTCCAATACTGTCAGTGGAGTGTTGAAGTCACCCATTATTATTGTGTGGTTATCTAAACTTCTTCATAGGTCTCTAAGAACTTGTTTTATGAATCTGGGATCTCCAATTTGGGAGTGTATGTTAGAAGAATTAAGTCTTCTTGTTGACTGGAAACTTCTATCATTAAGCAATGCCCTTCTTTGTCCTTTTTGATCATTGCTGATTTAAAGTCTGTATTGTCTGAAATATGAATTGCAACCCCTCTTACTTTTTGTTGTTGTTGTTTTCTGTTTGCTTGAAAGATCTTTCTCTATTCCTTTCTTTCAGCATATATATGTAATTTATGTGAGATGAGTTTCTTGAATATAGCATATAGTTGGGTTTTGCTTCTTTATCCAACCTGCCACTCTGTACCTTTTAAGTTGGACACTTAACCCATTTATCTTCAAGGTCAATATTGATATGTGAAGATTTGATCTTGTCATGTTGTTAGCTAGTTTTTATATAGACTTGATTATATAGTTGCTTTATAGTGCCAATGTGATATGTACATAAGTGTGTTTTTGTGGTGGCAGGTCTTACATTTCCATGTTTAGTGCTCCTTTTAGGACCTCTTATAAACATATTTGATAGTAATGGATTCCCTTAGAATTTTCTTGTTTGAAAAGGATTATATTTCCCCTTCACTTGGGAAGCTTGGTTTGGTTGGATTTGAAATTCTTGGTTGAAGTTTCTTTTCTTTCAAGTTGCTGAATATAGGCCCCCAATCTCTTTTGATTTGTAAACTTTCTGCTGAGAGGTTCACTGTTGGCCTGATGGGATTCCCTTTGTACTTAACCTGGCTCTTCTCTGTAACTGCCTTTAACATTTCTTTCCTTTGTGTTGAACCTGGAGGATCTGATGACTAGATATCTTATCTTTCCCAGTATATTTTAAAGAGTCTCTAAAATTCCTGAATATGCATGCCTACCTGTGTAGTGAGGTTGGGAAAATTTGTGTGGACAATATCTTCAAATATATTTTCCAAGTTGCTTGTTCTCTGTCTCTTTCAGAAATGCCAGTGAGTCATAGGTTTGATCTCATCACATAATCCCGTATTTCCTGGAGGTTTGTTTTTTCATTTTAAAAAATTCTTAATTTTTTTTTCTGGCTGCATTGATTCAAAGGAGCAGTCTTTGAGTTTTGAGATTCTTTCCCAGCTTGGTCTATTTTGTTATTAATGCTTCTAATTGCGTTATAAAAGTCCTATAGCAAATTTTTGATTTTCAGAAGTTCAATTTTTTTTTCATAAAATGACTATGTCATTTTCCAGCTCTTGGATAATTTTATTAGTTTCCTTGGATTGGGTTTCAGTCTTCTTCTGTATCTCACTGGGCTTCCTTGCCATCCAGATTCTGATTCTGTATCTGTCATTTCAGACATTTCAATCTGGTTAAGAACCATTTCTGGGAAGTTATTGAGGTAGTATGTGGAGGTAAGAAGACACTCTGGCTTTTAGAGTTGCCAGAATTCTTGTGCTGATTCTTTCTCATCTGTGTTCGCTGATTTTGCTTTACTTTTTGAAATTGCTGTCCTTTGGATGAAGCTATTTGCTTTTATATTCTTTGATGTTTTGAGGGTTTGAAGGCAGTATAAGTTGTATTTAGTTGATTGACTTCATTTCTGGATGCTTTCAGGAGCCAAGGCTCAGCTTAGCACTCCTGAGCTTCATGCCAATGCCTGGGGGACTGGGACTGGGCATGTGGCTTTGTTCTTTGACCTCTCGAGGTCAAGCACTTTCTGCACTGGAAGGGCTGAGTTGTTCCCAGACTGCTGACAAAACACTCTGATGGGGGCTGTTGGCAAAAGTGCTCCAGTGGTGGGGGCAGGGTACCACAGGAGAATGCCTTGAAGGAGGAGGTCACCAGAGAGTGGACACTAGTGGGGTGATGGTGTGAGGTGCAGACAAGTGAGAACCAACAGGGCAGCGGGGAACCACTGGTGTGTGTGCAGCGGTGGAACATTATTGTCAATCTTACTTCATCTGTGTCTGTATCCAATTCCCAACGCCCAAATTATTTTGATGAAAATATCAAAATCATATCATTTCACCTGGAAATATTTGTACATACCTTTAAAAGACAAGCAGTCTTTAAATATATATCCATGATCATAGTAACATGCTACACATTAAAAATAATCCTTTGATGAGGAAAAAATGGAACCACATTTTCAAAGTTGCTATTGTTTTAAACCTTTGAAAATTTAACAGCATAGTTGAAACATTTGATATCAGATGACATCAAGCTGGAACATTTTCAGTTTTGCCTCTTAGTATAGAGACTTTGATGTGTACCTGAAGTGGCTGAAGACATTGACACTTGGTCAAAGATTTTTCCATCATGATGGTGTGAATATCCAGATAGCCCAATACCAGTAAAGGTCATTTCAACTTAAGCCTTAGGTTCCATTCTATTCACGAGAAGAATTAACTGTATTGGGGGCTGAGGCAGGTGGATCACCTGAGGTCAGGAATTTGAGACCAGCCTGGCCAACATGGTGAAACCCCGTCTTTACCAAAAATACAAAAAAATTAGCCAGACTTGATGGTGGGTGCCTGTAATCCCAGCTACTCCAGATGCTGAGACAGGAGAATCACTTGAACCCGGGAGGTGGAGGTTGCAGTGAGCTGAGGTCACACCATTGCACTCCAGCCTGGGCAACAAGAGTGAAACTCCGTCTCAAAAAAAAAAAAAAAAAAAAAAAAAAAAAAAAAAAAAAAAAAGAATTAACTATAAAAGATTTCATGAGTAACGCATCACAGGAAAGGAATCTTGGCTAAGAAGTTGATGTGTTACAAGTAGCTTCAAGCAACAGTTTGTATCCTTACAGGCTGTTAGGAGACTCTCAGTTGGCGTCTCATTGTGGTCAGGTGCCAGTTTGGCTGGAGTCATCTGGAAGCTCGGTGTGCCTGGGTGTCCAAGATGGACTTTTCTCTTATATGTACCATATCTCCTCTCGAATGGCTGAAATAGCTGGGGATCAGCTGGTGTCTCCCTGTCACCACCCAGCCTAGATTAGTTTGGGTTTCCTCACAGCTTGATGGTCTTGGGTTAGATTTCTGACCTGACAGCAGTGTTCCTCAACAGTGAGTGTTCCATGGATGTCAGGGAAACTTAAGTTGTTTTGACCTGGCCTCAGAAGTCACATAATACGTTTTCTACCTTTTTCTGTTGGCCGAAAGCTAGTTATAGGCAATCCAAGATTCAAAGAGAGGGGCATAAATATTGGGGTGGCAAGGTTCATTGGGGGACTTCTTTGCACCTACCACAGTATTTTATGAATCTGATTGTTTTTACACATTTCATTTACTATTTCCCCCCATGCCATAGAAATTTTTATATTTGATTTTTTTTGACAGGTTATCAAGGATCCTCCACCACCACCACCCCCTGCACCAAAAGAGGTAAGTGAGTGCCTAAAAAACTGATATGGCTGTTTGTTTTTTCCCATATGCAGATACGTTATCCAAATTCAATTAATTTTGTCTGTTAGATAACTATGATACCTATGTACTGACTTTTTAATTTATAAAAATCAGTGGTTATTTTTCATCCTCTTATGATTTATTTCATATGCTAGAGGAATGGGACCTTCATA
Source organism: Rhinopithecus roxellana (assembly GCF_007565055.1). Lineage (NCBI taxonomy): Eukaryota > Metazoa > Chordata > Mammalia > Primates > Cercopithecidae > Rhinopithecus > Rhinopithecus roxellana. The sequence goes on from NC_044550.1 coordinate 55,536,889, forward strand.
CATTGCTAGATATAAACTGACCATTGGAATCAATAGTACATAAAGATTTAATATACTTTTTATACTACTATATCAATAGTTCTGATGTCACTTAGGTTATTTACAAAAAAGATCCAAGCTGACAGTTGAAAGATCCTATTACTTTCTTCAAAATTCTTGGTGCTTTTATATTATTCTGTTAGCCAGAATCATGTTAGGAACATGAAATAAGGAATGTGCTGGTGTTGAATATTTTCAAAAATTCTCAACTGCCTATCTTTTCAGTTTAAATTTCATAGCGTCCAAACCTACACATACATTGATGCTTTAATGACTGTTAAAATGCTGTCCTAATTTTAATATTTTATCTTTCTAAATATGAAGTGGTGAAAGATTTGAAATACCAAATGATTCCCATAGTTAAAGAGCAACTTCTAGTTACCTAGGGATGATGTAAGAGAGATTTTTAACATTTGAGGAGGGAAAGGAGTTCTCATATCCTGTAGAACTCCACTCAAAATTTATGCATGTAAGTGTAAATACATCCACATGTTCTATATATAGTTTTTTTCCATAGTAATGGAATAATTCAGAAAAATATTTAAATATGAGCCAGTTCTGACTAAACAGTATTTTAAGAAATTAATTAAAAACTATTTATAAAACATATTTCCACAGGAGGAAGAAGAACCTTTGCCTACTAAGAAGTGGCCAACTGTGGATGCCTCCTATTATGGTGGTCGAGGGGTTGGAGGAATTAAAAGAATGGAGGTTGGTATCTTAAAAAAAATAGAAGCTGCTAATCTGGGGTATGTATTCCTAGGACTATTAAGCAATGGAAACTGTACTTTTCACAATTCAATATTATAATATCATCTGTTTGTGCTTAACACTGGGTCTTTTCTGGATACATTTTTTTTCTATGGAATCATCCTAGCCACTGCAAAACTGGCCTAGAAGAACTGGCTTCCTTAGTCAAAGGATTGCATTGATAAGACCTCTGAATTCTAAGGGACAAAACAAAACTAGGGTTTTTCTTATTTTGGAAAAAATTACGTCATAGAATGTCAACTTTGAAGAAGCCAGCCACTTCAAGTTGCAACAATGTTCTTCTTTGTAAAGATCCAATAGTAATCTACTATTTGAGAAGAAAATGTTAAAATATTCAATAGCATGGATCTGACCTTATCACAAATACAGAGAAAGCACATTTAATACTTTGTCAGTTGCCACTTATGAACTATTGTAATTGATATTATATATCATTTATAGAATGCATTGAACTTTCGGACTAGCCCAAAGTGTTGATTAACATTGAACTTTAATATTATACCTTAAAAATCAAATAAGGTTTTCTTATCACCATGAACTATTTTTTCAAAGTGATATATTATTTAGTAATAAGCAATTATTAACAGCACTGAGGTCTTAACAGCAGTATAAACAGGCCTGCATCCCATCCCAAGGAGCAATTCAAGGAATTTTTTTCATGAACACATTGACTTTATTATAAAATCCTGGCATTCCTTCCTTATTAGTTATAATTTTCCTTTCCGATTAGAATGTGTTTTATGCATTTTACCATTGTTGCACATGTTTCTTATTGTCATATCTGCTTTGCGCCAGCAAAACTTGATAACCTAATGAACAACCCCACAATTAATGCAGTTTTCTCCTTTTATACACTACAATAAAATTCAGATTCCCGAGGCAAGTTTCCCTTTTCAGAATAAATTTTGCTCTTCTTCAGAAAAAAGCCCAGACATACTGAACATGGTTGCCATTCCCAAAGTGTTTATATAGGTCATCTGACAGTGATTCTTACTTTTCTGGACCACATTAGATCTTGAAACAATGGACATTTTCCCTGAGAGCCTGCCCTTTATTGTTGAAATATGCTCTGAGACAGATACCTCATTGCCAATTATCCATGGTTAAAGGCAATTGCTAGATTCAGTTAAGTTGGTCTTTGGAGAAGTTATTGCATGTGTTTTTGTATGCTAGAAACTGAGAATCGCAAACAATATAAGAGAACATGGCTAGGCAAGTTCTTGTTGTTTAACATGGAAGGTTATTTTCCTTTCTTACTTTTGTTGTGTCATTCTAGACGTGGAAGGGTGGGAAGAAAGTATATAGGATGTTCCCATATGTATAAAACATACACTTTTAAATAAAGCTGTTACAATCAAATATCCAAATATGATCTGTAACAACTTATTTTTAGTTGATTTCACCTCATTCCAAAATGTGTGTGTAAAAAGATCTGTATAACAGGGGAAAAAAAGACTTGATAGGATATACCAAAAATGTGAGTAGGTTTCTCTGGATGGAAAAATTTTCAATCTATGCTATATATTTACTTATTTTTTAAATGTATTTGAGCATGTAGTAGTTCATATTCAGAATAATAAGCTTAATACCATTTTGAAATTCACTCATGTAAAATACTGCATGATAATAAAGTAAGGATATTAGTATGTGAGCCTTAATTGAATAAATACTATTCTTGCTTTAAAAAACTAGGAATATGTCAGATTTTTGTTAGTTCAATATTCCAGTGTTCCAAAGATTGAGGTCTCTTTCTAAAGGAAAGGAAATGTGTGAGTGAGATCCTGAGTGGGTCCTGAGTTAAAAGGAACATTATTGGTTTATATTTATGACAGCCAAGAGCACACACACATCCCTAACTAAGCGATAGTTCAAGTTTCAAGAGTTATTAACTCTTAATATGTGAAATTATGTTGCCCACCCATCCTTTTCAGTTGAACAAAGTCTGTGACCAGAAACCTCAGCCAACTTGTAATAAATCTGGGTCCATTTTAGTTTTGGATAATTCTGACTACCTTGCATGAAGTATTCCATCAATAAGATGGAAATAAGAATGAGAATGAAGAAAAAAATGGAAAAGCAAGTGTGGATGTTACAAAGGGGAAACACAATACAGGTTGAGAGTCCCTTACCTGAAATGACTGGAGCTAAAAGTGTTTTAGATTTTGGATTTTTTTCGGATTTCAGGATATTTGCACATACTTAATGTGATATCTTGGGGAGGGGACCCAAGTTTAAACATGCAAGTTATTTTTGTTTGATATATACCTTATACACATAAGAGGAATATGTTTGACATACTCCTTATATACACATAAGAAGAATATGTGTATAAGGTGTATGTCAAACATAAATGAATTTAAAATATGCAATAAATACACAAACATAATGCACAAGCATAAATGCGTGTTATGCTTATATATTTTGTAAACAAAATATACAAACATAAATTAATTTTAAAATAGCACAATGTTTTAAAACAATTTTGTGCGTGAAACAAAGTGTTGACTGTGACCCAACAGATGAGGTCAGGTGTGGAGTTTTCCTCTTATGCTGCTAAGTGGCACTCCGAGGGTTTCAGGTTTTAGAGCATTTTGAATTTTAGATTTTTGAACTATACGCAACCTGTGTATAAAAATACACAATAACAATTGAACTGAGAATTAAGCATCATCAAACATTTTCAAACATGAATTTATTTAAATGTGGAGAGGGAAAACAGAAAACCACAATGTTTCATTTATCTGCTTATTTGTTAAGAAATCTGGAGTGGATGATGGGGAGTTCTCATTATGTTGCTCTGGCTGGTCTTGAACCCCTGAGCTCAAGCGATTCTCTCGATTCTCTCATGTAGCTGGGGCTACAGGCAGGTGTCGCCGTGCAAACAAAATTTGTTTTAAGAGCATGCTCATTCAAACCTGGAAGGTACTTCTCTCTCTCTCTCTTTTTTTTTTTTTTTTTAAAAAAAAGCTCTTAAACTAGGAAAAGTAAAGGAATTATAGAAATTATGAGCACATGTGAATTACAGAACACATTTTTATAGCTAAGGTTATTTTAAGCCAGTATAGGGATTTTTACCTAGAATATTTTTTCTTCCTTCTTCTTTAAATTAAATATTTAAACACTATGGTAATGGGAATTTTTAGAAAGCTGGAACTGAGATGATATTAATAACAGCTGTTAGCACAACTGATCCACAATACCTAATGACTTCAAATGTGTGTTTCTGCCAATTCAGTGTGAAACTGTTTTTGTTTCTTTTCTCGATTCTGAAATTGCTCCTCAATGATATAACCTCCTAGTCATCCAAATATGCTCTGGAAATTATGGAATTTTATTGCTTATAATGAAAGCCAAGTGGAGTTGGAAGAATTTAGCTATCAAGCTTACACTTATTTTTTTTTCCATAATAAAGCCCGATATATTAATTCTGCCAAGGCTTCCTTTAGCAGTCTATTCTTGTTATTCTTTTGTCCTTTTTAACTGTCTCAATGTGGTCAAACTAAAATATTAAAATTTATGCATACATACACATATACATATATATGTTTATTTAATTGCTTTTAAGAGTTTGAAAACTCAAATAATTTCTGGTTTCAGACTTCGAGTAAGTGAGAATTGTTTGTGGTGGTAATGATGTTAATGATGATTAAATAGCTCCTTCATGAACTAAAACTAATGAATTTATTTAATGAATCTTCTTTAGACCTCAGCAACTACATTTCTCAAGTACAGTCATTTGATAGTCTAGTACCTAGAAATGCCACGTTGGGTCAGAACTCTAGTTTAACTAGCTTCATATTTTTTTTTTTTTAATCTGAGAATAGTGCCAGTGAAACTAATAGTGCCAGAAAGAAGAATATGATTATCATGACCTTTGCAATATCAACTGTGAAACATAGGCGAGGGAGCTGTCTATGCTAAAGCCTATCATTTCTGAACAGATCTAAAGTGTATCTACCTCTCTTTCTACCCTGAATGACTTCTCTAAGTTAGGACATTTGTGTCTTTACTTAATTGTGTATCTTCTTTTTTTCCTTAAAATTGAGCCTGTCCAACTACAAGGATATGTGTCCTGATTTTAGAGTTTTTAATACAATTTAGCTGTATCTAAAGATTTTATAAGTGTTAGTTTATCTAGGTGATGACACTGTGTTTGGAAAGAGAAGGTCATTTCTCCGGAAAGAAAGCCAACTATCTAGCTCTAAAGGTTTAATGGTGTTTAAAACAATTTTAACAACCTCATAAAAAACATTCTAGTATCATTGATCACACTGAAAGATATAGATACATTTTAATGACTCAACAGGGCCCACTTGAAATTGAAAGCCCATTCTAAAATTGTAGTAAAAAAAGGTAAAAACACCTAAGTAAGCCTTATCAAAAAGACTGAATAGTTCTTTCCGTGGATAGTAATCTTCTCTATCCCTGCCCACTAATTCAGATCATTAAAATGCTTTAGGAAGTCTTAGGATTTTTTTTCTTTTTAGAAATCACTTAACTCTGGTGTGTCATAGTGTGCCCTGGGTAGGTCTTAGTATAGGTTTTCAGAGCTTCATTTCTCTGACCTTGCCCATCTTTGGTGATGTCCTTGGTTTTTGTAGGACTTTCCACTACTCCTGGTTGGACAAGCTCTTCTCCAGGGACTGCATCCTATTTACATACCCAGTTTGATTCAAATTTAGCTCTTAATTTCTCCCTATTGAAAAGTAAAGCAATCATTTGATCGTATGGTTTTTCAATGTCAAGATTTTTCAGAGGAGGAAATTTGCTATAATTTGTGGAATTCTCTACTGTTCCTGAACTTTTCTTTTCAAAGCAGTCTTTTCAGATTTGTCCTTCTCAATGAAAAAATCATATGCCACATAACCATACTCGGATGAGCTTGGGAACTAAAGGCTGAATACTACATTACAAAATAGAACTAAAAAGTAAAGAAAACTCATATATAATTATTTTACTTTCAAAAACTAAATGTTCAGATCATACTTTTTGCCTTAAACAAATGTGATGAAAAATTTGGCAGAAGCAACTCTTTTGTATAAAATAAATTTGTAAAATTCAAACCCATTTGAAACTTATTAACCCATTTCAATTCATGTTCAAATCCCTGCCCCGTCACTTACTAGCTGTTTGGCTTTGGGCACATCACTTAACCTCCTTGTGCCTCATCTGGAAAGAATAAAATGTAGTCTCTATTCACTGCATTTTTGTATGGATTAAATGCAGACTGACACATAGTAATCACTCAGTAAATGCTAACTATCATCATTTTCATGTATTTCTTCCAGTGTCATCACTACATATGGGTATGTGTTTAGCTAGCAGGGGAGAAAAACCAAATTAGAGAACAGGATTACACACTGTCATGCATTTCATATGTAAACCACAAATGGACTCTTTATTTAAAACTATGGAAAAATGGTTGCTTCAAATTTAGTTGGCTTCAGATTTTTACAAAGGGTCTTTTTGTCTTTTTGAATCTTAGTATTAAATACAGTAAGGAGTGGTGAGAAACCTATTCAGCCTCAGAAAAGGGGAAATTAGGAATTAGGATACCTGCTCATCTTCTTTTTTACTCTGAGATGTGAACTAAAGGACCATAGGCTCAATAAGAACCTGTTCCTCTAGGATACTTTATGTCTTATAACAGTACTCTCCTTTTGTTTTGTAGGTTCGTTGGGGTGATAAAGGATCTACTGAGGAAGGTGCAAGGCTAGAGAAAGCCAAAAATGCTGTGGTGAAGATTCCTGAAGAAACAGAGGAACCCATCAGGCCTAGACCACCGCGACCCAAACCCACACACCAGCCTCCTCAGACAAAATGGTACACGCCAATTAAGGTACGTGTCCAAATTTTGTGTAATTTAACTCAAAACTTCTGGAGACATTGAAACGTTTTTAGTACCACGTCTCGCCAACTACTTGAAAGAGGGTAGATCAAATTGCAGACATTCATTGTACACTCTTAGCAGCTGAATACTTTCTTGGCAATAAGAACCTCCAGGTTTTTATTACTTACTAGTTTACCTTATGAAAGAAATGAGGGTAAAGAAGATTTTATTTTCGTCGTTTTACATCTTCATGTATTCAGTACATAGAGATTGAGTACAGTCTCTGGGAATTCACAAGTCTCATTTTCCCTCAGGGTCGTCTTGATGCTCTCTGGGCTTTGCTGAGGCGGCAGTATGACCGGGTTTCTTTGATGCGACCTCAGGAAGGAGATGAGGTTTGTATATGGGAATGTATTGAGAAAGAGCTAACTGCTTGGGTCAGTATAATGAAGGCAGGGAAATAGTAATAAAAAATGATTTTAAAGCCCTATTGAACTTGAGGAAGGAAATCCTGTCAAGTGTAGATTTCTATTACATAGAGTTTTCTATAAAGTACCTGTTGTTAGAATGCATCTTCAAACTACATTTTTATACCATTCCTTTTTCAAGTAATTCTTTACAATACTGGTCATTTGTACACATACTTTAATAAGCACAATCATTGCATCAGCCCTTGACTTTGAAGACATAATGTTCCAACAGACTGGAATTTAGTAGCTGAAGTCCTTCTCTAGCATTTAGTAGCATTTAGTAGCAATAAGGCCTAGGGCAAAGGCCTCAGAATCTGTTTTATAGGTATAAGTATGTTCCCTGCCTTCAACAGTTGATGTAATCGAATTTCTTGACTATTATGTAAAAGTGGCTTTAAAGTTATAAAGCATTATAAAAATCTGTGATAGTGATAAACATACACACACATACACACATATGTATATGTATATATTTTTCCCCATCAGGGAAGTCTGTCTGAAGCTATATTTTTGTTTGGAAATGTGGCTACAATTCCTCTAGTTCTGTAATTTCTGTAATATACTAGTACTATTTTCCACTGTATTGATGTAACAAAAATTGATTAAAACCTTTTCATGTGTAACAATGGATAGGTTTTGTTCAGAGACAGTACAGTTCATAACAGTAGTGATGCAGGGCAGGTGAGCCCCAAAATTGAAGCTCAGCCTGGGAGAGTTCTTAACTTCACCTAAGAAGGAATCTGATGCAGGGCAAGAGGGTTCCCAAATTGGAGCTTAGCCCCGGAAGTTTCCTGGCTTCATCCAGAAAAGAATTCAAGGATGAGCCAGAGGTGTTGGCAACTTTTGTTGAAGCGACAGTGCATAGCAGCAGCGGAGGTACTACTCCTTGCAGAGCAGGGCTACCCTATAGGCAGTGTGCCCAGAGGAGCAGCTCAGAAGCAGTTCTGTAGTCATATTGATATCCACTTTTAATTATATGATAATTAAGGGGTGGATCATGCAGACATTTCTAGAAAAGGTGTGACAACTTCTGGGTCATTGGGTCGTTGTCATGGAAAGTGGTGGTAACTTCTGGGTGTTGCCATGGCAATGGCAAACTGACATGGCACCCTTGTCAGTGTGTCTTATGGGAAAGTGTTTTCGCCCTGTCCCTGTTTTAGTTAATCATCAGTTAGGTCTGGTGTCCAAGCCTCACCTCCAGAATCCAGTGCTGCCTCCTACCTCAGTAGAATTGTTTCATTGTGTGTCAACATGATCATTCCTCTGTTTTAACAAGGGAATAAACTTCATGAGCTTCAGCTTGAGAGGATTTTTTAAAAATCCAATTTGAGAAAATTTATTCCTGGAATTTTCCCAACAGATCATCCTTTACTGTTTGCTAAGACTGTAAGTAGAGAGAACTAGTTGGTTTATGAAGCATCCTCTTTCATTATCCAATCACAGTGGTTCTTCATAAAAAGTTTTCGCATAATGACATTTGTATCTTTTAAAATTCATCTGTGATCCAGAGTTCTGTTCTGGAACAACATGTACTAACTCTTCTTCCTCTTCTACATGCTACACTTTAACTTCACGTATTTTAAAATTGTTTTCTTGCATCATCTTAGTTTTTATTCCCCAGGTTAGACACTAGTTTATTTGTTCAATAATTTTCACCTTATTAAGTGCTGGGTATTGAGCTAACATTGAATGTATACTAGCCAACAAAAACAGACAGTGGTCTCAGCTCTCTTGCTAATACTTTATATTTTCTTTTAACTGTCATGATTGCAACTTAGTTTATAGTCTTTCATTATTCCCATTAATTTTGATTCAATTCAATAATTTTTGGATTATAAATATGTACAAGCAATGACATCAGGTGGTATCGAAGAGTAGAAACAAACAGCAGCCTCTGCCCTTAAGAAACCTAAACTTTGTTTGGGAAACAAGACATGTGCAAAAATAAGATTTATTCTGGAATGTGTTCTGGGTACTCTTGAGTGAATAGAAAAATAAAAACTAGCTCTCCCTAAGGAGAGATTAGGGAAAGCTTCTTCAAAAATATAGGTGCTCTGCCTTTGAATATAGATAGGAAATAGCTAGAATGAACATTTCCTTAGATGTGGCATCATGAGCAAAGTCACTGAGGCAGTGATTCGTGGTTTGCTAGATAATCTGGGATTCAGAAGTGAAAACCAGAAGGTTCACTGGGAATAGAAAAGAAGAAATATGTGAGTTTCGATAAATTGGTATGTTTAGTTTTTAAAATGATGCATTATAGTCATTCATTCAACAAATATTTACGTAGTGCCTAACATATATCAGGTACTCTGTTAGATACCAAATGGATTTAACATTCTTCTTAAATTATAATGCTGTAATGTTTCAAATGTTGCTCCAGCAGGTTCAGTTATTTATTTTTTCATGTTTGAAGAATAATGCTTCCCTTTCCATTATTTTGACCAAGATTTTCTTCCTTTTTCTTTTCTTTTCTTTTTTCAATCGATATGGTCACACTTTTGTCTAAGATAAGTCCAAAGCCTTTTTTCTAACTCTTGAGGTCATATTATTTCAAAATTCAGGATTTTTCTGATTTTAGGAATATGATATAGTCTATGTATCAAATATTATGTAAAGCATCATTCCCTAATCATATTATTCAGACATTTTGCTATTATATTTTAATATATATGAATTATAAAATTCATTGCTTCCAGATGAATTTTGGTGGCAAAAGTAGGATAAAACTTTCAGCTTTGAAAGATTCTGAACCTCAGAGGTTCAGAATACAGTTGACGTTTATTATGTGAGGTTAACTAAAACCCCACTTTTTCTACTCTACATCTATGCTATTTATGCCTTTTGAAAAATTTGTTTTTACTTAAGTGCAGGACTTCAGGCTTAGTAAACATCAGTTGTTGATTCAATTAATTGATTTGTTTTTTTATCAGATACATATTATGATTCTATGTGTGCCTGATGCAGTCTGAGTTAATCTTTTATCGTCATACCTATTCTTTTTAGCTTTAGTGCTTCTGATGTTTTCTTACCTGCAAATTTTTATTTCAAGCCAATGTTGAAACCTCAGTGTGGCATCCCATGAGAGCCCTTCCTCACAGATGGATGCTGCACAGTTAAGTGACATTACTATGTTAAAGCTAGGAACCTACCCAACAGTACAAATTCAGTTTACTACATGATTTACAAGGATATTTAATAAATTTTGTTAAATTCCTTGCTGAATTTAAGGTATAAGTATATCTGTCTATTCACCCATCCAACCAAACCCAACCACACATTCTTCACTCAAGAAAATCAGGTAAGCTTGGCATGATTTGCTGTTTTGCCTTTATGTTTCTTGCTAGTTTTTCTTTATAATATTTATTATTTTGTTTTAGACTGAGGTTTTATGTCAAGTCTGTAGTTATCAGCATACGACCTTTACCTTTTAGACAACTTGAGAAATCTTCGCCCCTCCCCAACATTTTTATTCCCCAGCTTTCCATTTTCAACGTTTCACAAAAAATTATTAAGCATATCTGAATGTGTCCAGGTGTGGTGGCTCACACCTGTAATCCCAGCACTTTGGGAGGCCAAGACAGGTGAATCACTTGAGGCCAGGAGTTGGAGACTAGCCTGGCCAACATGGTGAAACCTTGTCTCTACCAAAATATATAAAAATTAGCCAGGCGTGGTGGGGCACACCTGTAGTCCCAGCTACTCAGGAGGCTGAGGTAGAAGAATCACTTGAACCCAGGAGGTGAAGGTTGCAATAGTGAGCTGAGATCGCACCATTGCACTCCAGCCTGGGCAACAGAGGGACACCCTGTCTCAAAAAAAAAAAAAAAAAAAAAAAAAAAAAATCTGAATTTATGTCAACTCCACATCATCAACCAGGTCTTCTTTATTTCATAAAATTGACTCCCATTTAAATTCCCTATCCCACACACATATAAACCTTAACCTACATCTTTCCAGAGATTAGATCATAAAAATACACAGCAAGAATTATTCCACTACTTTAGTGAAATAGCTTTCTGTACATTATTAGGATAATTGAAGGGCCCAATATTTTTTAAGTTTACAGTATGTATTAAGAAACCATACTGTTTTGATTTCACTGTCTCTAAAATGCTATCATACCTCCCTTCCTCCCCACCTCCCTTCTTTCCTTCCTTCCTTCCTTCCTTCTTTTTTCTCTGTTTCTTCTTAAATACATTTATTTCCACTATGCTTTCACTTTGTTTTGACAATTTCTTATACTAGTTTATACATTTTTATATGTTAATTTTCCGCTGGCTTCTTGTGAACAAATGAAGCCTTCAGTTGCCCTATTCTTATAATCACCAGCACAGTAAATATCTTTATTGACAAAGGCAACTGTTTGACTCTGTGATACTTATGCCAAAAAGAATCTGCAGCAATCATAGGGCACTTAATCATGGTAAATATTTCAGTGAATTTTAAGTCTCTAAAATAATGCAAACATAAAAATATTATCCAAAAGGTAATATTTAATTATTTGTTTAAATAAAATTATATTTGCATGGGGCAGTGATGTAATCTGTATTGAGACTCTAATATCCTACAAATTATATTTCTATTTTGTAGAAAGAGCACATAGTATTTCTTAAATTTCAGTTCTTTTTTGCTTTAGAGTATCTTTCATTTGGGAACTTACAGTAATTTACCTATTCAGAAAATAATGACCCAGAGGCAGGAAGAATATCAGGAATTCAGAGTATATTTGGCACAGCTAATTTTGATGCATGACATTAAAATAGGATGATCTGCTTTGGTAATGCTTTATGCATGAGAAGACATCTATAGCTCACCATTACCTTCTACTTACTGTGGTTAGTTGGTAAAAAATTAAAGTTACTAAACCTTATGGTTTTTACCAATTTAGTTTATATAGATGTGGTTTATCTCATGGAATTACAGGGACTAAAGAAAATTAAAATTTAGGGAACTACAATGCCCAAGTGGTAGTATCCTCTACTTCTCTGGCTGTTCTTTGAATAACTGCCTATCCATCTACATTTATATTTGCTTGAAGAAAGGAGAAAATGAATTGACCTCAGAGTAGTGTGTGTATGTGTGTGTGGCTGTGTCTGTCTAAGTCCTAGCATAATCGTTCATTGAATGAGAAAAATTAGTCCTGGAGTTCTTTTGTTAGCTTTAAATAATCACACACACCTACGATTGGGCTCTAAACAAGGGTGAAATCCTATTATTTGCAAACTTATATCCCTAATGTCAATCACAATCTGATTACATGAAAAACATTGAGCTTAGACCAATTCATGAAAGATTTTATATTTTTAAGAGATGTCCATTGCCCTTTGAAAATGTATATCACTTTTATATCAACAAATCTATCTTCTCAACAAATTATCTGATATTAGGAATATTAGGAAATTTGTAAATAACATTGTATCAGCTTGGATTAGATACACTGATTCCTTCTAAAAGAATTGTCTCTGCATAGCAAAAAGTTCACTGGAACAAATGTTATTGTCTGTTAAAGTCAATTCTTTTAAAAATAAACTTTCTTACCAACATATAAATTGGTGAATATATTTTGCAAATAATTTTATTTTCCTGTGTTTTCTGTGCTCATAATGGTTTGTGTGTGTATATATGCATAATATTTACTTTTGATTATGCTTCTTATGAAGTATTTGTACCGGTATACAAGTTCCATGTATGTGATTATAAAGGAATTTGTACACTTTAGAAATCAGGAAGACTAAACAATTTTTTAAGTTAGAAATGAATGTAGCTTGATGTGTATTGTCAAGAAGTAAATGAGAATCCTTTCTCATATCTGATTTTTAAAGGAAGTAAAGTGACTAAAAAAAGGCAAAACAAACTTCATGCCACTTGAGAGACAATAAAACAGTGGTTTTCAGGTTGTGGCTAATGGTTCTAAGTAACACTACCTCTGCCTAGTCAACAGCATGTTTTCTACCTAGGAAAACAATCTTGTCATTTATTTATAATTGTTTACTGCAGATTCTGCCTCTTGAGACTCAGGTTTAGTTGTATAAACAAATCAGCGTTCCTAGAATTCAACCCAGAATCACGCACATTTACTATGTAAGCCCCGTCACGGTGAATTTCTAGCCAAATGCGCCCCTTTTATGGCTGGGAGGTCGCACCGGGCTAGTTTGCGGAAGAATTCACTGCTGAATTGAAGTCCTTGATCAAGTAATTGAAGTTCAGGCATAAAGTATCAAAGCGGGCGAGCAGTCTCCCGCTCGGGCCCTCTCTCGCGCTCTCTTCCGCGCGTCAGCTCCCGCTGAGGTGGCGGGGTCCGTGGGCCGCACGCCGGGCCCGGGCTTTGATTGCGGCGGGAAGTCCTCCGAGTCATGAATGTTTCAGCGCGGCGCGCGAGGTGAGGGCCGCGCGTCCAGGTGTAAGCTAGCAGGTTGTCGCTGACATCTGTTTGCAGCGGCGGCAGCGGCCTCCCCAGCCCGCAGCGAGCAGCCGGACTGTCAGCGGAGGTAGTTGAGAGCGGCAGAACGGTTTTGGTCTCAACTCGCTGCCTGGAGGACTGAAACACCAAAGGTAGGAATGGGGGTGGACACAGCTGCGCTCCTAAACTTGCCTTAGGCACAAATAAGAGATCTAATATAGTTTGACTCCGTTGCGGTGGGGAGACGAGGACAGAAAACCACTTCAGAGACAACTTAACGCTGCAACATCTGCCGCCAAGTTTCCAGGGAGTGACAGGGGACAGCAGGTACAGATCGAAGTCTCCACATAAACAACCTGCATTAAGCCGTGGACTCTTTTGAAGGGCCTCCATCAAACATGCCGGAGTCCGCAGCAGGAGTTTGTTTGGTTTTCAAAGCAGTGTTTTGTTTTTCGCAGTAACAAGGTAATTTATAAATGATGCATTACCATGCGTTCTCCTTTTTGATTTGAAAAGAGAGAGTTAGAGAAGCAGAAAGGCAAAGAAAGAAGAAAGCGCAGCGCTAGTTTTGGAGTAGTTCCACAAACCAATTAAATCTCCAAGGAGCTTCTTGGCTGTAATCGAGGTTATGTTAACCTTCAGAAGGCAGTCCCTCCTTCACCAGCAAGCAGACATAAAAGTGTGTATACAGCAGTTGAAGAATCCTAGTAACACTCGTCAAGTACATCCACCATTTGTTTTTAAACTTGTAAGGTTTCTTTTTACACGGAGATGAAATTGAATTAGACTTTTTGCAGATGGATGTAATTTTTTAGTAAAACAAAATTTACAAAATTATATTGACTTTAATTGATTCCTGTTCATAAAGACTTCTTTCCTATAGTTGCATATAAAAAAATAAAATGTTAAGTCAGAAGTAAGCAAACATTTTCTTTTTGGGCGATTCTCCTCCTCTACTACCTACATTCAGCCAGATACCAAATGTTCGAGAATTTGTTGACTTTTCAATGGAAATACTACAAAAACTCCTTAATTTTGCACACGTAAATATGGCATAATGGAATTAGTTAAAATATTAGCCTGATACGAAAGAGATGCTGGGAATGGTAAGACAATAAAGATTCTATAGTAACGTAAACTATTATCATTTGTATAATTTAGGCTCCCTTTCTTGAGAAAAAGGAGAGCTGCTGACTCAAAAGTATCCTTTGGAGAGGGAAGTAGCCAGGGAGCAATGGCCTCAGGGCAGATGGTAGTATGTGGCAAAGTTTTTATGTCTTGTTGAAATAAGCAGCATAAATATTTTTCAGTATATTGAGAGGACTTTTGTCAGTTATGCAGATAATTTCATTTTTTTGAAGTGATTGATGGCGGTTGCTTTCTCAAGAATATTCAGTCTGTCAGAACACTGTCTCAATCCTCCAATTTTTTAAGTCTACAGCAAAACCCACAAAAATATCAGAGAAGATAGGTTGCACAGGTCACTTAAAAGGAACCAGAGAAGACTGATAACCTCAAAGGCAAAGGCTTTGGGTTCTACCTCTTGTTTACATCTCTAGTTAGACTTACGTTCGTGCCTTTCAGTTCTGCTTCTGAATTTTCAGGCTCACACTAGCCTTGCCCTTTTTAATGGTAGCTTCTTAAGTGATTCCAACCTTCTCAAGGATGGCTCTGTACTCCATTATGTTTACAAATCACCCAGTGCTTAGCACTCTTAAACCACGTCATCTTCAAGTAGAATAAGCATCTGGATAGTAGGGATTCTGCATCATACTGCCATTATGTTCCCATCACAGTTGCGAAGTGTAACCACTAGTGGGTCTTTCAGAGCAGATTGAAACCTTCACTCAATTGATTTGATGCTTCAAATGTCTTCAGTGCTTAGAATTATGCTCCTAATGACTGCATTCTTTAAAAAAAAATCATTAAAATATATTTACATTGATAGCCTGGGCCAGTCAATATTATTACCCCATAGATCATTGTTTTTAAAAAAGGACTACGTTCTTAGATTTAGTTTTTAGTTTCCATCCAAATATTTTGTGCCATATAGCTGAACTTTGTAACAGATTTTAGGGGCTTTAGAAAAAAAAAAAAAAACCTTTATTGTAGCCTAATTGAGTCAGTCCTATCATACATAAAATGCCCATGTATTTTTATTCACTTCCTTCTACATGTTAAAGTGACAGAGTAGAAAATATAAAATGTTTAAAAAACTCTAAACCTTTTATTTGTGTAAGGTCTGAAATTTGTTATAGTTTTTTTAGGGCAATTCTGATGCAACAAAGCTGGAAAATAATACCACTAGACTTTTCCGTTCTTTATATTATCTTTAATTATTATTGTCTTTGGCCTTTACCTTTCAGGGCATCTTTAAAATACCATCATATTCCATTTAAATTAATGGAAGTAATTGACTTAAGTTTTTGCATATTTGAAAGATAAATTTTTACTAGAAAAATCCATCTCATGAACATGCCATTGTTACTACTATCCCACCGACTGTTTTAGGAGTGTGTGCATATAGCATGTTTATAACTATGTCTATATTCTTACAGAACATATTTGCTCACTGTGTATATCATCAACTGTATCAGTGGAAAATAAATTCGTGAAATAGAATGCTTGTTGATAACATTTCTTAGTTTCAATAAAATAATCTCTTAATTTGGTATGTAAATTGGCAAAGGTGTTGACTCAGTCTGGTTTCCTGAAAAATGCAGAATATGCAAAATTGAATCATTTAAATTACCCCCAAATTTATTTTTTTTCAAAGAACCTATAAACAGAACTTGGGTACTTTGTTGTCTCCCCTCCCCAATAGGCATTATTAGCTATTTAGTGGAATCATATACATTTTATGTATTAATTTCCAAGTTTAGATAAATATTTATCTTGATTAAAATTCATCAGCAACTTTTTGATAAACAAGAAACAAAAAATGATTAGTGTAAATACCACTTCTCAATGCACTGATTTTAGAAATGTAACTTCTTTCCATCATCATCAGTGAGCTTTGGCACTCTGAAGGAATACTGTTCGCTGCGTGTGGGGCTCACACCTGCAATCCCAGCACTTTGGGAGGCAGAGATGAGAGAATCCCTTGAGTCCAAGAGTTTGAGACCAGCCTGGGCAACATAGGGAGACCCCATCTCTACAAAAATTACAAACAAAATATTAGCCTGACAGAGTGGAACATGCCTGTAGTACCAGCTACTTGGGTGGCTGAGGTGGGAGGATTGCTTGAGCCAGGGATGTCAAGGCTGCAGTAAGCCATGATCACACTATTGCACTCCAGCCTGGGTGACAGAGCAAGATCCTATCTGAAAAAAAAAGAAGAATATTTTTGAAATGTCTTGGTGGTCCAGGACTAAACACATTATTTTCTGAGGCTCAACATATGGCTATGATGTAGAATACCTTGAAGACATCAATTAACATCATCCAACGGGGAGCAGAAATGTCAACGCAGATACAATTTTAACCTTTTTTCCCCCTGTTTTTTGGTTACTTTGTGTATGGTTTTTATATACTTTTTATCACAGAGGCTTAAATATGTATTTAAATAAATTACTATAATTTCTAATAATTTACAAAAATCTACATGATTCTACATGCGTTAAATACTCATTTTTAAATTTAGAACTCAGAAGACCCAGTCCGAGGGGGAATAAAGTGCATTTTTTTGTAGACAGTTTGTTGCATTATGATGGTGCCTTTATGTCTACCAGAACCTCATTTATAAGTTTCGTTTAAGGAAAGCTTTATAACTCAGTTAAGGAAATTGGCTTGAGTAGGAAGCTTTTATTGCCTCTTTATTCCTAAAAATGTACTTATAAATGCCTTTTAAACTTTGCTAAATATCTTTCATTTTTATTTATAAATAAAACACTAGGATTTGTATAACATAGAAAATAATATATAGTAGTATGCAATAGTAATAATTATATTCTCTAAGTAATTTCTTTAAAAATTTTTCCATATCATTTTTATTTATATTTTCCACTAATTGTACTCTGAATCAAATTCCAACCTCACACATTTAAGAATTTTGAAACTGATATAATTTTGAGGTATAAAATAAATAATAATTTATTTTTCAAACTTTGCAAATAACAAAAAAAAAAGAGAAGGAAACAGAAAATAAGGATAAATGAAAGAATACCCGTGGACATTTGTTTACCATTTTATTTTTTCTGACTTTGGGTTAACACTTTCTTAATTTCAAATAATTGCAAGATTTTTTTCTCCTTATGCTTTTAAAAAACTTATAAAGTTGGGATAGTTTCTACAAACTCATTGCCATTTCACAATAATTTCATTCTCTGATATACATCATCTCTTTCTCCTTAAAGAGCTGAAAAGTGAAAAGCTTGGAAAATGTGGCAGAAAGATACTTCAGGTTCCCATAATGCTTCTTAGTAAGCAGGTTAGTATACGGAAAATAATACACAATATATATATTAAATTTCATAATCATATCCAGTACTAATCATACTTTTGTTTTGAATCATATTAGAGTTTTCTAATTTTTTTTAAATCAAGCACTTTTGTTTCCTAGAACCATTTCCTGACATGAATGATTTCTTAATAGTTAATTATGAATTCACTGTATTTTATTTAAATAGCTTTAAGGCCAAACCTAGTGCAGATTGGTGAGACACACACACACAGATACAAGCACATACGACCATCTCAAATATTAGTTGCCTAAAAGAGTTAGTAAGTCTGTAAAACATTTCAATAAAACATTCAAATAGCATGTTTACATACATAGCATACAGATAAATTTCTGGAGTAGAGGAATTACTCTCCCATTATCTTTCTCTAATTCTTTCATTTCTCTCCCTTGTCTGACTTCCTAACATTGATTGAGACTTCCACTGCTTTGTCCTCCTCATTAGAGACATCGTTAGACATCATTCTTTTTTTTTTTTTTTTAATTATACTTTAAGTTCTAGGGTACATGTGCATAACGTGCAGGTTTGTTACATATGTATACTTGTGCCATGTTGGTGTGCTGCACCCATCAACTCGTCAGCACCCATCAATTCATCATTTATATCATGTATAACTCCCAATGCAATCCCTCCCCCCTCCCCCCTCCCCATGATAGGCCCCAGTGTGTTCTTAGACAATGCGACCTTCCCTCCTGAATTCCACTTGCGTGTCTCTGAGAGCTTATATGAATTTTCCGCTTCGACGCCCTGTTGTCACTACATTGTCTGTGTTTTACGGGACTTAGCCATTTTCCTCATGTATGTTTTTCAGATTGTAGTTATACAACTTTTCTTTCAATCATTTGCTCTATCCCTCACCAGATGTATCTAAACTCAGGCCCGCTAGACTGAAGCACACTACTGTGGTTCCCACAGCTCTGTGAGCAGGGTCAAGATTTTAACTTTCTAATTCTGGTTACAGTGTCCTATGCCATCAGATAACATAATTACCCTGTAATATGCATGAGATATTGATTTGAGGGACAGAATTTTGTATATTAGAGTTCCTCTTAGTTTTATTATAATTAAGAGTATAAATTATACATGAATGAATATGTGCATTAGATCCTAGTGATTCATAAGAGGTATATCATTTGAATTTTGTAGAATTTAAACATTTCTGTTATCTTTACTTATTATTTTACTACTTACAAAATTAAGCTACTGAGAAAATTAAGACAGAACAATTCTCAAATTTAACAAGTTTGAATTATTATTTACAAAAATATGGCTGAGAATGCTGATACATAAAAATGTTATTTATATGGGGCTAAAGTTAGTCATTTTGGATGATTAATTTTTAAATTATAATTAAATCTATTGAACATTTTCTGAATTATAAAAACACAACACAACCATTTTCCTTTAGGCTAAATTTTGAACCAATGAAGGCTTTTGATTTTTATTGTCTTTTTCAGAATTTTTTTTTGCTTGCAGTTGCATTTTTTTCACTTTTTAAAAACAGATTTGATCTTTATGTCACATTCTATTTAAGAAAAATTTTCAGTGATCGGAATTCTTGTGAGATCTGTATTTGTCCTAGCCAAATCATATATTTTAATGTTAATTAATCTTTTGCATAATCATTTATGGTGCTGGCCTATATATGGCTTATGTTAACGCTGAGTGCCTTATTAGTCCAGTTTACAGAAATGCTGGCTCTTCTCAACAAACAGTGAGAAGAGAATTTAATTCAGTTACTACTCTCCAGAAGAGGTGGGATGGTTTTAACTGTCCTCTGAATCCAGATTTATGAACTAGTCTTATGCTCTTAACTAGATTAGTTCCTTTTCCATTAACTGCTTAAAGTAGGACAGCTGTCTGAGCTGTTCGTTGTAAATTTGCCGATATCTACTTCCTTAGTCTCAGATACAAAAAGCAGCAGATAACAGGATCAAAGTTTCAGGACCTTTGATTTTCACAGCCTGAAATGAGCATAGAGGGGCTCATGAACGGGAGATTGGAAAAATGTGAGGAAGTGTTACATTGGAGAAAAGGGGATGACTGTTGTCATTAATCTTAATTAATTGCTAAGAGTTTTAAATCTGAGTTATTAATACTGATGTTAAGCTCTTAATACACTTTTCATGCTCTGGCATCAGATGCTCTTTTATGAGATAAGAAGTTTAGATAGGAGAGAAGTGTGTGTGTGTGTGTGTGTGTGTGTGTGTGTGTGTGTGTGATAAAATATTTTCATTTACATATTTCAAATATTTCCTTGGGTTAATATTCAGAACTTCACCTTTTGACAGTTACTGTAGGGTAGTTAGGAATGACAGACAAGTATCAATAAATTCAAATAAAATCCCTAGGTACAGCACCAGCAGTAAATCTGAATAATATTACTTTCGTGTTTACCAGCATACAAAATACTTCACTGAAGAGGAAATATCAGATTATGAGTTGATATAGAAGGAGAAAGAATCAAGAGCTAGAAAAGGAGAAAGAAAAGAAAAAGAAAAAAAGATGAAGAATAGGGAAGAGATATTATTTTAATTAATAATTTGCAGGCAGTAGGAAAATGAAGTGTTATTTAAATAATAAACTATAAATTATGTTTTTAAGATTGTATATTTCACTATTGCTGCCCTGAGCACTTGGAAGTAAACAGATTGAAACTTGAAATGACTAAACAGTCTTTTCTTAAAATTTTGTTTTCCTTCCCTTCCTCTCCCTGTTGCTGTTCCACTAATGTTTGTCTAGTTAATACCTTTTTATCATTAAGTCTATATTATTACTCTATGATATTTTTCAATGTAAAATTGCAACTCACCATATCGTTTATGAAAATTTTGACTACAAAAAAATGTCTTGTAACCCCTCAAGGGGAAATATTTAAAAAACAGATAAGGCTCAAAACTTCAAAAATATATTTGGAAAAAATAAAAAGAAAAGGTCTGTAATGAAAATATAGAGCACACTGAATTATTTTAGTTTTTACACATATATCTTACCTCTAATGACAGTGAAGTAAATTTCAGTAGTAAAGTGTAATCAGTAGCTTAGATATTCTTAAGTTTTCTACAAATTTAAAATCACAAATTTGGCTTTGAGATACAGTATACTTTTTGCAGCAGTGTTTTCTTCCTTTAATGATTATCTTTAAATGTAAGTAGGAAAACATACAAATGAAATAGTGTTCATTTGTTTCATTTGTCAACCAATTTATTTTGTACCTATTAATTAATTATCAAAGATGCAAAAATCTGCAGGTGTTAAGGATTTAGATTTTAATTTGTAGTCTGTGAATAATAACAGCTTTGAATTGGATAATAATGTGATGCAAAAGAAGTTAGAATTAGACTCTTGGAGGGTTCTCAAATTTGTAAAAGGAACGGAAATAATGTGTTTTCCTGAGTAACTTAGCCCTATGTCAATGTTTCTGCCTGTGTAGACAGCCTTTCATTGTGGGCTCCAAAAGGAATCACATAAAAATTATGATATAGCAGATCATATTATATGTGATGTAACAGGTCAAATTGGTGAATTTGGTGGATTGTCAAGTGATCAAGTGGATTCTTAGGTGAAAGAACACTTTTTTCCTAATACAAATCCACTCTGTTTTTTAGAACACAAATTTATGTTCATTAACTGAAAAACAGGGATTATTGGCTTCAGCTGTTTTTCTTGATTTGCAGGCGTCTCCTTCCTTGCTTCTCGGGAATAGAAGCTTGGGTTTCCAGTACTTCCAATGTTTCTATGAGTGTGTGTGTGTGTGTGTGCACGCGCGCATGCACGCGTGCACATACATATACTTGTGTGCGTGGTGATGTTTATGTGTCTGATGGGAGGTGGTAAGGTATTGTAGTTGTTGAGGGAACTCATAATTTCAGGAGAGGAGAGTACACTTTATTTTTATAGGGAAGGTTCAGAACTCCAAGTCAGCTAACACTGAACACCTACTATGTCTTATGTATATTTAATTATGTTATCACATTTTTGTCCTATATGTGCTGAGTTCGGTGTCATATTGTTCTCATTTAACAGATGAAGAATTTGAGATCTAGAGATGTTTGGTGAATTTCCCAAGGGTACATTGCCGAACGTAACAGAATCTAGATTGAGAGTCAGGTTTTAAAATCCAGTGAGTGCTCGTTATTCCATGCTGTCATTTTACAGTGCAGCACTTGATTCCTCTACCTATTCAGGTAATAACTGAATGACTTAGGGCAATTATACATGTAGGAGGCACTTTTAAAATGTCAGTTTTGAACCTGATGCTTCTGGTGCCTAGGTTATCAACTTTGTATCTATGTTTTTACTGATAAGTTACTTTGGCGTATATTCAGAATGCATGCGTATTACTCTACAATACACATATATAATATACATTTAATTATATAGGCATCTATAAATAATATTTAATATTTAGAAGTGGCATTAAATTCTACAGCAAGTTTATACAGAATAAGGAATTTGTACATCACAAGGAAGCTTAGAAGTTGTGTAATTCAACCCCTTCGTATACTGCAACTGGCATTCCCACTTCAGTTCTCTCCAAGAGGGACAAGTGTGTTCAAAAGCACAAGAGGGATGAACTAACTTATATATTCCAGGAATTGCACATTGCTTTTCAAACTGTAGCAGGAGACTGGGAGCTGAGAAAGTGAGTTATGCAAGAGATTAGGAGCTGGGAAAGTGAGTTATATGAAGGAGGAAAAATTAGAGCCATTCCTATAGCCCTTGGTGGCATATTGGAAAGAACACTGCATTGGGGGTCAGGGGACCTGGGATCTCAATACTGTTACTTCTCAGCTTCAGTCTGGCACAAATTTTCTAATCCTTCTGGTCCTCTGTTTTCTCATTTGTGTATAGAAAAATAAATGATCAAAAAGATCCCTTTGAATTCTAGCAGTCTTATTTTTTAATTTCAACCAACCCACCTCTATGAAAATGGGATTTTTCCTATGCTCAAAAGGGTATCCCCAAAACCCTGTACATTGCCCTCAGAGAGTAGGCCTTAACAATATTTGAACAGAATAATTCATGCAGGTGGAAATTCTCGCTTATTGTTTAGAATATGTTTAAATTAATTCACACTTTTTAAAGTAAATAGACATTTCATGAGCCCAGCAATAATGAATAAATATATAAACATTTTACAAGTTACTATAAGACTAAAAAATGGCATATATTCTGCATAGTATTTGAAGACATGCTCAAGTGACTATAAAAACACTATGATTCTAGATCCATAATGGATATCTTGCTACTAGTTACACTTGAAAATAACTTGAAAATAACTGCATATGAAAGAGAGTAAGGGAAATACAGGTTTTAAGAGATCTGTATATGTATTTAAATTTTATGCCAGTTTCCTGTCTTTATAAAATTTGCCTATTTCTCACTGATTTTCTTCTTTCAAAATAAGAAGAGATCAATGTGTGATATTAGATTATCTCCATTGTCATTTTGATATGCTGTATTTTGCTGCCTTGTGTTACAATTGTAAAATAATTTAAACACAAGCTATCATTTTATTTAATACTGTTATAAGCAAATGAGTACTAATGTGTTCTTGTCATTAAATATATATGGATACGTGGAGCTGTTCTCCCATTGGGTCACATTGAAATTGATTTTCCAACTTGACCTAACAATAATGGACAAATGTTAAATGAAAATCGATTACTTTTACTTAAATCAGCTAAAAACACTCATTTTATTAAGTGGTCTTTTTACCTACAGCTAACTAGATGACAAATAACACTTGTCTAGCCTCTGACCTCCAGCCTCTGACCTCCGGTCTGGCTTCTGAATGCATTTAAAAAACCTCTCAGTACAGATCATGATTTTTTTCTTATATGACATATTCTTTATTAATTAGATGAAAGTATATTTCAGATATTTTTTATAAATAGAACAAAATCCTGAATTAATATTATTTCAATCACAAATTCATTCTTTTTTAAATCTGGGGTCTTGCTCTCATCCAGGCTGGAGTCCAGTGGCACAGTCTTGGCTCATTGCAGCCTTGAACTCCTGGGCTCAAGTGATCCTCCTACCTTAGCCTCCTGAGTAGCTGGAACTACAGATGCCTGTCACTGGGCCCAGTTTTTAATTACAAACTTTTAAGCCCTTAATATTTCAAATATTTCAAACACGTATCATGTTACGCTAATTCTCAAAACAACTCACAGTAAAATATTTATATTGCCATTTTAAAAATAAGGAAACTGAGACTTTAAAATGCCAAGTAAGTCCAGACATGGTGGCTCATACCTGTAATCTCAGCACTTTAGGAGGCCAAGGTGGGAGGACTACTTGAGACCAAGAGATTGAGGCTGCAGTGACCCTGCACTTCAGCCTGGGCAGTGGAGCAAGACCTTGTCTCAAAAACAAACAACAACAACTATATAGAGATCTCAAGTTAACAGATTCATGCAGGTCGGTAGGTAATAAGTGGTATTAACTCTAATGTTAAATATGTTAATGAAAAATTTAATTCACGTAAATTTTGCTTTATGTTTCAAAATTTATTGGTCAGTTTTACAGAAAATGCACAGCAGTTTAGAGTTTAGTGTTTTAGTTATATTAATAAGTTACAAGCCCCAGGTGTTGAACTGGGAAAAATTTAACAATAAAATTAAATTGAAAAGGCCAACATATAAATGGGAAGTACTAGTGAAGTATTTTCATAACACAGGAATCACTAGTGAATATTTAAATATGATATATACAATACATAAATATTTAGTATCTTAGTTATATTATTGTAAATTTGGGATCAGAAAATTATTTGTGGATTGATTTTTAAGCACCTACAGATAGTGTCCAGAGGCCAATACTTAAGAATAATTGTAAAGTAGTATACTTTACTTACAAAAATGAAATATAATTAGCGGTAGAAAGTAAATCAACATGTTAGTCTTAATATTAAAATATTAAAATTGATTGTCATTTCTAACCTGTAAAATCAAAGCAAAAGGAGTTCTATCTGGAGGCTAAGATTATGACACAATCTCAAATTATATATTTCAAATATCAAAGCTCTCAGATTTACTATGGAAAAGGCATCATTTTTAGTTTAGGATACTGTTGGCGCAGTCATAATTTATTATTTATAATTCCCTCTTAAAATCTAGTTTTCAGAATCTTCATCATTTTAGACTTCCATTAAATTTACTTTGAATTTACTGTTTATTTCCCAGATCATTCTGAGAGCTTGAGCTCTTATTTTGATCTATGGGACAACTGATTTCACTTACCAAATTTATTATTTGATCTGTCTGAAAATAGTGTGCCCAAAATCATCTTACAAAAATTCAACCCTGAAATGGTTTTTAAAGTATTAATATCTTTTCAGGTACGTTAGTGACAACTGAGGCAAACGGGCTGCCAGCCATTTTTTTAATGAGAAATCCTTAGTGTGTGAGTACTGGGAACTGAGGGTTGAGCATCTGAAGGTCGGCCTCCTCTTCAATGTGCCTGCCTTCAACACTAGGTCCTGTGGTAGACACCTCAGTCCTTTCGTTCCTTATTTCACATGGAGGGGCCAAGGGTTCCCCATGATACAGCTGTCATAGAACTTGTTATTTTGATGAGTCATCTTGAAAGATCTTCATGTTGTGGCATGCTAATATTATATAATATTTTGCTGAGAAAAAAATGTTTTATCAAATTATAAGAAATAGTAGGTCTCCTTTATTCCCAGGGCATCATTCTTTGTATTCCCTGTTGTATAAAATAATAATGTTACTGTTATTAATAGTAATGACAAGATAGTTTTTATAACTGAAGGCATAAGAAAAATATCCATATAAACTACATTTTAAGACTTTTTATGCTCTTTATAGCAAACAGTTTTTCTAATCATTTATAAACATTTACTGCTTTGTTTCTGAAATCTTAGAAATAATAAGTGAAATTTTGGATTAATTAATAGTATTAATGAAAATACAATATATTCTCTATAAGATTACAGATGAATATTAAAACTGAAATTGTAAGTGCTATAATTTTTGGTTTTGGCACGTTGGAACATTTAACATATGAGCATTTAAACATTTGTGACTTTTCTAAATTTTTGGTGAAAATATTTTCTAGTAAGATTAGACAAAGGAAAATAAGCTACAAGTTATCAACAGGTTCTCAAGAGAAAAAATTTTTTTCTTTAAAAAATCTACTGAGTACTAGATAATCCTTACCTGCTAGGAATTTGTCATGGTCTAGATGGAGTGGGGGATAAAGTAAAACCTCAAAAATTATAACCCAAAGCAGAGCAAGCAAAATGCAATTAACAAATAAAAGCAGAAGATAAAGCCAGTTGTATAGTCAAGATGGATTCTGATTTCTAAATAGAATCTAATGAGAATCTAATCTAATTAGAATTATATATTATATATAATATATAACATATTATATAAAAATATATATTTTTATATAATATGTTATATATTATATTATATTATTATATTATATATTATATATACATATTATATAATATGTATATATTATGTATATATGTATATATAATATGTATAATTTATATAGGATATAAAATATGATATATGTCATATATAAATATATATTTATATATAAACAGCAAATAGTTTACATTTGAAAACTCCACAATTATAATTCCACATCAAATAATTTTGCTGGTTTGAAAAAATTTGCTAGAATTCAACATGATAGGCATAAAATAAAATAAAATAAAGTAAAATTAGCCATTTTTTTCCTTAGTACTCACTATTTTCAGGCAGTCTTTGAAACCCCAAAATATTTAATACATAGTTAACCACAAGTTTGTAATTACTTAAAGGGGCAAGAATCTACATATACAATGTAAAATAATGAAATATTTAAACATCAATTCAAGGCAGTAACAGAAGAGATTACACAAAAGTGATGCCTAATTAATTTCTAAATGAATTGTCTAGACATTAATTGCTATTTGAGTTATTAAGGAAGAATACTTCAGACCAAGAGGTAAGGTGAGGTTTTATAGAAGAGAGAGTTGAGTTAATCTTGAAGAATTTGTAGAGATAGATAAAGTAGGCACATTTACATTTGTTCTGGGACAGTGATTCAATTATTTTCTTCAGCAACTTCTGAGCTATAGGTGGGGAAATAATAGAGAATAAATCTAAGTCCTGTTTAGTTTTTTTTGTTGTTGTTGCTTTTTCTTTTTAGATAGAGTCTCTCTCTGTCCCCCAGGCTGGAATGCAGTGGCGGTATCTCGGCTTACTGCAACCTCCGTCTCCCAGGTCCAAGCAGTTCTCCTGCCTCAGCCTCCTGAGTACCTGGGATTACAGCTGCCACTATGCCTGGCTAATTTTTGTATTTTTAGTAGAGGCAGGGTTTCACCATGTTGGCCAGGCTGGTTTCAAACTCCTGACCATGAGTAATCCCCTTCCCTCAGCCTCCCAAAGTGCTGGGATTATAGGCATGAACCAGCCACCACGCCCAGCAGTGTCCTGTTCAGTTCTGGAGAATCTAGTATGTTAGACTAGCACTTAGCTATGAATGTCCAACAAATATTTATTGCTGTTTCTCAACTTTAAAATTTTAAATAAATCTGTGTCCCATCAGACAAAAATATTTTATTGAATTTTGTTTTCTTATTTTGTACTAAGACTTCATGAAAACAAGCTGGGTTTTTTGTTTGTTTTGTTTTGTTTTCCTATAAGTATTATCTTGGTGACAGACAGTATACTCTTGGAAGGAGTGAAGGTAAGAGCAGAAGGCAACTGGGCTAATGCGGGAACCACCCTGTTAGGGCCCCCATGAGACAGTAGCACTCCATCAGAATGGGACAATCTGAGTTGAAAGGGGGCTGCTAACAGGACTTGATTACTATGTGGAGCTAGGTGTGTAGCAGAGAAGAGAGGGAGAGGATAGAGAACCTGAGGCTGGTGCCACGGAGTTGAGCTTGAAAGAAAATATTGGAAATGCTCAGTAGAAAGTTAGGAATACTGGATTTGGCAGGAACATCAGGCTTGGACGTGCAAACTGAAGAGGCTCTTTTGATAATTGAAACTGTAGACTGTTTAAGGAACTGAGGATCAGTCTGGTCTACTTTAGTAGTGGATATTTTCTCTCTCATGCTCTCTCATGGGTCAAAAATGGCATCTATTTTTTTTTTTTTTTTAAGTTTGAAATAGCATCTTGACCTCTTCTTGGCATAATGTTATTTTCCAATCTTTGCCATTTTTGATAACATGGAATGTACAAAAACTGAAGTATCAGAATAATCCACAATGGGAGTGGAGAGGGAAGAGAATAAATAGTAGCTTTGGTTCGGAATGTTTTGAAGCTATTAACTTGCAGCAGCTATTTTCATAGCTTCTTTCTTTCAAGAGATATACTTTTGTAGCCACTGGAGATGTGGCCCTTTTTCTTCCAAAAATGATGAAGGGTTTTGTAAATCGACAAGGGTAATAACTAAGAGATGAGGGTCTACAGGGTCTTATGGGCCATGGTATCTGAAAAATTGGTGTTAAATAATGACATTTGTGAGGAATAGCACAAATAGTAACTATTAAATTCTTAAGTAGACTGCAGAAAGAATATGAGTAGAGATGATAAAGTACTTTTGGGCTGTGTTTCTTCAACTTTTTTAGGATTGATTATTCAGTGGTTTTAGGATGACTAGTTTAAAAGAAGTGAACAGATATTGAACAAAATAATAAATATCGAGTCAGAAATTTTTAGAAATGGAAGTTTTCTAATAGTTTTATAGATTTTATTATTCAAAGACAATAACACTGATATGATAGCAGTTCTTGCCCCTTAATCATAAATTTCAAATATAATAATCAGTTATATACTTTATTTTTAAAATATTGGATGATAATATAGTATTTGTAAACTGATGGATTTGCAGCAAACGTTTGCAAGAATGAAATTTATTTACTAACAGAAAGTAATTTTAGGCAAGATTTGATCAACTTGTTCAGGGCGGAACTTGGCTTAGGAGAAAACTGAAATTTATTCCATACCTTCTATATGCCAGCTATTTTACATTCCTTTTCTTATTTAATCCTCATATGAAGTAGGCTTTCTACTATGTACATTGGAGGTTAAAAAAGGTTAAACAGCTGGTAAGTTGTGACATTTAAACTCAGAGCTTCCTGACATCAAAGCTTCACTTACATTGGAGTTAGAAACTTAAAAAGATGATCTACTAAGAAATAAATTCTTGGGGCATTGAAGACACTGAGATTTTGAGAATACATTTCTGTAAGCAATACTTATCATCTACATTTTTTTTTTTTTTTTTTTTTTTTTTGAGGCAGAGTCTCACTCTGTCGCCAGGGCTGGAGTGCAGTGGCCTGATCTCAGCTCACTGCAAGCTCCGCCTCCCGGGTTTACGCCATTCTCCTGCCTCAGCCTCCCGAGTAGCTGGGACTACAGGCGCCCGCCACTTCGCCCGGCTAGTTTTTGTATTTTTAGTAGAGACGGGGTTTCAGCGTGTTAGCCAGGATGGTCTCGATCTCCTGACCTCGTGATCCGCCCGTCTCGGCCTCCCAAAGTGCTGGAATTACAGGCTTGAGCCACCGCGCCTGGCCCATCTACATTTTTTTAACCTGCCATATTGATGTGTACTTTTCCAGGAAGACCTCCATAGCGATAAGGATTATGACAGTATGGTCACCCACCTGGGACAGTGACAGCTGCTGCAGCTGAATCCAGTCCTTGTCATCATTAAAGACCTGCATTTGACACTTTATCCTAGCCATCCTTGTTTAGTGTACAGTCTCTTGCATTGGAATAATTACTACCCGTCACCCTCTATTTAACAGATAACTCTTAGTCATCCCAGACATGTAAGCGTCATGTCATAATGTGCCAAACCCATGTTATCTGTGTGTTCTCATCCTGTTTGTGGGTACTTGTGTCCTCTCTCTTTCCTTTTTTATAATGTTCAAATACATTTTATACCTAAATTGATGAATCTTCATTCTGCCGCTCATATTAAAAGGATTTTTCTTCTTAGTTTTGTAATAATAGCCAGACATTTATTAAGAAGTAATATTTTCTGAACATAAAGTATGGCCACTGGATTTAGAGTCTCTTTATCCCGTTAAAAATATTGGAGAGCTAAAGGAGAAATCAGAGAAAGGAATAATAGTGCTGACTCAAAGAAATGATGATGATGAAATTCAAAGTGTATAAATCATGTGCAGAGTGTATTATAATGCCTACATTAAAAACTTTGCTTTAATTCAAAGATCTAGGTTACTTACGGAGACTTCTCTCTGTTTCTCTGTTTCGGTTTCTCCTCCTCCTTTCCCTCCTCCTCCCCTTCCTTCTCCTTCTTTGCATTTAGTTTGAAAGAGAGATAGGAGAGACAGGCAGGGAATTCACTAAGTTACTAAAGTGGAAATGGAAGAAACCTCCATCGTGGTTTGAATCACGAATTTAAGTCATCATAGTAGTGTATATTTATTGAATGGGTTTAGAAATTCTTTGTCTCAGAGATTGAAGGTTGAAACTTATTTTTAGATTTGTATAATCTTTGTTTTCCTTAAAACCCTATTCATAGGCATCTGTTATGGTTTATTTTACTTAGAAGAGTTAATCTAAAATGTGCTTCTGAATTTCTGTGTATCTTAATTTGACACTTTAAGAAAACAAAATAAGTCATGCCTGAAATTTGGAGTAACACATGTGTTGTATTTATTATGCGACTTCAGCTTTATTTTCAAAAGTTCAGATTCAAATGTCAGCTTTTTAATTTACCTGCTTGTTGGTTTTGATTGAGTTCTAATCTGAGTCACCTTTTAACACCATTTTCCAACCAAGTCCTCCTATCTGAACCACAGAACAGAGAAGGTAATTTGAGGGGGTATTTTCCCAATTCTCCAAAGGGTGCCACATAACTAGCATAAGGCTTTAATGAGAAGTTAGTTTTTAATATTTAACAGACGGCTTTGAGCACTCAGTCCTAATGTACTCATGGAATCCTGGTTAAGAAAAGCTAATAGTTTAAAAAATAATTCCATCTTACATATTTTTTTGCCACTATTTCTATCATTAATTGAGAAAAAGTTTTGGTTTTGCAAGCTAGAAGTGAGTACAGTCAACTAGCAATTTATTGTATTACTCGATGAAAAGGAGATTTCTATGAAGCTAAAATTAATTTCTCAAATGCATACCTTCTGGATAAAGTATAATTTTATAACAGTAATGAAAAGGTAGGGCCAAAATCTGTTTTTACATGGGCTTATTCAAATCTATATTTGTGAAATTAAGTTTATGAATACGTTATGTTTGGGAAGAAGTCTTTTCCAGAGTTTTATAGTATTTACTGACAAAGTACTTACAAGTGGATACTAATTATTATGCATGTCTATACATTTTTGCAATAAGTTGTGCTATCACTCAAAAATGACCTTGCTAGGTGAGGGGGAAGGCAAGAGAGACATATAGTGCCTCTTGAGAGCAAGTGGAGTGATGCGTATCAGGAGACGACACTAAAGATTTATTGTCTGTGGCAAAGGAAACACAGGTCTCTGCTTATGCAGTAAGTGTTTTTGACATCACCCACAGTAAAGGGTGATTGGAAGCTATAGGTCAGAAAATGTTCCGCTGGGACAAAATAAAAAACTTTTTTTTTTTTAACATTATGAGTTTGTCTTGCTGTTTCATCTTTGTGGCACTTAAAATGTGAATGATAGTCTTGCCAAACCAATCCTTGTTGTGAATAGGACCTTGCTACCCAAGTAATCAGATTTATTTCACTGAACTAACATGCAAGAACAGATTCAGTTATAAGAGGAGGTAGCAATACAAAGCAGGATAATTACTTTTTTCTTTCAATTTCATATTTTGCTTATGAAAACTTTCTTTCCTGTTGACATGAGCTAGCTTAAAAACTGATAAATGGTTCATTTAGCATGAAATTCGAAGGAAAAACTATTCTAATGGGAAGAACTGAAGAACTGGGAGTAGCTTCTCTTAATGCTCTTAAAACAGCTTCATCTGACTGAGAAGTGAGGACTTTGATTCATTTAATACAACTGAGTTCTTATTTGCTTCTGGCCAAAAGAAGCAGGTAGCTTTAACACAGAAGAGATTAAGAGCAATTTGTATTATTACCTACATGGGCATTTAAATCTTTAGTAAGAAAAGCTAAAGCATGGTTTCCCTTTTGTTTTGTATGGTATCTAGAGCCTAAGGTTTTAGGATTAGTACCCTTAGTTCATAGGATATAAACTATATGGTATATATTTTTCTCTAACTTTAGGTAACAGCAACCATTCTAAACAAATAAATGTCTCCAATTAAAAACAAAAACAGGGAGAATTTGTTGATTCATCACCTATTCGTTTTTTTCTTATAAATGTATTTTTTTGAAAATGTTTTGATTTTCTCGATTTGATACAATATAACTGTAGTGGGTACTATGATGTGCTACCAGATAACCCTGCAGGATGGAGACACTCATTCCCTCAGCTGCCGGAAGGATTGGCTACTGACAATTTTGCAGTTAAGCTCCTCTTCAGGAAATTCCCCTCCACCCAAGATTACAGCCCCTGCCTGGGGCTGCCCATATTCAATGAGTGACTGATGTGAGATTGCAATGGTTGGCCTCCTGCCCTAATTAAGAATAGCATGAAAGGCCATTCCAGCTTCAGAGTTTACCTGGGATTGACTGAGACCTCTGTTACAAATGTGACACCATACAAATTCTCCTTTTGCCCAGTCGTGCTGCATTTCACAGAAACAGGGGTTGTTTCTGAAAACTTACCCCATGAAACCTCTCACACACAAACCTTCCTCTTAGAGTTTGTTTGCAGAGGTCCATGACATAACTTAGTAACCCATGTTACTATCTTGCCGTATCTAGATTCCAATTCCTGAATGTACTTTTTACTAACCTTGTGCCTTGAAGCAAATTTTCAGTCTTTCTAAACTTTCTTTTCTTCTTTTAAATATTTTAAATGGGGATTGTTATATATAACAACACTTACCTCATATGGTTGTTTGAAGATTAAATGAGATAATAAAGCATAAAGTTTAGTGACTAAAACTTGGAAGGTTTTTAATAAATATTTGTTATTGTTAGTTTTACCATGCTTACAGTTATAATTCCAAAATTTGTATCTCTATTTCTCACTTTTACCTTCATCTTACATTTTGCCATTTTACATCTTCTACTTTGAAAAAAACTTTCTTTGCTTTCAACTTTTTTTAAAAAAAAATTAGGATCATTATGCAGTGAGCACATCTAGGGCATATATTTATTTGTAGGAACAAATATGTTAAAGTAGGACCTATTGTGATGGCTAAAATACGTTTGATTTAGATTCTAGTTCGTTTAATTTAGACTTTTCTGACTCTGTGGGGCTCCTTTATCCATTCTCATCATATCAGAGGTGGGATGACTAAATCTTCTAGAGAAAGATGTCAAATGAATACTATAAAAGAATTCTGAATGGCTGTGATACCAAGGTATCTAATAAAAACTACATATTTTGGTTTCAACTTGTGTTGGAACTCTCAAGTCAGAAAATACAAAATTTCTTTCTCAGCTTTATTTTATGTTGTGTAAACCCCCTGCTTTATTTTTTGTGAAGTTTAGATATGTTAATACCTGTGAAGCACTTAAAAGATTGCCTGGCATAGAGTAAATGCATAAGAATTATTTTAGCCATTAATAACAATACACAAACAGTCAGTGAATTTCTTCTAATAAAATGATGTAAGATGAATGATGGTTGAAATGAAAATCTGAAAGCTGAAATTGGAATGGGAATTTTAAAGGATAAGATTATTCCAGGATTAAGTTAACTATTGTTAAATAACAAATGTTGAGGCATGTTCCTAAAAAAGAGATTTCCATACTAGACTTTTGTACATATTGCTTAACCTACTTAGTGTTCTTCTATTGGTCAATAAATTGCTGCATATTTGCTTTCTCACCATTGCCTTCAGTGAACCATTTTTTTATATAAGAAATGTGGCAGAAAGGAAAAGGCACATCATACTCATTAGTTAAATAACTCTAGGTATAGAAGAGTCTATCTCCAATAAAGCTGTTTGAAATCAACCCCAGATCTTGAGTTAAATAATTTGGGTAGTATTTTTAAAAACATGAATTTTTCTGTTTCAAATGCATTTATGCTTGATTTTAGAAAACTTAGAGTAGAAAATTGTGGTGTCATTAAACAATTACAAAACAACTCTGTAATTTGAATTAAATTTCTTTATCTTCCTGTTTGCAGGAGTCACTTTGTATGCTGAAAGCTCAAACTCTAGGGAGAAAACATTGGGCTAGAAAGGAGATTCAAAAGGGCAGAAGAGTCTGCCAGCAGTGGTGGACATGCTTAACGTATTTAAAAGATTAATGGGCTATTGAAATTAAAATTGCCAACACAAAGCATGTTGTACCAAACTCAGAAATGTATGTGCACCAACCATATGGGTTACAGCTTAGGCCAATGGCTTACTTTTATATTGTGACAGGCATAGTATAGGCAATTTTTTTTTTTAATTGTGAAGGCTGAAAAAAATACCTTTTATTTGTCTCACAAATAAGAAATACACACTTAAGTATAACAACTCATGTTCACATTTTTCCCCCAAGCAGTGCAGTACATCATGTTTTTGGTGTGGTGCCAGAATATGATACTGTAAAAATCTGAACATTTTTCTCCTACCACAGCAGTTTAAAATGGTCTTGTGATTTAATGATTTTTAATGAGTATAACAGTAGTAATTATTCCTACATATAATACAATATATTAGTCACAATGGATAACAAAGTAGCAATACTTAAGGTAATGTGTTACTTTTTCAGCATTATTTAAATTTTTCTGTAGGGGCTGAATTAGTTATAGAGAGCTTGGCATGAAAATGCAGAAGCATTTAGAGTACATTTAATGGGCTTGAATTCTAGAGCTCTCTCCTCTTTTCTGCCTTTCTGTCACTGTTCTGTGCTTCACAAAGATATCCTCTAGAGGAAAATATTTAGTAATTTGTATGAGCAGCACTACCAATGACATTAGGCTTTGCAAAGCCTCTGGCAGGTTTTAATTAGCTTGATTCAAACTCAGAAATGAATGACACTCTGCCTTCGGACTTAGCAAGAGAACTTGCCATTTTGTTCAGTGTCCTCCTTCCCTTTAGGCCATCTTCATCTAAATGGTCAATAACTATGTTTATGATCAAACTCATGTTAACTTTTGCAAAGAGTTGAAATATCCAATTCCTAGAAATGAGGATTGGATAGGGCAGTCATTTATGATTAAAAACTAGATAAAGCAGTAACCTGACATCAAATATCATTTATTGTTTTTGCTTAAAAGCAATCAATTATTTAGTCTTCTTAGGGGGTTTTAAAAACACTAGCACAGTGCTGGGTACATAACTGATGCTCAATATGTACTTAAACTTTCAAGTTGTTACCTTGTTAGTGACATATAACATCTTATGATTTATTTATTTCTAGTTTAGCTAATGGAACACATCTGTTTGAGTATGACACTATACCCTGATAGGCAGTACCTCTCTCAGGGTAGATACAAGTTGCAAATTAGAGTTGGGAAAAAGTGGCCCAAGCAAGTGGCACAAAAAGTCACTTGCAGATAAAAAGTTTTCTGTGAGTATGTAACAGTGAAACTTTCAATGAAGATAATGTCCAAATGCAGTTAATCAGAAATCAGCCAAACTAGCCTAAACATTTATGGATATTGCAAAGATTCTTCCAAAAGTTTTTTTCTTCTGCCCAGTTTTGTGCTGTTTTAGATGAGTGTATGTAATTAAGTTTCAAGGAACTTAGTTGAGCCAAATGTGAATCTTTTGAGGTTTTCCTATTACTAACAATTGCTTCATTAAGAGTATGAAATAGGCACCTGGTTTTTTTTTAATGCTACTGTTGAGAATACAGTGATTGATTCCTATTTATAACTGAATTAAAAGCTTAATTAAGTTAGTGAGGGTTTTAAAACTGTATAAAGTTAAGGCTAATGTATTTATTAAAAGTAAAAAATTATCAATACATTTTTTCTTCTTTGCAACAAAGATTAAAAAGAAAAAATGCTTTAAAATGGTTGAATGAATACATAATCAATTATCCATTGCTTGCTGACTTTCTGCCTAGCATTATGCAAGTGATAGAAAACAAAAGAAAATATAAGTATAGTTTTTACCATTGTATAGTACAATGGTAAAGTGTAGTACCATTGTACTAGGTGGGAATGATTATAAGTACAAAAAGGTGATTATAACCCATAGTGCAATGAATAATCAGAACTCAAAGTGAATTAGTTTAAATATTGTGCAATAATTTTTGAATTAATTGTTTTCTAATTATTTCATGTGTTAGTCTTTTCTTCTTCCCTTTTAGGTTTAATAAATGATTTTTATTCCTTTTGCATTATTTCCCAGTCCCTGAGACCAACTCGAATACTGTCGAAATATTTCACTAATTTCTCCCATCAGCAATTATACCTAAGCTTTTATGAGAACATAAATTATTTTAAAAGAAAAGGAAACTTTTGTAGAATTAGAAAAATGTGAGAATATTTTGATTGTTCATTTAGGTTTTAGTTGTGAGATGAAGGAGAAAACTTGTGTAGGAAGTATCTAAGCAAAGTTCTAAAGCAGTGCAACCAGTTTTAGTGCTAGGTTGTGAAGGAGAATAGTAATGGTTTTGAAAGAGAGTAGCAAGCTCTGATGACAGAAGATCTGAAAATAAGACAGTTAAATAGCATTATGTCATTTAAAAATTTATCTGAAAAGAGATCGATTAAATATTCTACAAATAAGAATGCCCCTGTAACTAATTATATCATTTGTAGTACTTGTGTAATAGTGATGATTAAAACATCTGAACCCTTTTAAAAAGTGGTATTGTAGTGATAGTAAAAATAATGTGTAGTTACTCTCTGCATTGAGAACTACGAATAATATCTCGAGATTAGAATATATGACCCCTGGCTAGAGGTTGTACACTTGCTAAATCCTAATTAATTCCATGTCCTTACAACTTTGGAATGGAATCATAGTTTAAGGTGCTGTTTTTTGTTTGGAACAAGCATTTATTGTTTCAGAAGAGAGATTCCACTAGGAGTAGAGTCATCCCCTCAGAGTACATCAGCCCAAGTGTCACTCTTTAATACAGCTGTGCAACAGCTGGACCACAATAGAAATGTACTATATTTTACTGCAATGAATGTGAAATATCAATGTTCCTTCCAAACACAAGTAGCCAGCGTACACACAAATGGGCACAGCTAACTGTTGCTAATTCATCTTAGATTTCCAAGTCCTTTGATTTAAGTATAGACGTGTTTTAAAATTTCTTCACATTACAATATCTGTATCCAAAATAAATAAGACTTTCTTCTCACTATCCCACATGCCTTAGCCATGCAATTATATTAATAAATGTCAGTGTACTATCTTGCACTTTGCTTCCTCTTATTAATGTTTTGACTCAGGCTTCACCCTGCTCCTTCTGACATTTTCTCCAGTTTTATGGCCCCCTTTGTTTCCCGTTCAGCTGGACTTTGAGCTCCTCCTTTGATGTTCAGTATTTTTCTCTAGACAATCTGGCCCCAAGTCTTTTGTCACTAATTTATTTTCACATTTGTGATCCATGATATAACCCCACAGGCTTTATATAATTTCAAGAATGCTGTTTATAGTTGAGCAAATTATGACCTGCATAAAGATGGAAACTGAGGGAGTAATGGAGAGAGTGGGGGTGGGGGGACTGCTGAAATCCAGCCTGGAGGAAAGGGTGCTTTTTCTAATTGGCCAATGGTAGTGTCTTAAAAAAAAAAAAAAAAAAAAAAAAAAAACAGTGGGGAGGCAGTGACATGTAATTTTTAAACTCTCCACCTTGGTAGAAATCATGTACTTTAATTTTAAGGGCATGTTACAAACCTATCTAAAATTTCTTAGCTAAGGCCAGCACTATTCAGTTATTTTCTTAACAGAAGGCCCAAAGTCAGTTCCTGAAAGCAGACAAGATCTCTTTCCAATGACTGATGTGTATCCTTCATGAAAGAACTGCTGGGTAGACAGATTTTTTTTTTTTTTTTTTTGAAACTTGACTACTTGGAAGAGTTTTTTGTCCTAACATATATTTTAAAGTTTTATTTAAAACAAGTCTATGTATTAAATTATTTTCCAGTTCAGATGTCTTAGAAATAGTACCAATGCATGGCATTTCTTTAATGTTTATCATATATCAGGCATTAAG
This sequence comes from Rhinopithecus roxellana, assembly GCF_007565055.1. Lineage (NCBI taxonomy): Eukaryota > Metazoa > Chordata > Mammalia > Primates > Cercopithecidae > Rhinopithecus > Rhinopithecus roxellana. The sequence continues at coordinate 55,575,062 of NC_044550.1, forward strand.
CTTCATGCATATTCTCATAATTCTCCTAGCACCCCTCTGGTAAGCTGCTATTACTTTCCACATTTTATAAATGAGGAAAATAAGGCAAAAACATCAAAAAAGTCTTAAATGATAGGTTTTATTTTGTTTTTTAGACAGCATCTTGCTCAGTCACCCAGGCTGGAGTACAGTGGCATGATCTTGGCTCGTTGCAACCTCTGCCTCCCAGGTTCAATGATTCCCATGCCTCAGCCTCCCAAGTAGCCTCTCAAGTAGCAGGGATTACAGGCATATGCCACCATGGCAGGCTAATTTTTGTATTTTAGTATGCAGGGTTTTGCCATATTGGCCAGGCTGCTCTTGAACTCCTGGCCTCAAGTGATTTGCCTGCATTGCCCCCACAAAGTGCTGGGATTATAGGCATAAGCCACCGCATAGGGCTAGATTTGGTTTTAAAAGACAACCTGCATTCTTGACAATTCCTGTCATCCTATTCAAAAGCACTGATGGTCATTTACTGATACTCTTGTCACAGAAACTATTTTATTGCATTTTACATACACATTTTTATATGCTACAGCTTATATCTCAGAAGAAAACTCAGAATTATGAATGGCTATTCATAGTTTCTAACAATAGAAACAATTGGCTGGGCACGGTGGCTCATGCCTGTAATCCCAGCACTTTGGGAGGCCAAGGCGGACGGATCATGAGATTGGGAGATCGAGACCATCTGGCTAACACGGTGAAACCCCGTCTCTACTAAAAATGCAAAAACAAAATTACCTGGGTGTAGTGTCGGGCGCCTGTAGTCCCAGCTGTTTGGGAGGCTAAGGCGGGAGAATGGTGTGAACCCGGGAGGCAGAGCTTGCAGTGAGCCGAGATCACCCCCTGAACTACAGGCTGGGTGCCAGAGTGAGACTCCCTCTCAAAAGAAAAACAAAACAAAACAAAACCCAAACCAATATCTTTCTTCCAACAATATGATTCAGTGGTGATTACAATGGATAAAAGGTAACTTCAGATTTTTTTCTGTGGAATGAGATGGGGTAAAACATACAGATAACTAAAGTGGTATTTTTTTCTTTTTAAAATACAAAACAAATACTATATAAAAGACAAATTGCAAAAGTTTCCGAAGGACAGAGAAGAAATAATTGGCACCTGATCTTTCCTGTGAACCTGTTTTTTGAACAGAACCTGTTTTTTAAAACATAGTTGAATCCATACAATATAAATACTGATTTCTGTGCTACTTTTAAATTATGTCATTATTGGTTTTTATATTATGTGGTTTTCATGATAGCAGTCACCTAACATCTTACCAGATTTACTATAGTCCACTTAACAGTCCTCTGTGTTCGGATATTTAATAGTTTTTCACGGTAGGAGGGCACCATTATAATGAATGCAGAAATGATTACTTTTATTTTAAGTGAAGATATTGTTAAGGAGAAAATAAATAGGTTTGTGATGGAAAATTTGGAAGGAATATCTTTTTCCTAGAAAAATGTATCACTCCTTTTTATGCCACTAAGGAGTGATGAGCCACTTAAATAATTATGCAAGGGAATCCTTTCTCCAGTGTGGTTGCTACCCTCCTGCAATGCCTCCTTCACTAATCTTCTAGTTCTCTGTAGATTGAATCACATGCTTTTTTTTTCTTTTCTTTCTTTCTTTTTTTGAGACAGAATTTGGCTCTTGTTGCCCAGGCTGGAGTGCAATGGCATGCTCTCGGCTCACTGCAACCTCCGCTTCTCAGGTTCAAGCGATTCTCCTGCCTCAGCCTTCCGAGTAGCTGGGATTACAGGCACCCGCCATCATTCCCAGCTAATTTTTGTATTTTTGGTAGAGACGGGGTTTCACCATGTTGACTAGGCTGGTCTGGAACTCCTGATCTCAGGCGATCCACCAGCCTCGGCCTCCCAAAGTGCTGGGATTATAGGCGTGAGCCACTGCTCCCGGCCATCACATTCTAAATTTTTAACTCTTTTCTCTTCTTACTGCCACTCTTCAGGAAACAAACTTTACCATGGGATAGATACAGGCAAGATTATGAACCAGAATTAATGTTATTAATATTTTGCTTGTATTTAAAATTTAACAAAACATGCATGTTTAAGGCCTTGGTTTGTGGTGGGCATTTCAATTAGAGTATGGTAATATGACTTGGTCAAAAAAAAGAAAGAGAAAATATTATCCTCAGGATAACATATCAGCAGTATACAATAAATTCAAATGTGTATTAGTGTTATTTAACATGTAAGCATATATTATTTATGAGTGCCTTTATTCATCCCTTTATTTTCTTTAATATTCATTTAATTGACAATTTATTACCAGGCACTGTGAGAGATCAGTGAACAAGATACATCAAGTCTCTCTTTTTGTCGGGTTTACCTCTAGCTCAAGAGGCAGATAAAAAAATTCAGAATACCCATGGAATTTGAAGTAATTTGAAGAGTGATATGAATGAGAGTATCTGTAGGAGGCGTATTTTGGTACATTAATGGGCAAATAATGATATCAGGTAGCAAGTACTATAGAGAAAAAAAATAAGGAAATAAAGAATGGTCGGGCAGAGTCAGTAGCTATTCAGATATACATGAATACTTGAGTGTGTTCTGACAGTTGCACAAATCAAATTATCCACATTTAGTATTATTTGTAAGGATCTATCATTTATCTGAATACCATCTAAATTTATGCATTTGTGGCAAATAAATTAAATATGCTCATTTGCTTGAGAATTTCTATTGTTGATCTGGGAACAGACAGTGAGCTCTCACAGTTGCAGCTTTAACCTTGCCAATCACAGACTTCCTGTAAGTGCACTGCGTTATTTGGAATCTTTTTGGGGTTGGCGTTGGCATTCTTTTACTAGATTACATTTATGCATTAGTGCCATCTGTGCCTGCTGCACCTTCTGTGAGTTAGCCCTGGCCAAATGACTGGCATTTATCTGGAAGTTGGAGTTGGGGGGTGGTGGTTGGGGAGAGAGAGAGAGAAGAAGCAGCGAGGAAATCCTAGAACATTTTACTCACTGTTGGCACAAGTGGAATTTAGGAAAGAAGACACATTGGTAAGCAAAAAATATTTGCAGCTGGTGTCCCTGACTTAAACCCTTATAGAGCTAACTCTATTCATTTGCTCTTTCTTAAAAAATAAAATATAATACCTATTTATTTTTAGGCAGTGATATGCAAAGGAAGCTAAAACCAAACATTTAAATAAGGAAGTAAAACAAAGCACATTTGCAAGATTTTCAAGTTGAGCAAAATTATGTACACAATTTGAATATGTGTGCATTTATATGACAAATATGCTTAATGTGAGGTTTGGTTTAGGTGATTAGATTTGGTAGACCACTTGAATTGAACTTTGTTTGATAAATGTGCTGAAATGTAGACTTAATAATATTACAATTCTATTTAGGAAAATGATGGCTATATTCAACATATAATCAGGATACTGAATTATTCTGTAGAATCTTTCTGGGATTATATCATTTTAAATTGTATTGTAAAATAGATCAACAGCTCTCATATCTATAATACACTCTAGAGCTGTAAGTGGAAATACATAGATAAATAATTCTCCAGTCAGTAAAAATAGATGTTGAAAAGTTTCAGCTCGTTTACACTATATCTATTTTTATCTTATACCTACTTTTAGTATGCTTGATTATCTGGTTTCCATACTGCTTCCAAATTAGAGGCAGGGAAATAGAATTGGGGCAGAGGGGCTGTTAAAGGTGGGTACTACACGTTAGTGGGAGGTAATAGTTGTAAGGAAAAGAAGGAGAGAATGAGAGGACAGATACGCGACTCGGACAAGCACTGCAATATGGGGTCATTCAGTGCAAGAAGAGACAGCTTCTTATTCCCCAGTGTGCCTTGACGGCACTGATGGACCACATCCTGATAATCAATGTTCATAATTATAAAACTTTATCTTCAGTATGAAAGCATGTGCAGACAACACATTTTAGGAAGATGGAAATGTGAGTATGTTCTTGAAAAGAATTCCATCCAAAATGAAAAATATATACTTTTAGAGCTTAATGTAGTTAATCCGCAGCTTTCCTTGTGTACTAGCTTGTGTTGTACTGTAGGTTTTAGGGATCAGAGTTCACTTTCTATAGTCTAAAATAGGTAAGGTCTCTCTTATATAAGTTTTCCTAATATATCTCATATTCGTCTTCATAATACATTTCGGATTTAAATTATAATGTATTTAATTTCTGTATTCCCACTGGATATATGTTTAATAAAGGTAGGCTTTTCTTCCTGTTTTTATTTGATAATATTTTATTATCTCTAATGTAGTTTTAAAAGATCTATACAAATATCCAAGACAGAATTTCATTAGTGCTGTGGTGATTATGATTATGGGTGTTGGAGCTGATTCTTCTGTGTGCAAATCCTGGACCTGCCATTTACTTGCTTGGAAGATTTGAGTACATGACTTGCCCACTCTGAGCATCAGTTCCCTCATCTATAAATTCAGTATAATAGTACTTGTCACAGGACCGTTGTAGTGATTAAATGGTTTCAGAGCTTATAAAGCATTTAGAGAAGCACTTGGGGTATAAAAAGGACTACATTGTGTGATGGTTATTCATTATTATTATTGCTGTTGTTGTCAGAAAATTATTATATACATGTAGAACTTAGAAGGTTGTAGTTCAAATTATACTTTAAAAGATGTTTGTAACTGGTTTCCCTGCTTTACCTTTTTTATTTTTATTTTTATTTTATTTTTTGTATATTTACATATATGTCAGTTTGAAAAGGTCTTCAGAATCACAACGGTATTTGTTCTGTTACCTGTAGGGGGAAAGATGCCATAATGTAAAATGCCTAGGGTCCTGTCTCAGCTGAGAATCTTGTCCTTAGCAGCCACATTAAGAACAGCTAGCCACAACTTCATTCTTTCTCTTCTTTCACTGACAACACTCAGAATCTTTCCTTCTTTTTTTTTTATACTGAGTCTTGCTCTGTCGCCCAGGCTGGAGTGCAGTGGCACAATTTCAGCTCACTGCAACCTCCGCCTCCTGGGTTAAAGCAATTCTCTGCCTTAGCTTCCAGAGTAGCTGGGATTACAGGTATCCACCACCACGCCCGGCTAATTTTTGTATTTTTAGTAGAGATGGGGTTTTGCTATCTTGGCCAGGCTGGTCTTGAACTCCTGACCTAGTGATTCACCTGCCTTGTCCTCCCAAAGTGCTAGGATTACAGGGGTGAGCCACTGTGCCCGCCCCTCCGCCCCCCTCCCCCGCTTCCCCCGTCTCCCCCGCCTCCCCCGTCTCCCCCGTCTCCCCCGCCTCCCCCGTCTCCCCCGCCTCCGCCGTCTCCCCCGCCTCCCCCGCGTCCCCCGCGTCCCCCGCGCCTTTTTTTTTTTTTTTTTGGTGGTCAAGTCTGTGAGCCCAGTAGTGGTTATCTATTTCCACCAGAAATTGTAAGCAATAGACAGGGAGACTTGTATTAGAGCCAACTTAAACGACTGAGAGGAGGGCCAGTGAGAAAACAGCAATTCTTTTGTCCTGCACTCTAAATCATTAGGATAATCATACCCTGAATTGCTTCTTCTCTAATTATTACATAGAGCTAAGATTTTGTTGGACTCTGTTAAGCATTGTCTTGGGATTAGGATAATAATGTTTCTAAAATATAATTTTGAGTTATACTTGAGTTTTGAAATGTCAGGTATTTTCTTGGCTTTATGCCTTACAAATACATATATACAAAGCACTAATTTCTTTGTACATGCCCTAATTAGTTTTGTTAGATTAAAATGAATCGACTGCATGATAAATAACTATAACTATATTTGTAGATAACCATGTATTAGTAATTTATGAAAAAAGATTATCATAACTTTTAAAAGAATTTAGTAAATGTTTTTTATTTAAACACAAGTCTTTCATACTATTCTTAACTTATTATTGCCATGTAGATTTTTAAAAATTTGTATATATCTGGAATGTACCTTATTACTCCATTTTATGAATTATGATAATTTTTCAGTTGATTTTAAAATACTATAAATAATGACAATATTTTTACTGTGGTAAAATATGTATAACATAAGACTTACCATTTGAATAATTTTAAAATATATGATTCAGTAGCATTAAGTACATTCACAATTGTTGTGCATCTGTCACTGCTATCCATATCTCTTTTTCATTATCCCAGACTGAAACTGCCTACCCATTAAACAATAATTCCCAATTCTTTTCTTCCCCTAATTCTTAGTAACCACTATTTTATTCTGTTTCTATGAATTTGAATGTTTTAGACAACACATATAAGTGGGATCATACAATATTTGTCCTTTTGTGTCTGGCTTATTTCACCTGCCATAGTGCCTTATGGTTCATTCATGTTGTAATATGTGTCTAAATTTCATTCCTTTTTCAGACTGAATAATACTTCATTGTATGTATATGACACAGCTTATACATATTAGTCGTTGGAGAGACACTTGAATTGTTTCTACTTTTTGGCAGTTATGAGTAATGCTTCTATGAATATGGGTGTACAAATACCTGTTTGAGTCCCTGCTTTCAGCTCTTTTAGGTATATACCCAGAAGTGGGATTACTGGATCATGTAGTAATTCTATGTTTAATTTTTTGAGGAACTACCATTCTGTTTTCCACAATGGCTACACCATTTTACATTTCCACTAGCAATGCATGGGATTTCAATCTTTCCACATTCCTGCCAACAGTTGTTATTTTCTTTTTGTTCTTGTTCTTTTGAATAGCAACCATCCTAACAGGTGCGAAGTATGATAATGGCAGTTCTTTTCAGCTTCTACTTTTTTCTATCTGTAAACAGGTAATATGCATTTTTAAAATTGTATTTTATTGCATATATTTAAGGTATACAACGTAATGTTTTAATATACACATACAGACAGTCCTTCTTATCTGTGGGTTCCACATTCTCAGATTCAGTCAACCATGGATTGAAAATATTTGGGAAAACTAAATAATACTATAATAATAAAAATAATACAAATTTCTAAAATATAGTATAAAGTATTTGCATAGCATTTACATTGTATTAGACACTATAAATGATCTAGAGATTAAAGTGTACAGGAGTATGTAAGTAGGTTATATGCAAATACTATGCGATTTTTATATGAGGGACTTGAGCATCTGCAGATTTTGATATCTGCCATGTGGATCTTGGAACCAATCCCTTGTGGATACTGAGGAACAACTGTATATAATGAAATGATTAATACAGCAAAACACATCAACATATCCATCACCTTCCATAGTTACTGTGCACACATGAGTGCATGTGCGTGTGTGGTAGGAGCTCCTAAAATCCACTCTCTTTGCTAATTTCCAGTATATAATACAGTATTTTAACTCTTTTTTGTTGTTTAGATATGTGAAATAAATAGTACAGTATTTTTTTCTATGTCTGTTTTTGTTCGCTTACTACAGTGTCCTTCAGATTCATCTGTTGTCGTAAATGGCAGTACCTCCTTTTTTTAAGGCTGAATAATATATATATTTATATATAGGAATAATATATAATAATATATAGAAATATATATTCCTATATATTTATATATGGGAATAATATATATTCCTATATATTTATATATGGGAATAATATATATTCCTATATATATGCCACAATTTATCCATTTATCTGCTGATGGATACTTATATTTTTTTCCATATGTTGGCTACTTTGAATAAGACTGTAATCAACATCAGAATGCTGATACCCATACAGTTACTGTGCATACCCAGCGCAGGCATTTTTGCTTGGCATAGGAATACAAAGATAAAAGACTTAGATAATAAGTTATAGTAACTTCACAGCAGATTTCCTACATAAGAAATGTAGTTGGACTTCTTAGTGTATTTAAAAATACCTACAGATGTGATATGTTCAACTGTTTCCACATTTGATGAAATAGATTTTTTAAAATAATAGTTACTTTAATATGCAAGTCTTTACAAATCTTTATAAATTTTCATTTTTCTTTCTAAGCTTAAAATCAGATTTCTTTACTTGCTTTGATATGGCAATCATCTTCCTCCTCATTCCACCCATGTAAGCTAACACAACCTGCTAGATGGAAACTTTGACCTGTGGTTTGGGAAATGGTAGGATTAGAGCTAGAGTCTTCTGACATCAACTTAGGCACGTTCCTATCTCTTTGATAGCATGATATAACAAACTTTTTTATAGAAATGGTTGTGATTGCTATGTTTTGGTAAATTGAATACTATGGTTAACTAAATTCCTTCAAAAACATACACAAGAACATATGAACCAAATATAGGGTTTTAATTCTTAAAGATATTGGATACACATTCTTATTTAAAAGTATTTATGATTTATTGAACATAAACTAATCACTTAATTAATTCAGCAGAAACTTAATAATCTAGAAAGTTTGCCATAGCCATTATTTTGAATATCAATTTTGATGTACAATTATCCCAAGGTAAAGAGCATAGGACATTGAAGTCATTGTTTAAGGATATACTGATTGATGGTTAGATATTTTCTCAGTCCACTTTCTTAGATATAGTTTGTCTTTTTCTCATGGATATGAAAAGCAACCAAAGAAAAATGCTTTAAAAATTCTTCGTGTCTGAAGAACAGCTGAATGTCATTAAAATTTTATTTGTCAGACTTCAGTTGCTTAAAACTTACCTTGTTCATAGACACCACCTCTGTGGTAATGCAATTAAATAGATAGATGAACGTTGTTACACTGATAGTACTCAGTGGTTACTGGTAATTAATTTATTCACTGACTGATTTGTAAAGGTGTTATTTTTAATGTCACTCAATAAGATATGACCCCAGTCATACAAAGAGAATGACTCTCTTGATATAACCTTTTAAAAACTGGAAATAAATTTTGTAGAACCTGAACAATGACAAACCAACTGTGGAAAATGTAGGTCCTGAAAATTAGTATTATTACAGCAAAGAGATTGTTTTTGTTAATTTTGAGTCTCAATAACCTGCCCGGTTGAAGGTTACTATAAAGTAATATATTTACATGGTGTTAGCATTTGAAACAGTATTTGTGCCTGGAATTCAAATTTGCTTTTTCTTATTTCCATATGCTCTGTTTTAAACATATGTTAAATTGTATATTTAAAAATAGAAGTACCCAAGAAACCCACATAAATTTTTTTTATTATTAAAGGCTTTAATGCCATCATCATTCAAATAAAGAAAGAAAGAAAGAGAAAGAAAGAAAGAAAGAAAGAAAGAAAGAAAGAAAGAAAGAAAGAGAGAGAGAGAGAGAGAGAGAGAGAGAGAGAAAGAAAGAAAGAAAGAAAGAAAGAAAGAAAGAAAGAAAGAAAGAAAGAAAGAAAGAAAGAAAGAAGGAAAGAAAGAGTGACTATAATTTAAGTCTGTAAAACAGACTTCTAATAGCACCGAATAGAACGAACAGCTGGCTTGCTTTTTGCAAGGTGCATTGATGTTGTCAGAAGAAACTAAATAAAAATGCTGATACAGTTGTCCAGGTTTGGGGTTTGCCAGCACAAGAATATTTTATTCATTCAGCCTTCTCTAAGTTCAAAAGATTGGTGTTGACTTTGATGAAAAAATACAATGATATGTATTTAGAATGACCCATCTTTCACGTTTACATCTAAAAAATGTGCTTCTGTGGTTGGATTTTTCTCAGGGATGCCATTCAAACCAAATGTTACATTGTCATCTCATATAGCTTTTCTATCTGTAATGATAGGATGTTAGGTGAGAGTATGACAGTTCAGCACAATTTTTATTATGGTATTGTACTGATGCATGAATACTAGGAGCTTTTTTGTTTGTTTCAGTCACCAAAGATGTATTTTCAAGTGAAAAGATTTTGAAATAGAATTTTAGTTGTTCACTTAAAAATTATAGCAGAGGCTAAATTTAAAGGAAGTAAGCTTTGTGAACACTAGATTTTTTGTAGTTGCAGTTTTCTATATTTTCATGTTCCTAATGCTAAAGAATCTCTGTGTTCTAGTCCTGCCATGGAGTTAATAATTTTTCTAATAATCTCTTGCCAAAAGAAGAACAACTCTGATAATGCATTAGAGATTAAAAACTTTTTCATGAACTTTAGAAGTGCTATAGTAATTGAAATTGGTTTATCCAGTTATGTTTCATTTCTATTTATTTATTTATTTTAGACACAGGGTTTCGCTCCATCACCCAGGCTGTAGTGCAGTGGTGTGATCATAGCTCACTGCAGCCTCAGACTTCTGGTTTCAAGCAGTCCTCCTGGCTAGGCCTCCCAAAATTCTGGAATTACAAGCTTGAGTCACTTTGCACCTGGCCTTTTTCATTATTTTAAAGAATGTTTTTAACTCTTTAAAAATTCCAAATCTTTACTTGTTGATGAAGTACCCAGTACTTAAACTTTTGCACTCGTCAGCAAATGCTATCAATTTTGAGAGCGTTTAAAAAAATATGTATTTGGGCATGAACATAGAGATGGAAATAACAGACACTGAGGACTCCAAAAGAAGAGAGGGAGAGAGGAGGGAAAAGGTTGGAAAAACTACCTGTTGAGTACTATGTTCACTATTTGGTGATGGGTTCACTAGAAGCCCAAACTCCAGCATTATGCAATACACCCATATAACAAACCTGCACATGTATTCCCCAAATCTACAATTAAAACAATATATGTGTGTGTTTTTGGAAATCTTCATGAATTATGCTTTCTTTTCCAAATTTAATAATGTTAATAATCCATAAATGCAGAAGGATTCCTCCTTGATGCATGACTTGGTGTCTGGAGTTGTATCAACACAGATAGAGACAGCGCATGTGCTCTGCCACTTGTGTGAAGAAAAACCATGCCTCTTCTTCAAATATTTATTTATTTGACAGGGAATAACAGAGGCATAAAGGAAAATAAATACCTATGAAATCAGTTAACTGTGCACTGATATAAAGACTTTCACTACTTCATGATACGTGTACATGTGGTAATGACCACTTTTGCTTGTCAAAGTGTGTGTTGTATTTCGGTCTAAGACTCACAGTGGCCTTAGAATATATATTTCATCCCCATCTTTTCTGTCTCTTGGTAGCTTCAGCATGAAACAGACCCCACTTCCTATCATCTGCTTTCTCCTTGGAACTGATGCCAAGGTCAGCCCCTCTCTGATGCCTACTTGTTCCTGGTTTAGAACACTTGCATCCTGCAGTTCAGCCACTTCCCTATTAATTACTGGGCTACACATACAGGAAGCAGGACATCTAGGCCTACTTGAATACTCACGTGACTACATAAGCCAGGAAGACTTTTGCCTGTGGAATGTTTACCACTATTGTTTCGTTACACGTCAGTTAGCAAAAACTGAAATATTTTATAGTTTCGTGTTTGTATTTCTAGACAAGTCGACCATTGTATTTTGTTTTATGGCTTGCTAGTCATTGTGTTATTGCACTGAAACTTTCAATATTCATACAGATGCAATATCAATTATATGCTTTAGATAGCTATTGACTACCTACATCAAATTTAATATTTCAAGCCCAGTAGTGATCGAATATTCAGCTAATATTTTTAAGCACTCATCCTATAGGATGAGCACTGTTTTAAGCACTTGTAAAATGATAGTGAAAAAGAAACAGGGAGCTTACAATCTGGGAAAAGAAGATGGATGTTAAACAAATTAGATTTGTTACAAAAATTAGAAGTGTTATTAACACTGAATCAACTTTGCTGTTATCCAAAGTCTAATTATATTATTTGATTTATCTAAGATAATAGGTTAATTATATTCTTTTTGTTTTAGAAAGCCATTTTGGCTTATAATTTTTTGCAACTAACCTTATATTTGTATCTCTGTCTCTATATGTCTGTGTTACCTATGTATCTGCATGAGCTCTAGACCCAATATTTGACTTGTAGGTAGATCTAAATTTCAATTTCATGTTCTTGGATTTATGTTGAGTTATTACCTGTATATGTCTTCAGCATTCTTTAGTTCACTGGATCAAGAAGCAAACTGTTCTTTGTACATAAAGGTAACTTAATACATATTCGTTTTTAGTCAATTAGTATTTTGAAACACTATCATAATTATGTCTCTACTTATTTGAATGTATCTGTATGCTTGTATGTGTTAAATGTTTAAACTTTGGAAGCTTACATTTTTCATTTCAATGGGATTAATTATATCTCTAGAGATGGTTTAATATTTCCATAATTATTTTAAGACTTACTCATGTTAGTTGATATAAGTTGTTTAGACTAGGAATGCCTGTATTCATTAAGGACAAAATTGATGTGTGTGTAGTGTCTTTACAAACTGTGAGCAAGGAATGACCATTAAATGCCATTGTATATTCATTGATCAGTGAAATGACATCTGGGTCACAGTGGCATCTATGTTTACAATATAAATCCCTGTGGCTATGAATGAAAGACTTGTTTAGACTTGCATCTGCACATAAAAGCAGGGATTTCATGCTGTTATCAGCCTAATTTTAGTGTATACAATTTCAAGTTTCCTAGAAGTTTTGCTCTGCATGGTATAAGTTTAGCAGGAAATGTCATTTGTCTGCTGCTCTAGCAGTTTAGAATGTGGAAGTATAGTGTGCAGAGTTTTAATCCACATTACTTTTTTTGTTGTTTTTTTGAGACGGAGTCTTGCTCTGTTGCCCAGGCTGGAGTACAGTGGTGCGATCTCGGCTCACTGCAAGCTCCGCCTCCCGGGTTCACGCCATTCTCCTGCCTCAGCCTCCTGAGTAGCTGGGACTACAGGTGCCCGCCACCACGCCCAGCTAATTTTTTTTCTATTTTTAGTAAAGATGGGGTTTCACCGTGTTAGCCAGGATGGTCTCGATCTCCTGACCTCGTGATCTGCCCACCTCGGCCTCCCAAAGTGCTGGGATTACAGGCATGAGCCACTGCGCCCAGCCCATATTACTTTTATGTTATTAAAACATATACATCATTTTATGTCATATATCTGTAATAACTATTCAAAATTAAATAGTGATTTGGGATTTATTACATCTTATTATTAGATGTAATAAATGACCTAAGTGGTTGTTTAAATTTGTTTTTCTGAAATATAATAAAAATACCTAAGGCATAAATCAATTGTCCAAAAATTGAATATATGTACACACCTCTTCAATTAGAAATAAATATGTGGAATGTGTTCACTAAACACTTGCTGTGGTGAAAAAAAAAAAAAAAACAGCATCACAGTAACTAGGTTTTCAGTTAAAGATTTAGGCAGATTTTTAATAAAAAATTTTTATTTGTAAGCTTTCAGAAAGTAATTCATAATTGCCCTTCAAAATAAAGCTTTAAAAACTATACATTTCTACAAAGTCTTATCCATAAAGTATCAGTTCAGAAACTTAAAGTGAAGTTTCTTAATATTTGTACTAAATCAGTTAGTCTCAAATTGCATAGGAATTTAGCTGTTTGGCAAAATGACCCAAAGAGCTATGGACATTTTTAAGTAGAGACAGCTAATGAAAATCTATATGAATCCAGTAGAGGCTTTTAGTTATCAAATTTTTGACTAGGACAATATACATTGTTTTAGAGCCCCAAAAGTGAGGGTTTAATTCTTAGAAACCTAACTAAGGTAGGAATAAATCATTGCATCACTAGAGCCATATACATTAGGAAAATCTCAATAAATATTTTTCAGTGTTGATATGTAAACATTTAGAATTTCTCTTTAAATGTGCCAAGAGCAACTTGATAATGCAAATGAATTATCTTAATGCCTAATTTTCTAAGAAGAAATACATGAGTTGCACGTAAACTTTTTGCTGTGGTGTTAACAAGTGAGGTTAAAAATTTTGCTTGAGAAATACTCTAGTAAAAAATTACTATTTTCATACTAACATTCTTCCACTCTAAGCAAACTAATTTATTCTATTTCCCACCTGGTAGTGATGTAATATGCCTTTCATTTGGATTTTTTTCTAAATGCATGATTCAAATACAGATTTTGTTTGCAATTAGCCATTTGACAGAAAGATTGTAGTTTGGATTCTTTAGTCTGATTTTGTCTGATGGGTGTTTTTTGCTTGTTTTGTGCTTTGTACATGTGAATCTTAAGAATTTGAAACATAAGTCACTTATCTTACCTCCATCTGCAGTAAAAGAGATGAGAATGGATCTAGATGTTAATTTTGTATAATTAGTAATGTGCTTTAGATAAAGAAGATTTATAAGTGACTACTACCTGACTTTGTATAGTAAGATCTCTGCCTTCTGTTTGACCTCATCTTCTACTTTCTCCATTGCTCGCTGTGCTCCTGCCACGTTATCTGTTTGCCTTTTCCACAGATATGACAAAGACATTTTTCTCCACAGCCTTTGCGCTTGATGGTTTCTCTACCACCTATATACTTTTTATAAAATTGCAACTTCTCCAGCACTCATCCCCAACACATGTATACATTGATATTCTGTACCCTCTGATTCAGATTCGCCTTTTAATTTTGGCATAGATTATTCATAGGTGGTGCTATGTACTTTATATTGCATCACATAAGATGTTACATGTTTAATGATACCAAGATTGATCAGAGGAGGCAGGTAGTAAAAGCCTGATCCATCATTTTGATTGCTATATATTTTTGACATGAAGCCATTAGTCTGATTAATTTCTTTTATTTTGGCATAATACGTCCCAGACGCATCTTTTACATTTTCTATTCCAAAACTGGAATCAATGATTCAACTCCAAGGAGTCCTAGATTTGTTTTTAGTAGATAATGGTATTAAGAGAAAACATTTTGAGTACTAGGGGTGCTCGTTTTTACTGTCATTGCTTTTAGGCCTTTTCAGCAGGCAGAACTAGGAAATACAGTAGTTTTGGGGGAAAAAAATGGTGAGATAATAGTGTATTTACAATTGCAGCTTAGCATTAAAGGATTTTACTGAATGTTTTTGAATTTATACTTACATCTCTTTTCTCCAACATGAAAAATCTTAGTCTTAACAATATTAATGTAATTACTTATCTGCCCTATCATTTATATATATTATATGTATTAGGATTCTCTAGAGGGACAGAACTAATAGGATAGATGTATATATAAAAGGTAGTTTATTAAGGAGTATTGACTGACATGAACACAAGGTAAGGTCCCACAGTAGGCCATCTGCAAACTGAGGAGCAAAGAAGCCAGCCCAAGTCCCAAAACCTCAAAAGTGGAGAAGCTGACAGTGCAGCCTTCAGTTTGTGGTCAAAGGTTCAAGAGTCCAAAAGCTGAAGAACTTGGAGTCTGATGTTCAAGGGCAGGAAGCATCCAGCATGGGAGAAAGATGTAGGCCAGAAGACTAAGCCAGTCTAGTCTTTCCATGTCCTTCTGCCTGCTTTTACTCTGACCGTGCTGGCAGCTGATTAGATGGTGCCAACCCAGATTGAGGGTAGGTCTGCCTTTCCAAGTCCACTGACCCAAATGTTAATCTCCTTTGGCAACACCTTTGAAGACACACCCAGGAACAATACTTTGTATCCTTCAATCCAATTAAGTTGACACTCAATATTAACCATCACATTATATAAGTATGAATTAATAATAAATATCAGTAAAATTAAGACTGGTGAATTAAGTGAAACATTTATTTGCTTCTCTGTTTATCCTTAGGTCATATTCTCATGTTGCTATACAGGCAAAATACTGCATTAAGTCACTTGAAATATTTATTTTCCATATGTGGTCTTGTGTCCAGTTTATTTGTTCCAGTTCTTAAGTTTACTGTATTTGATTTCTATTTGCCATATCCATTCTTTTTTCTTCTGTTGCTCCTTTTCATCTTTTAGATTAACATCAATTTTTTTTCTTCTATGTCCTATCTCCTGTTATCTTTATAGCCATTTCTCTGTCTTGTTTTTCATTGATTGCTCTGGAAATAACAATATGCTTTAACTTTCAGTATAACATCAAATAATATTAAAGTAGTTAAAGAACAATATGCAAACATTGCAGGGGTATAATTTCCATTTTTTTCTTTCTGTTCCTTATTCTCTTGTCATGTATTCTACTACTACATATGTTATGAATTCATTATCTTATTATTTATTCCTTTAAGTAATAGTGTCATAAACATTTATTTTCTTTATTTATGTTACTTGTATATTTAGTCACATATTTACTGTTCTGTTTCTGTATTTCTTCCTGCAAACCTGAGCTTCCATCCCCATGGTGTCTTTTTTCTTCAGTCTCAAGAACTTTTTCCATTTGTTAAAAGCTATTGTGGATAAATGATCTCAGATTTTGTTTGTCTGAGAATGTCTTTATTTTTCTCACATTTTTAAAGAGTATTTTCTCTGAATGTTGACATTTTACTTGACATTTTTCCCCATTTACTATTTTAGAGAGTTCCATAGCCTCCTGTCCTCCATTGTTTCTAATAAAAAGTCAACTGTCATGCTTATCACCATTCTCTATATCTTATTGTGGGGAAGGGGAAAGGGAAAAAGTTATGCTTTCATGATATTCTTGGTTTTCAGAAGTTTAACTCTATATTCCCTGCGTTTCTATGTATTTATCCTTCTCGGGGTTAACTGAGTTTCTTTGATCTGTAAGTTTGTGTCTTCCATCAATTCTAGGAAGTTCTGGGCATTTATTTTTTAAGTCAATTTTTGGCCCCACTTTTTGTCCTCTCCTTATGGGACGCATTACTTATATGACAAACCATTGGATATTGTCCCATAGGGCTCAGATTCTCCTTAGTTATTTTTTTCTTTATTTTTTAATTTGAACATTATCTATTCTCCTACCTTCAAATTCAGTGAGTGTTTCTTCTGCTGTGTCCATTCTACTTTAACACCAAATACATTCTATATTTCTGATATAGTATATTTTCTCTTTAGTTTTGGTATCCTGTTATTACAATTTCTTATTTATAGTTTCCATTTCTTCTGATGTTCCCAATATCTTTATGCACTGTTATCTACCTTTTTTGTCAAATCTTTTAATATTTTTATCATAGCTATTTCAAGTCCATGTCTATTAACTGCAACATCTAAACCATCTGTAGATTTGCCTATATTATCTGTGTTTTCATTGACTATGAGTCATACTTTTATGCTTCTTTGTGTGTACTGCAATTTGTAATTTTATGCTAGATATTGGGAATTAAAAAAGAGACCCATCTAGGTAACATTTACCCTTAGAAAAGTACATACCACCTCCTTTGTCATGTTGCTAATCTGTAGTTAAGTTTTACTTTTACTTATTTTTAGTTTACTAGTAGCTTTCATGAATTTGAGGATAGGATTAAGGATTTCCCTTCAGTAGAGAGTGATCTCTCTCTCTCTTTTTCCATTATAGTTCATCTGCAAGCTTCTAAAGTTGCAGCGGAGGTCTCTTTTCTCTCTAACTGCCACAATTCCCTTACCTGGCCAAAATTTCTGTACCTTGGAAGACCCATTTTCAAACTGATTTTTCTGCCTGCAGACTTGGACTGGCCAACGACTTGCAATCTGAAAGGGCCCCATCAGTTTTGGTGGGATATTTCTCAGTTTTGCTTCCAGGTTTCAGCAGGCTGCTACCTTGTGGTTGGGGAAGGCTCTGGGTCCCTCAGGGCTATGTATTTTTTTCTTTCCTCTTGCCATGTTCCAAACCTTCAGTGGGCTGCTTCTATTCCCTTGGGGAAGGCTCCATGTGCCTTTGGAGAAGGAAATATTTCTCTACCTTCTTGTCTTTCTCCCAGCCTTCAGTTGACTACTTTTTTGCTCCCAAGGAAAGTCTCAGATACTGTGATAGGACCTCTCCACACCAGCTTTCCTGCCATGTTCTATGCTTTTGGCAGGCCTCTGCCTTGCACTTAGTGAAGGTTATTTTAATTTGTTGGAATTTCTTTTTATTGTTTAACTGTTTTTCAAAAGTCAAACATTTACATGTTTGTATTTAATAGCATATAACAAGATATATTGAAATTTATCTCATTTACATTCTTATTCAGTCTACTCTGTACCTCCCACCTGTTGCTAACCAATTTTATTTTCAAATGAATTATTTTTTCTTCCTCTTTAAAAAGTAAGCATATATTAATGCCAGTGTATTTTTCTTTTTTTGTAATATAAAAGATGCTATAGTGTGTATACTATATGCTCCTTCATTTTAACCCCCTTCAGAAATCCTGTCCATCACTCCATGATGGTATATAGAAATTTTCCTCATTCTTTCTAACAGATGTATATTATTTATAGCATTCCATTTTCTATCTGTATCTTAGTTTATTCAGCTTGTCTCTTACTGATGGACATTTGGATCATTTTCAATCTTTTGTTAACACCAGTAATGCTACAATATGCATATATTGCTTTCTGTTTTTTATTGCTTTAAGATTGTATTATGAATTTTTTTTACTATTGATTTAAGATCTATGAAATGATCTGTATTCTAATTGAGATTAGAAAGCAGAAAATAATTTCTACATGATCTGTTATGTGCCTCACAAAATAAATGTTAAGCAACTAAAAAAGTATACAGAATTCTGTCCTGATTATGTCTATATCTCTTTATTAATACTTTTGGGGCTTCTACCTCCCGTTTTGACTTATTAGCAGGCACAGAAGAAGGTATTTCTGGCCGGGTGCGGTGACTCACGTCTGTAATCCCAGCACTTTGGGAGGCCAAGGCGGGTGGATCACAAGGTCAGGAGATCGAGACCATGGTGAAAACCTGTCTCTACTAAAAATACAAAAAATTAGCTGGGTGCAGTGGTGAGTGCCTGTAGTCCCAGCTACTCGGGAGGCTGAGGCAAGAGAATGGCGTGAACCCTGGAGGCAGAGCTTGCAGTGAGCTGAGATCACTCCACTGCACTCCAGCCTGGGCGACAGAGACTCCATCACAAAAAAAAAAAAAAGAAAGAAAGAAAGAAAGAAAAAAAGAAAAGAAGGTATTTCCAACAAAGATTTTTATAGATATCTATATCTACATCTAGATATGTATCTTACTTGCAATTAATAATTTGGAAGCATCTATTTCATCTTATGAGGTGTGATTTAGGTGTATCATTAACTGCCAACTGTATGCCTGAATTTTAACAAATATTTAAAAACATAGATATTTGCAAAATAAATATTGACCGTATGTATACAGTCACTAAAATTTTGCAGGTGCCATGACAGTTTAAAGAGATTGAACAAAAAACATTTAAAGGTAAATTTTTCAGCCAAACTCAGAACTTCTCTTCATGACATCTACTGAATATCCATATGGTGCGTGGTCTCTACTGTAAGATTGGACATTTATAGGTTGAGCTTCCATTAGAAAAGAGTATGTGGAACTTATATTTCAGCTCAAAATTTTGCAGTTTTATTTAGAGCAAAGGATAGCACAGATTCTTTATATATATATATATGTGTGTGTGTATATATATATATATATATATATAGAGAGAGAGAGAGAGAGAGAGAGAGAGAGATGTGATACTATATGCCTTTTCTTCAGTCCTGTATCTCCATTTGCTATAGAAAATCTCTGCTCAAAATGCCTATTGTGTTCTCGAGTCTCTACTTATATCAGTGATTTCCTGGACCTCTTGATTTGTCTCTGTGTCTATGTGTATGGGTGCTTTGTATACAATTTTAAATTTGAAACACTCTTTACTGTTGTACGGAACATGAAGGTTTAGTAAGCTTTTTTAAGAAGTGATGTATAAATAAATCAACTATCTGTGTTTGAAAAGTCTAAAGTGCAGTTGTTTGCTTCAGCTTGTCAATGGATATTTATGAGGTGAGCATAATACTATAACAGTTATAGCAGTGAAATACATCCTGTGCATATAGCTAGTAAAGGAGCTCACAAGCGTTAATGCCAGTGGAATTTTAATGCTCAAGAGATGGGAGACATGGCACTTGCTCTGGTTAATGCTGCTATTACCAGCTACGGTGAAAATGAGACAGTGAAGTCAGTTTTAAATATTGCAGTGGAGTTGGGGTCTCTATACCTAGGCAACAGCAAATATGTCAGTTCCTACTTTTGTCATATTTTCACTTCTTGGTTTATTTAACTGCAGAGTAGTAATGCAATATCAGACATTTTTTTTTCAGGGCATCTCCTTTCCTTTCTTACTTACTATGAGGCTCATGAGAAGGTTTTGTCAGCAATGATTTCTGGGAAAATGTCAATAAGCTTCTCACTCTAAGATATACTAATCATTGCCTGAAAATTATTTGAGTGAAGTTAAAGGTTCTGATTATGAGTGTAACATTTATTATGAGCAGACTTTTGTTTGTGTCATATCCTTGGTACATTCTGTTTCTTCTTATACAGAAGAAAAGTTTGTAACAGAATAAAGCTTCCACACAGAACTGTAGTCTTTGTGATGAATTGAAACTGTTAATACATTCCAATTTGTAAAGAATTGTATTGTGCTTACTTTGGCCTAGCATGCAAAGAAAATGAAGTTTTCAGTCTTTAGACAGATGTATTATCATAGAAGAACTTTGGGATTATGTGAAGAATAGTACAGTTTCACCATGCTTGCTTCTATAAACTTCAAGTTCATATGAATTTTTCAACTTAGTTCAGGTTAAGTTCAAATTAATGATAATTTGACATCATCTATCCACAGAGTACCTCATTAAACCCTAAGAGAATAAGAAAAAGCAACATAGAAAGCATATGGTCTTTTTGCATAAGGTACAGGTTTAGGCAGTTCTTTATTGGAGGATTGTAGAGGTTAAGAGGGGTTCAGATATTCTCCAGGACTGAGAAGGTTAAGAATCAAGAAAGAAACCTTTATTAGTTGGCATTTGCTTGTACCTAGTCTACTTCTAAAGAAGTATTGAGAAAAAAAAATACAGTCAAACCTCAGAAGAATAAAAATAGGGAAATAATAATAAGCCAATGTCAAGATATAGTTATAACAGAAAATGTACACTAAGGCTAGCAATTGCTTTTAGGACATCTTATAAATCTGAGCTTCCTAAAAGCCAAGACATAAAGAGAAAGAGGTTAAGTTGTATAGTTGCCATTATATATTAAAAGGGAAACATATGAGCTTACCAGAATTGGCAAACTTTTTCCTAGCTCTAAACACCAAGGAGAATTGTTCCCTTAATATCAGTATCCTTAATAGCAATTTTCCAAAATAATAATTCTCTTCATATGACCAGAATTCATAGGGCTCTTCATATAACCAAAGAGAGAGAGAATGCTATATTGTTTATGTGGATCTATGAGATCTAAAGAAAAGAAATCAAGTCTATATATACAGATAGTTTACTAGTGATCTGACTTGACACAGGTGTGAAAATATCTGGACTATTAGTTATCAAACTACATTTTTAGCACAGACAAAAATCTTATACTGAATTGCAATTTTAAAAGATAGATGAGAGTGGAGCATTAGATTTGAGAGGCCTGCAGTTGTGCCTGCTTGTTCCCTTCTCATGCACTGCCCAGCCACAGTGACCTCTGAGGCACCTTGCAGAAAAGCCACAGGACTTCATGGATTACACAATGAAAAAACCATCGACCTAGAGAAATAAATGGCTAGCATTCCACTTAGAGTCAACTGAGAGTAGTTTTGCCAACTGATAGGGAGAGAAAGGATTCTAACATTATTACAGATAAATACCTGAGGTATAAATATTCTATAATGTTAATTGCATAGAGAAATTATATGCCCTAGATATTGGGTATGTGGTTAAAAGTTTGATGTGGTGTGAAAATTAAAGAGCGTCCCTTATATTTATTTCAATGTAATGAACTCCAGCATGCACAGGGCATAAGGTAGGTTGTACCTGTGTGCTGACGTGCACTTATACACATACACACAAAAACATTTTTAACAATTAGCCAGTTGTGACCTTGCCAAATGCTTTAACGGGCATTTTATTGAAACTCTTATAATTTTGTGTGATAAGAAGAAAATGCTGACGGTAGATTATAAAATTTATTAATAAATTTTCTACCATATAAATGTGCTCTGAAGTCAAATTGCATTACAGTGGGTACACCAGGATAGTAATTGTAAAATACAACCCAAAGATGAGTAAAAGAGTTAACTTATGGGCACATACAGTGCTGAAAAGCTTTGGCATAGCTGGAAGTTGGTGGTGATTTCAGTGAGTGAGTAGTTAGTAAGTTCTTGGGCTGACTTTTAAAAACATAAATATAGATGTTAAAAAATGATTGCATGTTTGCTGAATGAATTCACTCTGAAAACTAATGTTATGTTTTAAGTTAGCAAATATTTGAATATGCAGAAAAGGTAAAACATAGTAATGCAAGAAGTCATATGCTGTCCCATTACCTGCAGCATGCTGGTGTATTGTCTATTAAAGTCTCTGCATAATTACAATCATATCATATTTTTAGTTACCATTTTTTCATCTTTAGAAAGTTTCCTTATTTTAATGGCTACATAATAAAGTAAAATAGATGAATCTGAATTTATTCAACTAGTCTCTGATTGTTGGGCAGAAATAAATACAAATTGAGTATATTTTTGACTATATAAAAATCCTATAGTAAATATTTGAAATCTCAGTCTAGCTATTTTATTAGGTTAGATTCCTAAAGTGAAATTACTGAGTCAAAGATGTAAGTTTTTAAATACCATTTTTTCTATACTTTGCTTATCATATAGTTTTTGACAATTTTAATTTCCACTAGTAATGCACAAGAGTTCTTTTCTTGCCACAGAAACTCACTAATTATGTAACATTTTCAATGTAAGTTTACATAAAACAGTATTCTTTAGAAGGGAGGCAGTTTTATTTCTTTAAAGTCGTAATTTCTATTAGGCAAATAAAATGTTGCCATAAAAAGATCATAATTTAATGATTCAATTATTAATATATAAATGCACTTCTTATATGCTATACTATATATATAATATATAAATTTTAAGTTGGTAAACATACCCAGAGTAATCTTATTTAGATTAATTTGCCTAATTCTGTAATATATAGAGAAAGGTCAACTACAACATAATATCTGAATAACTATGATTTCTAAATTAATGTACTTTAAATGTAATTTGCTGTAGCATAAAGTCAGTGATAAAATTATCTTTATTCTGCCAAACCTTAATTTTTATAAATATTTAATAAATTCTACTTCTAAATTTTTATGTCATGCAAAATTAATAAATTCAACAATGATTTTATTGAATCCAAAGAGTATTATATTCCCAAACCAAAATAAGGTAATATATTTATAGTTCATTTTAAACTAACGCAAATACTAATTTAATTCAATTTTATTTTGACTAAATGTTGTTAAAGTTTATGATTCAGTGATTTATAAGGCATGATATCAAATTCAAATTGGTTGTATTGATTGCCTAATTGAGTAAGTAGTGTGGGTGCTACCTAAAGCATTACAATAATAGTATATTTAGATTTTACTCATGATTTACATGCATGATTAGGGCATGATTTTAAATCAAGAAAATTGTTTAGAAAGAATATTTAATTAAATTTTCAGAAAATAGAGAAAATTAATATTTTCTTCATAATAATAACATATATTGCATGTTATATTATTCTCTAAACACTTATGGCACCTGAGTTCCAGTTTATCGAATTACTTTGTGAAATACAGGCATAATATTATACATTCATTCATTTTAACTCTTGCTCGTGGAAATCTTATGTTCCTCTATTTTGGCATATTAAAATGTTAGGATGGTTTATTTTAGAGACTGTGTAATCCTGTCACCTGATACTAGTATTAGCCTCTATATAGAGAATAAAGTATTAAAATTATAATAAATATAGGTCTATATGTATTCTTCTATATATTCAGCTTAAATTTAATAGTTTCTTATTAAACCATTTAGTTAACTTGTTATTTTTAGCACTTGTATTAGTTGTTATAAAAGTGAAATAGTCTCAGAAAAAAGAAACATCAGGGACTTTCCATTCTGTACAGTTCTTTGACGAGTTGCATGTTCAAGCTATTGTATATTGCTTTGTTTCCTACCTTGATAACATACCTTTATTGTGTAGGCATTATAAGCATGAGGATATGACAGACTTGTAAGCCTTGTCATATTCCATTTCCTGCAAATAAAAATTGTTCTGCAGTGTTCTGGCATTGACTTCTTGCTGTAATATAAATGGCAGCCCAACATCCATGACCTTAAACATAATTAGCATTATCACTAATGTGTGCTTTGTAAGCTAGTATTGGGGATAGTTGAAGGACGATGCTATCTAATCATGGTCACTTACAACCGGGATGCATTGCCTTGCTTTTAGAATTTTCTGGTAAGCGGATGGCAGCAGCCAATATGAAATAATTGCCTGGAAGTAAGAATCCTGATGGAATAATGAATAAAATATTTCCCTCTAGCCAAAAGTTTCCATTTTTCTTGATTCTTCTTTCTTACCTTTTCCGCTTTTGTGCTACTCTCATGTATTTTCTCCATATTTTCTTCTCTCCTTTTCCACTGTTTTTCTCCTTGGTAATCCTCTTTCTCTCCCTCAGATTCATACTTATTCTATCTTCTCATTTTTGAGATCTGGCTCCACCACCAGTGGAGGTCTATGTGATTGTGAACTCATTCATTCTTCATCCATCCATTCACTTGTTTCTAAGTACGAAATTATTGAGTCTGCTCTATATTAGACCTATGCAATGACATCATAGAGGGAATATGGATAATAATATGTTTTTTGTTTGTTTGTTTTTCTTTTTTCTTTTTTTTTTGAGACAGAGTCTCACTCCATCACTAGGCTGGAGTGCAGTGGTGTGATCTCGGTTCACTGCAACCTCCGCCTCCTGAGTTCAAGCGATTCTCCTGCCTCAGCCTCTGGAGTAGCTGGGACTACAGGCAGGCACTACCACGCCCAGCTAATTTTTGTTTTTTAGTAGAGATAGGGTTTCACCATGTTCGCCAGGATGGTCTGGATCTCTTGACCTCGTGATCCACCCACCTTGGCCTCCCAAAGTGTTGGGATTACAGGCGTGAGCCACCACACCCAGCCAACAATGTGTGTTTTTACTGAGAGTTTGCTGTATGTCAGGCACTTTTTTCAGTGCTTCATACAGCTTAACAAATTTAGTCTTTACAACAGCCTTAACAATAGGCTCATTTTTTAATCTTCATTTTACTGATAAAGGAACTGAGGTACACAGTAGTTAAATAAGTCACCCACGGTCACACAGTTGAAGTGGCAGAGGCTAGAAGACATACTCCATCTTTAGATTGCTGAGATTTAACCACTGTTATCTTTCCTTTTAGATATTTGAGCACACTATTATGGCATGATGTAGTACAGCTATAGTGGAGATGCAGTGGGATCTTTGGGATAAGGAGCCCCATAACTGGGAAAACTGGGAAATGCTTAACAGTGACTCTTGAACAGATTTCCTGAAGTCACCTCCTTTTAAATTTTTGAAAAATAAAATCACACCCAGACATTATCAACTGTTGATAAAAGTAAAAAGCACTGAGTCCATGATCAGAAGGGGAGAAGAGCATTTGCTTGTTTTTGTTAACGGGTGTGTGTTAAAACATGTAGGTGTGTATTGAATTTAATAGGTTTTTCTTTATTTTTTTTGGTGCTTAAATCTAGAGACATTTGGCAGCTGATAATTGATACTTAATACCAAGCTTTGGAAGAGTTGTAATAAGGACCTCAGAGTCAAAATCAACAGAGTTTTCTTCCTTCAAGTTTCCATATCTTTAATTAAACCACATCAAATGAAATAAATAATTGAGTTCTGGAGTAATTTAGGTATTAAAGTGAATTTGAGAATTTGAGTAGATTGTGAATCTCACTTGTTAAACTATCCAATTGCTTAAAGTAAATGAATAATCTACTAACCATTACTAGTCATTACACACTAAAGTTAATATGGCATATAGAAAAGAAGTGGTCACAGAAGAATCCTTGTATCTATATCCATTTAATAAGTGATAAAACACAAGTGAAAATAGAGATTGATAATCAATTATTTTTCAAAATTGTACAGAAGAGAGAAAACTATTACTTTTTGATCTACAAATACACAAGAAAAATGTCATTAATTTTTATCTTTGCTGTCATAATATCATTCCTCATATTTTTGTTCAATTCTGGAAAATTGCCAGAATATTTTAAATGTTCATCACTGTTGAATTTGCATAGTTCAAATCTATTTCTCATTGAATATGTGTACTACTGTGTTTTAGAAGCACTGCTTTTCTTTTGGCTGAATTATTTGTGTATGATGTCATTTTCCTACCTGTCCCTCTTGAAAAAGTATTTCTAACCATGAAACCTGATGTGTGTGAACATAACACTTTTATTGTTTTATTGTGTTTTGGCAACATACATAGCTCCCTTAGCTAATCTAGAGAACAGCACCTCTTCACTTAATATGCACTCTAAAAATCTTGTTTGAAAGTTCTAGGTAACACAAAAATACAGTCTGAGTACATGACCTATGACCTGTATCAGTAAGGAATTTTTACCTCATTTTAATCTGATCCTCTATCTGCTTTTTTCCTACTTCCTTTTGCACTGATGTGATTTGTAGACATTAACGCAGAGTAAGTAATAAAAATTGGCAATTGTAGTAATAATGCTGCCTCCAAAAGTATTTAAAAGACAGATAAAGTGATGAATGTTTGTCTTTTAGAAAAAATAAATGGAAACTCCTAGCTCTGCTTTGTTTTTATGCTTTTCTGTTTCTTCATTAATTTCTGAAATTTTCAAATTTATTAAGCAGTCGTTTTTGAGAGTAAAATGGACAAAAATTCTGCTTTTATATTCCAACCATTCTTTTTCAACAATGTTTTGTTGCCTTTGAATTTTATCATGTTTTGGATATTAAAAACAAACTTACATTTAGAGGGAAATAAAGAGACACTCTAAAATCTAAAACACTTTGAGAGCAGCTATTGTAAGAAATACAGAAATCTCAATAGGGTGATAATCCTGACCCTAACGTAGAAAGCACTATGCTAGCTTTTGGCTGGTTGAGGAATCTGGGAATGATTTAGGTGGTACAGTGGATCAGTAGTATCATACCAAAGAGAGAAAAGGAAAGTATCTTTTATCACTCATTGGAAACCTTGTTTTCAAATATTTCCTGGATTATTTACAATACACATGGAACAGTGTGTCCACACAACTTTCATAGAAGTGTTAAGAAATTAGAATGGCAAATCCTCTTTGGAAATGTGTAAGTGCAAATAGTCACCATTTGAAATGAACACATGATGGTGGTGTGCAGTGGTGAGAAATGGTCAGTAACAATGGACATGATTTTGCAAAAACCCTTCATGAAATGGAGTTACAAAGAGATGACAATCCCTTTTCTGGGATTCCTCATCCTCAGTCTCTTACTGCTTACTAAATGTGATCTTCATGTATGCATTTTAGGAGCACCAGCTTGCATAAGAGAATATTTTCATTTTAATTCATTACATAAAGAAGTATATCGGGTTGTGTCTTTGATATTTTTATGGCCTTGATAGTAATGCTGTATTTTAGATAATAGTAACAAAGTTGTATTTCCATAATTTTTTCCATATTAATTATACCATACCATCTCACAGGTGAACTTACTGTGGAAAAGATCTGAATGAACCCTATCTCTACTAAAAAACAAAAATTAGCTGGGCGTGGTAATGCCTGCCTGTAGTCCCAGCTACTCCAGAGGCTGAGGCAGGAGAATCGCTTGAACTCAGGAGGCGGAGGTTGCAGTGAACCGAGATCACACCACTGCACTCCAGCCTAGTGATGGAGTGAGACTCTGTCTCAAAAAAACAAAAAAGAAAAACGAACAAACAAAAAACATATTATTATTATCCATATTCCCTCTATGATGTCATTGCATAGGTCTAATATAGAGCAGACTCAATAATTTCGTACTTAGAAACAAGTGAATGGATGGATGAAGAATGAATGAGTTCACAATCACATAGACCTCCACTGGTGGTGGAGCCAGATCTCAAAAATGAGAAGATAGAATAAGTATGAATCTGAGGGAGAGAAAGAGGATTACCAAGGAGAAAAACAGTGGAAAAGGAGAGAAGAAAATATGGAGAAAATACATGAGAGTAGCACAAAAGCGGAAAAGGTAAGAAAGAAGAATCAAGAAAAATGGAAACTTTTGGCTAGAGGGAAATATTTTATTCATTATTCCATCAGGATTCTTACTTCCAGGCAATTATTTCATATTGGCTGCTGCCATCCGCTTACCAGAAAATTCTAAAAACAAGGCAATGCATCCCGGTTGTAAGTGACCTTCAGCTATCCCCAATACTAGCTTACAAAGCACACATTAGTGATAATGCTAATTATGTTTAAGGTCATGGATTAAACCAAGAAAAAAAAATTATGACTTCATGTCTCATGTTAACATTACTTTCCTTGGGTAATCGTTTATTATATCATGGTAGGAAAACTAGATGTTCTCATGCTTTTTTAATAATGGCTTCAATATTTCAATATGGACTTCTTTCTTTCCTCAGGGCCGGTGCATAAACTTCTCCCGAGTTCCATCTCAGTAAAACGGAAGCAGGAAGACCAAGACGGTACGAAGATGGCACATTTTCACATAGCTGATTTTCAACCAAATGGAAAAATTCAAGTGCATTTCAGAAGCTTTTGGAAGAGCAGCTTAATTCCTCTCAGTCAGGAAATGTTTTCTCTGCCTTCTGCTTTGCTTGCACCAAACATTTCCAAACATTTGTTCTGCCATCTACATGGGAGGTGATGAAACTCAGTGGTAACTCATGATTTATGACATTGAAAATAAAGAGGAACACTGACCTGCAGACTATGGTTTGTACAAGAAAGTTTGTTTGAATGTGTAGAAGAGGAAAAAGCAACAACAGCAACAACATGAAGGTGATACCAAAACAACTGGCCATGATGGAAGATAGTAGTTTTTTTACATGGAAACATGGCACTTGTGTTTTTATGTGGCAAGATCTTTATCCATAGGCAGAGTATACAATTTCCCACCAGGCTAAGCAAATAAAGAAGTCCATTGCCTTATAGCTATGTCAGATCACAGAATCCTTCCAAGTCCCCTATCACAGTGTGCCTTACGGGAAGTTTCTGACTGGAAAATCTTGTCATTCTAACACTGAAAAGTGCACACGCATGACAAAATGTAGACAAGATGCCTCAAGGTATTGGTAGCAAGCAAGATTTTGCCCTTTAGTTTTCGAAGACACCTTTCTGTCGTTATGCACTCGGGACAAGAAAATTAATAGAGCGTTATTCCACAGAAAGACAGCCTCTAGCCAGAGATCTTGAGTGGAGTGCAAGGGCCTCGTGCTTTGCAAACTTGTCCCTGTAACTGGTAGATTCCTCCTTTTCCTGTGTTTAGGATTTAGTAGTGCATAAAGCATGAATAGCCATAAACATACCTAGAAGTTTGTTTTGCTTTTAATTTAAAGGAAGCAGTAACCACAAAGCTTCCGCTCAGGGTTTTTTCTTTCGTCAAGTCTCCAAGGGCTCTTCAGCGTCACAAGCCAGCAACTCTCTTTGCATGAAAATTTCAAAGTTTAATTAATATAATTAAAAGCAACAGCAAGCAGCAGCCTGTGAAGATTTTGCTCATCTTTTTTATGCCTTTTGACATTGAATGACCTATTACTGTATGCGCATTACTTGGATTTTGAGGGGCACTCTACCTTGGTTATGATTCAGTAGAGGAAAAAGACCTCCTTTCTTCAATTTACAAATTAAATCTTCAGGAGGATCGCCATCACAAAACATTGACGATGTATGTATTATAATTTTTTAGAAAAACCACCATTGTGTCATGTTGACGATGCCAAATTATGTTAGCGTGAGCAGAAACACTGAGGGGGAGGAAAGCAGCAGCTGAAGAAAAAAGCTCAAATGATCTAGTCACTTTCGATACTGTACTTCAGATGCGAAATGGATATTCGACTGGAAACCTGACAAAGTGCGCCTGCTTTGATGTGAACTGGTATAGACAATGACCAGTGGCTGGGTCAGTGGGATGTCTCTCTGCGAGCACAAAGGCTTATCAAATGACACTAAAAATAAGTTCAACAACCATCACATTGGAAGGGAGAAGGCGAACATTTCATGTTTGGCGGGCATGCCAGTGCACAAGATGGAAAGAGCGATGGGAGCATCCTGGTATAATTACCCCCATTGTGCTCTTAATGGAAATTTCAAAGGATGGGAGTATTCTGTTACTTGGTGTCCAGGTTTGTGGCACTGTTCCAAGAGGCCTTACACACACACACAAATATATAATTTTCTATACATATATATCCTCTAGCTTGAAACTTTTGCTCAAGTTTATTTATGTCACTGGCTGGCTGGATCCAAAGTCATGTGTCCACACATTCATAAATAAAAATTTTACCTATGCCTGTGCTACCATTTCTTTAAACTCACATAAAGCTAATGCCTTCTTGGGTTGAATATGCAGTTGTTCTGCTTAGTTTCAGGGTTGGATTTCTACTCAGTTCCAAAATGTCCCTCATGTTCACAGATGATACTATTGGCAGTAGCTGCATATGCAAGTATAACTTGGAAGCCTGATATAGTATACCCAACCCTTTCTGCAATGAGTTATTATATCCCTTTGTTCTGCATGTGCATCTGGAACAAGACCTAATAATGCAGCTTCCTTAAATGGGCTCTTCATTTCTGATGAGTGCACACCAATTGCTATTTTAATATCATTGAGAATACTACAGAAGCTAAAGCTATCTTTCTTTGGTAACTACTTTAAATTTCTCTAGAATTATGTAGCATACTTACATGTTGCTGCGTGAACAATGTAAATTAACCTCTGCCTTTAAATGGAAAAATAACTTCCTATAGATTATTATACAGCTACTATCAAGAGCTCTTAATGAAGAGGAAGTGGCAATGGTCTATATGTAGACTGAAAAAGTACCATTAATAAAGTTCAAAGACTGATGGAATTTCATTGCCCTTAAAGATATGAACCAGATCTATTTTATGCTTTTCTCCAATTATACTAACTAGCAGTTGAAAACAATTTGTTTTAAAGAGTGTTATTTTCTTACCAAAAGACCAGATCAAAAATCCCTATACTTTTCAACCAAAAAAGATTAAAATAAAGCCATTTCTATAATTTTAATGACATTTTATATTTTATATAGAGAAATAGCTTCTGTTTGATTTTCTGGACATCATGTCAGTCAATATCTACTTTCTGTGTAAAAATGAATAAGTCTTACACATAAACCATTCGTGTTGCATAAGGTTGCAAAAACAATTAAGTGGGAAATGACTCCTAACTTATGTGTCTACTCTGCCTAGAAAGAAAGTTTTGAAGGCATCTATATATATTTCATAACAATGTCTGTTCTTTATGGATTTGATCCATAAATATTTATCTATCTGAAAACTTTGATACTTGGAATGTTTTCCTTAGAGCATTTGGTGCTCCAAGAAAAAACATTTGGTGCTAAGAGTTGCAGCACTGATGCCTTTCCCCAAGTTAATTCTATCTTAAAAATTTATATTTCCTTCCCAATGAGATGCAGAGTAAAATTTGAGACCCTCCATTGACTAGGGAGCAGCATCTGTCATCTATGGTTAATTACTATTTTGACAAAAATATAGAAGGTTTAAACCCCCATGTATTTCAGATTGTTAGAGAAAGAAGAAGGTTGCTTATATTTCCCTTGAACTTTATTCTAACCATTTAAATAATAAATTGTTCAATATTTGTTATAGTAAATCCTTACTAGATATAAGATTTGGGTGTTTCTGTGAACTTAACTTTATTATCTAAGTATCACTAACCATTGTTTACTGCTTAGAGGCAGATACATTTATTTATTTTTAAATTGAAACGAATTCTATATTGTGGATAATTAGGTGTTTAAAACATTTTGATAGACCAGCTTATGTATGTTATTTTTGAAATTTAAGAAGGCAGAATGTAATCAGGTCACATTTACAAGTATAAGGAATTATAACTTCTTACTCCATACATATATTGTATGTTGGTTAGCTTTTACTAGCATTTTCTATAGCATCACATTACTTTAGAAAGTTTTTGAGAGTTTCATTATTACTGGAAAAGTTTGGTGGGTATATGTACACAGGAAAGAAATATATGCATCATTTCAATATGAAAGGAAATACATAATCTAGAAACAGAATAACTCTTGATACATCTGTTACATGGTTAAGGAAAGAAACAGGCAGGTGAGGCTGGAGAACCGTTGTCTATTTGTAGGAAATAAAGTCAGTGTGGACACACGTTCTAGTTTCAGAGTTAAATTAATATTGTGCTTAGTGAATTTCTATGACATATTTATGAGAACACTTTAGTGTATTTCCACTCCTACCAGAATTTAATTCAGTCGATTGGATAAAAGAAAGACTTATTTTATTTTATTTTTTTGAAAATCCATAATGTAGGAGGTCCTGTGCTGGTTTTTTATTGTATTTTATTTTTGTGCTCTCCTGCCAAAAGAAAAGGCTGATAAGTAAGTACACAGTACAACATGTAAATTTATATAAAAATATGCTTGTTTAGATTGCTCTACAATAACTATATTAAGGTAAATTTGTGTGTGTGTGTGTGTGTGTGTGTGTGTGTGTGTGTGTGTGTGTGACAGAGAGAGAGAAAGATAAACAGAAGGAGAGTTGAAACTCAATGTGTTTTCAAAAAGAGCCTTAGCTTAGGGATCAGGTGACAGAGAGGTCCTAGACCATAGACCCAGCCATCAACTAGCTTGCTGATGTTGAACAGATCAACTCTCAACCATAGACTGAAGATGGAATGAAGATATCAAAAGTTCCTTTCAGCACTGACTAGATTTTTTTTATTTTATTTCATTTTATTTTATTTTATTTTATTTTATTTTATTTTATTTTATTTTGAAACAGTCTCGCTCTGTCACCCAGGCTGGAGTTCAGTGGCATGGTCTGAGCTGACTGTAACCTCCTCTTCCTGGGTTCAGGTGATTCTCATCCCTCAGCCTCCTGAGTAGCTGGAATTACAGGCACACACCACACCCAGCTAACTTTTGCATTTTTAGTAGAAATGCGGTTTCACTATGTTGCTCAGGCTGGTCTCAAACCCCTGGCTTCAAGTGGTCCTCCTGCCTCAGCCTCCCGAGTGCTGTGATTACAGGCATGAGCTACTGCACCAGGGCTCTGACTACATTTCTGTTAATAAGGTTAGGTTGGAGGTTTTAGTATTTATGTATCTCATATTTATATCAATATGACTGGCTTCTTTATATGTAGTGTGTGGTAATATTAGCTCTGGAAACTGTCAGTTGGAAAAAAAAAAAACCTTGAACTATAGTATATGTTGATAATTAGCCATAATAATATCTTAGTTAATTTCTTACAACTAAAATTTGTCGAAGAAGCAACTTAAAGCTTATATCTGATGAAATCTTTAAAAAGTTGGGTAAAACATTGGGAAATGTATCCATGTATTTCACTCTGGTTTCGTACGTTTAGCAAGAGAAGCACAGAAATTGTTATGAGATATTTATGCTACCAGTTTTAATAATTGGGATACTTTCTATACCGCAGAAAGAAAAATTACTAAACCCTGCTCTTTTCAGTCAAAATTGGAAAAAAAAAAAGTCTTAATTGACAGTTACTATGCCTGTGCTGCCCATAGCAAGTATTCAGTGGAAAATACTGAGTAATTTGAACACAGCTTAGAATCCATAGTATGTTACAATTGCTCGCCTTTCACAAAGTTTGCGTTGTCTTAATGTAGAAGGATACTGTGATCTAAGAATTCAAAAATTTAAAGAGTGGACCCTAAATAGGGTTTCCTAACTGCCATGAAGTTATTTGTATCTTGGATGAATTATATTTACAACATTGTAAATGTCAGTGGGTGGTCCAAAATAAATTGTTAAAGTTATTAAAATGTACATTTAAGTAGGTTTCAGTTTGACTAGAAATAATTGGCAAGAAGGCAAGAACTAATCTTCTAGAGCAGTGGTCCCATCCCCCAGGTCACGGACTGGTACTGGTCCCTGGTCTGTTAGGAACTAGGCCACACAGCAGGAGATGAGTGGGAAGCAAGTGAAACTTCATGTGTATTTACAGCCACTCCCCATGGCTCACATTACCACCTGAGCTGTGTTCCTTGTGAGAACAGCAGCAACATTAGATTCTCAAGGAATGCAAAACCCATTGGAACTGTGTGTGTGAGGGATCTAGGTTGCCCATTTCTTATGAGAATCTAATGCCTGATGATCTGTTGTTGTCTTCCACCACCCCCAGATGGGACCGTCTAGTTGGAGGAAAACAAGCTCAGGCTCCCACTGATTCTACATTACAGTGAGTTGTATAATTATTTCATTATCTGTTACGATGTAATAATAATAGAAATAAAGCGCACAATAAATGTAATCCACTTGAATTATCCTGAAACCATTCCCACCCCCCACCCCTGTCCATGAAAAAATTGTCTTCCATGAAACTGGCCTCTGGTACCAAAAATATTGGGTACAGTTGTTCTAGGGTGTAGACTATGAAAAAGATATGCATTGTCTCCATGAACTAAAAGACAAGGTGATTTTAAACAATTTAGATGCCAAACAAAGAAACTGAAAGCTTCCAAAGTCATAAATGATAGAGAAAGGAAATTGTTACATCATGTGCCAAATTAGAAGCAAATCTAAACTTCTTAGCATGCTTATGTACTCCACCATCTGATTTGTATAAGTAATTGGGGAAAGAAAAACTCACAATATAAAACAAGTTTGACTAGTTCTAGCAGATGACACCTGTAAATAGAATTTTTACTAGTTGAAATTCTGATGCGAAATGAAGCCATTATTATTATCACAATAAAGTGTTCTTTTTAGTTCTATTTTTAATATCCTCTAGTTCTGAAAGTCTCTGTTAATTAAACAGCAATGACAGACCTGCATCTTCTGTAAATACTTTGTTTGTGTGAGGCTGTCACATGGAAAGAAAGATTATATTTTAAACAATATGTTCAAGTGTAAAAATTCTTCAACAAATTCTTAATGTTTTAAAAAATGGGGAAAAATTTTAGTAGTTTTAACATCTTGGAATTCTTCATAATAAGCTAGGTATCTCAGAAAGTTTGAAAGGATTTTAAATAATTGTTTTAAAGAATATCAAAGACTAAATTATGGCTTGGAATATTCAGTGTACTTTTTGTCATTTTGAGAGGTAGTGATATGATTACAATAACAATACTAAGTAAAAAAGAAAATTACAATGACATTATTGGTTGCTCAGCATCTCTGTATTACTGTCAACACTGAAAAAGCTCTGAGGTGGTGAATTTATAGTTAAATCAATGATTTTTTAAAATTCTAATTCAAAATGATAGAGAAAAGTCAATCTATAATTTATTTAAAAACTATAACATTTATTGAGCTGGCAGAGTAAAAATAGCATACTCCTCAAATTATTCCTTTAAAATCGTAAATAAAACAGAAGGTATCACTTTGCCTTAAAATATTTTCCTTAACTTCAAAAATCAGTCTGATAAATCTCAATTCAGGGTCATTACTGCATATGTTTATCATTTCTAACTTTTCAAGAACACTTTGAACATCAATTAAATTGAGATGAGAGGGCTTGTATTAGTTTCCTCTTGCTGCTGTAACAAATTACCACAAACAGTTGCTTAACACAACACAAATGTATTCTCTTACAGTTCTGGAGATCAGAACTCCAAAATCTGTTTCAATTAGGTAAAGTTAAGGTTTCAGGAGGACTAGCTCTTTCTAGAGGTTTAGAGTGAAGAACTTGTTTCTTTGCCTGAAGTAGCTTCTAGTGGCTGCCAGTATTCCTCAGCCTGTGGCCCCTTCCTTCATCCTCAAAGCCTAGCACTCCAAGCTCTGCTTCAGTCATTACATCCCCTGTTGTGGCTGCTCTTCTGCCTCCCTCTTATAAGGACCACTGTGACCACATTGGACCAAATTGGATTATCCTAGATAATCTTTCTGTGTCAAAACCTGTAACATAATCATGCCTGAAGAGTCCTTTTTGCTGTAGAAGGTAACAGTCAACAGCTTCTGGGGATTAGGATGTAGACATCTTGAGGGTCCATTGTTCAGCCCATGACAAAGCTTATAATCGTTTTCATTTTATTGAATATTTACTTGTATCTGACACCATAAGAAGATATACAAAATGAATTCAGCTTTCTACTTTAGAACCTTACCTATCCAAATTTCTTGTTACACTGTTTTTTTTTTTCTTTTTTAGTAACTCCATTTGTCTCCTTTCTACTGCTTTATATTTTACTTGTGATTTTTCTCAGAAAGGGAAAAATGCCAGGGAATAAATACTTGGAAGATTTTTGCCAGATGAAAAACTTCGTCCAAAACTGAGAAACACATGTCGGGTTATTGTTGCCTCTGGAGCATTTACTTGGCCTATCTGCACATGCCCAGAAGTTAACCTAGAGTCAGTCCCTGTAGGATTTTCTTCTGTCATACTGAAAATCTACTTAGAAGGTATTGAAACATCACTAGCGACAAAGAACAAAAAGAAGTTGATATTCTAATGTTAACATCGGTAATAGACTATGAGTCTTAGAAAGCTTTCCCCACCTGCTAATTGTTTTTTCCAGAATAATAGTAATAATAAAAAGTGAAAGGAGAGTGATTTTAAAGTCAATAAAACTAGGCCGAGTGTGGTGCCTCATGCCTGTAATCCCAGCCCTTTGGGATACCAAAGCTGGTGGATTGCCTGAGGTCAGGAGTTTGAAACCAGCCTGCTCAACATGGTGAAACCCCGTCTCTACTAAAAATACAAAAGTTACCCAGGCGTGGTGGTGGGCATCTGTTATCCCAACTACCTGGGAGACGGAGGCAGGAGAATCGTTTGAACCCGGGAGTTGGAGGCTGCAGTGTGATGAGATATGCCACTGCATTCCAACCTGGGTGACAAGAGTGAGACTCTGTCTCATAAAACAAATACAATAAAAATAAATAAATTCAATAAAACTAACACCCATTTTAAATATTTTTCAGGTAGTAATCTCAAAGAAGACATCAATAAAATTGAGAAACTCTAAAATGAAAGAAGTAAAGGGACCAGATTCTCCCAGTAGATTTTCCCTAAAACATAACATTATGTGCCATGCACCTTGAGTTCTTAGAAAGAAATTATTGTATACAGACAATAGGAATAGTTTCCACATCTCTCATATTTTTGTACGTTATATAGCTACACACGCACACACAGACACTCCTTTCTAAGTACAATTACATTTGAAAATGCTATGAATGACCCATAACATGAACTTTCATGCACTTTGTGATCCTAAGGCTATTCCTGATTATTCATGTGAAGAAATTTGACACCTGTAAATAATGAGTTCATAACATGTTTAGAGAAAACCAGGCAAATTGCTTGATAACATTAATAACATTTTATAATTTTCCAAAGTGTTTTTACGTATTTTTTGTTGTTTTTATTTAACAAATATATACCAGATGCACATGATGTATACAGTGCTAATTTGGCCAAACTCTAAGCAAATTTTGTGATAAATTGCATTATAAGGGTATGGGTGGGGGAAGAAAGGACCTTCTCTTGATACTCAGTAAAAAAGTCTTGTAGCATGAATCCTGATTTGCCCATTTAAAAACAAACCTTGATCACATAAAATGAGATTTAATGCTAAATGAGGCCTGTTTTATACAGGCATCCCTAGATAAACTCTGTGCGGCTGAGAGTTTCTCATTTTGCTGCCACACAATTTTCAGTGTACATTAACAGCCTTCCCATGAAATCAAAATGCTTTTAAATCATTCTATTTGTTGCAAAACATTACTTTGGTCTATGTACAGAGAAGTTAAGCCACATAAAAATTTAATATCCCCTAAGGGTAAACAAAACAAAACAAAATACCATAAAAATGATGAGGTTAAGAAGGGTTACATGATTCCTAGCAAAAAGGGGGGGTTCCTAGGAAATTATTTTCAGGGCTAGCTGAAGGAACTTTTGATAGAGATCATTGCTTTATCACAATCGCAGAAGCAGTTAACATTGGACAAGAAAGAGAAGAAAACCCAAGACAGTGAAAGGATAATTAAGAGTCTTAGTTTTAATTTCCAAGGATGATATGGTGATGTGATTATTTCACAATGGAAAATTGAAGAGATAGATTTATATTTTGCTGTTTTACCTTGTGATAAGCAACTGTCCCAGGTATTTATTCCATTTTAACATCAACATGTGCTCCTCATTTTACCAATTGATCCACACAAAGCAGGTAAAGAAAAATGTTGCTTTGGATGATACCAGGCACTTCAACTTTACAGCCCTCTACAGCTCTCTAATTTTCTGATAGCCCCTGGACAATAGTATGAATGATGTGTCTGAGGTAGAGTCCTGGAAGTTAGCTGTGCCCAATAACCAGAAGTGAAAAACCCTTCCAAATAAGCAAAAGATGATAGGTCAGGGAGTCTGGTTTTATTGCTGATAGAAAGGAGCCAAAAACCAACCAAGAAGGTCAGCAGTCATGCAGCAATTATACCAGGGATAAAGACCAACAGTAAGAACAAAGCAGTGAGAAAGGAAACTGCCTTGAATTTGAGAATTTATCAGCTTAATTAATGAATATTGGCAGATGCCTATCTTGTGCCAGTCTCTGCAGTAGACAATGGGAAACTGCAGCAAGAAAGATAACTATATTCAACAATCTTGTCTGCAAGTGAAGACAGACACTGATAAGATGCAAGTGTCATTAGTTCTGTAAAGTGGAAATTTAGAAGTGTGATGAGAACATGTCATAGGAAGGCGCTAGCCTGGCTGGAGTCTTTAGAGAAGGCAGTGAAATGTTTGCTGAAAGTTTTCAGCAAAAGGGAAAATGAGTACATGTTTTCTTTCTTTCCTTCCTTCCTTCCTTCCTTTTCCTTCCTTCCTTCCTTTTCCTCCCTCCCTCCCTTCCCTCCCTCCCTCCCTCCCTCCTTCTTTCCTTCCTTCCTTCCTTCCTTCCTTTCTTCCTTCCTTCCTTCCTTCCTTCCTTCCTTCCTTCCTTCCTTCCTTCCTTCCTTCCTTCCTTCCTTCCTTCCTTCCTTCCTTCCTTTTCCTTCCTTTCCTACTTACTTAGCAACACACCTGGCAGAATGCCTGGCAAATAATAGGCTCTTAATAAATATATTGATGAACTGGAAAATTATTTTTCAGACTTACGGTTTCTGCAAGAGAAAGTAGTCCCATTCTTACTAGGTCCTCCCTCTTACAATGATAAAATGTTGTTGTCAGACATAACCCAACAACAAAAACAAAAGAAGCCTCTGAAATGTGTCAATACTGCTTAAGGTCCTCAGACATGAGGAACAATATGAAGGTGAATCCTGGGTTTCTTTATTGTTCCACATATTTCAGACAGGGTACTGCAGAGACCTCCATCAGGGAATGTCAACAGGCACAGACACTAGCATCTCCCTTGAGACAGAACCTATCTTGATGGGTGCAAAGCATAAGTAGGTGTATCTTGTCACCTGCTGTCCACCTTGAAACATGAATTAAACAACAGAGTTTGGCAGAGTGGATTAAAAAAAGATTCCCTAACAATATACTATCCACAAGAAACTCACTACAAATAGAATAACATAGATTTCAAATAAAAGATGAAAAAAGATGTACTATACAAATATAAATTTTTAAAAAACCAAAAGTGATGATTCTAATAATCAGATAAAATCATCTTCAGGACAAAGAATATTGCTAGAGACAAAAAGAGATATTATATAATGATAAAAGAGTCAATCTTCCAAAAAGATATAACATCCTAAACATAAACATGCCAAAAAAAAAAAAAAAAAAAGTAGAGCCTCAAAATACATGAAGCAAAAATTGACAGAGCTGGATAGAGGAGAAATAAATAAATCCACAATTACAGCTCAACGCTCAAATATACAAATCCCACCAATTGATAGAACTGCTAGATAGAAAAATCATAAGACTATAAAACTGAACAACACAACCAACAGTATTTAATTAACATATATATAGCATTAACTACCAAATAGCAACAGAATATACATTTTTTTCACATGCCCATAGAACATTCATTGAAGCAGATCATTTCCTAAGAGGCTGCATTATCCCACATAGTTTGATATGCAGGGAGGGAAATATGTAGCACTAAATTCTTACATTAGATAAAAGGAATAGTCTCAAATCAATACATTCCTACCTCTGAAAACTAGGACAAAAAGAGTAAAATAAACTAAAAACAAGTAGAAGAGAGAAAGTGGTAAAAATAGTAACAGAAAGCAATGGAATTGAAAACAGAAAAACAATAGAGAAAAATAAATGAAGCAAACAGCCGACTCTTCAAAAGAATCAACAAAATTGATAAACCTCTTGCAAGACTGATAAAGATTTTTTAAAAAGACAACAATCATCAATGTTGGAAACAAGATAGATGATGTCACTGGAGATTCTTCAGCCATTGAAAAAGGATAATCAGAGAACATAATGAACTGCTTTCCTTGTAAATTTCTTAATGACAAGCAATGGACCAATTCTTCAAAAACCAGAAACTACCAAAACTCAACTAAGATGAAACAGAGAATCTGAATAATCAATAACCATTAAAGAAATTGAATTTTAATTACCCCAACACCAAAAATCCAGTTCTACACCCTTTCACTGGTGAATGCTATCAAACATTTAATAAGGAATTGACACCAATTTTCACAATCTGTTCCATTAGAAAAGAAAGGAAGTAATTTCCAATTCATTTTATGAGGCTACAGAACCAGACCAAAAATGTACTTAAAAAAGACACACAAAAAGTAAACTATACCATTATCGCTCATAAACTTAAGTGATAAAGTGTAAACAAAATAATACATGTTGGACCCATCTATGTATGAAAAAACTATATGCCATACAAAATAGTAGTTGTTTCAGATGTGCAAGGGCCTATCAACATTAAAAAATTAATGTAATCCACCATATCAACGGGCAAAAGAAGAAAAACTATATGCTCATGTCAATTGATGCAAATAAAGCATTTAGCCAAATCCAATATTTATTACTGATGAAAACTCTCAGCAAATTAGGATCAAAGGGTAACTTTCTGAACTTCACAAAAGAGAATCACAAAAAAAACTATAGCTAATATCATACTTAATGGTGAAAGACTGAATGTCTTCTTAAAATCAGAGACAAGGTAAGAATGTCTACTGTCAGGCATTTTTATTATTCAGCATAGTCTCAGCAAGAAAAATAAACAAAAGACATACACATTGGGAAGGCAGAAATAAAACTGTCCATACTTAAGAAGACACAATTGTCAATGTAGAAAATCTTAAAGATTCTATAAAAATACTCCTAAAGCTGATGAGTAAATTCACAGGATAAGTAGCTTCACAGCATACAAGATGATTATACAAAAATCAATTGCATTTGTATATGTTAACAATAAAAATACGGAAACAGGAATTTGAAACACTATATTATTTACAATTAATTCAATAAAATGATATACTTAGGTATAAAATTAACAAAATATGCACAGGCTTCGTGTATTAAAATTTACATAATACTAATGAAAGAAATTAAAGTCCTGAAAAATG
The DNA here is from genome assembly GCF_007565055.1 of Rhinopithecus roxellana. Taxonomy (NCBI): domain Eukaryota; kingdom Metazoa; phylum Chordata; class Mammalia; order Primates; family Cercopithecidae; genus Rhinopithecus; species Rhinopithecus roxellana. The sequence continues at coordinate 55,616,548 of NC_044550.1, forward strand.
GAGACACATGTTATTGAACTGGAAGACTCAATATAGTAAAGATGTCAGTTCTCCCCACATTAATCTATGGGCTTAATACTATTCCTATCAAAATTCTAGAAAGGCTTTTTTGTGTGCATACAAAACCTTACCTAAAATTATATGCAAAACCCAGGCCCTAGAGTAACTAAAACAATTCTGAAAAAGAAGGATAAAGTGAGAGGAGTTATTCTATCCAATATTAAGCCCTATTAGCTTCAGTAATCAAGATAATGTGGTTTTGGAAGAAAGATAGATACACAAAGGAATGAAACAGAATACAGAACTCAGAAACAGGCCTACAAGTATGCCTGGCTCATTTTTGACAAAGGTACAAAAGCAATGAAATACAGGAAGGAGATTATTTTCAATAAGTGGTAATAGAACAACTGACCTTTTTGCTTTGTGAAAGACCCTGTTAAGAAGATGAAAAAACAAGCTACACACTGGCAGAAAATATTTACAAAATTCACATCTGACAAAGAACTATTATCTAGAATATATAAATAACTCTTAAAAGTTACCAGTAAAGCAACAACAAAATCCCCACAACAAAGAAACTGTCCAACTATAAAATGGACAAAAAACACAGACATTTTGGTAAAGAGGATACAGAGAGGGCAAATAAGCATGTGAAAAGACATTCAACCTCATTATTCATTATGGAAATGCAAATTAGAACTACAATGAGATGTTATTACACACCTATCAGAATGGTTAAACTATAAAGTAGTAACAACATCAAATGCTGATGAGGATGTAGAAAAACTAGATTACTCATACATTGTGTGGTGTAAATGTAAAATGGTAAGGCTCCTCTGGGAAACATTTTGGCAGTGTTATAAAACAAAGCAGGTAATTACTATAAGGCCTGAAAATTGCACAATTGAGCATTTATCCCAGATAAATCAAAATAAATGTTCATAGCAGCTTGACTTGTAGTTGTCAGTATCTGAAAACAACTTAGATATCTTTCAGCTGGTGAATTTTTAAACAATCTGTAGTATAGTCTTATTTGGAATACATCTCAGTAACAGTAAAGGAATGAACTATTGATACACACAGTAACTTGGATGAATCTCCAGTGAATTATATTGAGTGAAAAATGTCAATCCCAAAATGTTACATACTGCACAACAAAATGATAGAAATGAAAAAGTTGTTGCCAAGGTTAAGGGACCAAGTAAAGAGAGGAAGACAGGTGAGGCTATAAAATGTCAAAAGGAGAGATCCTTGAAACAATAATATTTTCTCTCTATTGTGACTGTCCTAGTGCTGACATCCTAGTTGTAATATTGTACTATTCAAAAACTATGGCTTTAGAAGATGTTAACATTAGATGCCTGATATAGGATATACAGACTCCCTCTATTATTTATGTATGAATATACAATTATCTCAAAATGAAAAGGTAAAAGAAACTCAAAAAATGATACTTCTAATGTTAAATAAACATTCTAGTAAGTTGTAATGATATATTGCGTAGAAGACTAAATTTCATAGAATTATTTTTATTTTCAGTTTTTTTTTTTTTTTTTTTTTTTTTTTTTTTTTTTTTTTTTTTTTTTTTGAGGCGGAGTCTCACTCTGTCGCCCAGGCTGGAGTGCAGTGGCCGGATCTCAGCTCACTGCAAGCTCCGCCTCCCGGGTTCACGCCATTCTCCTGCCTCAGCTTCCCAAGTAGCTGGGACTACAGGCGCTCGCCACCTCGCCCGGCTAGTTTTTGTATTTTTAGTAGAGACGGGGTTTCACCGTGTTAGCCAGGATGGTCTCGATCTCCTGACCTCGTGATCCGCCCGTCTCGGCCTCCCAAAGTGCTGGGATTACAGGCTTGAGCCACCGCGCCCGGCCTATTTTCAGTTTTATACTATTTTTCACTTTAAAATATTGTTTTAAAATGTATTATACAGTAATTTTGACATTTTTGGTGAGCATGTATGTGTGAAGTTCTATGACTCATATTTATAGATTTGTATAAACACTACTACAGTCAGAATACAGAATAGTACCACCCCCACAAAAGACCCCTTTTAGTCACAAACCCCTTTCCAAACCTGATAGGCTCTCCATTATTATAGCTTTGCCATTGTGAGAATGAAAAATAAATCGAATTATATATTAATATTATGGAAACTTTTGAGACTGACTTCTTTCACTCATCCAAGTTGCAGCATATATAAATAGTCGATGTTATTTATTACTGAATAGTATTCCACTGTAGGGATATGCCACAATTTATCTATTCACCTGTTGATGTACATATGTGTTGTTTTCAGTTTTTAGCAATTATGAATAGAGCTGCTATGAACATTTGTATACAAGCCTTTGTATGTTTAAGTTGTGTGAACATATGCATCTTGCTTGAGTAAATAGGAATGGGACAATGATAGGTGCATTTTAACTTTTTAACAACTGCCACAGTGTCCCCCAAAGGGATTGTAGCATTTTGTATTTCAAACATTTTTGTTTGTTTCTGACTTGTAGCCCTTCAGTGACTCCAGTTTGTCCATAGGTTAAGAAATTCAAAGACTTTACCATGGCAGGTGTGTCAGTCAAGTTCTTTGTAGCATTCGATACAAATGAATTATATAAATAACCCAAAAGCCAGCACTTCCTGAGCCTGCTTTTTTGACCTGGGTGACTGAGCCTAGCAAAATCATATGAAAGGACATGAAAGGCACAGATACAGAGGAAAGATCAGAAAGTGAGGAATAAAATACCAGGTTGAGGAAGCAAACATATGTAGGAAATATTTGAAGTCAGATCTCTAACCAAAAATTTTTTAAGTAGATCAGTCTGATACAGACACTGCTGTTGCCACAAGCAAACACATAGGCTGTGACTTCCACCTAGATTTGTAAGGAGATGCAATTCCTGAATTATATGATTGGAACGCAAATGTTATACAACCAAAACTGATGAAATATTTGCCGGAACATATAATGTTTTTTGTAGTCTAAAGTCTAGCTCTCTGTCAACCTTGTCACTTATGATCTACATCCAAATCACACAATTAGGTATGTTTGAAATTGCTGCAACATTCAAGTGGCTTCATTACTTTTATTATTTTCACAACATGACTGATGTTGCTGTTTCTCTTTTTTTTCCATGAATTATAGCACAAGGGGTTAAGCTTTCCTTTGCAAAAGAGTTAATTAACACCTGTGTGTGTGTGCATGTGTGAGTGTGTGTATGTGTGAACATTATTTTGGACTACTTGAACTTGTTAGTTTGATTCAACATTAAAAGGCCTCAAGGCCACAGCTATAATGAGATCCACATTTTGGAGTTTACATTGGTATAGTAATACATTTCATGCCGTTGTTCTGTAATTTGCCTAATCAAATAAAATGAGATCAAGCATTACATTGGAATGGTCCAAACTGCCCATTCATACAAAGTTACATTTAGCTAATCACATAAGAAATTACTCCTTTCCCAGGGATTTGTTTGCGTTTGTAAGCTAGTTAGAAGGCTGAATTTAATCAGTGTATTCTATTCCTCTATTAATATCTGCTGAGCCCTTGAGATATAGCCAGAGGGGCTGATAAACTAAATTTTCAATTTTATTTAATTTTAATTAATTTTAATTTAAATAACCATATCCTGTGACTAGTGTCTACTGTATTGGACAGCACAGGTATAAAGGTCCATAAAGTCACTTCATTCATATATACACTTAGTCACTAAAACTATAATTTGTATTTGTAACAAACCCATAGCCAATATCATACTGAATGGGCAAAAATTGGAAACATTCCCTTTGAAAACCGGCACAAGACAAGGATGCCCTCTCTTACCACTCCTATTCAACATTGTATTGGAGGTTCTGGCCAGGGCAATCAGGCAAGAGAAAGAAATAGAGGGTATTCAGTTAGGAAAAGAGGAAGGCAAATTGTCTCTGTTTCCAGATGATATGATTGTATATTTAGAAAACCCCATCATCTCAGCCCAAAAACTCCTTAAGCTGATAAGCAACTTCAGCAAAGTCTCAGGGTACAAAATCAATGTGCAAAGATCACAAGCATTCCTATACACCAATAACAGACAAACAGAGAACCAAATCATGAGTGAACTCCCATTCACAATTGCTACAAAGAGAATAAAATACCTAGGAATACAACTCACAAGGGATATGAAGGACCCCTTCAAGGAGAACTACAAACCACTGCTCAAGGAAATAAGAGAGGACACAAACAAATGGAAAAATATTCCATGCTCACGGATAGGAAGAATCAATATTGTGAAAATGGCCATAGTGCCCAAGGTAATTTATAGATTCAATGCTATCCCCATCAAGCTACCATTGACTTTCTTCAAAGAATTGGAAAAAAAACTACTTTAAATTTCATATGGAACCAAAAAAGAGCCCACATAGCCAAGACAATCCTAAGTAAAAAGAACAAAACTGGAGGCATCACACTATCTGACTTCAAACTACACTACAAGGCTACAGTAACCAAAACAACATGGTATTCATACCAAAACACATATATAGACCAATGGAACAGAGGCCTCAGAAATAACACCACACATCTACAACCATCTGATCTTTGAAAAGCCTGATAAAAACAAGAAATGAGGAAAGGATTCCCTATTTAATAAATGGTGTTGGAAAAACTGGCTAGTCATATGCAGGAAGCTGAAACTGGATCCCTTCCATACACCTTATACAAAAATTAACTGAAGATGGATTAAATACTTAAGTGTAATACCTGAAACCATAAAAACCCTCGATGAAAACGTAGGAAATACCATTCAGGACATAGGCGTGGGCAAAGACTTCATGACTAAAACACCAAAAGCAATGGCAACAAAAGTCAAAATTGACAAATGAGATCTAATTAAACTAAAGAGCTTCTGCACAGCAAAAGAAACTATCATCAGAGTGAACAGGCAACCTACAGAATGGGAGAAAATTTTTGCAATCTATCCATCTGACCAAGGGCTAATATCCAGAATCTACAAAGAACTTAAACAAATTTACAAGAAAAAAAAACAACCCCATCAAAAAGTGAGCGAAGGACATGAACAGACACTTCTCGAAAGAGGACATTTATACAGTCAACAAACATACCCAAAAAAAACCTCAACATCATTGGTCATTAGAGAAATGCAAATCAAAACCACAGTGAGATACCATCTCACACCAGTTAGAATGGTGATTATTAAAAATCAGGAAGCAACAGATGTGGAGAAATAGGAACGCTTTTACACTGTTGGTAGGAGTGTAGGTTAGTTCAACCATTATGGAAGACAGTTTGGCAATTCCTCAAGGATCTAGAATTAGAAATACCATTTGACCCAGCAATCCCATTACTGGGTATATACCCAAAGGATTATAAATCATTCTACTATAAAGACACATGCACATGTATGTTTATTGCAGCACTGTTCATAATAGCAAAGACTTGAAACCCACCCAACTGCCCATCAGTGATAGACTGGATAAAGAAAATGTGGTACATATACACTGTGGACTACTATGCAGCCATGAAAAAGGCTGAGTTCATATCCTTTGCAGGGACATGGATAAAGCTGGAAACCATCATTCTCAGCAAACTATCACAAGAACAGAAAACCAAACACCGCATGTTCTCACTCATAAGTGGGAGTTGAACAATGAGAACACATGGACACAGGGAAGGGAACATCACACACCAGGGCCTGTTGAGGGGTTGAGGGCTAGGAGAGAGACAGCATTAGGAGAAATACCTAATGTAGATAATGGGTTGATGGGTGCAGCAAACCACCATGGCACATGTATATCCATGTAACAAACCTGCACGTTCTGCACATGTACCCCAGAACTTAAAATATAACAAAAATAAACTATAACTTAGGGGAAACCTATAGTGTTCCCAGGCATAGATTCTGGAGATTCAAACTTCCAAAGAGTCTGATGGTAAAGAAAAGAAAGTGAGAGGTGTGCACAGGATGTTACAGGAGAATGAACAAATACCAAGTAGGTGTTGAGAAAAGACTTCTTGAGAAAGATAGTACTTGAAATGAGGCTTCGTGAGTAAAGAATAAAGAAAGAAAAGAGTAGATGAAAAGGCATATGTAAGGTTAATGAGGCAAAAGAGAGCATTGTTCATTTAGGAGGAAATCATGGAGGTACAGAGTAGCTGAAATCTTATACAAAAATTAACTGAAATTTGAAGTAAGGAAAATGTCTTGAAATGAGCTTAGAAAGTCAGTCAAAGATCTCAATGTCATGGTTAACATTTTCCCCCCAATCTGAGGTATACAGAACATATTTATTAGATCATTGGCTAATAAGATTTTATTGTTTTGTATTTGTTTATTTTTTACGTGAAAGTGATATAACTGGATATTAAGGTAAGAAAGATTATAACATGCAGTGTGGAGAATATGTTGAAGGGTGCAAAATTGGTAGGAAAGTCAATTATTGCAATCATCTTATCCTAAAATGGCAGCAGAGATAGAAAGTAAAATGGATTGTAAAAATGTATATTGTAAAATTAGAATCAACAATATTTGGTGATCGATTACCTGTATAAGATGAAGAGAGTCAGAAAATCAAGACATTTCATAGATTTCTGACTCTGGCAAATTTAGCTTGCAAAGACTGGGAATGCCATTCATTAATGTGGAAAATGAAAGTATGTCTGAGAAAACTAACTTCTAGAAAATTCATGTTCCCACTTCCATAGTATGAAGTTGTAGGTAGGAAACAGAAAGTGTTACACTTCAACTTCTATTGTGTTAAGTGACTAAAAATTGCAGGCGTATCTATTAGAGCAGCTAATTGTGTTCTAACTTACTTGTTAATGTTCCATTTTTATAGTAACAATTACCCCATATAATACCTAATTACCTGAAAAGTTATTGGCTTAATACAATAAACATTTATTATCTCATAGCATCTATTGAGTCAGACATTTGGAAGTGACTTGGCTTGGTGGTACTGGCTTAGGATATCTCATAAGGTTGCCGTCATGTGAAGGCTTTACAGGGGCTATGAAATCACTTTTGAGATGATTCGCTCACATGGCTATTGGCAGAAGGCCTCAGTTTCTTGACACGTGAATCTTTTGATAGAGTTCCCTTAGTGTCTTCATGACATAGGAGGTTCCTTTCCCCAAAGCAAGTGAGAGAGAGAGAGAGAGAAAGAGAGAGAGAACACTTTTTACAATCTTCAGCTTGGAAGTTATGCGTCATCACTTTCACCACACCATATTTGTTAGAGGGGAGTCACTAACTCTAGCTTACACTCAAGGAGACGGAATTAGGCTCCACCTTTTGAAGGAGAGTGTGTCAAAGAATTTGTGGACATATTTTGGAACTACTACCTTAATATAGGAGAAATGTGAGCCTGTCTACTACAGCAGTAAACTTTGCTCTAACACAGGAAAAAAATGTGCTTAGTTCTGGTCCCACTAGTTTGCCTGTGAAATATGTAAGTGGCAATTTTCAGTAGGCTATTATATGCATAGTTTTATACCTCAGGAGAGATGTTGCTTGAAGCCGTAAGAATGAATGAAATCACTCAAAGAAAATTTGGAGGGTGGACAAAGAGCACCAAGAACAGAACCTGGAGAGCTATCTATGTTAACAGGATATTAGCGAAATTTTTTTTTTTTTTTTTTTTTTTTTTTTTGAGATGGAGTCTCGCTCTGTCGCCCAGGCTGGAGTGCACTGGCCAGATCTCAGCTCACTGCAAGCTCTGCCTCCTGGGTTCACGCCATTCTCCTGCCTCAGCCTCCTGAGTAGCTGGGACTACAGGCGCCCGCCACCTCGCCTGGCTAGTTTTTTTTTTTTTGTATTTTTTAGTAGAGACGGGGTTTCACCGTATTAGCCAGGATGGTTTCGATCTCCTGACCTCGTGATCCGCCCGTCTCGGCCTCCCAAAATGCTGGGATTACAGGCTTGAGCCACCGCGCCCGGCCGCGAAATATTTTAAAAATTATATTTCAAAAATGTGTGAGGAGAACCAAGAGAGAATGATGCACACAAGTCAAAGGATCAGAATATTTTGAAAAAGGCATCAATAATACTGATGTCAGGTTATAAGCTACTTCTGGAGAGGAAAATAATGGAGAAATAATGGGGATTTTTTTTAGGTATTTCTTATTTTTTTTAAATAAGCTAAAGTTCAAGCAAACATGGCAAAATGTCAATATTTGTTTTACCTGAATAGTAGGCAAAGAGTATCTTTTAAATCACTTGTGTATTTGTATTTATTTGAAATACTTATTAATTCAGAGAAACTTAACAACTTTGCGGAATCCTGCAGAAGGTCAAGTAGGGTGAATGCTGAAAAATGTCCATGTGATTTAGTAATAAAGTGGTCTCTAAGGACCTAACAGAAATAGTTTCAGTGAACTGAAGCTAGATTGATAGAAGCTGGATTGCAGTAGGCTAAGAAGTTAAATGGAAGGCTGGCTAAAAAGGTCAGCAATGGGACTTTGTTGGATAAAAAGAACTTATTATGCTTTTGTTATTACTTCCTTTCAAAACAAGGTTACTTAAATTATTAATATTTATAGATGAAGGGGGAGAAAAGTTAGTAGAGAGGGAAGGCATGCAATGGTAGAATAAGACCCCCAGAGGGGCAGGACAAGATGCAGAGAGCAGATAGATGTCCTGATGCCCTGCCATGGGGCATGGACCTTTCGATTTCTTTTTGTATAGTGGGGGAAAATGAGGCCTGATACATGGCTTTAATGGCTTTAATTTCAGCTTTCTAAGACCAAATCCTATAAATTGATGACCAAGTGAAATAGTCAAGTAAGTCACATATTATTTGGCTGACCACACGCACACATGTATGCACACACAAAAGCATCCTCTCTGTGTAACATAAACACCAATAACCACCTTTAAAGGCTAAGGCTGAGTGCATCTGTCTTTTCTCTTTATCTGGTGAATTCTTCAAGGGCGAGGACAGTGTCCCTTTATGCTCTGCCAGCCGTCCCTGGCACATTGTGAGCACTCAATAAATAATAATTAATCCAGTCCCTTAATAAATAGTCATCCATTTGTCAATGAATAATAATTAATGATAAAAAAATTTCTGAAAAGAGTGGCAAAAATTGAAAAAAGTTACAAATGTAATATATCTGTTTGTACCTAATTAAATGCAATTTTGTGGAAGATATACTTAGAACTTGAGCTCTATGAACTTGATATGGTATTTAATGCCTTACATTTTAGGACACTTATTCTTTTAGCTCATATTTTCACCAGTGTCTCAGTCAGATTCACATATATTTATATAAAATTTCATTACACACATGTGGGTACATACATGTATATATAGCTATATACCTGTGTATGGATATATATATGTGTGTATATATGTATATATATATGTGTGTATACATATATATGTCTATATATACACATATTTGTATATGCATAAACATATTTTTCCATCCACCGCTATATATCACTGACCCTAGGCAAGTCAGTGAGACACTATGTTTACTATTCACGTTTGTGTGTGTGGCAAGGGAGGAATCCCCTCTACTTTGTACCACCATCCACACTGTGGTGCTTTATTTGTGCCATAGTGATTAAGACACAGACTCTGGATTTATGTTCCCTGGATTTAAATCCCAGTTCTACTATTTCTTAATTGTACCACTTTGGACAAATTGTTTAATACTATCTTTCAGTTTCCTCATCTGTAAACCTGTGATAATAACAATGATTACCCTCTGGGTGTCTACCTCAGAGGTGTGTTGGGAAGATAATTTAAATTTACATACATACAGCTCTTAGGCACATGACTGACATAAAGTATGTACTCTATGTGTTAGCTAATATCATTACTATCAGATTACTATTTAGCTAATCTCATATGCTGATTTGCAATGAGATGTTAATAGCTCAATGAATTACTTTCTTACTTTAATCAGGATCTTTGATACTTTCTCTGAAAACGTTCTTCACAGTTTGAAATACTCGTGTTGGAAATACAGTTAAATAGGGATCCTTTTGGTGCTACTCAAATTATAATATATTTACATACTCTTGCTACTCATTTCAGATGGCAAGTGAAAAATAAATTCATCCAGTCATTTGTTTCCAAATACCTAGCTTTTTCATTTAATGGATAAGACAACGCATATATTTATTTTGCACTGTTTACTTTTAGGTTGTACAAACATAGTTATTAGAAAATTAAACCAACTTTCAGGCTGGGCGTGGTGGCTCATGCCTGTAATCCCAGCACTTTGGGAGGCCCAGGTGGGTGGATCACTTGAGGTCAGGAGTTCCAGACTAGCCTGGCCAACATGGTGAAATCCTGTATCTACTAAAAATACAAAAATTAGCCAGGTGTGGTGGCAGGCACCCATAATCACAGCTACTCAGGAGGCTGTGGCAGGAGAATGGCTTAAACCTGGGAGGTGGAGGTTATAGTGAGCCAAGATTGAGCCACTGCACTCCAGCCTGGACAACAGATAAAGATTCTGTCTCAAAAAACAAATGAAAAACCCAACACCAAACAAACAAAAACAAAAGAAAATTAAACTAACTTTCAGAAGTTAATATGGTAAACAGAGGACATTAAAAATCACGTGAAATGTTGTAAATCAATCTAAGTTGATATGACCACAATCATCTGCTAAATTTCCAGTTTGTTTTTCATTTGAAAGTCTTATCTGAGACTCTGAACTTACTTCTTCTTTCTCCTCCATTCTTGCAGCTGAAACTAAACATTATTTATTTTATTCAGGATTTAGTATGTGCCTCCCAAAACACCTACTGAATGCCTGAAATTCTGGAGTTGATTTCATAGAGCAACTGAAAAGAGTGAACACCACATTAGAAAAACATTCATGTAATTCAGACAATGCTTTTATTGATGAGAACAATTTTGCTAAAGCATAAAAGCTTTTTAAAAATAGGATAATGTAAGAAATAGATGTAATAAAAGGAATGAGCCCTTTAGATGACAACGGGGTGATAATAAGCACTTGATGCCATGCTTATGAGTTATTTTGTTATTTTAGCCTAATGGCCTGGAAGGTCCTTTAAATCACCTGGGTGGATATAAATTATATGAGAATAATAGAGTAGATGGTTGTTTCCATTTGACTTTAAAATAAACTTCAAAGTCAAAGAACTTTTTCTATTATGTTGAATTGTTGAATTATGTACTTTTGAAAGACATTGTTTTCATATGCAAAATGTTTTTCTAACACGTTACAAATTTTTCTTACTCAAAATGTAAAAACATGAAAATAAATACCTTAACTCATCCAGGAGAACTGGCTGAGAAGTCCTCTTAGGGAATAACTAGTCAGCTCTGCCCCTGTAAAACTCACCTTTGTTCCCAATGCCTGAGCCATCACTGAAGATTAAAGACAGCATTCAAGGAGGGCTATTTCTCATACTTTACCTGCTCATTAAATGCTAAGATAGTTTTTTACTCAATTATACATCTGCCAATGAAAATAGTGAGCAAAGACAACATCAAGGCCATGTTTTCATTGCGATCATTGTTCCCTAGTGAATTACAAGGTTGTGAGTCTCCTACAACAATTTATATTGACCTAGGCTTCATAAATCTGGTACAGTAGACTGAGTTGCTGAGCTATATGTTGTGATGATGTCTTTCTACTAACAACATTAATCACTTGCTCAAGAGGAAGCAGCAGTTCAAGAATGTTCTATCTCATGCTCCTGTCAGAAAGGACATCTTAAATGGAGTGCTTAAGTGTTTACCTTTTCCATTAGAGGTTTCTTTACTGAGCCTTCTCAATAGGTTTTCAAACTCTAAACTATCATTTACACCTTATTAGACAATGTGAAAATGACTAATGAAAGTGCAAATAATTGGATGTTTCATGAGAAATATACTGTATAAGCCACAAGTTCTAAAGATGGAGATAAAATTAAAAGGACATTAGATGCATTTGCACATGAAAAATTTATTTTTCCATATATAGATTCACTTAAAGTTACAGATGTGATTGAGATAAAATGATTTTTTTTTGTTTTTCATTGTGATAGACTATTTATAACTCATTTTTAAATGAATAATTTTCTCCATAAGGAAGTACTAAAGTTAAATGGAAACCAGCCAACACATCTGTCTCTGAAGTGTTCCAAGGCAAAGATATTAATGAGTTGGGTAGGTTATGCATCTGACCACCAACATTTGATGTAGAAAACTGGAGGACTATGACTAATGCAGGAAATAATACAGGAAATTATGTTATTTAGCACTATATTACATTATAGATTAAAACAAAACAAAAAATTAGGCTAGTAAGAATGAAATAAAATAAATGAGATTGTTTTAGGTATCACATACTACAGTTATACCATGTCTTCCCACGGTTTTAAAGGATAAACAGAAGCATAAATAATTTTTACTAAAAAATTACTTAAATGATTTTATGCCCTTTTCCAATCTGATTTTTCATTTGCCCTCCTATAACAGTTACTAGGTAACTCTTAGGGGATGTTTAATTTGGTTTATATACAAATAAATTTGTAAACAATTCTTGACTATTTTAAAAAATAAGATAGATTTTGTTGATCACTGTTGGCTAGCCCACAGAACATTTCTTTCTATTCTTTCGATCATTTTCTTAAACTGCCATGAAGTACAAAGTAGGGGCTCCGAGATTGCTGGGATTACATTTGTGAGCTACCATGCCCAGCCAGTTTTAATTCTTCATTAAGGGCAAACATGATGGCATTTGATTGGGAAGGAACAAAGAGAAGAGTTCTGAGAATTTATATTTAGTCTTACCAGTGAAGAGCATGTCTTACACTTTCAGTAAATGTTCCCATCCTTTTTTCTATCATTTTTCATAATTTTAGAAAATCATTTAAACAAGAGTTTAATTGTATACAATTTATCAGACTGATTTCTTTCACATAGCTGGCAGTTTTGATTATTGTTGATAATATTGACTTGCCAGCTATACTGAGTCTGAAAATAGGATGGTCGATTAAATTGACTTATTAAAATATATTAAATGATTTACCAGCCCTTTGTACAAAGGACTAAAGCTTTAGTCTTATTTCTGCCACTAACTGGAAGCTTGTAAAGCCATGAATTCTCTTAGCTTCATCTGTATGATAAAGGCCATTTTTAATGCTACAGTTTCATGATGGATATAGAACCAGATTGCTGAGAGATTTGTTCACTGCTTGTTAAGTCATCTTTAAACCATCTGTACCTGAACTACATTTTGCTTACAATAAAATTAAAATGAATTATTGAGTAATAAAGACATTTAAAGAAATGTTGGATAATACAATTCAAAGCACTAAAAACAATACCAATGCTAATATTATTTTGTACAAATGTAATGCAATATGATAGTAAAACCACTGTATCAATAATATTTCCTTATTTATATTGTAAAAGAATACTCACAAGTCATAAAAGTACAAAAAATGTGAAGAAGAAAAAAGTCCCTCATAATCTTAAAGACCTTACTTAATGTTATTATTTTGGAATGCTTACTCCTATCTTTTCTTGTTCAGACACTTTGTAATGAATATAAGTTTTCAACATGGCTGTTTGTGGAATCCTAATCTATGTTGAAGCATTATGAACTCTTCTTGCACACATACAAATAATTTAAATCACACAAAATATTTGAAAAGGTTATTTCAGAGAGCAGGTCTTTGACAATTTTTCTCCTCCTCGATTGTAAGCCTGGTTATTTCACAAGGCTAAGATCAAGGTCCTTCAATATGGAAATATCAGCTGGTCTCTGGAACATTCAGAGAGAAATTAAACAGTTAAGTGGAAGGATTGAAGTTGCAATAGGCATTTTGAAATTTTCATGTAGAAGATTTTAGACTCTTTTCTATAGGTGGAACTTAGAAAACAAAAAATTAAAGAAACTACTTCAAGCAATAGCATGGCAATTACCATAATATCAAACACTTGAGTTAATCCATCTTCAAAAAGGTAATCCAATTAGAAAGTGAAGAAAAAGTTTATTTAGGGGCCGGGCGCGGTGTCTCAAGCCTGTAATCCCAGCACTTTGAGAGGCTGAGACGGGCGGATCACGAGGTCAGGAGATCTAGACCATCCTGGCTAATACGGTGAAACCCTGTCTCTACTTAAAATACAAAAAACTAGGCGGGCGACGAGGCGGGCGCCTGTAGTCCCAGCTACTTGGGAGGCTGAGGCAGGAGAATGGCGTAAACCCGGGAGGCGGAGCTTGCAGTGAGCTGAGATCTGGCCACTGCACTCCAGCCTGGGTGGCAGAGCAAGACTCCTTCTCAAAAAAAAAAAAAAAAAAGAAAAAAGAAAGAAAAAGTTTATTTAAGTACTTGAGCCACACTCTTCCTGAATCTTCTTACAATATCACCCAGGTGCTAAAGAGTTTTAAATCTTTACCTCCATTGTGGTCTCTCTTCTCACTCCAGGATAGTGCATCCAATTGCCCCTGAACCAATCATCTGGGTGGCTCACAGTTACCCCCTGTTCAGTATATCCAAAACTGAACCTAGAAAACTTTGCTCAAGCCAGAAAACAAGGGAAATTTCTCTTCAAACTCTAAATTCAATCAATAACTAAATTGTGCCACTGTACTATTTAAACATCTCTTCACTGATTTTGCTTCTCTCATTTCCATAGTGCCTCTCTGCTTTCAAATCACTGTCATCTCTCACCCAAATATGCTATAGTAGTCTCCTGGCTGACCCCCTGGTTTTCTTCTTTCTCTCCAATCCACTTTGCAGTAAGGCAGAGGCAGGGAGTGAAACTAAATGAAACGGATTTAGACTCATCCTTGATAAACATCTTTAAGCATTTTCTGAGTCTAAATAACTGAAAGTGGATTGCAGTCGCTCTCATGAACTAGTTCCTGCTTTTCTCCTCAGCACCATCTCTCAAAACTTTTAGCCTTAAACTGAAAGCCCCAAACTAATTGCAATACTATGCTTCAATGCAACACACTTCTCTCTTTTTTCATCTCTGCACATGTTTTTGCCCTTGCTTGAATATTATGTTCCACCTTTTGCCTGGCTAATTTCTACTCATCTTTTAATATCATCCCTCAAATTTTCTCCTGAATATAGCCTTCAGTGGACCCCAAGTCTTGGCCAGATACTCCTTTCTATGTGCTACCAAAACAACTGCTTCATCAGAGAACTTGCATTGGGATTTCTGGCTGCTTGTTTGGCATAAGGGTCAGAATTGTGTCTTTCTAGCCACTGTGCCACACACCTATATTTTCCAGATTTCTCCCAGTTCTACCATCTATGCACTTTGTCTCCATCCAGCTGGACTGTCCACGGTTTCATGAAACTTGCCTTACTGTCTTTCCTTTCTCTATTACTTTCCCTTGAAATTACTCACATTTACCTAAATCTTACTTGCTCTTCAAAGTCCAGTTCATTTGTCCCACATTCATGAACACTTCCCTGGTTTAAAAGTGCAGAACTCCTCAGAGCCTCTGTTACAATTGTGTGGCACACACTGGCCTTGTATGTTAAATGCCTTTTTGCCTGTCTGCTTCTCTTCCTTATAGTACACAGATAGAAACCATATAGTATATTTCTGTTACCCTTACATTCCACTAGTTAGCATCAGTACCTGAAAATAAGTATTCATTAGTCTCCAGACTTAGAAATTCACATGCCAGATGTACTAACCCTTGCCTTGGTATCTCTCTTCCTAACATAAGTCTTCTCTCTCTTTGCTCTGAAATCCATCTATTGTTTTCCAGATTTTCCTCCTAAAAGAGACATTTCAAACCTTTCATCTTCCAGGGAGTCTTCTTAAACTCATCTGTCAGATTCTGATTCTTCTCCCATCCTTCTTTTCCTGTATGTTTCCTTAGTATTTTATTTCTTTTTGATATTACTTTGTGAATGATGGGGTGTAATTTTGGTTGTTTTTGGGTAATTTCAAGGAGATTTACTTCATCTCTTAAAGTAATCTCATAAACTCTATAGTTGCTGTTTAATAGAACTCTGGGCTATGATAGAAATAATCTATATCTGCGCTATCCAGCAGAATACTGACTAGACACATGTAGTTATTGAGCACTGGAAAAGTGGCTAGTGGAAGTGAGAAAAAATGCAATTTTAAAAATTTGTATTAAGTTAAATATAAATAGCTACATGTGGCCAGTCGTTACTATATTGAACAATGCATTTCTCAATCCTGGAGACAGCGTGTTTTAAATTACTTCTCTTCCTTAATGTGTCCAGTATCTAACAGAAAACAATGCCTTGTAATTATAAGGTATTTTATAAGTAATATATGAAATATTATTGAATACACAGCCCTACTCAAGTTTTGAAATCACTTTGATATAGGCTGGGCAAATATTTTTATACCTATTTTTGAAATGGTAACCAGAATGGTAGTAACTTATTTAAGATCATATGGAAACCACTGGCAGATTTTTATCTGCCCCTCTTTCCATCTTCTGTTATCCTAATTCTTACATTATTATCCTTTCCTTTTTAATGTCGTTTTGACACTCAATACAGTCTATCAATAAACTGAATTCTTACAGTAAGAAACTTATTTATATCACATAATTTTCATTCATTATTTATTTATTTACTCAGCAAATAGTTATTGAGCCCTAATAATGAGACAAGCATGCTAGATGCTAGCAATAAAATGGTAAATGTATGAATCTCTGATCTGAAGGGGCTAATTGTGTGAATGTGATTGGGGGGTGGTAACAAATATTAAATAAATAAATACTCATTGCATTAGTCCATTCTCACACTGCTATGAAGAAATACCTGAGACTGAATAACTTATAAAGAAAAGAGGTTTAATTGACTCACAGTTCCCCTAGCTGGGGAGGCCGCAGAAAACTTACAATCATGGCAGAAGGCACCTCTTCACAAGGCAGCAGGAGAGAGAATGAGTCAGCACAGGAAAAACTACCATTTATAAAACCATTAGATCGTATGAGAATTCACTAACTATCATGACAACAGCATGGGGGAACACACGTCCATAATCTAATCACTTCCCACCAGTTCTCTCCCTAAATTGGGGATTACAATTTAACATGAGATTTGGATAGGGACACTAAGCCTAACCATATCACACATATAGAGAAGTAAATGGTTACAAATGTGGACAAATGGTGTGAAGATAATAAACTGGGGGTAAGGTAGAGAGTAACTGGGAAGACTCTTTGAGATAGGTTTTCAGAAGACAGTTCCCAGAGAAGGTCACATGTGAATTTAGATCTAAAGGACATGACTTACAGGATGGAAAGACCTGGAAGAGAATTCTAGGCAGAAGGAATAGCAAGTTCTAAGGCTAGGAGGGATTTGATGAGCTTAAGGAACAAAAGGGAGGCTCATGTGGCTGCAGCACGGTGAATAGGATAGGAAGCTGTATTAGCTTGGGCTGCCATAATGAAATACTATAGACCAGGTTGCTTAGAAATAAGAATTGTATTTTTTCACTCTTCTGGAGGCTGGGTGTCTGAGATCAGGGTAGCAGCATGGTTAGGTTCTGTTGAGGTCTCTCTTCTGGGTTGTAGACTTCCAGCTTCTCACTGTATCCTCATGTGGCCTTTTGTTGGTATGTGTCTGTGGAGAGAGAAAAGGAGAGATCTCCTTCTCTTCTGCTTTATATAAAGCCACCAATTTTATGGGATTAGGGTCATACCCTTATGAACCTCATTTAGCCTTAATTACCTCCTAAAAGCCCTCTCTCCAAATATAGCCACCTCGAGGATGAAGATTTCAATATATGAATTTATAGCAGGGGTATATGAAAAGATAAGGTTAGAAAAAAGAGTGGGCTGTATCATGCAGCACCTGGTAAGGAATTTGGATTTTATTTAGAGAGAAAAGAAAAAAACATATAAAAATAGGAAAATCTCAAGTGTTAACCTAGCTTTCTTTCAGCTCGTAGAAAATGTATTCATTCAGGGTCCATTTATGAAACTCCCATGTAAGAGAGACATTATGCTCTACTCTAAGATTATAAGGATAAATCAATCATAGATTTTACCACAGAGGAGTTCACAACTGAGGAAGCATGGAATTGAAAAATAAACTCAGGAGGGAAGACAATGTTTTTGATGAAGGGTGTTGAAGCAACTTTGACTCCTGTCTCACAGCATATACAAAAAGTGAATCAGAGATAATCATAGACCTAACTGTAAAATCTAAAACTACAAAGCTTATAGATATAACCACAGGGGAATATCGTCATGGCCTGGGGGTGGGCACAGAGTTTTTAGACAGGACAAACATGTATAATATAATGTATTACTTGTTATTTAAATATACAATACAATTCAATACATTGGATTAGTACAAAATTAACTGCAGGTTTTGCCATTGAAAGTAATGACAAAAACAGCAATTAATTTTGCATCAACCTAATACAATATAGTACAATGTGCATTACAATTATGATACAAAATAATGCAATATGGTCCACAAAAGCAAGTAAATGAATTCTCCACAAGAAAGATACATGAATGGTCAATAAGCACATGAGAAATGCTCAACATCATTAGTCATCAGGGAAATATGATTTAAAAGAGGTACCACCATACACCCACTAGACTGTTAAAATAAAAATGACTGGCTTATATGAGGTATCTAAAATAGCTTTGAAAAACATTTCAGTAGATCCTAATAAAGTTAAACATATACTTATTCTATAGTCCATCAATTTCACTCCTAGGTATTTACCCAACATTGAAAGCAAGAGTCCACTAAAAATTTGTGCACACATTCCCACAGTAGCTTTTTTCACAATGGCCAATAATGGGAAGCAATCAAATGTCCATCAACAGAAGGATAGACACCAAGTTGTATTATATTCACTTGATGGAAAAATACTCAGTAATAAAACTCCTGATACATTCAACATCATAGATGAATAACAAAAATATGCTGAACTGATGAAAATAGGCATAAAAGTACAGATGGTATCATTGTATTTATAAGACGTTCAAGTATAATAAAAACTAATCTATAGGGATAAAAGCTAAAAAAAAAGTTTTAGGGAGTGATAAGGGTTAGGAAGTATTGATTGGAAAGAGATCTTTCAAATGGTAAAGAAAATCTCTATCTTGATTTAGTGTTGGTTACACAGATGTTCTATTGTTAGAATTCTTAAAACTCTTACATGTAAGCTCTGTACATTTTACTATTCATAAGATATATAAATAAAAAATATATTTACTAGTAAAATGTGATGAGGAGCATAAAGGGGGAAATGCAAAAATAAGGAGTAATTATGCCTTATAGTCTGACTGAAATGTTAAAGGGATCAGAATTGAAGTCTGTAATTTAATCTGACTCACTTGGGAGCCCATGTTTGGCCCAGACACAGAGGACTGGACTCTAATGACAACAGTATTTCACACTACCAAGAGCATGGACCTAGCTCAGTGACTGGATACTTCTTACTTTTCCAGTCCAAACAATTACCCAATAACTGTCAGAAAATTCTGACCTTAAGACTGAAATCTGTGATGAGGCATGATTCCCCCCATTGGTAGAACACATTGCCTTCATTAGGCCTAAAGTTCGAAATCTGCTAGAAGGGTGGGGAATCTTCAATTCTGGAGCTCATTTCTGTTGTTTTTCTGTTGCAGCCTGGGAATGCTAAACTTTAGGCCACAGGGCAAGCCTCATCTGTTTAGCCTCATTATCAAGGGAAGGGCAGTTCAGCTTTATAGTCTCTCAGGGAAGGGTGGAGATGCAATTCTTTCATGCTTTACTTGTTGATTGTAAATACAGGCCAGTGGTTCAATGCTAGTTATAAATTCAAAATCAAATGTAACAAATTACAATGAATAAGTCCAAGACAACAGATTGAGTATAGTTTTTTGAGAGAGGTGCAGGGAAATAAAGAAAGATGAGGCCTACACAGACCTGGATAAATATTAGAATAAGCACTATCTTCTTGATATCCATTTACATTTCTTTTTAAGGCCACTTTATATCTCCCTGTGCTTTGGGCATGCTTCCTCTTTGTCTCCTGAAATACTCATACCTGCTGCATTTCTGCTGTTAAGAGCTCAATTTACTGAGCCCAAATATTAGCACATTACCGCTATGATATTACTGAACTTATATAATAAGTTACGGTATATGTACCATTATTATTTCTTATTTACAGATGAAGAAGCAAAGGCACAGAAAAGGTAGGTTCCTTGTTCAAAATTATACAACAGACAAGATTTGAATTTAATAATCTAATCATGGGAGGCTTGACCATCAAGCTAAGCTAATTGTCATCTCCCTGCTCATGATGGGAGGCTTATCCATCAAGCTAAGCTAATTGTCATCTCCCCACTCATGCCCCTTTCTTTTCCTTAAGCACCAACTTTGTAACCCTTTGCATATGGTGTCTAGTATAAGCCTTGCAATGACTTTGAGAGGTAGGACTTCAAATCTCTATTTTATGGATTTAGAAACATCCAAAGCACTAAGGTTGAAAGTGTTTGTTAACTTGCCCTAGATTTTGCAGCTAGAAAGTGGCAATGATGCCTACATTAGAACCCTTATCCGCCACCATGGCTATGAGTCTTTCAACCTAAAAGACAATCAGCATAGAATGTATTCCAGGGCTGTTTGTGTTGAAATAAAATTTCAGGCATCTGAGGAAGTTATTTGGGAAGATGGTTTAGGCTGAAGACTCCTCAGATGACATTACAAAGTGGCCACTATTCCTCTTCTTGTGAGGCTACTGCTGTGCACACGGAGTCTATGCAATGAAGAATTGGACCTACCACTCCTTCTACTTTCTCCCATGCACATTGTCCGGTAATCGGTAATCACTGTCTGCTTGACATATGGTGATAGTTATCTAAACTTAGCATTTTACATCTGATTGCCTGGCTAATTTATAACATCACCACATCACCACTAAATTCATTTGGAGATCCTCTAAATGTGGTTCTTCTTTAATCTGACCTAGACAGTTCAAACAAGGTGGCTCATTGACTACAGTACCATCAGTCTTCAGAAACTGCTATATGAAAGGAGTTTTTAAATGTATCTTTGGAATCCATTCCGGTATATGATTTACCTAATTTGGTTTTACTGAAGCTAATTTTAAAATAGTTTGCATTTTTTGAGAAAATAAATGTACATGAGGAGAACCCAGAAGTGAGTTGGAAGTCAAGAGAGAGCCAGGTAGTGCAGATATCATTGAGACAGTGTGGAATTAACACATACTGTGTATATGTTTTTCAAAATCTTGAGATTTCATTACTCCTTTTCTAGTCAATATAACATTTTAACTTTCTGGAGCCCTCATTTTTCTTATTTTTAAAAATCAAGACAATGAGCCTGTTGATGTCTTAGTTCTTTTCCTGCAAAACATTTTATGCTTTCTATACTATAATATACTGTGCCTACATATTTTGAGGTTTTGAAATATATAGAACTGTGGTTTCATCATTTCATTCATTCATCTGATATTCATTTCACAAATATTTACTGAGAACCTACTAAATGACAGGCACTGTGCTGGTTTGGGGATTGAAGAGGACAAAGTCCCTGCCCTCAGAGAGATCTATACATAGAATTGAATAACACTGTAGAGATGGCTAATAAAAATCTCACAGGTGACAAACTTCCTGGAGATGACAGATCACAATTGCTCTTGCTTTTATTACAAAATATACAAAAGGTCTCTTTACTTTGCAAGCCAACAAACACAAGTCTCTTCTCTAGCAGTGCTCTTACCTTTTGTGTGACTCCTTGAAACTGGGAAGGTTTTTGTTTTTCTTTTTTTCTTCTTCTGCCTTTTTTTTTTTTTTTTTTTTTTTTTTTTGGTACATAAAAGAATAATATAGAAGACAACCCATAGCCAGTTTGTATTCCCTGCTGTCCTTCCAAAGCTTCATAGCCCAAAATAAAGGTGCTGCGGAGGTGGAGAACCCAATTTCCATTCTAAGTTTCACACAGTGGGTTTCAGTCAATTAAAATTTCTGTTCCTAAGATACTGTTGCTTATGGAGGCAAGTTGCACCCACATTTTTTGGAAACAATGATCTTGGTCTAGAGGAACCTTTCTGTCCCTAATACCTGTTGAGACCTCAGAGATTCTGTTCCGTTGCTGAGGGAATGTCATAAAGCCAGTTTTATCTCCTTTCCCAGGCATCAACTTCCCCTATTACCTGGGTTTTGAGTATAAGCAACACAACAAACATCTTGGGTGGGGTGGGGGCAGGGGAGTGGACAACATGTTTCTTGTTCTTTTTATCCTTACTAATACATTGGAACTAAGCCATCTGGCTGCCTTTTGGGTAAATCCATTTTATAACAAGATTTTTTTTTTTGGTGATTCAGTAATTAAACCCCTTTGGATAGAGTTCAATATGGACCTGCCTTATGCTGAATTTCGCTTTGGAGCAAATTGTTAGTCACAGGTGCCAGTGAATGTATAAAGGAGAATGGGGAATCTCTAACTAGTTTTTGAAAACTGGTCATCTCTCAGAGTTTTCTTTGACCTTGGGTACACTTTTCTTCAGAGGTGAATAAGGTGAAAATGTGCTCAGAATTGCCCTCTAGTCTAGCATTGTTAAGATTGTTTTCTGCTATCTTTACCTAAAATTCAATCTCCGAGGTTGAAATGTTAACAGTAAGAGTCCTAATGTTGTTACTCATGACTAAAGTATAGGCAAACACCTCCATAGATCTATTCATTCATTCATTCAGTAAACATGTGCTACATGCTAAGTTAAGGGTTCAGAAATCACCAGAGAAGCTTGTGAGCTCAGCATCATCGTAAGAGACTTAATATTCATTCTAATGAATCTTAAGATTCATTAGAGACTTAATATTTCTTATTGTCATTGTTATGTTGGGGCTTCAAACATTAAATGTGGATTGTTTTATTATTATCTTTGGGATATTTTTCTAAGAACAATTCACTTATTTTGAGCAACTTACCTTTCTATCCCTTTACTCAAAAAAGTATAAATCAATACAAAAATGTGGTTAAAAATCAAGTAATCAGTCATGTTTTTCTTGCAATGTTATGGAAAAAATTTTAGCTTCCAACCTAGTGGTGCTTCCAATTTATTTTGCCATGAATCATGGAAAGTTAATAGTCAGTTTGGGAATTTTCATCTGGTCACGAATTCATATGAAAATCTCTCTTTAAAAACATCATCGATTTGGACTCTCACTCTTAGAAAATATTTTTAAAAGAATTTATATTTTTAGAGCATTTTAAGTTCACAGCAAAATGAAGAGGAAAGTACAGAGATTTCTCATATATTCCCTGTCCCAATGCAAGCATGGCCTTCCCCTTTGTCAACAACCCCACTAAAGTGGTACGTATGTTACAACTGATGAACCTACATTAACACATCATTGCCACACAAGGTCTATAATTTACACTAGGGTTCACTTTTGCTGTTGTACATTCTGTGGGTTTTGACAAATGTATTATGATATGTATCCATCATTATAGTATCACGGAGTTTTTTGCCCTCCTCTGAAAATCTGCTATGCTCTGCCTATTTACTCCCGCAACACCCTGGTAACACTGATATTGCTAGTGTTTCCACAGTTTTGCCTTTTTCAGAATGTCATATAGTTGGAATTATAGAATATGTAGCCTTCAGATTGACTTTTTTTCATTAGTAATATCCATTTAAGTTTTCTTCATGGCTTTTCATGACTTGATAACTCATTTTATCTTATCACTCAACAATATTCTATTGTCTGAATATACCAAAGTTTATTTTTCCATTCACCTTCTGTAGGGTATCTTGGTTGCTTCTAAGTTTTGGCCATTATGAATAAAGCTGGTGTAGACATTCTTCTGCAGGTTTCTGTGTGGACATAAGTTTTCACCTTTCTGGGGGTAAATACAAAGGAGCACAGTAGTTGGATTATTTGGTAAGAATATGTTTAGTTTTGTAAGAAACAGCCAAACTATCTTCCAAAGTGGCTGAACTATTTTGCATTCCCACCAACAACGAATGAGAGTTCTTGTTGCTCCACATCCTCACCAGCATTTGGTGTTGTCATTCTGGATTTTGTCCATTCTGATAGGTATGTAGTGCTATCTCATTGTTAAGATTGCTGTCTGCTATTTTTACCTAAAATCCAACCTCCTACAGGTGAAATGTTGACAGTTCTCTTTTGCATTTCTCTAGTGACATATAATGTGGATCATCTTTACATATGCTCATTTGCCATCTACTTTGATGAGGTGTCTGTTAAGATCTTAGGCCCATTTTGAATCAATTTGTTTTATTATTGTTGAGTTTTAAAAGTTCTTTGAATATTTTGGACAACAGTTTTTTGTTAGATATGTCTTTTACAAATATGTTCTTCCAGTCTGTGGCTTATATTCTCATTCTTTTACATTGTCTTTTACAAAGTAGTTTTTTAAAAAAAAATTTTAATGAAGTTCAGCTTATCAATCATTTCTTTCATAGGTCTTGCCATGGTGTGTTATCTAAAAAGTCATTGTCATGCTCAAGGTGATCTAGACTTTCTCCCATGTTGTCTTCTAGGAGTTTCGTAATTTTGCATTTTACATTTAGGTCTATGTCCATTTTGAGTTAATTTTTGTGAAGGATACAAGGTCTGTGTCTATATTCACTTTTTGTGGATGTCCAGTTGTTCCAGCACCGTTTGTTCAAAACACTATCTTTGCTTTATTATATTAACTTTGTTCCTTTGTCAAAGATCAGTTAATTGTATTTATGTGAGTCTATTTCTAGACTCTGTATTCCATTTCTTTGATCTATTTGTCTATTTTCTCACCAATATCACACTATTACAGTAATTCTTAAAGTCTGGTAGTATCAGTCCTCCAACTTTGTTTTTCTCCTTCAATGTTGCATTGGCTATTCTGAATCTTTTGCCTCTCCATATAAAATTTGGAATCGGTTTGTTGATATCTGTAAAAACTTGCTAGGATTTTGATTGGGATTGCATTGAAGCTATAGATCAAGTTGGGAGACTTTCTAGTTATTTTCCTGTCTTCATCCTTTCTTCCTTGTAACCACTTTCTAATTGGTCAGATGAACCATCTCTCAACATGCCTAAGTGTTTTCTTAGCCATGATCTAGTTACAATGTCATTTATATCAGCAGCGCTGAGGGCTTGTTTGACAAGGAAAGCAACCCCCTGTGTCAGTTAATTGGGTAATAATTCACTTTTATATCAAGTTAAATTGTTTGAATCTTTTAAATTGATAATGAGCTTGGAACTTCTCCTTAGGCACAAGAATAGCTTGCTTTGGGAGGAGTAGGCTATTTGCATTCTGGCGTTGTCCTTGCTTAGGCATAGATATGCTTTCTTTTTTGAGCTTGTATGAATGGTTACTGCAGGCTAGCCTCTTTTAGTGGAGACAAAATGCTCTCAAATTCCTGAGAATTCACCAGATGGTACCAGACGTCAGAATGTAAGTGGTGACTTTCACCTCTTAAGTGGATGCTGTGTCGACTGACATAAACCACATCTCCGTGATGAAATAGCTGATGTTTGTAGAGAGGAAAATGCTATATGGCTTATGTGCTGTATGGCTAAGATATTGACTCTGCAAAGACTAATGGGATAACTTAATGGATTTGGGGCATAAGACCCATTGTTTGAGTTACATTTGGGGTCACACTTGGGAAGATGTTTTTCCTGTTCTCAATGAGTTTTTTAAAATCTGCTCATACGATTATAATTTATTTAAAAATTTTCTTTAAGCAATCTTTGTTGTGAGATTTTTAAGGCATCTTTGGATATACCTTTAAAATATTTTATCTCATTTCACACTCTTAAATTTGACTTTAGAGTATATAATGTTTTCTCCCAAATTATACCATGGTGTAAGGCTTTGAGGTATGGATTATCAGCAGAATTCTTGGTGAATACAGTTTTGGAGATTCTTAGTCTCTTGGCAGCAAGAAAAAGCTTTCTGCAATTTATTAACAGAAACTGAGTAAAAAGACAAATAATTCTTTCATTTTCCTCCCATCTTAAACTTTTCATAGGGGTAAATTGAGTTAGTTTTGTATAAATGTATTAGTCAGCTTCGGTTGGCATAACAAAATGTTCTAGACTTGGTGGCTTAAACAACAAAAATTTATTTCTCATAGTTTGAGGCTGGACATCTGAGATTAGGTGACTTGCATGCTTGGGTTCTGGTGAGACCTCTCTTCCTGGCTTTTGGATGGCCAGCTTCTCATTGCATCCTCACATGGTGAGAGAGAGAGCTCTGGTCTAGCTTTCTCTTCTTATAAGGACACTAATTCCATCATGAGTCCCCACCCTTATGGCCTCATCTAAATCTAAGTACCTCCCAAAGGGTCCCCCTCCAAATACTGTCACATTTGGGTTTAGGACTTTGATACATGAATTTTAGGGGACATATATGTTCAGTCCATAATAATAAATGAGAGCTTCTCTCATTTTAAATATGAATGTGTCATATTTCAGTGTTTTTTCTTGTTATTGGAAGAGAATAATCACGAGACATACATTTGTTCAATGTTATATCAAATCTCCCCTTTGATACTTATTTAGACTTTTTCTTAACAACAGGCCATTTTATCCTTTCCAATAGGGATGACATGGCTAAAGCAGGAAGCTTTTATTTTCTTCACCTCAATCAAAGATCCCTATCGAATTTCTTTTTTACTGTTTTTCTTTTAAACAAAACTTAAAATACTGTATTTTACAAATGGGCGAAGAAAGAGAGAAACTATTGCCTATCCTTTCAGTATGAAAGAGCGGAAATAACATAATACCGAGAGTCTGCATAATAGTATCTAGTTTTAAAGTATTTCAGAAACACAAAAGTTAGGAGAGAAAAAAGGTCCCAACAAGCAGGCAGGTGACTGTACAAGAAAAGAAGCTTTCTAATGGCTTTTCTGAACACT
The DNA here is from genome assembly GCF_007565055.1 of Rhinopithecus roxellana. Taxonomy (NCBI): domain Eukaryota; kingdom Metazoa; phylum Chordata; class Mammalia; order Primates; family Cercopithecidae; genus Rhinopithecus; species Rhinopithecus roxellana. The sequence continues at coordinate 55,643,371 of NC_044550.1, forward strand.
TGAATTACTGCATAAACACACCCTTAATATGGCCATAACAAACAGCAGGGAATGACTTAATGATCAAATATTAAATAACAAAGAAAAAAAATTAAGCTACAGGTGTTACATGGTGAAGCCCTGAACCATGGAGCAAAGTTCAGCCAAGTAATTTTAGCAGTTCTGCACGATTTTTAAATCTCTCAATTGAATTAAAATCTTTCTATGAAAAAGAAATGTTATTTTTAAAAACTGCATTATTCAGATGTATTTTACCTGTAATATTAGAAATTATTTCTAGTTGGTTGATAATCATCCATTAAATAATAATAATAATAATAATAATAATTATTATTATTATTATTATTATTTTTGAGACGGAGTCTTGCTGTCGCCCAGGTTGGAGTGCAGTGGCACGATTTCTGTTCACTGCAAGCTCCGCCTCCCGGGTTCCCGCCATTCTCCTGCCTCAGCCTCCCAAGTAGCTGGGACTACAGGCGCCAGCCAGCGTACCTGACTAATTTTTTGTATTTTTAGTAGAGACGGGGTTTCACCGTGTTAGCCAGGATGGTCTCGACTTCCTGACCTCATGGTCCGCCCACCTCGGCCTCCCAAAATGCTGGGATTACAGGCGTGAGCTGCTGTGCCTGGCCCATTAAATTATTTTTAACAAACTTTCACTGAGTGCCTACTCTGTGTAAAGCCCCATGCTAGGCACCATGGATGCAAAGATGTCTCACAGTTTATAGTCTAGTAGTAGAGATGGATGGTAACTTTGCAGTTACAGTACAGGATGACAAGCTCTGTGTTGGAAGGAAGAAAAGATGCTTTGTAAGAAGGGCTACCTAAACCCACCTGGAAGACTTTCAGAGGGAGCTAATATTGAGGCCACATGAGACTAATTTGGAAAATGGAGTGGGTAGAAGAGTCCTTCTAGGGAAAGGAAGAAGCACATGAAAAAGTGCTTGGCTCAACCAGTACTTTTTAGTTGAGTATAACTGGTACATAGCAAGTGCAAAGACTAGGCAGATAGATAATATTATGGGCCGGGCATGGTGGCTCACACCTGTAATCCCAGCACTTTGGGAGGCCGAGGTGGGCGGATCACAAGGTCAGGAGATCGAGACCATCCTGGTTCACATGGTGAAACCCCATCTCTACTGAAAAAAAATACAAAAAAAATTAGCCACGCATGGTGGCGGGCACCTGTAGTTCCAGCTACTTGGGAGGCTGAGGCCGGAGAATGGTGTGAACCTGGGAAGTGGAGCTTGCAGTGAGCCGAGATTGCGCCACTACACTCCAGTCTGGGTGACAGAGAGAGACTCCGTCTCAAAAAAATAAAAATAAATAAAAAAAAAATTATGATGAGGAGCCTTACCTAAAGTCACTGTGAGTGAAGCCATTGTAGGGTTTAGAAAAATCAAAGTCGTAGCAGTGTGGCAGGTAGGTTAAAGGTGATTACAAGTACATATAGGAAGACCAGTTAAAAGGTCTTTATAGTAAACAAAGAAAGAACTAATAAGTTTCCAAAGGTAGTCAGAGTTGACATAGATAAGTGTCACAAATGTGAGAAACATTTTAGCAGTAGAATTAATTGAGATTGATGACAAATTTGATAAGAGATGAGAGAGTAAAGGAAGGTGAGATGTCAAAGATGACATTTAGGTCTATGTTTTCAATGATGCCTATAGGTGCTGCCATTCACCTAAATAGAGTAGTCTGGGAAGAGACAAAGATTGGTAGGAAAAATGATGGGTTCAGTTTGAGTTGCATTCCATTTACAGTGTCTTTTTAGGCATTCAAGTGGAAATTCTCACAGGTAGTTTTATATAAAGGTAGTTACATATAAAGCTCTAGAGATGAGGAGGGAGACCTTGGCAACATATGTATATTTGGGAATTATTGCATACTTGATAGTAATTGACACCATTAGCATGAATAGATTATCCAGAAGGACTGGCCAAAGGATAAACTTGTAGCATGATTATCTCTCAAGAAGCAGGTAGAGAAAGAGTGGATAATAAATGACACTGTGAAGAAATAGCTGGTGAAGTGTGGGGCTGGTTTCCTGAAGTCAAGGGAATTTAAAGAAAGAACCTAGGTTACAGAGGCAATTGCTGCAGCACAGCAAAGCAAGTTAAACATTGGAAAGTGGAAAGGGTGATAATATAAATTATCATCTAAAATAGAATAGATTTGAGAATGCAAATGATTGTTATTAATAATTGTGATAGGACAACAGGTATAAACGAGGAGTCCTCCAGGCAAACCAGAATAGATAGTCATTCTATATTTAGAAGAATTATTTCAGTGAAGCGGTAGAGGCAGTGGCTGTAGATAGCAATAGTTAAGGAGGAAAGTGAATGATAAGAAATTAAAGTCCTTGGGTATAGACAATTTTTTGAATTAGGTAATTTTTGAAGGGGAGAGACTGAGTGGTAGTTAGAGATGGATAGAGGGGAGAGGGTTAAGAGAGAATGTCTTTCCTGACAGAGACTTGAACAATCTTGTAGGTGAGAGATGTCAATGGAGAGGGCGAAGTCCAGAAATTTACAATAAGAAAGAATAAAATGAACAACTTCTGGATGGGAGGGTGAGGGGATAGCAGGACTAGTTCCAGAAAGGGGAATAAAATCCATTTTTTTTTTTAAAGAGACAGGAGAAAAAATAAACAGAAAGCAAATATAGCAAATATGTGGGTGGGTGGGTGTGAAATTGGGCAAGTTTTCACCTTATTGTCTCTGTTTTCTCTGTAAAATGTGAGAGTAAGACTTTTGCTGAGAGTAAAGAATGAGATTAATGGATAGGGAATTTGAGAAAAGTGGGTAAAATAGGAATGGTTAGTCTGGATAGTAAGAGACAAGCTGAGTAGGAACACACAACAAGATTTTTAAGCTAATATTAAGGGTTAGTTTGACATCATTAACTTGCAGTGACACAGATCTGCTCAGCTTTACGTTTTATTCCCACTTCTGCCATTTTAGATGGTAGTGACTGGTATTGGCCAGATTGAGGTTATGGTAGGCAGACGCAGCAGGAGGAGACAAAAGAATTGAGGACTAGTCAAAGGGGCGATTCAGTGCTGTGTTATTGTCCACATGAGAAATGGGAACAAGAGGAAACTGATGAATGGATAAGAATAGAAAGGTGAGTAAATTCTAAGTCTCACTGAAGTTAGGAAAGAAGGATGTTAACAGTAGAAATGAGATAGCTAGAGGTACAGGAATCTGTATTCAAAACAGTGGATAAGACTTTAAGATTTCAGAACTTTGATAGCTCTGGGTGTGATCTCTATCAGCAAACCCATTTATCTTACCTCCATCTGATATTTTATTCCTTCCATGGGCTTGCTGCGGGATCCTGTGTCTTATTGTCCTCTTGGCTTTCTTGACTTTATGGTTTGACTCTAATTCTTTCTCTATTAGCCCTGGAAACATCTTTGTTGGAGACAAGTAGCTCACTTCTCCAAGACTTGCTCTAATACCTTTAGAATGTGCATGACTCATGGGGAAGCTAGGAAAATCACTTCCAAACCTTTTACCACTAATTCTGGCCCGGCCTGCAATTTCCTCCTGCTGTGATCTTTTTGCTTTCTCACTTTAAAAATCCAGACCACAAACCGTTCTTGCTCACCTAAATAACTTTCCATGCAAGTCATTAAAATTCACTTTGATTTTGCCAAATGGAGGAAGAAACTTGGATCCTTTCACTGTGGGAAACTGCCTTGATGCCACTAGTTCTCTCATTTCCCCCCCATCCATCAGTGAACTTTTTAGCCTTCTCAAAGCTTTGCTCCAATGCATAGGATTTAGGATTGTGGGGATTTCCAAATAATATAAATATTCAACATGAATATTTTAAATTAAGGCATGAGACATTTTTCCTAACTGAGCATAGCCATGAACCTCTCATGTCTGTTCCTCTGTGTCACTTTGTAGCACTGAATACAGTAGCCCTCCTAAAAGTCCAGACAGTGCACAGGTCTTGACATGATGAGGTGACAATGTTGCTATGGTGAATTTGCAGCTGGCCAAATAGTCACTGGTTGATTTTACCCAGTAGGAGTTTTTGCAAAAATTTCTTTGGTGAGAGTGAAATCAAACTCCTATTTTTTTTCTCCTCTGCAAGCTGTAATTTAGAAGGATTAATAAGTACTTTTAGATTAATTAACTCCGAAGGGAAAATGGGAGAAAAGTGAGGAAGGTTGTTGGCAGAAGTCATTGCTGGAATCCTTCTGAAGCGAGTACTCACATCACTTGCAAAGACAAAAGACTAGCAGACAACGAAGTTAAACTTGGCCTGTCTCTCATATGATGGATGCTGAGAGTACCGGCTCAGGGAAATTTAAATTCTGTCATATGCATATTGAATTATGTGGTCATGGCTTTGTTTGGTACTAACCAGCTTTAATCAAATAAGAAAGTGCTTGATAGAATAAGACTATAATGCCCTGAAAACTTGAAAAATTATTGGTGCTATGTTGTTGTTCTAAAGACCACTGTGATATTAAGCAAAATGAGAGGTAAAATTTTACCTATTTTCTTTCTGCCACTTGAATTGTTTATTCAGGGTCCTCATAGTTATAAATATTAAATAATCTGTGAAAAAATCAGAATCCATGCCAGGCCTGTGTGATCATACCTGTCACTGCTCTACTTACTTAGGCATAAATGCAGTCTAGCATTAAAGATCCTTCAAAAAAATGTTTTCCCAATAGTTAAAAGATAAGCTCAAATAAATGAACACTCATACATATGCCAAAATTGATGAGTAGATACATATTTCAGTAGGTAGTTACTAGCTTTCCGTGTATGAGTAAACATATGGGAGAAATTTAAAACACTAAAGTAGTCTCAATGAAAGCATGGTATCCTATATATTAGCTTTTCAAAAATGTCTAATGAAGGAAGGAAACGATGAATGAATGTCCTTGTTCCTCTTAGAGTGCTGGGACATGGTTTTGCCTGAGAACCTCCTGTGAATTTTATATTTTACTACACATTACATCCATCTTAGACTTATACATATAAGACATAAGGCATATCTTATGTCTTACATGTATAATAATCTAAGTGGTACAAAAAATAACGAAATATTTTCTTCCCCAAATTTTTGAGACAGATGGATTTTCCAGAAAGATGTGTTTAGTTTTTATCCTGTGGTTTTGTGTACCACCTGGCACACTAGAGTGTTGCTCTAATTCAGTGAGTTGTAACTCTGGGTGAACAGTGGAAATACTAGGGTACCTTTTAAAAATGCTAATGTCCAGGACTCACTGAAGACAAATTAATCTGAATCTCTGTGGGTGGCATTGATACTTTTTATTATCTTCCCAGATGATTCTAACGTGCATCCGGGAATGAAAACCATTGCTGTAGCTGGATACTTACTTTAGTTTGAGAAACATAGATGAGGTTATATTAGGCATCAGCTATTATTGTACTTGTCTTCACATCTTATCTCTTTTTGAAATGTCCAAATTATTTCACTGGGACCGTAGAATAGTTGTTGGTACAATGGTAATCTGACTCAGAGAAATGTAAACTTGGTCCACCCTGAAACACAAGCATGGTGTGTAGCTACATCAGATCCTGAATCAGCAGCATACCAGCTATTGATTCTAAAGCTGAGAAACAGAACTCCTATTTCTTAATATCTTGGACATTATTTTTCTCCATGGTAACTTCTTACAAATAAAGAATGTTTTAATTTGACAAAATCCAAATCGTTGATTTGGGGAAGTACTTAATAATTACAATTTTATCAGTTTAAATTTAAAAACCCTACCAAATTCTTCCACAATATTTTCAGGATTTGCTGAAAGATGACATCCCCCTTGCCTTAATCATGTGCCAGATTACTCGTAAACCTGGACCATATGCCACTGCAATTTGCTGATGGGCCCAAGCTGTTTTGGTAGATAAAAAATCCAAAGGGATTAGAATGGCTCAGTCCTCACTGTGAACAGAGCAACGGCACAGGGCAGCTGTATGCTCTCTTCTCTCTCCTTTGTCCACACAGCACCTCTATTTTCTCAATTTAGGTCATTGATAACCCAGACCTGAAGTTTCATATCAATGCCCACAAAAATGTATTTTGCTCTAAATAAGGCCTTTCTTTAGACACTTAGACAGAAACCAAATGTCAGAGACACACACGTCATGCAAGGGATGGAATATATATTTTTGTTTGTAAAAGTAGTAAATGTTTCCCCAGTTTTGGCTTCAGGATGATCCTGGGGTGAAAAACACTTTTAAATTGATGAGTGACGTAAAGAATCTTTTTCCCTTACTTGACTCCTGTTTTCTGCTCAGCACAGTTAGTGGTGCTATTCTCTGTCACCAGTGTTTACATGACTACAAAGTTTTTTGTTGTTGTTTATAATAAAATGAACCTCTGTGACACTTGACTTGAAATGAGAATCAGATAGTTGATTAAATTATTAAAATTTAAAATAACCCTTGGGAAAATGTAATTTTCTGGAAGACGTTTTCCCATACTCCTACTTTTCCTTTCTAGTACAAGGAGACTTTCCACAAATAAGGAAGTCATTGTGATTTATTTCTTGTGTCTCGAGATCCATTTTCCTGATAGCAGCTATTCATTTTAAATGTCTGATATGGTTTCTTTAAATATAAAGCAATAAAACATATTGCTTTGAAGTATTCTAGTTATTCATACTGCTAAGATTGCTTTATACAAATACCAAACAGTGGGAAAATGCTAATTATTCAGAATTCTATGTTACTATCGAATAATTTGCACATTGCACAGTTATGTGTAGGTCTTGGAGGCTAGAATAATTGAAGTTTATAGTTGGAACCATTTTAGAAGTTCATCAAACCACATTTGAATTATCTCTGTGTTATCCTCCTGCTCAATTCAAGAATAGTCTCTAAATTTTCCTAAAAATCTTATTGGAAACTTCTAGTGATGAGGAATGCAAGAGAAGCATTCTTATTGTTGAGTTTGAGCCTTCCTTCCTATAACTTTCTTTCAATAGTTCTGCCTTTGAGAGCTCAGCAGAATAATTTTAATTTTGTTTTTATTCATAATAACCCCTCAAATACTTGTTTGAGAGGCACACCTCTAGACTCACAAATTTAACAGCCATGATGGCCAATTTTATAAACGAACTTGCCACTCACTCTATACAGGGAACAATTTGTCACTTAGAGGCCAAACCACATTATCACAAATGGGCCAATATCCATATATGTGTCCCAAATCGTTGTTCAGTCATTAATGACTAAAAGTATCTTCCCAGCAGTTAAAAAGGGATTGTGTTCTCTTGTGAATCCTGCTTATTCTCTTTTTATTGAACATACAGTATGGCTTACTTAAAAGACATAGTATCGCGTCGTAAAAAGGAACTCATATACCTTTCACATTCCCCATGGTGGAGAGTTCTTTCTTAATCGTACATTAAATGCTTATATTGTCTCTTAGTCAAGCTTCTTTTGTTGAAGTTGACATAAACATAAGAAATAAAGGGATTATTACTATTATTTTGTATTAACAGGACTCCAGTACAAGACTGACAGGATTCAAGCAGTGTAACCAAGATTTCTCTGGGTCTCTTATCTCTCTTGGTCTCATTTACTTTCACTCCAGATAAGCTTTCTTCATGTTGCAAATGATATGGTCATAAGCAGCCTCCTTGAGTTCACTGTCATCCCATTTCAGTGACCTTATGGGAATGGAAGAGTTCCTGTAAGCCCTTGCATAAAAAATTACACATATATATACTATGGCCATAGGATGTGATACCATGATTGATGAAGTCAGAATCACACACCCAGGTTGCACCCAGTCCCAGTAACTGGCTTCTTCTCTGGTGTCTCCATCCCTTTTGTCCTCTTCTGCCCCCATCTAAATGCCATAAACGCTGCCTTGGCTTCCTGCTCATTTCAGCAGTTTACTTTTCTGTATCTTTTTTCTTGTAGTACGATTCTTACGAAAATGAGTAATTGTGTCTTAACTTTTCTGAAACTTAGTTCAACAACTATAAAGTGAGATAACAATACCTGTAAGTACTGTTTCATAGTAAATTGTTGAATGAATATAAGTTCTCACTTTTCCTTATATTAGGAAAAAGTTTTAAAGAAGGTAAATATATTGACATGGAAAGTGAAATGGTATGATTAAATGTGCACATAATTAATGTGAATGCTGTGAGCTTAAAATTTGAACTTTCCCAGTGATTTTTGGAATCTTTAAGTTGGAAAAATATATTTTTGAACTTATGATGCTTCTACTTTTGATTTCTGTCCCTAAAATGACCTAAAAGTTGAATATATTTATGAATACATATATATTTAAATTCAGAGATCAATTATATCATTACACCCACAAAAATATTTTTTTATTTGGAAAGATTTATGGCAGACTCATTTATGATGATTAGAAAAGAAAACACAGAATTTATGATGCATGATCTGAGTTACACAAAATTTTTTCAGCTACCAATGTAAAAGATTCCAAAGGATCTTTTTGTTAGATAAGCTTAGCATTGCCAAGCTGTACAGATATATCTATTTAGTTTTGATAGTTAAATAAAGTACCATTATTATTTTTTAAATGTTAAAACATCTTAAGCAATTCTTATAAATGATGTGGGAAGTGTGAAATCACAAATGTTTTTACTCATTAGAGATGACCTTTTATAGTTTCATTACTTATGAGTTATCAGGCAGCCTGCAACTTGTAAAAATAATTTTCATATCATATTCCTAAATATTATGTATTTTCTCTTTATTTTTGAAAACATGTAAATATACAAATGCACATATTGAGACAGATTTTTAAAACTATTTTGTTGGTTATACCAAATTGTTAAAATAGAGTTTTAAAATTCATTTGTTATTGACATCCCAACCACGGCATAAGTGAACATGCTATCAAAATTATTTATGTTCTTGCTTCTTCACAAGAAGGGTCACCTTTGCAGAGGCATAACAAACTGGCAGGTTGGGGTATAGAGAAACATCAATAATGTCAAATACTTTTTTTGCTTGTATACTGAAAGTATAGCAAATTGAACATATATATATATTTTTCAACCAATGGGCTAGGTCAAAGGGAAATCTGTTTCAAAACTGTTTCCACACAATCACTTCAAAGAAGTGCATAGAGGTAGTGTTTTCAATAGTTTGTAAGACCTAGGCTGGCTTTTGGTATGAAAAATTCTGTTGTGTCCATTGTAATCTGTTGTAGGGTATGGCCTACCTCACATATTCTTAAGTTACATTTTTACTCCAGTCATGGTGGCAGGAACCAGTGGTGTGCAGTTGTAACCTGATAGGACTACACAGTAATATCTGTGCCTGCACGGAGTAGGTTGAGACAGAAAAGTTAGCTAATACCAAGTGCTATGGAGGAAAGTAAGACAAGGAAGAGGAAGAAGAGCACTAGTGTGGAGAGGGGGTGGGTGCAATTTTCAAAAATGTGATTAGTAAAGACCTAATTAGGAATGTAATATTGCAACAAAGACCTCAAGGGAGAGAGAGAGTAAGCCTCTCTGAGGGAAAGAGCCTTCCAGGCATGGAAACAGTACAAAAGCTCTGATGCAGAAGTATGTCTGGGATGTTCATGAACCCAAAGGAAGCCAGTGCTCCTTCTGTAAGAGAGTTAGCCAGAGAGACAGAAGAGCAGGAAATGAGGTGAGTGAGAAAATGGAGCCAGGATATAGAAAGTCTTGCAGGCCTTTCTAAGGATGATGGCTTAGACTCTGATGAGACAGGAAGTCAATGGAAAATTTTGCAAGAAGGACTGACATGATCTAGTTGATGTGTTGGGACTAGACTGGAAGGTATGTGGACTTGTGAAAGTACAGAACAAAAGTATAGACAAAGTTCTTCCTAATTATTCTTGCAATAATTCAGTCAAGAGATAATAGTGGCTTTGTAAAAGGTGGAAGCAATAGATGGAAGAAGATGGGGTGAGAATCTAGATATATTTAGCAGGTAGAACCAATAGGATTTGCTAGCAGGCAAGATGTGAGGCAACTGACAGAGAGAGGAGTGAAGGATAACTTCAAAGTTCTAATTGAGGATTGAGAAGGAACAAGTTGCTATTAACTGAGACTGAGAAGGCTTTGACAATTGGTAGGTTTGGGGATAAAATAAGTTTGAGATACCTGTTAGACATCAAAATGAAAATATAAATTAGGCAATAGGCTAAGTATATGTGTCTGGAGTTCAGAAGAGTTCCTGGAATGAATTGTAAGCTTGGGGAATCATCATCATGGAGATGGTACTTAAAGTCAAAAAACTGGATGAATCCTAGAGGTAGTATGTGTATGGGGAAAAGAGAAGAGGTCTGAGGACTGAGCTTTGGGTCACTTCATTGTGTAAAGGTTGAGGAGGTAAGGAGAAACTTGCAAAACAGCCAAAGGAGAAGTGGATATTGAGGTGGAGAATAACTGAGAGAATGTGAAATCTTGGAAGCCAGATGAAAAGAATTTGAACAGTGTCAAACACTGAAGAGGGGATGTGAGATGAATGTTGAAAATTAACCATCGAAGTTAGCAATGTGGAGGACATTGGTGACCCTGAAGACCAATCTCAGTAGAATGGTATGGGAAAAAGTCAGAAGGAGTTCAAGAGTTAGGGAAAAGAAAATTAAAAACTGTGGTTTCCAGCTTCATCCATGTCTCTACAAAGGACATGAACTCATCTGTTTTTATGGCTGCATAGTATTCCACGGTGTATATGGGCCAAATTTTCTTAATCCAGTCTGTAATTGACGGACATTTGGGTTGGTTCCAAATGTTTGCTATTATGAATAGTGCCACAATAAATATATGTGTGCATCTGTCTTTATAGCAGCATTATTTATAATCTTTGGGTATATACCCAGTAATGGGAAGGCTGGGTTAAATGGTATTTCTAGTTCTAGATCCTTGAGGAATCGCCACACTGTCTTCCACCATGATTGAACTAGTTTACAGTCCCACCAACAGTGTAAAAGTGTTCCTATTTTTCTACGTCCTCTCCAGCACCTGCTGTTTCCTGACATTTTAATGATCGACATTCTAACTGGTGTAATCCTTTCCCCATTTCTTATGAGATTGTGGTTTTGATTTGCATTTCTCTGATAGCCAGTGATGATGAGCATTTTTTCATGTGTCTGTTGCCTCATAAATGTCTTCTTTTGAGCAGTGTCTGTTCATATCCTTCACCCACTTTTTGATGTGGTTGTTTTCTTTTCTCTTGTAAATTTGTTTGAGTTCTTTGTAGATTCTGGATATTAGCCCTTTGTCAGATGAGTAGATTGCAAAAAGTTTCTCCTATTTTGTAGGATGCCTGTTCACTCTGATGGTAGTTTCTTTTGCTGTGCAGAAGCTCTTTAGATTAATTAGATCCCATTTGTCAGTTTTGGCTTTTGCTGCCATTGCTTTTGGTGTTTTAGACATGAAGTACTTGCCCATGCCTATGTCCTGAATGGTATTGCCTAGGTTTTCTTCTAGGGTTTTTATGGTTTTAGGTCTAACATTTAAGTTTTTAATCCATCTTGAATTAATTTTTGTATAAGGTGTAAGGAAGGGATCCAGTTTTAGCTTTCTACATATGGCTAGCCAGTTTTCAAAGCACCATTTATTAAATAGGGAATCCTTTCCCCATTTCTTGTTTTTGTCAGGTTTGTCAAAGACCAGATGGGTGTAGATGTGTGGTATTATTTCTGAGGGCTGTGTTCTGTTCCGTTGCTCTATATCTCTGTTTTGGTACCAGTACCATGCTGTTCTGGTTACTGTAGCCTTGTAGTATAGTTTGAAGTCAGGTAGTGTGATGCCTCCAGCTTTGTTCTTTTGACTTAGGATTGTCTTGGCAATGTGGGCTCTTTTTTGGTTCCATATGAACTTTAAAGTAGTTTTTTCCAATTCTGTTAAGAAAGTCATTGATAACTTAATGGAGATGGCATTGAATTCATAAATTACCTTGGGCAGCATGGCCATTTTCATGATATTGATTATTCCTATCCATGAGCATGGAATGTTGTTCCATTTGTTTGTGTCTTCTTTTGTTTCATTGAGCAGTGGTTTGTAGTTCTCCTTGAAGAGGTCCTTCACATCCCTTTTAAGTTGGATTCCTAGATATTTTATTCTCTTTGAAGCAATTGGGAATGGGAGGTCACTCATGATTTGGCTCTCTGTTTGTCTGTTATTGGTGTCTAAGAATGCTTGTGATTTTTGCACATCGATTTTGTATGCTGAGACTTTGCTGAAGTTGCTTATCAGCTTAAGGAGATTTGGGGCTGAGACGATGAGGTTTTCTAAATATACAATCATGTCATCTGCAAACAGGGACAATTTGACTTCCTCTTTTCCTAATTGAATACCCTTTATTTCTTTCTCCTGCCTGATTGCCCTGGCCAGAACTTCCAACAGTATATTGAATAGGAGTTGTGAGAGAGGTCATCTCTGCCTTGTGCCAGTTTTCAAAGGGAATGCTCCCAGTTTTTGCCCATCCAGTATGGTATTGGGTGTGGGTTTGTCATAAATAGCTCTTATTATTTTGAGATACATTCCATCAATACTGAATTTATTGAGCATTTTTAGTATGAAGGGCTGTTGAATTTTGTCAAAGGCCTTTTCTGCTTCTATTGAGATAATCGTGTGATTTTTGTCTTTGGTTCTGTTTATATGCTGGATTACGTTTATTGGTTTGCATATGTTGAACCAGCCTTGCATCCCAGGGATGAAGCCCACTTGATCATGGTGAATAAGCTTTTTGATGTGCTGCTGGATTTGGTTTGCCAGTATATTATTGAGGATTTTTGCATCGATGTTCATCAGGGATATTGATCTAAAATTATCTTAATTCTGAGTAAACTATCGCAAGGACAGAAAACCAAATATCGCATGTTCTCACTCATAGGTGGGAATGGAACAATGAGGACACTTGGACACAGGATGGGGAATATCACACACCAGGACCTGTCGTGGGGTTGGGGGAAGGATAGCATTAGGAGATATACCTAATGTAAATGGCGAGTTAATGGGTGCAGCACACCAACATGGCACATGTATACATATGTAACAAACCTGCACGTTGTGTACATGTATCCTAGAACTTAAAGTATAATAATAATAATAATAAAAGGTTAAATATCTCCACACACACAAAAAGAAAATTAAAAACTGTGAACACAAACAACTTGTAAAGGAAAGACCAGAGTGGAGAAACAGCTGTAAGGGGGCTCAGGAGGTCAAGAGAATTCTTCTGCTAATATTGGAGAGATAAAAATATGCATGTACACTGTTAGAAACTATTTGGTACAGAGGGAAAACTGTGATGCAGAAGAAGAGAAAGAACTGATGGAGCTATGTACTTCAGTAGGCAAGAGGTCATACAATCCAGGGTACAAGGGACCTTTGATAGGAGCAATTTGTACAAAATTTCAGGATGACAGGAATCTAGGAGGAATGTATGGGCATGGAGGCAGAGAGGTGGTTAGATGTGGTGATGCAAGCTTGTGGGAGCTGTCTCTTCATTGTTTTTATGTCCCTTGTGAAATAAGAAGCAAGATTAACAGCCAAAGTAAAGATGGGAGAGGTGGTGCTGATATGCGAGGATGGAGAAGGAAGTTAGAAATGGTCCTCTAGAAATGTGGGAGAGTGAATAGACTCAGGAAATGAATGTGGTTTCTGAGCAACACTAGGGGCCCATTTGACAGTGGGGCATATACATTTAAGTTGGGTACTTTTTTCCAGCCATGTTCAGCTGAGTGTAAGTGCAGAGTAATCAGAGTGGAACGTAATCCAGCTTAGGTTTTTGCAGCTTAAAATTATAAAATGAGAGAGGTGCAAGAGAACTGAGTTGTGCACAAAAGAGTGATTTTCATGATAATTGTGGTTTTATATTAGATAGATACATGTTTTTGTTCAAATGAATTCTCTCATCTGATGTTAGGCTTTCAATTGGAGATATCACATCTTATTCGTCTAACTATGAAATCCCAGAATCCTATTTGTATATTTGCCCCCTTGTTATCCAAATACACTGAATCACTAAGCAGCAGCTGCCTTATCATGCCTGTCTTCATCAGTTTCACTGCCACAGAAGGTAAATATAGGACCTGACAATGCATGGTGGAAACAGTGCAGGGTAAGGTGAGAAAAGCAGTCTAGGGTCACAATATGAGGGTTCTGGAATTCTGGGTTAAAGAACAGCATTTTTAATTAAATGGGGGAGCCCAGGGACTTCTTACATGGTGACAGTCTTCCCAAAGTGAGCAATCCTAGAGAACCAGAAGAAGGGGCATAGCCTTTTATGATCTAACAAAGAAATCTGGGTTAAAGAGTAATATTCTTAATTACACAAGACAGCATTGATTCTCTTTGATATGATTTGGCTATGTCTCCACCCAAATTTTACCTTGAATTGTAATAATCCTCATATGTCAAGGGTGGGGCCAGGTGGAGATAATTGAATTATGGGGGCAGTTTCCTCCTTACTCTTCTCGTGGTAGTGAATAAGTCTCATGAGATCTGATGGTTTTATAAATGGGAATCCCCCTGCACAAGCTGTCTTGCCTGCCACCATGTAAGACGCACCTTTGCTTCTCCTTCGCCTTCCACCATGATTGTGAGGCCTCCCCAGTCATGTGGAACTCTGAGCCCATTAAATCTCTCTCCTTTATAAATTACCCAGTCTTGTGTATGTCTTTATTAGCAGCATGAAAATAGACTAATATACTCTTTCAATAAAGTGAATCTTAGTAACACACATGCTTTAGAAAAATTAATTTTCAAATTAAATGATATTGGGGAGAGATCAGAGGTATGGATAAAAACAGAAGGTATGGATAAAAACAGAATTTGTTCAAGAGAGAAGATAATACTAGCTAGAAATAGAGTAGTAGCATGAAAATGGAGAGAGGGTGACTGATGAAAAGATATTGAAGAGAAATAAGATTCTTGACAGCTAGCTGAAGGTAAGTATGAGGGAGAGGAAGGAAGTTAAAACTGTCTCTCTGCATGATTGCCATACTTTGCTCATGAATTCCTGGTCAGGAATTTTTGGAAGGGCTTAGCTAGGTAGTTGCTTTGAGTCTCTCATCCAGAGGCAGTCAGATGAGGACTGGGGCTGCAGTTACCTGAAGACAAAGTTGGGATAGACATCAAAGATAGTTCAACTAGATGCTGGCTGCTGGCTGCTGCTGGGAACTCAATTAGGATGGTTGCCTTTACAGACTATGTACAGTGTTTCTTGGATGGTTGGACTTCTTCCATGGCAGCAGGCTTCCCCAGAGTGATCGCCCCATGAGAACCAGAAGGAGGCTTCAAAGCCTTTTCTTACCTAGCCTCAGAAGTGACACAGCCTCATTTCCATAATACTCCATTGGTCAGACCAGTTGTAAGCCCTCCTAGATTCAATGGAAGGAGATTATAGACCACCAAATTCTTGGGAGAAGTATCAAAGAACTTTCAGTCATTTAGAAAGGAATGTCCCTCCTGCAGTAAAATGGGAATAGCGTATTACACTTGTCCATTTTGCTCTTTCCCCCAAGTGAATATTAACTAATTAATTATACCTAATTAATACTTTCATCCTGAAAACCTTAAATCTTGACTCTGCAAATTACTAGCCGTGTGAACTTGGAAAAATTATACAATATATCTATACCTCAGTTTTCTTCTCTGGAAAATGGGAATACAGTAGTGTCTACCTCATAATATTGTTGTGAGGATTAAATGAGATAGTCTTTATAAAGTCCTTAATTCGTCTTTTGGTAAGCACTCAGTACATATGAGCTGTTAGTTTTTGATGAGCATGGTCAAGCAGATTCAAATAGAGAGATTCTAATGGAATGTTATCACCATTATTTATTAAGCACTAAGTATGAGTAAGGATTCCATGAATGCTAAAACGTATTCCCCAATCTTCCAATAATCCTTCAGGGTTGTGTTTTTATTGCTGATTTACAAATGAGAAAACTGGGTCTCAAAAACATTACACAGCTCCCTTTATATTACACAACTAGTAAACCTACACAGTGGAAACTTGAAATTATCAAGGAATGCATTAATGGTTTTGCAAAAACCTTTACTCTAAAGAGGGATCAGCAAACTCCAGCCTACTGCCTGTTTTTGTAAATAAATTGTATCAGCACACAGCCACGCCCATTTGTTTACATATTTTCTATGGCTGCTTTTACACTTCAACAGCAGTGTTGAATAATTGCAACAGGAACTTTATGGCCTACAAAGCCTAAAATATTTGCTATCTGGACTTTTATGGGAAAGAGTTTGCTAACTTCTGCTCTAAAACATGAAAAAAAGTGTCCTAAGTGGAAGTTTTTGAATTGATTGTGGCCTTTGCTGAGTAAACTGAACCACATAACATGTAATGGAAATCTCTAATATTTACAGAGTTATATGTATAAAAAGGCCAAATTTCTCAGTGAAATCAGAGAGCAAATCTTACCCTTCATTCCCTACCTCCAGAGATGTTCCCTAAGACAAGACAAAAATACATGAACTGCACCCAGATTTAAACATTAATTTTGGGATGTTTGCCAGACCAGATGGTTAGAAAAGCTAAGTACCATTGATTTATTTCTTACCCTTTAGAAAGCAACGTTAGAGACAACGGACCTTATCAGAACAAATGAGAATAAACAACAGAATGCAGATCAGAGGAGAATTAAGAACAAATGCTATTGGATTTTATTATGCTATAATTAATTTTGTATGTAGAAAAAGCACTAATTATTAGCAAATTATAAACTGCATCAACCAAGCTTTAATGTTGCATGTTACATTGTGACTATAATTTGCAGTACCCTGAGAATGTTCTCTTCTTGCAAATGCAATTAATCATCTATCAAATATATTTTTAGTATTTAGTAAATGTTAGAAGCTTGGAAAACAGAGATTAATAACACTTGATCTCTGCAAACATTATTGCCATACAGTAATGATTTCCATTGTAAAGGTGTGAGAGTGGCTTTTACATTCTCTTGGATCAGAGATCCTACTGAGAATATGATCAAAGCTGAAAATCCTATTTCCAGGAAAAAAAAAAAAAGTATGCACTGGTACTTACCAAGAAAATATTACATACAATTTCAAGAGGGTTTAGATTTCCTGCAGGTCATTCATGGAATCCATACAGGCTTAACCTCATTTTTAGAATCTTTGTGGTAGAGCATGGGCACAAATGAAAGAGTGAGGCAGTGTATATGTATTTAGAGTGTGTGTGTGTGTGTGTGTGTGAGAGACAGAGAGAGAGAGTTGGGAAGGGAGATAAAGCTTCAGAAAGAAGTTGCGTCTTAGCTTCTTCTGCAGGAGATGAAGATGGAAAAATATTTTCTAGGTAGAAGGACTGGCTTATGTAAAAGTAATGAGATGTGATTTGGCAGGGGAATTCAGCAAATCAAGGCAGTTTAGTGTGAATGACACAACTTCAGAGTGAAAGAATAAAGCTTTGGAAGAAGAGGCTGGAAAGAGGCTAGAGATTGGATCACAGAAGTTTCTGAATATTACATCAGAATAATGGTCTTTTATTCTTGATAGATCATACAACCCTAAAGGTGATGCACACTGTAATACATGCCATTCACGAGAGAAGATTTAAGGCCATATATTTGTTTCAGCCTGGTTGTTTGTTATTTATTTTCTCTTTTCTGTGTTTCTTTTTTTTAAAATTACGTGCTAATAAACAAAGATCCTTATGTGTAACATATGATAGAATTTGATTTAATTTTGTAGCAATCCTGATGAGTAGATTTTATTTTACCTGTTCTACCAGCAGGAAAACTGAGACCTATAGAGGTAACTAACAGGATCAAGCCCACATAGCTAAAAGTGACAGAGCTGAGAATTAAATATCTTCTGTTTGTCTGACTCTAGGTTCTATACCTTTTCCCCTGGGCTAAGATACTGAGCCTAATTTTTTTTTTTCCATAAAAATTACTGATGATCTCTGGCTAACGTGGAACGCTACCTTAGAGCCAGTCAGATTATTAATTAAAATTTTTAAAAAATCCAATAATTTTGAAGGGAATAGGATTTGTTTCTCTTTTCAGTGATCCCTTTACCCTTACCAGCCCTTATTTAGTTTTTTTTTTTTGTGGTAAAGAAAAAGTTGGAGGTAGGCTTATAGCTGGGGTTTAACTGAGCAAACTGGACAGACTGGAAAGGCTAAGACCTAGATTACAAGGTGCTAGGAATTTTTTTCCATCACAAATTCTAAGCAACAGACAAAATTGCAGTGCAATAGAGGGACAATAACTTAAGAATTTAAAAAAATGTTTTAAGGCTTCTCCTACAGGAGTGAAAATATATAATTACGTAACCACAATGTGAAGAAGGCATTGATGGCCAAGGAATAGCAAAACTTGAAATAGTTGCAAATACAGTCTTCTCCAGTATCAAGTATGGCTTGGAAGTCTCTCTCTTAGCTTTGCTTTTTGGCATAATCGATTATTTTTACATGGCCTTCCCAACATTTGAACCTAGTTAGTTCATCAGTTCTTATTGAAACTACATGACAATTAAATACCACAGATTTTGTGATGATAGTACAAGGAGGAAGGGGCAATGCACAAGTTAATTTTAGTTGGGATAAGATTTAGAACACTGTCATGAGCAACATCAGGCTGAGGCATGGCACAAGACATGACACTAACATTAGATGAGTGCCACTTAAGGATATTCAAAATCTAATAGAAAAGGAAAAGACGATGATTGAAAGCGTCAAAAGGGAAGAGGCCTCAGTGGATGAATCTGGCTTGGTCTGTAATTGTGCTCAGGGCCTGCTCTGATTATAATACAATAAAACTTATCACTTGGTAAAATAATTCATAATGAAGCTCATGGAATCATACTGACAAGAAAGGAGGGAAACATCAAATACACCTCCTCATGTGCCATAAATGACAGGAAGAACATCTGGAACAGAACATGCTGGGTGCTGTTTGTCTGTGTGCCCTCTTCTGTGGAGGAGAACCTCTAATCCTGTTAACTTAGAGCCAGGCAAACCACAGCTCTGTTTACATGGAAGTTGCTGTGACCTTCCCGGCATGCTTTCCTGTCAGCTGGATCCCAAGCATAGGCCCCTTTCACAGCCTTGCATCATCTTCTCGGAACACAGCCATGTGGAGAGGGAACAGCTGGGAAGGGATGGCTGAAAAAATCCCCAAGGATTCTACAGAGGGTCTGGTAATCCTCTTTTTACCAAGTAAACTTAAGGATCCTGAGGTTACTTTTATAAAATACAATGGCAATGTGAGGAGAAAGAAAAAACCAACAACAAATTGCAAGTTTGAGTGATATGACCATATTGCAGGGCAAAACACTTTTGTAAACAAGGCTTAAAGTTTTGTATATTTTTTAACATTTGGTTATGAGATGATACACATGTTTACCAAAGCCTAAGAACAGATGCTCTTGATACAACAATAGGGCATAAAGTCCTGCAGAAAATACATACATTCCCATTGTGTTTTCATCATTGAAATCTATATTTTAAGGGTTCTTTCAATGGTTCAGTGTCATTCTTCACATTGTGACTCATTTTTTAAAAATCTCATTTTTTAAAAAAATGACCCTTTAGAACTATTGATGTGTCCATAATACAAAATGAAAGTATGTTTCAGTTGTTATCATTTAATTTTATCTTATTCCTCTATATTGAAATAACCAATTACTAATGCATATCTCAGAAATACATGAGATAATTTTTTCCCCTCTACTTTGACTCTTTAAATGAATTTCATTGCTGCTTTATAATTGACAAGCTGGGTGTTATTGTGAAAATTTTTAATCTCTCTGTGCCTGATCATTGCACCTACAAAATGGAGATGATATCAGAGTCTACTTCATACAGTTGTTTAATAATTAAATAGAATAATATACGTAAAATACTTAGCAAAGTGCTTGTGACGTAGAAAGTCCTCAGTAAGTTCTACCTATAATAATCTTTATCATCATCATAATTCATTCAGATGAATATCATTTAAATAATGATAGCCTCTCTTCTAGTGGGTCAAGAATACACACATTTTAAAATAAATTTTATGTTTATGATAGCATTTAGCTTCTGTTATTAATTTCACAGTTATCACTACTATCTAGTTTGAGAACACAAAAAATGTCAGCACCCTCCAAATTTAGTTAGTAAGGGAGTTATAGATAATGAGGAGTTTTTGGAAAACTTATTTCAAATTCTAAAAATGTTCAGGTTTAACTTTCAGGCATGATAATATTTGAATTGTGACAAATCTGAAAATCTCAATAACTAAAGTTTGTTGATAATCGTATCTGCAATCATATACTTCATCTAACCATTAAAACTAATATGTCAACACAGAGTTTTGAGGCTTTAAAATTTGTTTATTCAAAGAAAACCTGGAAGCATGTATGCCATGTGAAATGCTCAAAAAAAAGTGCCAAGCAAAGGAAGTTGAAAACAATGTTTGTGAACTCCAAATTCATCTTCTTTGCTGTTTTAGGGGACCAGATTCTCAACCTTTTTGAGAAATGCTCAGAGATGAGTGGAAAGTGTTTTGAAATCAGAAATGACATGTGTCAGTATTTATCTGCCATAGCAGGGAGACTTCCCTTTGTGTAAAGGGCAGCCAAGCATTGTCTTTGGCTCTTCATGCACGCATCCCAATGACATAAATGGGAGGGTCAAGTTGAAATCTTTCCAGACTTGGATACATCATGTGTTGAATTCTTTAGATCTAGATATTATGATAATTTCCAGGCTTAGAATTAGATGTGATGAGAATTAAATGGCCTCAGTTACTTTTCTAAAAGTTTCAAACATAACTTAATTGGGCCAACTCCTGATGTAATAAACAAGGAAAGTTTCCTACATCCCTGTGTGGAAGTATACTGCATCAACATGATTAATATTTTCATGTTCCAGAAATTCTTTTATTTTGGCTTACTGTGACCTTAGATTCCCTAATAGTCACTTGTTTACTTGTTTACACATTTTTTTCTATTTTAAATTATTTTATTTTATTTTTGTGTGTACATAGTAGGTGTATATATTTATGGAGTACATGGATGTTTTGATACAGGCATGCAATGTACAACAGACATATCATGAAGAATGGGGCATTCATCCCCTCAAGTATTTACCCTTTGTTTTCTATCAAGTGAAATAATCCAGTCATAACATTCATTTGTTTTAGACATCCTCTGAAAGCAGTTTCTAAGACGAAGCTTCTATAGAGGCAGTTTATTTATGAAGCAGTCTTGGAAAGCAAGAAGTGGTGAAAGATTGAATAGGAAAGAGGAAAAACAAATGCAATAATGCATTACTGAGTCCGCCACACCAGCAGTGCCCAGTTCTGTGGGTCACTGTGAAGCGCTTTATGGTATGCGCTTTAGAATTGGTCCAAAAGGAGTAGAGAAGATATCCATCCTTTAGCTTCTGTGTCCCATTGGTCAAGGAACACCTCACTGACATTTACTCCCTTGCACTTCTGAATGATGCATAAGTTCTTGCAGAATGTCCATGCAGGCACATCAAAACCAAGCATAACCACCAAACAAACAAACCCCAGTTGGAATTGAGAGATATTTAGCCCAGGCCTGAGTCAAGTGCTGTCAGGTTGCACTTTTGGGAGTCTAATTGAAACCTTCAAAGAACTGATCAACACCGCAGTCCTGGAGTAGGCTATAAAGAAGATTCTAGGTAGAGCCCAAGAGGTATCATTTCTTTTACCTACAGTTTATCTTTTTCACCTCTCAGTGATTCTTATTCCCTCCAGTCCATCACAGAATCTTTTTCAAGATAGTGGCCAAACTTGCAAGGATTTAATAACAGAGTTGAGCTAATAGTAGAGTTGAATGAACTACAGTACTCACTAGTCATAGCTAGTCCTAAAGCCATGATCAATATTTTCTCTCTTCCACCATCCATTTTGAATTTTCCTTATATTTGTCCAGTGGCTGGTCTAATTGTATGCCTCGTGGAGAGATCCCAGAACTAAGGGTTTGAAGCCCTAGTTTCCTTGCCCTTGCTGGACTGTGGTCGCTGCAGTTGCTGATTCTGTTATTACTGAGTGTAGAAGCTCCAAAAGACAACCCAGTGAGTCTCTTCCTTTCCAGATATATTCTTGCATGACCTCAATGTGTAACAGCAATTCTAATTCCTCATGGAAATCAAGGTCAATTATTATCCCCGGCATAGTTAACTCTTTGTCTGCTGATCCTCCAGCATCATGAGCTCAACATGACCAGTGATAGTCATAGCTTCAAACATGGTAGAACTCTTAAAGTGATACACTGATGGAAGCATTCCATCCTAGGAAGTAGGACTTCTAATACAACCTAAAATGGCAGTGACCGGAAGCATACATTCTGAAAGTGAGTCACTGAGAGTTGTGGTGAAAATCACCAACCCCACTTCTACCTTTGGTTTCCAAACCTGTGTACATTTTCTACTGGGGATACAGGAATTGCAATGGGCTATTGATTCAGAGTACAAGCCACATTCTAGGGGACTGCATCTCAACCTCACAAGATGTTATCCCCGAGCTGTTGTCTTTGCAAAGCCTCTTAACAGGATATCCTATTGTTTCATCAGACTAACGGCTTCTGGGTGATGAGGTGTCTAATAGGTCCAATGGATTCTGTGGATATATACACATTCTTACATCTCCTTTGCTGTTAGTGTCTACTAGTGTGAGGCAATGTTGTATGTAATACCATATTAAAGGTTCAGCTAAATAATAGTAGTGTTGGAAAAATTTTCTGTAGGTATGAAATGAAAACCCACATTCCAATTGAAATTACACAGTTGGACGGTCTCCTCAGGGATGGTGTCACATTGCTGCTAGTGTCAAGGCATTCCATAGTGGCAGCAACTAGATCATTTATGGTAAGCAAAAGCTCATGTTATTTAGTCCTCTATCCACCTTTAGTCCTGTATCTCATTATGTCGGGGTTATCCTGTATCCTTGAGTCAATAGCCATTTCATTCATGACTCATTGTGTTAGCACCACTGTGGCTGAGTAAATAACAAGGTTGACACCTAAGGGAGGGGTCATCTTGTCCAGTTGGTTGTTGGTTTCCTATTCTGTTGTGAATGCTCTCCAGTGGGCATTAGTGCAAGACATGATATTTGCATATTTGTATACTTTGTGCCCACTTCCAGTATTTTATCTATTTCCTTCTGTTGCAGACTTCTATGCCTCTGATCTTTGATTATTGTTCCTTCAGGTGCAGGAGTCAATGCCTGAATTAGGACAAGAGGCCCAGACTTTTACACCTCTTCAAGTGCTAGCTTTTAAGTGAGCCATCTTTGATACCAAGTCCAGTTGGGCTTTCAGATGATTGCAGTCCCAGCTGACATCTGAGTACAACCATTTCAGAGCCCCATAGAGTAAATGGTCTAGCCAAGTCCTCGCCTAACAAATGAGGAGCAAAGTAAAGTGTTTGCTTCCATAGGTTTGGGGTAATTTGTTAGGCACCAATAAAAACTAGAATTAGTTACCATGTGCCAAGTACTCTGCTCCATCTCCATGCATTATCTCAGTCAACTTCCTTACTCCTGACAACACTGAAAAGTAAGTGTTATTTTCATGTTAGAGATGAGGAAAGTGAGCTTTGAAGAGGTTAACATTCTTGCAATTCCATGCAGCTAAGAAGAGAAAGAGTTGAAATTCAAATCTAGTCTAACCGTTAACTGAGAAATAAGATTAAAAGAAAGAAATGTATAGAGTAATGCACACTCTTTAAGCAGGAAAAAAATTGGCAACATACATGATATTAATTGATTTAGAAATACCCATATTCAATAAAATAATTACAACATTTTCTAGAGTTCAGCATGTGCAGGCTGGAAGTGAAAAATTTGGCTGAGAGGGCCCTAGTGAAAAACAAATTTAACTATTGCCATATGAATGTTGTTGCCTGAATAGTGTTGATGCCAAATTGCTGAGCAAAAGGTATTGGAAATAATCTGTAACAATTTTTGTAAAGATGTTTTGGCATGAAAATGAGGAGCCATTTTATTTTGAAATACTGAAACGCATGAGTGAAAACATAATTAGTATCTATAAAAAGTAAATAAGCATAGTGCTTTGCTTTAAGTGACCTTTGATGAATTCTAGTTCTTTCGTTCTTTATATATTTTTTTCTTTCTGAAACAGTGTCTCACTCTGTTGCACAGGCTGGAGTACGGTGGCACATGATAGCTCACTTCAACCTCTGCCTCCTGAGTTCAAGCTATTCTCCTGCCTCAGCTCCCAAGTAGCTGGGATTACAGGCACATGCCACCACACCTGGATAATTTTTGTATTTTTAGTAGAGAAGGGGTTTCACCATATTGGCCAAGGTGGTCTTGAACTCCTGACCTCAAGTGATCTACCTGCCTCAGCCTCCCAAAATGCTGGGATTACAGACATGATTCACCATGCCTGGCCAAATTCTAGTTCTTTAATATGCCATTACCTATTTAATCTAACCCCAAAAAGGAGGAATCAGTTTCTTTGCTTATCATAGTTTATAGGTCTACTTTATTATGCTTTATAGGTTTATTGTCAAAACAGAAATATCAAATTTCTTCAGCGGTTCTTTCCTATGTCCTTCTATATAATATTTGGTACTTAGGGAATATTTGGTACTTAGGTTGGATGTTTAGGGTAAATTTATTAGGATTTGATTTGTTTGACCCATGGTTGTCAAATATGAGAGTGCATAGAGTCATCTTGGGATGCATAAAAAAAACCGTAATTCCTGAGCCACATTGCCAGAGATTCTGATGGAAAGGCTACAGGTTGAGGCCCAGAGGTCTACTTGTAGGGAAGACTCTTAGAATTTCTTTTGCATATGGCCTGAGTATCACATTTGGACAAACATTGTCCTAGGTGTTATGCCAGTAATTTCATTAACTGCCATCAGATTATAGGATGCCATTCACCATAAACTGCCAAATGTGTAGAGGTCATACATTTAAAGGTATATGCTTTCTAAAAGAAATCGAAAAAACAAAAACAAAAAGTTACTCTACCTTAAAAAATATTCAAAATAAATTAAATCCCTAAAGTATATATAAAATGATTATTATAACTATATGGAATATTACTTAAAATACAGTTATATTAGGAGTTAAAGTTGTGCAACAATCAGCACAGAAGGTTTTCATTATAATATGGATTATATTTAGGTATGATTACATATTAATATGTAGTATATTACCTATAATATGTCATAATTATATAGAAAATATAGCAGCTATATTACTATATATTAAGTAAAATAATTATTATTTAGTTTAACTTTGCTATCAGCTTAAAATTGTATGAAAACTTGCAAATACAGGTAATAAAAATTAGTCAAGGTTTAAGCGATTACCTAGTACTCACAAGCTGGCTATTTATTTATGTGTTCTCAATTGCCTAGAAGTATCAAAAGTCAATATAAAGTCTATGTATGTTTTTATTGCCTTAATAGCTCTTGGACTTGATTTGTCTTTACCTATGCATCCTTGTCTTTCAGGCTTTCCCTCCAGTAATTCTACATAGAATTTCCCTTCATCATCTGTGAAAGAGTTATGTCTTATCTCAAAATGATCACCACCTGAAATGAAAAATAGAAAGGATGGAGTCCTAAATTTTTCCCTCAAGAATTCAATTTTGTATTAATTCAGCAACTAATCTATTAAGTAATCTTTATTAGTAGACAGTCCCTCAATACTAAGAATATAAAACAAAACAGAACATCTGCTCTCTAGAATACCTGTTAAAATAGTCCTCTGCACCTCAAAATCTTGAGTAAATTATCACAATGTTTTTTTGAAGTAATCAGTTTCCTCTTGTATCTTCTGTTGCTATTAAATGAACTAGTATAATACATTAACAGAAGAGGCTTTGAAGTCTGCATTTTTAAGAACTCTATTCAAATCTCCCAGCAATGACTTGTACTGTAGAATAAAAACAACTTTCTCATCTATAAACAATTTTCTCATCTATACAATTAAAAAAATAATGTTTCATTCACAAAGATTTTTTGTCAATGTAATTCAAAGACTAATATATACATCTATATCTATCTATCTATCTATCTATCTATCTATCTATCTATCTATCTATCTATATTTTTTGAGAGTCCCACTCTTTTGCCCAGGCTGGAGTGCAGTGGTGCTACCTCAGCTCACTGCAACCTCCGCCTCCTGGGCTTAATGAAAAATATACAGAAAGGAAAGAAATATTAATTTTAAAAATCTTCTAAATCTTGGTAAAAGCAGTAAGAGCTTGTGGTATTTGAACCAAGACACACTCCCCGCTTTGCCCTTGCACGTCAGCAAGATGCAAACTCCACTCCAGGTTTGTACAGCTAATAACACAGGGTTGCCTCTAATCCTTGCTCCAAGTCAGAGTGCTATTCTCCTAGGAAGGGCAGGACATTAGCATTTCTTATCCTGTTTCTAGCTACTTGTTCTGAGGTTAAATTCTGTGTAAGTATACTTTAGCGATGAGAGCTCCTTCCTTCCCACCTCCACAACCTCAAACACCCCATGCGTGGAACAGAGACTT
This sequence comes from Rhinopithecus roxellana, assembly GCF_007565055.1. Lineage (NCBI taxonomy): Eukaryota > Metazoa > Chordata > Mammalia > Primates > Cercopithecidae > Rhinopithecus > Rhinopithecus roxellana. The sequence continues at coordinate 55,669,856 of NC_044550.1, forward strand.
TTTAACTCCTTGGGCGTAACTCCACTAGAATATTGGAGCTTGTCTTTCCCTTGGCTTGTAAGCTAGAGATTCCAGGCTAAGAGAGGCAAGCTGAGAATACCTGAAGCTACTGCCTGTGCCCTTCTATTTAGTATTCAGCTTCCAAAACAGTGGAACTGCTACTCAGAGAGAGAAATGCACATTATCCCTATGCCCAGGTCCAGAACCATGACTCACATATTTTGCCCAGGGTGGGAGAATCAGGCTATAAAAACAATCGGAATCTCTTCCCAAGAAAACTGACTTCATTTGCAACACAGTGTGGAAAATTTTAAGCCTAAGTGTGATCTCAAAAAAGCGGGGATTGTAGTGACAGGCAATTGGGAGAAAAGTGGTAGATTCTTTGGGGATATAAGCTAAAATGTTGACGGGCTAGTTTGTCAGACAGAGCCACAGAAAGAGACAGCATGGAGGAACACTTTGTAGGCCAGACCAAATTTCAAACACTACCTCTGAAGCTATTCCTTCAAAGAAGTCTGCATCTGACTGGATCAGTCTGCTGAGAAATTCATACTCCAGCACATTGCTGAAAACAATAGAGCAATAATCTGGCAATTACTGGGCTTAACAGCTGGGTGTGGTCAGGAAAAGAGTCAAAGAGATATCTGTCAAAACTACTGTCATTCCAGTGTGATCATAAACTCTTTAGGCCAAAAATCAGCATTAGAAGCTTCCTGAAGCAGGAAGGGGTGTGGTAGGTAATATACTTCACTAAAATAATTCAGTCGGTCACTAAACAAATAAAAATCATTAACAATTTCAAGCCCTGGAGGGGATGAACAAATACCCAGAATTGCTATATTATCTATATTGTGATTTGCAACAAAAGTTACGAGACCTACAAAGAAAAAAGAACATATGATTCGTATACTGGAAAAACACCTCACATACTATAAACTACCTGTGTAAATGGCCAGATATCAGGTTTGACAAAGATTTCTAAATACCCATTATAAATATATTCAAAGAAAACAATGATAAAATAGGTAGAAAGGTGTGATGATAATGTTGCAAGACATAGAGAATATAGAGATAGAATTTTTTTAAAAAGAAACAAATGGAAATTATGGATTTGAAAACTTAATTACTGAAATAAAAAATTCACTAGAAAGGCTGAACACTATATTTGAACAAGCAGAAGAAAGGATTAGCAGTATCAAAAATAGATTGATAAAAATTATGCAATCTGAAAAACAGAAAGAAAAGAACAAAAAGAGTACTTGAAGAAACAATAGCTAAAATATTGCCAAAGTTTTTGGAAAACATTAATTTATGCATCTAGGAAGCTCAACAAATTTCAAGTAGGATAAATGCGAAGAGATTCACAGAAAAGTCATAGTGAAAATGCTGAAAGCCAAAGGCAAGGACAAAAATCTTGAAAGCACCAAGAGAAAAATGACTCATTATTTACAAGGGAACTTCAAGAAGATTAAAGGTAAATTCTCATCAGAAACAATGGAGGCCACAGATGGGAAGGGAAGTAAAGAAGGGATGGATAACACAATCAAAGCACTCAGAGGAAAAAAGAAAGCTTTTAACCAAGAATCCTATGCACAGCAAAACTATCAAAATTGAAACAGGAAAATGACATGAAAAGATAAACAAAAAGTGGACTGATTTGTTGTTAGTAGACCTACCTTACAAGAAACACCTAGGAAAACTTTTTAGGCTAAAAGCAAGTGACCTCATTTTTCTTTTCTTTGATTTCTATTTTTTTTTTTTTTACCATAATATCTCACAAAACAGCCAAATATACTCCTGTAAAGACAGAAGGCAAAAGTAATGCTAGTTCTGTGAATTTTCTCTGCTCATATAAATCCATAAGCTTCTACCAACAGACAGAAAGAAGCTCAGTGAGAAGTCTGACCTCATTATTTGAATCCACACAGACAAACAAAGAGTACCCGAAAAGGTAATTATGTGATCACAAGAGTATAAACACATATTTATTCTCTTAACTGATTTAAAAGCAACTGGATGAAACAAAATAAAATGTGTACAATGAATATAGAAATGTAATACATTTGCCAATAACAGCACAAAAGAAGTGGGTGGAAACACAGCTCAATTAGGCTATGAAAGTGACTCCATATGGTAACTCAAATCTACAAAAACAAATAGATCCAGAAATGATAAATAAAAAGACTAGTATAACAAAAGTTATAAATATATACTTGCTCTCCTCTCCTTTAATGGCTTCTTTAAAATGCTTAAATTGTATTGAGTAATAATTATACTCATGAAATGTTGAACTTGAGACATTTATAGAATGAAATACGTATAACAATATTATTACAAAAGAGGAAAGAAAATTGTGCTACAAGAATAACATTTCTATATCATATTGAAATTAAGTTAATGTAAATCTGAAGCTAATTCAAATAAATTAAGATATACATGGAACAAACACTAGGGAAATAACACAGTATGTGTAGTAAAAAATCATTTAAAAATAGTATGCTACATAAGAAAATATTCATTTAATGCAAAGAACATAGTAAAGATGAAATAGAGGAGCAAAAACAGTACAAAACCGAAAACAAAAATTAAAATGACAGATGTAAACCCAACTATAGTGATAATAACATTAAATGTAAATGGATTAAATAATCCTATCAAAATGCATAGATTGTCAAACTGGATTTTAAAAACTAAGATCCAACTTTATGTTCTCTACAGGAGACACACTTTAGATTCAAAGATACAAATATATTGAAAGTAAAAGGATGGAAAAAGATGTCATGCAAAGAGCAACCGCAAGAAAGCTACAGTGCCTGTAGTAATATCAGACACAATTGATTTTAAAACAAAAAATATTGCTAGAGATAAAGAGTGAAATTTTATAATAAGAAAAGTGTCAATAAATCAGAAGACTATAATAATTATAAATTCATTATCCACCTAACAAGGCACCAAAATACATAAAGCAAAAACTGATAGACATGAAGGAAGGCCCGGTGTGGTGGCTCATGCCTGTAATCCTAGCACTTTGGGAGGCCAAGGCTGGAGGATCCTTGAGCTCAGGAGTTCGAGAAAAGCCTGGATAACATAGTGAGACCTTGTCTCTACTAAAAATAAAATTACATTTTAAAAAGAAATGAAGGAAAAATAAATGATTGTGTAATATTAACAATCTCAATATCCCAGTTTCAATAAAGGATAGAATAGGCAGAGGATCAACCAGAAAATATAAAAGTAAAATGAAAATATAAACTGAGTAAGCTTAAAGACATATATAGAATACTGCACCCAACAGCAGAATATATATTCTTTACGAATAACATGTAGATCATTATCCAGTGTAGGTCATATGCTAGACCATATTATTAAACAAAACTTTAATAAATCTTAAAAGATAGGGATAAAACAACATATGTTCTTTGACCACAATGGAATGAAACAAAATGGGCAAACTCATACTTATGGGAACTCTAAACAACATGTGTCTTATTAGCCAATATGTCAAAGAAGAAAACATAGAGAAATTAGAACATATTTGAGATAAGTGAAAATGAAGAAATAACCCACGAAAGCTCAGGAGAGACAGTAGAGCAGTGCTTAGAAGGAATTTATAGCTGTAACTGTCTGTGGCAAAACAGAAAAACAGGTCCAAACCAACAACCTAAACTTTCACCTTAAGACACTGATAAAAAAGAGGAAATTAAGCCTAATGCCAGAAGAAGGAAGAAAATAATAATAATTGAAGTGGAAATTAATAAAATAGAAATACAGTAGAAAAAACCTGTAAAACCAAGAGCCAGTTACTTGAAAATACCAATAATGTTGACAAACTTTATCAAGATTTCTCAAGAAAAAAGAGACTAAGAGAAGATTGAAATTACTATAATCAGATTTGAGAGGGGACACTACCATCAACTCTACAGAAATAAAAAGGATTATAAAGAAATACTATAGAATATTGCATGCTAATAAATTAGACAACTTAGATAAAAAGGAACACATTCTTAGAAAGACACAAATTGTGAAGACTGACTCAAGAAGAAATAGACAATCTCAACAGACCTTTAAGTGAAGTGATTGAATTAGCAATCTAAAAAGTACCCACAAAGAAAGGCCTAGTCTCAAATTGCTTCACCAATGGATTCTACAAAATATTTAAAAATTTATACCAAATCTTCACATACTCTTTCAAAAAATAAAGTACCAGGGAACACTTTTCTATTCATTTTGTGATGCCAGCATGATACTGACACCAAAACCAGAAAGAGACATAAAAAGCAAAATAAATTACAGACCGGTTTCTTTTTGAATATGGACACAAAAATTCTCAACATACTACCAACAGCCTACATCCAGCAACATATAAAATAAACTATACACGATAACTAAGTGTGATTTATCTCAAGAATATAAGTTGGTTTAATATCCTCAAATCAATTAATGTAATATATACCATATCAATTGAATAAAAAATGAGGCAAAAGTTAATCTTAATAGACTACATAAAAGCATCTGACAAAATTCAACATCTTTTATAATAATAACACTGAACAAACTAGGAATAGAAAGAAACTTCTTCAGCATGATATACGGCATGCTGTATAGTGCACATACAAAAACCCACAGTCAATATTACATGTAAGGGTGAAAGAATGGATGCTTTCCCCTTCAGGTAAGGGACTAAACAAGACTTCTATTCTCACAACTTCTAGTCAACATTGTGCTAGAGATTATAGCTAGGGCCATAGAAAAGAAAAAAAAAATAATAAAAGCCATCTAGATTGAAAAGAAAAAAGTAACCTCTATTCAGAGATAAAATTATCTTGTATAAAAAGATGCTAAAAAATCCACCAAAAAAGATAAAAACTCTTTTAGAACTAATAAATGACTTCATCATAGTTTTAGGGTAGAAAATTAACATACAAAAATATATTTTGATATGCTTGTGATGAACATTCAAAAAATAAAATTAAGGAAAGTCTATCTGTGATAACATCAAAGAGAATAAAATATTTAATAATTAAATAAAATAACAAAACATATGCTCTGAAAACTATAAAACAGTATCAAATTAAATTAAATATCTAAATCAATGGAATAACATTTCATGTTCCTAAACTAGAAGACCTTATATTATTAAAATGGCAATACTCCTGGTTACGAGCTGAAATGTGTTTCTGGCCCACCTTCCCACCAAATTTGTATGTTGAAGTCCTAGATCCCAGTACACTAGAATGTTACTGTGTTTGGTTATAGGGCCTTTAAAGAGGTAATTAAGTAAAAAGTCATACAGGTGGGCCCTAATCCAATATGACTAGTGTCCTTATAAAAAGAAGACATTAAGACATGAATGCTCACAGAAGGAAGACCATGTGAAGACAGGGAGAACATAGCCATCTACAAGCCAATAGGAGAGGCTGCAGAATCCAAAATATACTAAGAATCTAAGCACATCTTGATCTTGAACACCTGGCCTTCAGAAATGTGGGAAAAGAATTTCTATTATTTAAACCACCCAGTCTGCAGTACTTTGTTATGGCAGTCATATTGAACTAACATAACTCCCTAAATTTATCTACAGATTCAAAGCAATCCGTATCACAATCTCATTTGGCTTCTTTGTAGAAACTGTCAAGCTGATTCTAAAATTCTTGTGGAATTACAAAGAACCCAGAATAGTAAAACAATGCTGCAAAAGAACAAAATAGGATTCACCACTTCTCCATTTCAAAACTTGCTATAAAGCAACAGTAATCAACATATTATGCTACTAGCATAAAGGTAGGCATAAAGATTAACACAATGTAATTGAGAGTCTAGAAATACATTCATGTGCCTATACTCTAGTTTTTAACCAGGATGCCAAGGCCATACAATGGAGGAAAGAACAGTTTCTTCAAGAAATACTGCTGGGACAACTAGATAGTCACATGAGAAAGAACGACGTTGGACCCTTACCTCACACCATATATACTAATTCACTCAAAATGAACGAAAGACTTCAATGTAAGAGCTAAAAATTTAAAACTCTTAGAAAAAAATAGGGATAAATCTTCATGGCCTTGAATTTGGTACTGAGTTCTAGGTATGCAAATAACAATAAAAGAGATAAACGGCTTCATCAAAATTAAAAAAGTTTGTCTTCCAAAGGACACCATCATGAAAGTGAAAAAATAATCTACAGAAGAAGAAAAAACAATTTGCAAATCATATATCTAATTAGGCATTTGTATCAATAATACATGGAAATAGACCAATGGAACAGAATGAAAGCCCAGAAATAAAGTCAAATACTTATAGCCAACTGATCTTTGACAAAACAAACAAAAACATAAAGTGGGGAAAGGACATCCTATTCAACAAATGGTGCTGAAATTATTGGCAAGCCACATGTAGAAAAATGAAACTGGATCCTCATCTTTTACCTTATACAAAAATCAACTCAAGATGGATTAAAGACTTAAATGTAAGACCTGAAATCATAAAAATTCTAAAAGATAACATGGGAAAAATCCTTCTAGACATTGGCCTAGGCAAAGAGTGCATGACTAAGAACCCAAAAGCAAATGCAACAAAAAACAAAGATAAGTAGATGAGACTTAATTAAGCTAAAAAGCTTCTGCACAGCAAAAGAAATAATCAGTAGAGTCAATAGACAACCCACAGAGTGGGAGAAAATCTTCATAATCCATATATTTGACAAAGGACTAATATACAGAATCTACAAAGAACTCAAATAAATCAGCAAGAAAAAAGCAAGCAATCTTATTAAAAAGTGGGTGAAGAACATGAATAGACAATTCCCAAAAGAAGGTACATAAATGGCCAACAAGCGTATGGAAAAAGTGCTCAACATCACTAATTATCAGGGAAATGCAAATCAAAACAACAATGCAATAATACCACCTCATTCCTGCAAGAATGGCCATAATGAAAGAATAAAAAAATAATAGATGTTGGCACGGATGTGGTGAAAAGGGAACACTTTTACACTGTTGGTAGGAATGTAAAGTAGTACAAATACTGTGAAAAACATTGTGGAGATTCCTTAAAGAACTAAAAGTAGATCTACCATTTGAGCCAGTAATCCTTCTACATCCAGAGGGAAAAAAAGTCGTTATATGAAAAAGATACTTATACATGCATGTTTATATTAGCACAATTTGCAATTTTGAATACATAGAACCAGCCCAAACACCCATCAAGCAACAAGCAGATAAAAAAAAGTGTTATAAATATACCATGGACTACTACTCAGCCATTAAAAGGCACAAAATAATGGCATTTGCAGCAAACTTGATTGAGTTGGAGACCGTTACTGTAAGTGAAGTAACTCAGGAATACCCAACAAAACATTGTATGTCCTCACTCATAATTGGGAACTAAGCTATGAGGACAAAAAGGCCTAAGAATGAAACAATGCACTTTGGGGACTTGGAGGAAAGGGTGAGAGGGGACCAAGAGATAAAAGACTACACATTGGGTACAGTGTACACTGCTTGGGTGATGGGTGCACCAAATCTCAGAAATCACCACTAAAGAACTTATTCATGTTATCAAACACCACCTGTTTCCCAGAAACCTGCTCAAATAAAAAACAAATTAAAAAAAGAATATATGAAGAAGGTTTAGAATTCAATAATAAAAGGCAATCTGATTAAAAAACAGGCAAAGAATCTGAATAGACATTTTGCCAAAGAAGATATAAAAATAGTTAGTAGGCACATGGAAGGATACTTGGCATCATTAGTCATAAAGAAAATGCAGACCAAAATCAGAGTGAGACACTACTTGACACCCAACAAGATGGCTATAAGTTTTAAAATTCAGGTAATAACAAGTATTGAGAAGGATATGGATAAATTGACGTCCTCATACTCTGCTGGTAGGAATATAAAATAGGGCAACCACCTTGGAAAATACTCTGACAGATCCTCAAGTGGGTTAAATACAGAGTTATACCATATGATATATGGTATAACTCTGTGTTATATACTATATAACATATGGTAACTCTATGTTTAACCCACTATATATACTACTACTAAGTATATATCCAAGACAAATAGAAACATATGTCAAAGAAACACAACAAAAACTTGTACCAAATATTTATAGCAGCATTATTTATTTATAGTAGCCATAAGGTTTAAACGATGTCTATCAACTAATAAAGTGTGGGATAGTCATATAATGGAATATTATTCAGTCATACAAAATAATAAAGTAGTGATATATGCCATAACATGGATGAAACTTAAAACATGCTAAATAAAAGATGCCAGTCACTAAAGAGCATGTATTATATGATTCCATTTATATGAAATGTCAAGAATAGGTAAACCTATAGAGGCAGAAAGTAGATTGGTAGTTGCTTATGGCTGGAAGACCTGGAAAAATATCTAAGAGTTACAAGATTTCTTTTGGCCCATGCAGTGGCTCATGCCTGTAATCCCAGCATTTTGGGAGGCTGAGGTGGGCTGATCACGAGGTCAGGAGATTGAGACCACCATCCTGGCTAACACAGTGAAACCCCATCTCTACTAAAAATACAAAAAATTAGCCGGGCGTGGTGGTGGGAGCCTGTCGTCCCAGTTACTCGGGAGGCTGAGGCAGGAGAATGGCGTGAACCCAGGAGGTGGAGCTTGCAGTGAACCGAGATTGCGCCACTGCACTCCAGCCTGTTGACAGAGCGAGACTCCATTTCAAAAAAAAAAAAAAAGGAAAGAAAGATTTCTTTTGTAGGTAAAAGTATTCTAAAATTCACTGTGGTGATGGTTTCACGTATCTTTAAATATACTAGAAACTATTGCATTTCCCACTTTAAATGGATGTATTGTATAGCATATTAATTTTATATCTCAATAAAGCTGTTTTTTAAAAAAGAAAAAAGATAACATAGGTAAATTTCTTAAAAAATAATTTTGTTGTCTATTTCCAGTAATATTTCCTTGCAGCCTTTGGAAGCAGATCCTGATACAGGTGGTTTATTTGCTGTCATAGGGATACTGTATAGGGACAATACTAGATAGACAAAGTCAAGTTTTCTTCAGATCCTCTCTCCAAGCTTATTTATCATCCCTATTTTTCCTTTTTCCTGCTCCAAAAAGAATGCTTGTTTCTTCCTTTCATTTACAGATTAGAAAAAATTGTCAGTGGATGAAAACTGTTGATGATTTCTATAATCTGTCCTTGCCAAAGGCAGTACTGATGTTACATACTCTGTTTCTCATTCTCTCCTGGCTTACAAACTATTTCCTGCTGTAGTATGCTTTTCTGATGCAGAATTAGGAGGAAAATAACAGAAAAAGGACAAGAGGCATGAGTCTGCAATCACCAAGGGACCCATTCACCTAGTTTCCCAGAAAGAGTGAAGCCAGGGAGAGTTTGTAGCTGTATTATGTAAGAAAAGAGGAATTTAAAAAGTATGGTGATAGAATTCCATCATGATATGCAATCAATTTAAATAAAAAGCTTGAGAACTTATTTTGAAATTAACTTTTGTTTGCTGATTTGATCTTTTGATTAATACCTTTCTGAGCTATTCTTTTTCAAGGAAAATATGTGTCCAGCAGACTCTCTACTAGCTTTTTGTACGCCTGCTTCAAGTCTTTTCTGTTTTTTTTTTTTTCATACTGTATTTTGGACATTTAACCAGTTGGTTCAAGTAGTACTTTTTCTTTTCAGATAAATAATGTTAACTTAAATCCTAGCCAAAAAAGAGACAGTGAGAAATAGAAAGAGTAATTGAGTGAGAAATCTGTGTTGTAGTACAGTTTTTACATAAATATCCTGGTGTCTTTGGACTATCTGCTCAAATTCTTTGAGTATCAAGCTTCTTACCTGTTATCTGAGAACAATTTGGTCAGGGGTTGCCTGAATAGACCTCAGCAGGTATATGAACAACCAGAAATTTTATGCACAATTGTCTCAGGACATCTATTTATTTATTTTTTTTTAAATTAACTAACTTTTAAATTAATGTATAAAAATTAAACATATTTATCAAGTACAACATGTTTTGAAATATGAATCCATTGTGAAATGGCTCAGTTGAGCTAGTGTACATATGTCTTACCTCATATAGTTATTATTTTACAAAGAGTACCCTTAAAATCTATATTTTGGCAAGTTTCAAGAATACACTATATTGCTAGTAACTATAGTCACCAAGTTGTACAAGAGGTCTCTTGAATTTATTCCTTCTGACTAAAATTTTGTATCTTTGGACCAACATCTTTCCAACCCACTCCCCCGACCTAGAGTTCCTGGTCACCACCATTCTCTTCTCTGCTTCTATGTGTTAAACTTTTAAAATCATATAAAGAGTTCAATCTACATGTGAGTGAGATCATACAGTACTTGCCTTTCTGTGCCAGCCTTGCATATGGTTTGTTTTTATCAAGAAAGAGACTGTATAACTTTCAAATGATTTTCCAGTAGGAAAATGAGTTTCTTAAAAAGGCCAAAAAAACAAAAACCCTCTGAACCAAGTGTTCTAAGGTCTCTTTTAATTGTAAAATCATAGCACCATTTACTAAACTACATTTTTTTCAGTCTTGAATATTGTAAACTTGCTTACCTCTTGCCACATAAACTGTGATTATTTCTCAATTTATGCAATGTTGAGTTGACTATAAAAGAACTGGTTAAAAAATTACAAACTTCTTGTTGGAATCTCCTATTACTTATTTCTGCCTGTACACTCCTTCATTCACAAAGGATTTGTAATTGCTTGTGTACTGGTATCAAAAAAGAAGTACTATTTAGTTCTGTTTTTTCAGTTGTGTGTATCTGTACACAGTGAAAGAGTCATAATAGATCATTCAATTTAGCCCTGAATGTGGAAAATAAGGAAATGAAAACAAACTGGCCATTTCACTGACTTACGTAAGACCACACTGGGATCAGTTCTCATTCCACCAATCTTTCTGGTCCATCTAGGGCCTTGTTTTTCATTCTGCTCACAGTTTATAGTTCTATCTTACACTTGGATAGTCATTAACTATATTGTCAGAGAAAGTAGAAGACAGTTGGAAATATGATCATATGATTCACTTTCAGTAGTGGGATGATATGAGAAAAAAAGATTCATTTCAAAAGCATTTGTGCTGGTATAGCTTTGACGTTGTTTCATATCTGATGATGTGGTTATTTAAATGAATCTTCTCTACCGACTGATACCCAGATGATATTTGTTAAGCCAGAAAGCACAGACTGCGATTTTAGTCACAATTGAACTATAATTCCTATCTGTAGTGTCTTAACTAACACTTTTTCTACAGATGTTTGGGATGTGACTCTACACAAAATAGGGAAAGTAGAAAGGTCATTGTATGTGTAATGGTATTACATTGGTGGAAAAGTAATTGCAGTTTTTGTCATTGTTTAATGTTATACCTTATATTCATTACCTTATAGTCATTGCTATACCTTATATGCCATTTCTTAATGGCAAAAACTGCAATTACTTTTGCACCAATTTAAATGCAGAGAACACACTTTTTTTTTCCCCTTCATGTCTGTGGTTTAGTAAAAATTACCTCAAAGTTTGAAGACCTTTATTTTTCCCAGGTAAAATCTAGCCAGATTGGGTGAGTTGTGCAGAAAACTAAACCCATTTCTCCGGTGAGACATTGTGGGAAAATATACTGTTTGAACCCTGTTTATAGGGAACAAGGGAGTGTTTTCCAGATGATTGTTTCTGATATAAGCAAGAAGCATTCATAAAAAAAAATCCACATACATAAGTAACTTTTATATGACCAGTTGTGGAAGGACATAGAAAATTTAAAATACTCCTGGAGGCTTAAAAAGGCATATCAGTCAGTGTCCTGTCAGGAAAAATAAAATAAAACAATTTTTTAAGACTTTCAAACAGAAAAAATTCAATACAAGGAGTTGATAGATGACATGGAAGAACTGAAAAGCTTAAGGTTGAGGCAAGTCAGAGATTAGCCACAGCCAGAAACCCTTACCTTCTTAATGGATAGATAAATCACAAGAAGAGATGTTATCACCAGAACCCAGAAACTGGGACATCTGGTGAGAGGTAGAGCCATGGTACAGACTGCCTGGCAGGAGCTACAACCATGGATAAAACACAATTGCTGCAGGAATAGCCACTGCAGGCAGAAATATGCCAGCTTCTCTCCTCCTCCCTCTTTCTAATTTTCTGTTAATTTCTCCCATTGATAAACGTATTAGAAAGCCAGAGAGTAGAAAGCCTCAGGAATGTAGACCAATATAAAAGAGGACAGAGCAGGGAAAGGCTGGTGAATGAGTCTGAGAGCAGATAGGCAGAAGGCAAATACTGGAAGACCTATGTGTAGAAACAATGCCAAATGCTAAAATATTAGATGGAAACATCAGAAAACATGTAATCAGGTGCTCAAAATTATACAGATGGAAACTAAAGCAGAAGTTAAGACATGAGAGATGTCTCAGGTTGGAAAGGATATGGGTGCAGAAATCAAGAAAGTGGAGATGAGACAGAACTTGTGACTTGATTTGACCAGGAGAGAAAGCAGGGAGATATTAGAGGTTAGAGATATAGCATAAGAAAAGGCAAACATAAAAATTATCCTAAAGTATGAGGTGAGGATGGAGAAAGAAGGAAGTAAGTGGGATGTCTTTCAAGAAGAACCGAAAAATAATTCCTTCCTCTCATCTTCCTTCTTCCATCCTTAATTCCTTTCTCCACTAAATCAACAAATGTTGATTGAAAACCTTCTATTTGCCTGGTACCAATAAGTAGCCTGTAGAAGGTACAGAATGTACAGTGGTAAACAAAAATGTCTATCTCTTGGCCTCAGAGAGTTTACAGTTTAGATGTAGCCAAGAAATAGAAAAGAAATAAAAAATAATCAGTAACAAACAAATAATGTAATTTCAAATTGTGAAAAGGGTATAGAGGAAACCAACAGGGTGAAGTCAAACAGAATAATATTCAGTAGTCAAAAGGAGACCAGGGCTTTGACCCCTCATCTATAAAATGTTAATATTTTGGTCATATTTCCTGGTACTGTAAAAAGTGATTCATTGCAGATTTTCGACCAAGGAAGTGACAAGAAAAATGATATTTTTTGTTTTTCTGATTGGCTTCCTGGACTCAGTATATTAGGTGGCCAGTAATATAAACAAAAAGTGAGTTTAGATTGTCAGAAGTTGTGTCACAGGGAGAAAACAAGTACCTGAAATATCTTAAGACTTAATGACAAACTTGAAACTAAGTTTAACCCTTTTCCTCTTTAGAAAAAAAAAAAGTGCAACTCACTGCCGGTGCTCATTTAATTTTACATAAACACACTCTTTGAGGTTGAAACAAATCTGATAGCTTTTCGATGTGAAAATGAAATATAAAAACTGATCTTAGAGTTATTTCTAAATAGAACTAACATCAAAATCGTCTCAATCATCAGAATTGTCTATTTTGGAAAAATAAGATTCTTGAAATGAATCTTCTGGCAACAGTTGTTTGGGAACGATATTAACATCACACACCTCCAAAAGAAATCTTGTAACTCTTAGTTATCCTTCCAGCCCCCCATCCCAAGCCCTAAGCAACTACTCATCTACTTTCTGTCTCTGTAGGTTTGCCTATTCTTGCCATTTTATATAAACTGAATCATATAATTCATGTTCTTTAGTGAATGACTTCTTTTACTTAGCATAATGTTTTTAAGATTCATCCATGTTATAGCGTGTATTAGTACTTTATCATTTTTTATGGCTGAATAATATTCCACATGGATTTCCTCCACTTTATCAGTTGATAGATATTGTTTCAACTATATGGCTGCTATAAATGTTTGAAACAAGTTATGTTTTTATTGTTGGATATATATTTAGGAGTAGAATAACTGGGTCATATGGCAACCTATGTTTAACCCACTTGAGGATCTGTTGGACTGTTATCCAAGCTGGTTGCCCTATTTTATATTGCCACCAGCAGTGTATGAAGGTACTAATTTCTTCACATTTTAACAGCAATTGAGAATTACTATGTTTTGTAAATGGAAAGACCACTATTAAAAACATAATGCTATAAATAGAATGATGCCTTTTGTTTCCAAAGTTGATATACTAGAACAATGTAAAAATAATAATAAAAGTGAGATATTTCATGGCAAAATTATCACAAGGTAAATACTGTAGCCACAAGCACCACCAGTGAGTATTTTCGGGACAAACAGGAAAAGGACCAAGAAGAAAAAGTTTAATAAATTTAACCTGAGAGGCCAGAATAATAGTAATGCCACTAATAAAGGAAGAGAAATTGGGAAAAGAGGCTATAGCGGAAAACAATCATTTTTGAACACAATCTTAAAAATGATGTCTATTGAAGACAACTGTTGACTTAGAAAAGTGATGCAACTGATTCTGATGTGATGGATCCATTCACAAAGTTAATAAGGAGAAGCTGGACATAGTCAGGGTATTCTTAAACACTGAAGTTACATAATATCATACTTTCAGAGCAATGACAGACAAAATAAAAGATTGGATTGTTTTCATTCAATATGATAATTTATTATTTTTAAAATTTTTGTAATCTTATCACAACTTCCACTGAAACCTGAGAAGTATGTTACTAGATTCTCAGAGATTATTCCTGGAACACAGCAATACTCAAACTCTTTATTGATGATTGATTATTTGAATTGTGCAGATATCTGGGAAGGTGAAGATACTTTTCAGAAACATTTGGGCACTGAGTCTTTCTTTCCCTGGATGATATGTGGCCTTGTAGATGCTGAACTTGATACAAAATCAATAAGAAATGTAATCTGTTAACATTTATTTAAATAAAAGTACATAGATTAGGAAACTGTTGCAGATACTGTTAGTATTCAACCCATCTCTCGTCGGGTTTCTTTGCCGTTGTCATGTAAGCCCCCAGTCAGCTTTCATTCTAACAGCCAACACCTGTGTCTCTTGGTAGGTGGATGCTTTCAAACTTTCAGATTCCATTTTTCTACATGCATGGAGATCTAAAATTGCCTAGGAATTCACTCCACTACCTCATCACAGGGTGCTGTGTAAGCAATGTTTGGTCAGAGATGAATAACTCAATCTTCTTGCCATTTGACTTTGGAGAACTGACAAATGACCCACATTTTCTCCAGAGCTTCCCTATGGGATTAAAAATATTTTCTTTAAAATTTTATTGTGGTAAGAACACTTAACATGACATCCACCCTCTTATCAAATTTTTAAGTGTAAAATGTATTATTGTTGCTTCACATAGGATTGATCTGAGTCCTGCATGAAACATAGCATGACTCGGCACCCATACCTGGCCTCTTTTCCTTCCTGATCTCATTTTCCTACTTCCCTAAACAATTTTTCCTGGGAACATTTCCTACTAAAACACTTTCACATGAATCCTCATTTCAGAGCCTAAAACCAACCCAAGTCAGAAGGTTTATTAGTTTTTTATTTGCTGCTGTAATAGACTTAAAATAATAACACAAATTTATTAACTTGTAGATCTGAAGGCCAATATGGGTTAAAACCATGTCACTGGACTAAAACCAAAGTGTTTCAGAGGTGCATTCCTCTTACAGGACTCTGGGAGAAAGTGTGTTTCCTTACTTTTTCCAGGTTCCCAAGGCCATCCATGTTTCTTAGTTCATCACCCCTTTTCTCCATCTTCAAAACCAGCAAACAGTAGATTTCACAACACATCACTCTGACTTCCTCTTCTGCCTCCCTCTTTCACTTTAAAGGCCCTTCATGATTACATTGAGCCTACCTGGATAATCCAGGCCAATCTCCTTATCTTCAATCAGCTGATGAACAACTTTAATTCTATCTGAAACCTACTGCTCCTTTGCCAGGATACTTAACATAGTCACAAGTTCTGGGGATGAGGACATAGACATATTTGGGGCTGAGGACTCCTAATTCTGCCTATAGCAGTTGATAAACCCCAAATATAAAAGGCTTGTCATACTGCAAATTAGATTAATTTCTCATATCAGACATTATCCTATTCTGGAAATGTGTTAGTTTCTGCCTTTTTAGGGAATTACAGGCCTAGGAAAATTCACATCAAGAGAAGTTATATGTGTTTCTAACTGGCTCCTGTTAATTATTTGTGTCTTTGGCTAATGAAATCAGGAGTTTGATCTGTTTATATTTGGGGAGAGTGGAGAAATCTCTGCTTGCCAATCCACAACCAACACAAAAGACAAGAAATTCAGCAATAACTTTTTCAACTTGGAAATTAAGGATTAAAAGCAGGAGCAGTGTTCTTTGCTAATGGGAACTAGAACTAGATGTACCATATGACCCAGCCATCCCACTACTGGGTATATACCCAAAGGATTATAAATTATTCTACTACAAAGACACATGCACACGTATGTTTATTGCGGCACTATTCACAATAGCAAAGACTTAGAATCAACCCAAATGTCCATCTGTGACAGACTGGATTAAGAAAATGTGGCACATATACACCATGGAATACTATGCAGCCATAAAAAAGGATGAGTTTGCGTCCTTTGTAGGGACATGGATGCAGCTGGAAACCATCATTCTTAGCAAACTATCACAAGAAGAGAAAACCAAACACCGCATGTTCTCACTCATAGGTGGGAACTGAACAATGAGATCACTTGGACTCGGGAAGGGGAACATCACACACTGGGGCCTATCATGGGGAGGGGGGAGGAGGGAGGGATTGCATTCGGGAGTTATACATGATATAAATGATGGGTGCTGATGAGTTGATGGGTGCAGCACACCAACATGGCATAAGTATACATATGTAACAAACTTGCACGTTATGCACATGTACCCTAGAACTTAAAGTATAATAAAAAAAAAAAAAAAAGAATTCCATTTTGATCCCAGTATTCAAGAAGAGAGTGAGTGTTATTGTTAAGGATATTGCTATAAGAATTAAAAGTATGATGGGGATTAGACTAGAGTGTGTCTAAGATAAATTCTGCGGTATGTTTTATTATTGCAATTATATCAACACAAGGAAGATTGGCAGAGATTTGGAAACGGTCTTTATATCACAGTATAACTCAGCCAAGTCACCATTAGCAAGGCAGTTACTGGAGACTGTATCTGCAGCAGAAGCTGCCCACATTCTGACCAAAGAAATAATAAAAAACAAATTGGAGAAGGATGGAATTCTGAGTCACCTTGCAAAGGAAGCTTTTACATGTCCAGGGATGTTTGGAAAACTCTCCTTGGGGTACACAAGTAAGGTGCACAAAGCCATGAATTAAGTGCTCATGTGAAAAAAGAGTTTAGAAGCCAGAAGAAGATGGATGTTTAAATATGCTTATGCTATTTTATTTGAAGCCAAAAAAGGAGACACTAGAATTGTTTGTCATATCTGAACTGTTGCTGAGAAACTAAGAAAGGTATTTCCAAAGTAGGATGCCAGCTAACGCTGAAAAACCTTGGAGGCTGCTTGCCAAGACTGTAAACTCCATTTGTCACAGAGCCTGTGTAGTACAGAGTTTCTTCTAAATTTATCTTCTCCATTTGTTTTTGTCATAGAATTATAAACAATGTGAGGTTAGACACATGAAATTGCTATATGTGTTGCTTCTTTTAGCTCTGTTAGAAGCAGCTTTGTTTAATATCAACTACACTGTTAAAATCTAGGAGGACTCAGAGTCCATTAGATCCTAAACTTTTGAGCGTTAGGGATGATGTCTTTCTCTTTTATGTATGCTCTAAATTGCCCCACTTATTGGTTATTTCGTACTGGGTATTAAGTATTAGCTCAGACTTGTGGGAAAATGAATGAATGAAGAAAATGAATGATTTATTGACTAAAAATTCAATATAGAGGTGTTTCTTCAGTTTTGTAAAATACTATATTGAGCAAACATGGTAAAATATAACCATATACAATTGTTGGTATTTTAATATTTTTAGTCTATAGAAATGACAATGTCTAGTTGGTAGGTCAACTGTCTTCCGTCCCTCCACATATCATATTCAAAATAAATGATACTTATTAGGTCCCTATTAAGGACTAGGTATTCAGATATATGTTTTTCTGTGTCATCTTATTTAATCCTTAAAACAACCCTGTAATAGACAAAATTCTAAAATGTCCTCCAAGATTTCCACTTTCTGGTGTACATTTTGATACATTGTCCCTAGGACTGTGAATCTCATAGATTTTTTTAAATTCTTGTAATTAGATAATGTTTTATGGCATAATTTTTAAAAAGATAGATTATCTGAGTGAGCCTGACCTAATCTCATGACCCTTTTAAATCTGGCTGTAGAGGTCAGACACAGAAGAAGTCAGAGATTTGAAGCATGAGAGAGATTTGATGTGAGACAGACCCTCTGTTGCTGGCTTTGCAGATGGAAGGGCCACGTGGCAAGAAACCATGGGCAGCTTCTGGATGTTAAGGGTGGTTGTAAGCCAATATCCAGCAGAAAAGCAGGGGTCTCAGTTCTACAACAAAAAGCAATTCTTCCAATAGTGCTTTAAAGAGGGCCCTGAGCCACAGATGAGAATCCTAGACCCAGCTGACACCTAGATTTCAGCCCCGTGAGACCCTAAGCAGATAAACCAGTCATGATGTTCCCCCAGCCTGTGATCTATAGAAACTGAGAGATGTTTAATCTGTGTTGTCTTATACCCCTAAGCTTATGATATTGGTTACACAGGAACAGAAAATAAACATAAACTGCTATGGTTTGAATGTTGCTTCCTCCAAAACTTCTGGTAAAATTTGTCATTGTAACAGTAGTAAGAGGTGGGACCTTTGAGAGGTGATTGGGCCATGAGGGCTCCACCCTCAAGGGTGGGATCAGCATTGGTATAAAAGGGTGAGCCTGGCCTTCTCTTGCTCTCTGGCTCTCTGGTGTGCTTTCTTGGCCCTTCTTCTTGCTCTTTGCTGTGGGATGATGCAGCAAGAAGGGCCTTGCAAGATGCTGGAAACTTGATCCTGGACTTCCCCACCTCCAGAATTGTATTATTAGAAATAAATTTCTTGTTCCCTATAAATTATCCTGTCTCAGGTACTCCGTTATAGCAGCATGAGTAGACTAAGACAGGAAATTTGTACCAGAGAATAGAGGTGTTGCTGTAACAAATACCTGACAATGTGGAAGCAGCTGTGGAACTGAGTGATGAGTAGAGGCTGAAAGAATTTGGAAGGGCAGGTGAGAAAAAAAGTCTATATTACTATGAATGGAGCAGGCAGAGTGATTCTGATGAGAGCTCAGAAGAGGAGAGCTATGGCGAAAGTCTGAAACTTCTTCAAGATTACTTAAATGGTTGTAATCCAAATATTGGTGGAAATATGGGCAATAAAGGCCATTCTGATGAGATCTCAGACGAAAATGAGGAACAAGGTTTTGGAAATTGGAGGAAAGGCCGTTCTTGTTATAGTGTCCAAGAACTTGGCTGAACTGTTACCAGTCCCCTAGGACTTTATGAAAGGTGGAATTTCAAAGCAGTGTGCTAGGCTATCTGTCAGAGGAAATATCTAAGCAGCAACGCATTTAGGGTGCTGTGTGGCTTCTTTTAATCACATATAGGAGAATGAGAGAGGAGAGAAAGGGTTTAAAGACAAATTTATAATTAAAAAGAAAACAGAATGTAGGGATTGGAAGAATTCTCATCCTAGCCCTGTGGTATAGAGTGAAAGAGAATTTTCAGGAGAGGAAACCAAGGATGTGGCCAAGCAACCATTGGACAAGAAGATTAGCATGGACAGAATGAAGTGAGAGGCTATGGATCAAGACAATGGAAGAATGATCCTAAAGCCACTTAGGAGATTCTCCCAACAGAGGCCCAGAGTGCTGAAGCCTGGGGGAGGGAAATATGTCAAGACGAAGGCCTAGAGTACCCTCAGGACCTTGGGGCTCACTGCACAGGGCTGCCTCAAGTCTCAACTCCCTGCATTCCAGGGCAGCCCTTCTCAGCTGCGTCAGCCATGGCTCAAACAGGCCCTGAATTTGATTCAACTGAAACTCCAGAAGGTACAAGCCATAAACCTTGGCAGTCAATGTGGTGCTAACTCTGCAAGCACATCAATTCCAAGAGCTGGTGGGACATGAGTTTCTTCACCTAGATTTCAAAGGATGTCATAGATAGACTGGCAGCCCTAACAGACTTGTCATAGGAGCAGAGCTACTGCAGAGAGTACCCACTAGGGCAATTCCTGGTGGAGCCATGGGGACAGGGCCATCTTCAAGATCCTAGAACTGTAGAGCTACCAGCATACAATACCAGCCTGGAAGAGCTGCAGGCATGGGATTTCAACCTGTAGAAGCTGCTGCATGGACTAAGCCCCACAAAGCAAAGGACCAAGTCTGCCTGAGGCCTTGCGGTTCCAACTCCTGTGTAAGTGTGCTGGAAGACAGGACATGAAGTCAAATATTATGCTCAAGCTTTACCACTTAGTATTGTTTGCCCTGTTGAGTTTTGAACTTGCTTTAGACCAGTTACTGCTTTATTCTTTCCTGTTTCTCCCTTTTGGAATGAAAATTGTCTGTCCTATGCCTGTCCCACCATTGTATTTTGTGGTTTGTAGCAACGTTCAGAGTTCATGTAATTCTTCCTTATTTATATTTTCTTTTTTGAGTAAACGGCTTATCAAGAACAACTTTTGATCGACCGTTTTTTTCTTGTAAGTCATATTATGCAATTTTGTGAGATGTTGCTATGTTTCCTATGGCTCTCCAGAACTAAGAAAAGCAGCATATAGCAAGATAGCCGAATAGACTCTGTATTATCAAACAATGTGTGTGTGTGCACATGTGTGTGTAGTATCATTCTGACATCAAAACCTATGCGGTTTGCTTAGACATTCATTATTTTTTAAAACACGTTTTACTGTTGTATTCCTTTTGGCAGGTAATGGTCATATTTTATATAAACCATGTAGTTAAGATAAATCATAAGAAGACTTTTGAAGTTACTCACAGAAATATTGTATTTAGAATTTTCACAATTATCATTATGGAAAAGAATTGTCTGTGGTTTTTTTTCTATTCATATCCTTTTCAGTTAAGTATAAAAATTATCTGAGACTCATAAAATAATGTGCCTTTTTTCTAATTTCTGAAATAATTTGAGTACCTTCTTTTTTCTTAAAATTTTGGGATAATTTACTGGAGAACAATCTGAATTAAGTACTTTCTAATGAAAACATTTTAAACAATGAATTCAGTTTCTTTAATACATTTAGCATTATTAATATTATCAATTTCTTTTGGGGTCAAAATTAATCCTTTGCTTTTCTCAGGAATTTGTTTATTTTAACTATACTGTCAAACTTGTTGGTATAAACTAGTTTTACTATAATGTCTTCTTTCTAAGTTATATCTAGGATTTCACTGTTGTATATTCTTTCATCACTGTTACTGGTAGTTTGTTTTTTCCCTTTACTTTTTGGGCACTCCTGTTAACATTTTATCAATTTAATTAATCTTTTGTAAGAACTACCTACTAAATTTGTTGATTTGTCCCTACCATAGTTATTTCCCCTATTTCATTGATTTCTGCTTTTCTGATTTTATTTTTCCTTCCTTTTACGTTTTTTTTTTTAGTTTGATTTGCTCTCCTTTTCCCAGCTTCTTAAGGTGAAATATTAGGTCATTGATTTAGACCTTTCTTCCTTTTAAATCTAAGCATTTAAAGTAATATATTTTCATGACTTTAGCTGCAGCCAACAAATTCTGATATTTTCTAATTAAAATATTTTCTAACTTTCTAATTTTTTTGCTATTTCTTTTTTGACCCGGGGTAACTTAGAAATGTGTTGTTTCTATCTGTGCTTCTCTAGGAATCATTGTAAGCAATCTCTTATTTAATTTTACTGTATTAATAAAAATCACTCTGAAAGATTTTAGGTTTTTTGACATTTTTTGAAATTTTTATCTTGACTTAGCATATGGTCTATCTTAGTGACCATCTCCTGTGCACTAAAAGAGAGCAAATATACTCTGCTTGTTGGGTTAAATGCAAGTAAAGTAAGGTGTTTGATAGTAGTAGTCAAATTTTCTCTAGGCTTTTTGAGTTTTTCACTACTTGTTCTGTCAATTGCTGACAGATTGGTGTTAGAGTTGCTGTGAAGCTATGCTCAAGTATTTCTTCCTTTAGTTCTGTTTTTCTCCCATGTATTCTGAAGTTCTGTTATTAGGTGCACATATATCTGTGATTTTTATGTCCTCTTGATGATTTGACTGTTCTACCATAAAATATGTTCTCTTTATCTCTAATAAAATTCTGTAAAGTCAATTTTTATACTAACATAGGCATGCCAATTTTGTAATGCCCATTGTCTTCATGGTATGCGTTTTCATATTTATTTATATCTATTTGTCTCTTAAGATATGTCATTTATGGAAAACTTACAGTTACATCTTACTTTTTATCCAGTCTGACAATTTCTAACATTTAAAGGGAGTGTTCAACCATTTTGCATATAGTGTAATCAGTTCATTTAGTTGAAATTAAGTCTACCATTTTGCTATTTTCTTTTTATTTGTTCTTTCAGTTTTTTGTTCTGTCTACTTTACCTTCTTTAAGGGTAACCACTTTTTAATATTGCATTTCAATTTCTCTATTGCCTTTTTAGTATAATTTTTGCAGTATAGTTTTAGTACTTGATTAGGAACTCACATTATAAATCATTAATACAGTTAATGTTTTACCACATAACATAAAACATGAAACTTTGCAATAGTATAGCTCCATTTGCCATCCCATCCTTTGTGTTATTACCAAATATCTTAACATAAATATGCATTATAACCCCTGAAATGTAATGTTGTCATTTTTGCATTAGTCATATTTTTTAATTGGTAAAAGAAAAATACATGTAATAATCAGTCCCAGTGTTCCTTATTTATTTCTGTAATTCTGAGTTTTCATTTGGTGTCACATGCCTTCAGTCGAAAGAACTTTCAGCGTATCTTGCTAAAATTCTCCAAGTTTTCATTTTTCTAGAATGTCTATATTATGCTTTCATTTTTTGAAAAAAAATAGAAATGAACATCAAATTATTTCAGTACTTTAAAGATTTTACTTTATTGTCTTCTGGCCTCTGTTATTCCTGATGAGAAGTCTGCTATCATTTCCATTATTGCTTTTCTGTAGGTAATTTGTTGTTTTTCTCTGGTTACTTTAAGTATTTTTTCTTTTTCTGTATTTTTTATTAGACTGCTTGGTTTCATTCAGCTTTCTACATCTGTAAGTTTATGTTTTTTACCATATATTTTTGAAAATTGCTAGTATTTAAAAATAATTTTTCCTGATCCACTCTCATCTTCTGAGGCTATGTTACATTTATAATTGATTTCTTGATATTGTCTTGAAGGTCACTGAGACATGCTTTTCCCAGTCCTTCTAATTTTCAGATTGAATATTTTCTATTGGTCTATCATTAATTTTACTGGGGCTATTCCCAAGCTGCTCTTAAGCCTAATCAGTGAATTTAAAATTTCAGATATTTATTTAGAATCCAATTTTTAACTTGCTTTTTAAAAAATAGTCTCTAGTTCTCTGTTGAGGTAGTCCATCCATTAATTTATTGTGACTTTGTTTTACTTGGTCTTAGGCAATATTTGTAGTAATTATTTTAAATTCCTATATACTAGTTCTGACATCTGGGTCATCTAAGGTTCGGTTTCAATTGGCTGATTTTTCTCTTTATTATGTGAACATTTTTCTGTTTTTTTTTTTAAGGTTTCATAATGTTTATATTATACTAGACATTTTAGGTAATATATTGTAGAGACTCTAGATTTTGTTACCTTCCTCTGAAGAGTACTGTTTCAGTTCTAGCAGGTAGTTAACTGGGCTTGACTCAAACTTTCAGCTTTGTCTCTCCTTCCCAGAAGCAATTAAATTTCTACTTGGTTCTTTAAGATTTCCAGCAGTGTTTCCTTCTGCTCTCTTTGGAGTCAGTCCATTTATTTGCAACTTTGAGTTAACCAAAGATTTAATCAGAATTTATAGACTAATTTTTATATTTTCTTTTCTGAAATTTTGTGGCAGCCCTAAATTTGGTCCTCTGATTCTTAAAGACTATGAGTTTTTGTTTAGGTTTTAGATTCTTTATGTTATTAGAACTGGGAAATGCCCTCAGTTAAAAAGCTGTGTTAAATGTATATATGGCAGTGCAGTTCTTTTTTCTTTTAAGATTCCACTTTCTTCCAGCTTTTGCCTATTTCTAGTCACTCCAGTAGCTCAAAATGTTGTTGTTATTGTTTATAAATATTTTTTATAACTATTTTACATGGAAAGAGTTAATTCAATACAAGGCATTCCTTTATCACCAGAAGTAGGATCTCTATAAGATCTCTTTAAATGTCATTTTATGTGATTTTTTCTATCTTATCTATCACTTCCTACATTTGTATTTTGTGGTTGTGTTTTGTGGTTGTTGTGTTTAAAGTGTTTTTCTTCTCTCAATGTATTTGTTTTTCTCTTACAATTTGTCTTCAAGGTCTGTTGGTTCCAACTCAACCTCTTGATTTTGAGTAATTTCATCTTCAAAAAAAAAATGTAGTTTTTATTTTTAAAAATACAACACCTACAAAGAACTATTCTTATAGTTTTTTTCCTGTTTCCTTGTGTATTTATTCTTACATCTTTCATCTGTATTTTCCTCGTGTTCTGATTCTTCTTTATTTATCCTCTTGCCTGCCTAAAGAGTTTCATACTAATTGGATTGTCATTATTACTTTCAATGAAGCTATTTGTTGAAGAATCACTTGGGGAGGAATAGAAACAGTAAAATGAGCCAGTTAGCATCTTCTTGGAATTGCTGTTGCAAGTATCCTCAATAAGTCTATTTTCCTTTGTCCTGGGGGCAACTTTCCAGTCCTTGTTATTGTTGTTAATGTAAGAGGTTTATTGAAGACAGCTTTTTAGGTCACAGCTTTCTGTGCTACTATCACTTTGTACTTTTCTTCCTTGATCTGCTAACACAATGAACACACAACGTAGTGATCAGCACAGTTTCCCCTTCAGCTCCATGTTCATTTGTATTTTGTGATCTCAGAAAAGTTTTCTACAAGGGTTTTATCCATTCTCTCATGTGATACAGATATATTCCTAGTTCTTGTCTGTACAATCAAAGGATATTCATATAGGCCATTTAAGACAATGCTTCTTAATTTTAAGAAAAGTCAGCTGGGTGTGGTGGCTCATGCCTATAATCCCAGAACTTTGGGAGGCCAAGCCAGGTAGATCATCAGGTCAGGATTTCGAGACCAGCCTGACCAACATGGTGAAACCCTGTCTCTACTAAAAATACAAAAAAAAAAAAAAAAAAAAAAAAAAATTTAGCTGGGTGTGGTGGCATGCACCTATAATCCTGTAATCCCAGCTACTCCGGATTCTGAGGCAGGAGAATCGCTTGAACCTGGGAGGCAGAGGTTGCAGTGAGCTGATATTGCATCACTGTACTACTCCAGCCTGGGTGACAGAGCAAGACTCTGTCTCAAAAAAAAAAAAAAAAAAAAGAAAAAGAAAAAAGAAAAGTCTGAGAAAGAAACAGGTCAAATTTCATCTTTGCCTATATATTTCATATACCTGATATATAGTATATAATTATATATATAATTATACATATACATAATTTTTCATGAGTTTCAAAGAAAAATAATAAGAAAATAGACCTTTATTCTCCTATATTTAACTAACAGTCCAACCAGTACTTTTTAGAACTTTCAATTTATATTGCACCATTTTAGATAAAGGTGATAAAAATACTGTGATGTGAAAGATTCATGCTTTCTTTTCTCCCAGGTGTTTTAGGATTTCTTGACTCCTCCAGTACAAATTTTAGGGTATGTAAAGTAAAACCTTCAACTCAAGCTGCACTTTTTCATGAAGATAGCCTAGTAAAGAGATTAATACCATGTTTTGAAGTTAGACAGATCTGGGTGAAAGTTATATCTGTTGAATTATAATTCAGAAAATTGCTTAAATTCCCTAAATCCTAATTTCCATTTCTGTATGTTGGTGATAAAAACACCTACCTCACACAGATGTGGTAAGGATTAACTGAAATAACAGAGAGTGAACAATTGGTACAGAGTTATTGCTGAATAACAGTAGCAATTATGATGATTAATCTAAAGCTATTTGGTTGAGTCAAATTATGATACTAATTGTCATAAAGTTTTTTTGAAGAATTCTGCCCTCCATAATCTTCCAGTGGAATAATATGTATAACTATGCCCCCACAAATAAAATACTTAGTTGGAGAAACAGGAAAATGTTTAACAATGTTGATATGTGCTAGGATCTTGGTGTCTGAGGGTTAGGCTTGCTGGGAGGAAAGTTTTGCTCATGGAAGTTTGTGCCAGCTGGTGGCATGTTATCTTTTGTCTTGACTATACCCTGACCTTTCAGCTTTATAACTTCCAAATGTTTATGGAATGAGAACTGCCCTTTTAAAATTGACACAGTGATTAAAATTGAAAATGAGAGCTGAGAGTGTTCTCTAATAAATAGACTGGATCTGAGCATACATCTGTCCAGCAAAAATCTTCTAACCAAGCCGGCACACATTTCTTTGCTTGTATCAAAAAAGTGAAGGTGACATTTATACCATTTAATAATTTTTCTCTCCATCTGTTTATTCAGTGGTGAGATTTAAGTTGGCAAATGCTACACTCACATTGATTCTACTCCTAGCTATCTCTCAAATATTCAACTAAACGAATATTTAGATGGATGCTTCTAAAGCTTTGTTGAACACATAGAAATTTCAATTCATAGGAAAAATGAAAATATACTTCTCTTCTTTCAAGAAGAGAACTATAATCAAAGCAGAATGTTACCCTCCTCTAGCAGTTCATCTTGCCAACAGACTTGACAATTCTATCAAAGTCCCTTTTAACAGTTCCTTTAACGGTTTTTTCCTTTTAGCTATTTTCTACACTTTCAATCATTCATATATATCTATATCTATATCTATCTATCTATCTATCTATCTATCTATCTATCTATCTATCATCTATCTAATCTATCTATCATCTATAACTCACTGTTCTCAGTGACTAATGGGGAAGAAAACTGAAAGACGAGTAAAACAGTCATAGTATGCCAACTTGACACTTTTCAAAGAACATAGATTCATAGGAAAGATTTAATAGCCACAAAATATTTTTATTCAAATATGATTGAAATCAAGTCACAAATATGAACTGAATAGAGAGTTTCATTTGTTTTCTTCCTCAATCTGTTTTCCTCTGCATACATTTTAATCACAGTGACCTTCTTGTTCCTTGGACAAGCTAAGGGAGTTATTTTTTATTAGTTTCAGGACCTTTTTCACTAGCTGATCCCTTTACTTGGAATACTTAGTCTCAATATTTTTGTATGAATTCCTTTTCAACTCAATTCAACCCTTCCAGGGGGCTTTCCTGCCCATTACGCTTTAACCCACTGCCCTATTTTCTTCAGAGCTCTTAACTCTATGTAAAATTGTTTTATTTGTCTTTTAAAATATCTTCTTTCTTTAGAATGTAATCCGCATAATAGTAGGGACTTGTGTTTTTCCGCTATCTTCCTGTGTGTAGAAAAGTGCCTGGAATATAGTAGGTGCTCCATAAATAGTTTTCAAGTAGACAAATAAATGAGTAAATGAATAATATTTGCCACCCAGATTTTAGATTTCTGCTAAGCTTTATTGAAGTTTGAGTCCACCACCTTTTGTTTTAAGCTGAGATCTAAAAGCTAACCACCTTAAATCATGATGACCAAACTTAACTTACGCGTGCTTTGCTCTTCTGGTAGATAGAGGGTGGCTTCTTTGATGTCAACAACCTAAATCTTCTACTTGTCCTTCCACTAAGTCCTGTATTTAAATTTGAAGGTTACATATACATTTTCTTATTTGCATAGAAAAGAACATTAATAACACTGAGTTAAATAAATGTGACTCACTGTTCACTTTCAAGTTGTTCTAATTGACTCCCTCCTTTGGGAGATAAAATGATTGTGACATCTGAATATGCCAATTTAAAATATTCAAGCATCTAAATATTTGAGTAACCATAACAATAGTTTTTCTATCATTCAGGTATTTACAAAAATTCAGAGAAGATGAAAAATTATCTTTGCTATATAAATGTACATTCTTATTGAAGCATGACATCATTTTTTATACATTAAGAAAGGATACTACAATCTGCAGGATGTAAGGGAAGGAATCCTAAAAACCAGCCAGTCCAACTACTCTTCCAAATGCTTGTATTCTCTACACAAGATGTCTTCTAAGTGATTGTCTTGTGCTGTGAGTCTATATCTGAACACCTTCATTAGTAGTGCCTACATGATGAAAGATGATCATTTCCATCTTTAGGCAATTTTAAGTGTGAAAAATGAGTGCTCTCACATTAAGCAGTAAGTATTTTTCTGAAGTGTCTTTCAATTGTTCCATTTATATTCAATTGTACATACTGAGCAATTTTATTTCCAAATACCAAAATAATTTTCCTTTTAGTATTTATATTGTGAAAATAATACAGGCTCATAATAAAGATGTAATGATGTAAAAGTATATAAAATAAAAAGTATCACTTTTTAACTCCATCCCCTTAGCTCTAATCTGCAGAAGTGGCCACTATCGAAATTTTATTAGAGATCCTGTGAGAAATTCTCACCTAAAAACATGTGTATCTGCTGACATAAAGCACAAGTTGGAACATAAAATACACACTATTTTGGCTTATTTGAAATTTTACAACTGATTTATGTTTTTCTATAAAATGTATCTATGTACTTTATTCTCTTTTGTAGTTTCAGGGTGTTCCATTAGAGAAATCCTGGTTGATTTAAGTTTACATGAGTGTTTGAGAATATGTGTAGAGTAAGTGTTTTAAAAAGGAATTATTTGGTCTCTCTTTTATTTCTGAGCAAACATTTTACTTTCTTAAAAAAATTCTTTGTTCTAAAAAGGCAACACAAGTTTTCTTCCCAGTTTCTCCTCTTTGATAGTAAAAATCATGAAACACTGGCAGCTCCAGTGAAAGCAAATAACAAAGAAAAAGAAAAAAGCATGTAATAACTATGACTGAGATTAAACTTCTTTCAGTTTTAGGAGAACAAGATGAGATTTTCAATACTGTCTTTAATTAGTGCCTTTGAACCCAGCTTAAGCGTACGTGAGCATGTGTACGCACACATGCACAAACACTATTTTTCACATATAGCAAGTTTTTATAGTAAAAGTGTGAGATTAATTGTTGAAGTGGCATAATTTTCTTTTATTGAATTTCAAAGATAAACTTCTAGAAGTACATCTACTTACATAATTTTTCTATAGTAAGTTTTAAGAACCTTTTTATTTTAAAATAAGTTTAGACTTACAGAATACTTGCAAATACAGTACAGAGTTAATGCATAGCTTTACCCAGATTTCAACAGTGTTAATAATTTACAAAATCATAGTACAATTATCAAAACCAGGAAGTTAACATTGGGATGATACTGTTAGCTGAGCTACAGACCTGTTCAAATTTCAGTTTTCCATGCACACACACACACACACACACACACGTATATGCATTCCATAATCCAGGTAGGATTCTACCTTGCATTTAGTTGTTATGACTCCTTAGTTTTTTCTCATCTGTGACAGTTTTTCAGTCTTTCCTTATCTGTCACTACTGTGACACTTTTCATGAGTACCGCCCACTTATTTTATAGAATGTCTTTCAATTTGGGTTTGTCTGATGTTTCCCCTCATTAGAATGAGGTAGTATATTTTGGAAAGAAAACAACAGAAGTAATGTCTTTTTCACTGCATCATAACGAGAGGAAAAAGATTTTCCCATGTGTGAATTATCACTAGTGGTGTAAACCTCTACTACATGACGAAGGTGATGTTTGCTAGGTTTCTTAAGTATAAAGTTACTATTTTCCTTTTTTAATAAACAAATATCTTGAGGGAGATATTTTGGGACTTTGCGAATATTCTATTTCTCTGCCAGCTTTCACTCATTTATTCACTGATGGATCTTGGTTGGAATAATTATTAACTGTCATGTGTACCTAATGATGAATTTATGTTCCTTCATTCCTCCTCTGGTAAGAAAGGGCTAATACTTCTCCATTTATTTATTTGCTCAATTATTTATTCATATCTATATAGACCCATGGATATTTATTTTATACTCTGTGTTATAACTAAATGCTACTAATAATTATTTTGTTTCTCATTGTTCCAAATTTGGCTATTGGGAGTTCCTTAGTTTGGCTTCTGTATCTTTTTGACATGTTTCCATCTTTTGTGCAATCTCTGTCTTGCTTTTGGTGCTATAAAATGTTCCAGGTTCATCTTACAGTTCTTCTGCCCCAGCCCTGGGATCGTTGATTTTTCCAAGAAGCTCTAGTTTCCTTTGTTAGAGAATAGTATTTAGAAACCTAGATTTAAGTACTAGCTATAGTCATTGCTTTAGGAGTATGATTGCTCCTAGGTTCTTTCAGTAGACAGAAAAAAGAAATATAAATACAACAACTCACATATTATATATACAAACCTATTTGATTTCCTGCATCTATCTGAATACATATTAAAAAATCATGAGTTCACACTGATGCTTTCTATCCATTTAAACTCTACAAGGTTCATATTAGATCTCACTTTTTACTTATATATAAACTGTTTCTCAAACAGAAAAATCCCCATCAATATATGCAACATATTCACTGTTAAATTTACACACACATGCACACAAGGATTGTATATAAATACACACACACTATGTATGTATACACACTATACATATGTATAAACACACACTACCTCATTTATACAGTGGGTATGTCTGTACATACACACATACACGGATTAAGTTATATAGAAGTATATGAAGTAGTTTATCTTATACAAAATATATTAAATCATAAATATACACATATATATATATAGTAGTTTCATGATTTTTAACCTACATCCCTATAGGTTCACTTTTTATTGTTCATATTCCCTTTTGGGTTCAGTATATAATTTAATTAAAATTTTACCAAACAAGTTTGGATCCACTTACAGTCTCACGAACATTATTGAAGAATTTATTTTCCTGCACATCCACAAATCCTGTGCATTAACTGAAAAATTTTTTTGGCAATGTAATGTGTAAAAATTAGAATCCTTTTGTGTTTTATATTGCTTTTATTTACAAGTAAGATTAGGTATATTTTCCTGAATTCATAACAAATTTGTACTTTTTATGAACTTATTCCTTATGCCATTGGCCATTTTAAAAAATGAGTTTCAGAATACAAAATCAATGTGCAAAAATCACAAACATTCCTATATATCAACAATAGATAAGCAGAGAGCCAAATCATGAATGAACTCCCGTTCACAGTTGCTACAAAGAGAATAAAATATCTAGGAATACAGCTAACAAGGGAAGTGAAGGACCTCTTCAAGGAGAACTACAAACCACTGCTCAAGGAAATCAGAGGACACAAACAAATACAAAAACATTGCATGTTCATGGATAGAAAAAAATCAATATTGTGAAAATGGCCATACTGTTCAAAGTAATTTATACATTCAATGCTATTCCCATTAAACTACCATTGACATTCTTCACAGAATTAGAGAAACCTACTTTAAAATTCATATGGA
Organism: Rhinopithecus roxellana; assembly: GCF_007565055.1. Lineage (NCBI taxonomy): Eukaryota > Metazoa > Chordata > Mammalia > Primates > Cercopithecidae > Rhinopithecus > Rhinopithecus roxellana. The sequence continues at coordinate 55,701,463 of NC_044550.1, forward strand.
AAGAAAAAAGAGCCCATATAGCCAAGACAGTCCTAAGCAAAAAGAACAAAGCTAGAGGCATCACTCTACCATGACTTCAAACGATACTACAAGACTACAGTAAGCAAAACAGCATGGTACAAGTTCAAAAACAGACACATAGACCAATGGAACAGAATAGAGATCTCAGAAATTAGACTACAATGTGCAACCATTTGATCTTTGACAAACGTGAAAGAACAAGCAATGAGGAAAGGATTCCCTATTTAATAAGTGATTCTGGGAAAACTGGCTAGCCACATTGAGAAAATTAAAACTGGACCTCTTCCTTACACCATATACAAAAATTATCTCAAGATGGATTAAAGAGTTAAATGTAAAACTCAAAACTATAAAACCCTAGAAGAAAATCTAGGCAGTACCATTCAGGACATGAGCATGGGCAAACATTTCAAAAGCAATTGTGACAAAAGCAAAAATTAACATATGAGATCTAATTAAATTAAAGATCTTCTGCACAAAAAAGAAACTATTATCAGCATGAACACACAACCTACAGAGTGGGGGAAAATTTTTGCAATCTATCCATCTGACAAAGGTCTAACATCCAGAAGCAACAAGAAATTGAAACAAAGTTAGAATTAAAAAAAAACAAGCAACCCCATTAAAAAGTGGGTAAGGGACATGAACAGACACTTCCCAAAAGAAGACATTCATGCAGCTAGCAAATATATGAAAAAAAAGAGCAACATCACTGATCATTAGAGAAATACAAATCAAAACTACAATGAGGTAGCATCTAACTCCAGGCAGAATGGCAATTACTAAAAAGTCAAAACACAACAGAGGCTGGTGAGGTCATGGAGAAATAGGAATACTTTTATGCTGTTGGTGAGAATGTAAATTAGTTCCACCATTGTGGAAGACAGTGTGGCTATTCTTCAAATATTTATAACCAGAAATATCATTTGGCCCAACAATCCCATTACTGGGTATATACCCAAAGGAATATAAATCATTCCATTATAAAGATACATGCATGCATATGTTCATTGCAGCACTATTCACAATATCAAAGACATGGAATCGACCAAATTGCCCATCAGTGATAGACTGGATAAAGAAAATGTGGTACATATACACCATGGAATACTACACAGCCATAAAAAAGAATGAGATCTTGTCCTTTGCAGGGACATGGATGGAACTGGAAGTCATTGTTCTCAGCAAATTAATGTAGAAACAGGAAACCAAATACTGCATGTTCTCACTCATAAGTGGGAGCTGAACAATGAGAACACAACGCAGGGAGGGGAACAACACACACTGGCAGGGTGGGCAGGGGAGGCAGAGCATCAGAATAAATAGCTAATGCATGTGGGACTGAATATGTAAGTGATGGGTTGATAGGTGCAGCAAATCACTGCGACACACGTTTACCTGTGTGACAAACCTGCAAGTCCTGCACATGTATCCTGGAACTTAAAATAAAATAATATTAAAATTTAAAAAAGAATTGTTAGTGGATTTTTAGCTGCTTTTTTTTCCTACAGTAAATAAGGAAATGAGCCTTTCTTTCTCTTGTATATGTCACAAAAAAGTCCTCAACTATTCACTTATTTTTTTGAGTATTGAAATTCATCGTTTTTATGTGTACATTTTGATAAATTAATAGAAAGAAACACATAGAACATTTTAATTGCCCCTTTATTTTTTATTAAATTTAGAGCCTTATGAAACCTTTCAATTTACCAATGTATTCTGGTCAGAGACTTGGGTTTACGTTGTTTATAAAAATTTTTTCTACCATAGGATTATTTCTAAAACTTTTCTTATGCTTTCTTCCAGAACTTTTATGATTTGTTTTTATATGAAAATCATTGCTTTTTAAAATGTATATCTATGTGTTGGATAAGATAAGGATTTTGATGTGTTGAACAAAATACAAATCTAGCATTATTTCTTTTTTTCTTTCTTCCTCCTTCTTAAAATGACTGCTTAGTTTCCCAGCATTGCTAAGGAAACGGCCCATCTTTTCTCCACTGATTTGAAATGCCATGTTCATCATATAACAATATATCTATGTTTGAGTCTAATTCTGACAGTCTCTTCTGTTTCAGTGATCTGACTGTCCATGAGCCAATTCCAAAATAATAGCATTAGAATATATTTTCACATCTAGTAGTTTTGGTTTCTCTTTCTCATACACATTCCTTTAGGATTCTTTGCTTGCTTGTTTGTTTTTCAGAATTTTCCTGGCAAATCTTACAGCCTATTTCTTATTAGGAACTTTAAAATTGGTTTGTCAGGTTAAAATTATTCTGCTCATATTTTTATCAGTATGATATCAACTTTCTAGATTAATTTAGAGAGAAATGACACCTTTAAATATTGAAAATTCCTATCCAAGAAAAAGGTGTGTATTTCAGTTTATCATACTCTTTTTTCCTGGACCTCAATAATATTTTACCTGCTTTTTTATAATGGTAAGTTTGAAACATAAGAAAAAAGACAGCAATTAACATAATACATTTCTATGTTCCCACCACTCAGCTTCAAAAAATATTAATCTGTGGCAAAGTTTCTTTTCATCCGTGCACCTCCCTTCAGGTCATAATAGAGGAACATTGCAGAGAAATGGCATTTCAATATTAAATGATTAGCATGCATGCCTAAAAGATAAGGACTTAAAAAATAATAATATTGTCATTCCTAAAGTTAATGATTCTTTCATATCATCAATTATTCTTTATTGTTGAGATCTCCCTAATTATCTCTAGACATTAGGAAAAGAATATATTTTAAAAAGCAATTATTTCTATACAAAAGTAAATTATAAAAATTCTAGAAGAAAATTTAGAAATAACTCTATGGTAGAAAAATTTTATATAAACCAGACATAAACCCAAGTCTCTGACCAATTTTAATTATAATTGATTTTTCAAATCAACATTTAAACAAAGTCCACACATTGTATTTGCTTAGTAATGTCTTTTATGTCTCTCCTTCAGTAATAATTGTAGTGAGATACACTTTATATTACAAAATTCAACCTTTTAGAGTGTATAATTCAGTGTTTCTTAGTATAATCATGGTGTTGTTAAATTATCACCACTCTAATTTTAGAATGTTTTCATCACCATACAAAGAAACTTTGTATTCATTAGCAATCATTCTCTACTCTGTTCTTCCCCACACCCTTGGAAGCAACTAATTTGCATTTTGTCTTTTAAGACTTTTTAAACTATAAGTTTTTAATCTCAATTTTCCTCTTACTATCTATTGCTACAGTAAACTGAGTTATTTACCCTATAGATTTTCCTCATTCTTAATGGAGTTATTCATATACTCCTCTGTCTCTGTATGAGCTAGAGACATAGCTTTAGGTGTTTTTCTTCATTGTCGTTGTTGTTTGTTTTGCAAGAAAACTTTATAGGTGATTTTTTCATTTCCTATTATGTAATATCAGTAGGTCCCAAATATCTCATAATCTCCCACTTCTTATTTTAAAATTAAATGGTGAGTTTGGTTATTGTCACCCTGATTTATATATTGTAAGACACTCATTGCCATTCACATAATGATGACTCTATCCTAGATTAGTTATGATATTCAGATTTTTGACATGGTGATACTACATGAAACTGTCATCCCCTGTTAATTTATTGGATGAAAGTTTTCTACATTGAAATTGCCCTCATCAATTAGATGATTAATGAGTACAATTTTAAAAATGCATGATACATTCTTAATTCTGCCATTTTTGGGGTCACTTTTCAGAGTAATTAGTTGATTTCTTCACATAATCCAAAAATGAATGATGGGCATTACATCTTTCCCATTAAGTATTGTTAGAAATTTATGAATGTTAATACTGTATATTGATGTATGTTGATCCGTTGTAGATAGGACACTCTTTCATGTTGAGTTGTCTATCTGAAGACTGTCTTTGACCAGTTGTCCATCTGAGGGAACCGTTTTAAGTTAGACTCTTTTTTTTTTTTTTTTGAATTAACTTGAGTAGGTTTCAATAGCTTCCTTGCTTGCTGTAAGACAATTAGGCTTATTTTGTATATTTTTTGCCACAGAGCTGGAATTAGCCATTTCTTCAAAGAGTTCTGTTCTTTTATTTTTTTGTAAGAAATTATATTAAGAGACCTTAGTAGGCTCTCTAAGAATGATCAATCATTGCTTTGGGGTTGGTCATTGTTTCTAAGCCTTTTCAGTGGACATAGCTAGAAAATATGTATTTCAAAAACCATGAGTTCATTCTAACAGTTTCTATAAAAATTTTTTTGTACATTGACCTTGAGATTTTTGAGATTTCTGTGTAGATGTTCATGTTGCTTTGAAAAGAGATAGTTTTAATTCTTTCTACACCTTGATCTATGTGATTTTTCTTGCCTTATTACACTGGCCAGAATTTTGGTAAAGTGTTGAATATGAATGATAAGAGGCTATCCTTGTCTTCTTCCTAATTTTAGGAAAAAAATGTTCAAACTTTCACTACTTATATAATGTGAGTTTTAGTTTTTTGTTGATGTTCTTTTCAAGTTCAGGAAGTTTTCTTCTAGTCTTCATTTGCTAAATATTTCATCATCAATGAGTCCTATTTCTCTACTAAATTGAGATTATCATATAGTTTCCTAAAAAGCCGGTTAATATGATTACATTCATAAGTTGATATTCAATTATTAATTCCACTATGCATTCTTAGAAAAACCCCACTTGGTAAAGATATATCATCCTATTAATATATTACTGGATTTTATAAGTCATAATTTAGATGAGGATTTTTTTAATCTATGTTAGTAAGGAGAATTAATCTGTGTTTTTCTTGTAATGTCTTTGTTATATTTTAGTATCAGAGTAATGCTGGCCCTATGAAATGAGTTTAAGAGTGGTCTCTTTTCTGAAAGCTTTTGTATTGAGTTGATATTATTTATTCTGAAATGTTCAGTAAATGTCAACAATAGAGCCATTTTGATCTAAGGCTCTGTTGTAGGAAGATTTTATCTGAAAATTTAATTTCTTTACTATATAGGAATCTAATCAGTTATTTATTTCTTTTTGAGTGAGTTTTGGAAGTTTGTCTTTCAGGAAATTTGGTATAAAGGTAGTGCATAATATTCCTTTATCATGCTATTCCTAATAGTAGAATCTGTGGTAATGTTTCCTTTCATTCCCAATACTGGTAAATTGTGTCTTTTCACTATTTCTTGATCAGGTATATTATAGTTCCATCATTTTAAATAATCTTTACAAAGAACTAACTTTTAATGTCATTGACTTTCTCTATTGTTTGTCAATTTTCTATTATATGATTTCTATTCTTATGTTTATTAATTTCTTTCTTTACTTTTAATTTACCTTTTTCCCCTAGTTTCTTAAATGAAACTTAGAAATTTGCGTGTGCATATGTGTGTGAATGTTTCCTGGGGCCACTTTAAGTAACCTGAAAGAGTTGCTTCCTTTTGGGTTTTGCTTTTATATTTGGTAAGACAGGAACAGACCTGCACTTAGGGCTAATTTTCCCCACAGTGAAACAGGAATCTTCTGAGTATTTTGTCAGATATCACATAAGTTACGAAAATTGTTATTTTGGCTGGTGGGAATGGAACTATTACTGACCATTTACATATATGGGGGTTGCTCGCCTTAATGCTTTCCAGTTCTTTCCTTAGCTTTGTTTTCTCTCATTTTTGCACTGACCAGTACTTAGCTGAAAACGCTAGAGAGACCCTCTGCAGATTTTCAGTTATCTTTCTATGTAACTATCTACTCTCTGATAGTCTACTCCAAGGACTCTGCCTACCTAGGTTTCTTGGGACTCTCAGCTCAGTCTCTTTAACTCAATGAATCTATCAGACTCTAACCTTTCTGTGCAAACTTATTTTCCCTGAGGACACTCTCTGCAGACAATAAGTTGTGGCAACTATAGTGGCTATCACATTTATTTGCTTTCTCTAAGGGATCATTGTCATTCATTTTCTGTATTTAATATCTTGATAACCTTGTGGCATATACTGTATTCAGTTTTTTAGATGTTTCATGAAGGAAGATAAATCCATTCCTAGTTACTCCATCTTGACTGTAATAAAAGTCTACCTTTGTTAGGTTTTGGTAATAATAATATTCTGGCATTATAAAAAATTGTAAGATTATCTTCTCTATAATTTGCAACAGTTTAAAGTGTGTTTGTATTTTTACTAATGAAAAGTTTGATAAGATTTGATAAAATATTCTTCATCATGGCTTGGGGGGCGGTGGCTCACACCTGTAATCCTAGCATTCTAGGAGACAAGGGTGGGTGGATTGCTTTAACTCGGGAGTTAGATACCATCCTGGGCAACATGGTGAAACCCCATCTCTACTAAAAATACAAAAATGCCTATAGTCCCAGCTTGTTGGGAGGCTGAGGCAGGAGAACCACTTGAGTATGGGAGGTTGAGGCTGCAGTGAACCAAGATGACACCACTGCACTCCAGCCTGGGGGACAATGTGAGACCTTATCTCAAAAAAAAAAAAAAAAAAAAAAAAAAAAAAAAAAAAAAAAAAAAAAAAAAGAAAAGAAAAGAAAAGAAAAAGAAGAAGACAGAAAGAAAAATTCTTCATCAGTGTCTCTTTGGAATAACTCTGGCTATTCTCTCAGTGCCTTCCACAAGTAGCTATTTTTTCTGGAACTAATTTTTTAAATTTATATTTCCCTAGCTAATCATCAACTTCTTTAAGAATTTTAAATTTACAATCCCACCAACAGTGTAAAAGTGTTCCTATTTCTCAACATCCTCTCCAGCACCCTATTATTTCCTGACTTTTTAATGATCACCATTCTAACTGGCGTGAGATGGTATCTCATTGTGGTTTTGATTTGCCTTTCTCTGATGGACAATGACGATGAGCATTTTTTCATGTGTCTGTTGGCTGCGTAAATGTCTTCTTTTGAGAAGTGTCTGTTCATATCCTTTGCCCACTTTTTGATGGGGTTGTTTGCTTTTTTCTTGTAAATTTGTTTATGTTCCTTGTAGATTCTGGATATTAGCCCTTTGTCAGATGAGTAGATTGCAAAAAGTTTCTCCCATTCTGTAGGCTGCCTCTTCACTCTGATGGTAGTTTCTTTTGCTGTGCACAAACTCTTTAGTTTAATTAGATCCCATTTGTCAATTTTGGCTTTTGTTGCCATTGCTTTTGGTGTTTTAGACATGAAGCACTTGCCCATCCCTATGTCCTGCATGATATTGCCTAGGTTTTCTTCTAGGGTTTTTATGGTTTTAGGTCTAACATTTAAGTCTTTAATTCATCTTGAATTAATTTTTGTATAAGGCGTAAGGAAGGGATCCAGTTTTAGCTTTCTACATATGGCTAGCCAGTTTTCAAAGCACCATTTATTAAATAGGGAATCCTTTCCCCATTTCTTGTTTTTGTCAGGTTTGTCAAAGACCAGATGGGTGTAGATGTGTGGTATTATTTCTTAGGGCTGTGTTCTGTTCCGTTGCTCTATATCTCTGTTTTGGTACCAGTACCATGCTGTTTTGGTTACTGTAGCCTTGTAGTATAGTTTGAAGTCAGGTAGTGTGATGCCTCCAGCTTTGTTCTTTTGGCTTAGGATTGTCTTGGCAATGCGGGCTCTTTTTTGGTTCCATATGAACTTTAAAGTAGTTTTTTCCAATTCTGTTAAGAAAGTCATTGATAACTTAATGGAGATGGCATTGAATTCATAAATTACCTTGGGCAGCATGGCCATTTTCATGATATTGATTCTTCCTATCCATGAGCATGGAATGTTGTTCCATTTGTTTGTGTCCTCTTTTGTTTCATTGAGCAGTGGTTTGTAGTTCTCCTTGAAGAGGTCCTTCACATCCCTTGTAAGTTTGATTCCTAGGTATTTTATTCTCTTTGAAGCAATTGTGAATGGGAGTTCACTCATGATTTGGCCCTCTGTCTGTTATTGGTGTATAGGAATGCTTGTGATTTTCACACATTGATTTTGTATCCTGAGACTTTGCTGAAGTCGCTTATCAGCTTAAGGAGATTTGGGGCTGAGACGATGGGTTTTTCTAAATATATAATCCTGTCATCTGCAAACAGGGACAACTTAACTTCCTCTTTTTGTAATTGAATACCCTTTATTTCTTTCTTCTTCCTGATTGCCCTGGCCAGAACTTCCAACACTATGTTGAATAGGAGTGGTGAGAGAGGGCATCCCTGCCTTGTGCCAGTTTTCAAAGGGAATGCTTCCAGTTTTTGCCCATTCAGTATGATATTGACTATGGGTTTGTCATAAATAGCTCTTATTATTTTGAGATATGTCCCATCAATACCTAGTTTATTGAGCATTTTTAGCATGAAGAGCTGTTGAATTTTGTCGAAGGCCTTTTCTGCATCTATTGAGATAATCATGTGATTTTTGTCTTTGGTTCTGTTTATATGCTGGATTACATTTGTTGATTTGCATATGTTGAACCAGCCTTGCATCACAGGGATGAAGCCTACTTGATCATGGTGGATAAGCTTTTTGATGTGCTGCTGAATTCGTTTTGCCAGTATTTTATTAAGGATTTTTGCACTGATGTTCATCAGGGATATTGGTCTAAAATTTTCTTCTTTTGTTGTGTCTCTTCCAGGCTTTGTTATCAGGATGATGCTGGCCTCATAAAATGAGTTAGGGAGGATTCCCTCTTTTTCTATTGATTGGAATAGTTTCAGAAGGAATGGCACCAGCTCCTCTGTGTACATCTGGTAGACTTCTGCTGTGAATCCATCTGGTCGTGGACTTTTTTGGTTCGTAGGCTATTAATTATTTCCTCAATTTCAGAGCCTGTTATTGGTTTATTCAGCAATTCAACTTCTTCCTGGTTTAGTCTTGGGAGGGTGCATATGTCCAGGAATTTATCCATTTCTTCTAGATTTTCTAGTTTATTTGTGTAGAGGTCTTTATAGTATTCTCTGATGGTAGTTTGTATTTCTGTGGGATCAGTGGTGATATCCCCTTTATCATTTTTTATTGTGTCTATTTGATTCTTCTCTCTTTTCTTCTTTATTAGTCTTGCTAGTGGTCTATCAATTTTGTTGATTTTTTCAAAAAACCAGCTTCTGTATCCCATTACTAGGTATATACCCAAAGGATTGTAAATCATGCTGCTATAAAGACACATACACATATATGTTTATTGTGGCTCTATTCACAATAGCAAAGACTTGAAACCAACCCTAATGTCCATCAATGATAGACTGGATTAAGAAAATGTGGCACATATACACCATGGAATACTATGCAACCTTAAAAAGGATGATTTCATGTCCTTTGTAGGGACATGGATAAAGCTGGAAACCATCATTCTGGGCAAATTATCGCAAGGACAGAAAACCAAATACCGTATGTTCTCACTCATAGGAGGGAATTGAACAATGAGAACACTTGGACATAGGGTGGGAAACATCACACACCAGGGCCTATCATGGGGTGGGAGGAGTGGGGAGGGATATCATTAGGAGATATACCTAACGCAAATGACGAGTTAGTGGGTGCAGCACACTAACATGGCACATGTATACATATGTAACAAAACTGCACATTGTACACATGTACCCTGGAACTTAAAGTATAATAATAATAATAAAAAAAGAAGAAATCAGAAGAGTGGCTACTTTAGGAGGGAAAGAGAACTGTGATCTTTAAAGGATGCCTGGACGGTTTTGGGGTGCTAGCGATGTTGTATTTGTTGACCTGCATTATAATTATGCATGTATTTGCTTTAGGACAATTTGTTAAATTGTTCATGTACGTTTATGTACTTTTCTGTTAGCATATTTATAGTTTATAATAAAAATATTTTTTAAATTGCCAAAAAGAATTTTAAATTTAATTGCATAGGATTAAGCAAAGCATTTTATTTATCTTCTTTTAATTTTCTCTGTACCCGAATTCATTTCTCTGTTCTCATGACCATTGTGTGATTTCATGCTTTCTCATTTTCATATTTTATCTTTTCTAAGAACAAACTCTGTTCTAATAGTATAGTCATTAAGAGTAAAGGCTTTGGAGTCAAACTGCCTGTTTTCAAATATCAGTTCCACTGTGGCATGACCTTGCATAAGTTATTAAAACCTACGTGATTTGGTTTTCTCATTTATAAAATGGAAATAATAATAGTTGTCTACTTTATTCAGTAATCAATAAGATTAAAAATTTTAATAAATGATTTACATACTTAACACCTGAATAGGCAGTATATGTGTTTGATGTTATTATTGTTCTAGTTCATACTTTTCTGGATTTTGTTTTTGTTGTTAATGGCTTTTTTCTGTTTTGCTTTTGTTTAGTCCTGTTTTTTTTTCTTTAGCTTCATTCAAATACATTTTTTTTCCCTTTAAAAAGTGTTTTAAAATTTTAAGTAGTTTCTTAGTGTTTTTAATGTTATAAAATTTCCTATGGAAACTATATTAATCATATACCATAGCTTCTGACATATATGTTATAGTTACAGATTTTTGGCATCTTATACTTGTTCTTTCACCAGTTTTAGTTTAAAATAATTTTATTTCCCAACTTTTAAAAGTTTTGGTTTGTTTTCTATTTTTATTATTGATTTCTTGTCTCATGATCACAACATGGATTATTTGCTATATAACAATTTGACTCATATTAGTATTTTTATTGGAACTAATATATGTCAGTTTTGAAAAGTGTTGTTCACTTAAAGGAAAATTGTATGTCTTTATGGAAATGTATCATCTTTGTTTATGAAAGATATGAGAACAATCTTTCTCTTAATTCTCTTTTTTAATTTTTTCTGCATAGATTTATAAATTATTCTTTACTTTCCCAAGATACATTTTGGTTTTGATTATTCCCTATAATTTTTTTCCTGAAACAAGAATTGCTAATTTTTACTTTGCATTTGCGTGTCCTAGATTGATGTATTCAGTTTTCTCGGTTTCTTTAGAACCACCAATTATAAACATGTGGCTCTTCTTTGTATGATTTCTATAACTTTTTTTGTTTTACCTCAATCATTTCTAGTCATTTGCTGTGAGTTATTTAATATTGCTGTGTGTTCAGGTATATTTATATTCTGCATATGAGTGGGTATTTTTAACAGTATATGTTTGTCTTTTTGATATCTGTAATTAGGGTTTCATTTTCTGTAGTTATTGCCTTTTTTCATTTTTCCTTGCTAATTTTTATATTCCATCTGTTTTCCTATTGTAATTTCATTGATTGTTTTGTCTTGTTGCATATTGAAAATTTTCCATGTTTAATATTTATGAAAGTTTAAAAGTCAGATATCCTTTTACCCAGAAGTTCTTCTGCTAGGAATTTACCAATGAGTACTCTTAAAAAAAGCTCCCATGATATATGCATGGAAATACTCATTGAAGATGTTTATAATAGAAAAAAATTGAAAACACCAAAGTCTTTTAGTAACAGAGTATTTAACTTGATTGTGGAATACATTGTTGTTTAAAGGAATTAGGTAGACCTATATATACAAAAAAGAAAAATTTCTAAGATATAATAATAAGTGAAAAAGGCAAGGTACAAAAAAATTATGTATAGTAATATATCTTTATGTAATTTTTAATAAAAATAAACGAAGAGATTGGTAGATAGATATATGCATAAGTTGTTTTTAAAAGAAATCACAGAAAACTCTTAGAATTAGTTGTGGAAGTGGTGATTGAGGCAATAGAAAAAGTACTTTTTTTTTTTTACTTAAATGTTCTAAGTATGATCTTAACTTTATCAAGATATTGAGAAGGGTGAATTTATAGTCACTTTTTGTTTTTATAATTCTTTGAGTTAAGAAAGACCCAATCATGTCATAAGAATGGAAAATTCTTATTGGATATCTACTTAGATATGAAGAAGATTTCTTTGTGACTACTGCTTACCTTTGAATTATGGCTATTCTATTTAGCAATATGACAGCAGTTGTAATCAGTACTTGGTTAAAAAGATGTACAAACGGAAAGCTTCCATGTAGTTATGCTGTCTCACAATGCCTTCACACTCTCTCTGCCATGTACCCTGTGACCACTGTGTCTTCTTTTGGAATTTGATATAAGTGGCCTAGAGAAAAGCCCTGCAATGCCATAGGTTTTGCTTCATTATATTTTAAATTCAGATTTAGTGTTTGTATTAGTTTGCTGGGGTTGACATAACAAAATATCACGAACTAGATGGCTTAAACAACAGAAGTTAATTTATCACAGTTTAGGAGACTGAAATCCAATATCAAGGTGTCCGCAGCTTTGGTTTTTCCCAAGGCACATCTCTTTGGCTTTCAGATTGCCACCTTCATTCTGATTCCTCACACGGCCTTCCTCCTGTGTATGTGCATCCTTGGTGTCTTTCTTCTTCTAAGAACACCAGTCAGATGGGATTAAAGCCCCACCGGTGACCTCATTTAACCTCAATTGCATTCTTAAATAGCCACTTTCCAAATATAGTCACATTGGAGGTTAGATTTTCAACATAGAATTTTGGCAGGGGGTGGGAGGACACAATTCAGCTCACAACAATGTGGATTTATCTTTGGTTGACTTTGATCCACAGTCAAAACTGGCTGCACTCATGACGTGTCCTTCCACTCTGGCACTCTGCCTCTGCTAGGGTTGTCATGTCTCCCCAGTTCCTCATTCTGCCCTCTTCCTCTGCTTCTCTGTAATGTGAAATAGCTATGGTGATACTCCCACACTTTTCACTTCTCCTGACATTCTTATTATGGGAATAATCACTAGTTGAGCTCCTTGGACTTGGCTAATCATAGGGAGACAGTATGATGTGAAAGATTGATAGGTGCTGACATCCTCTCACAAAGCTTTCTTAATTTGGTATGAATTCCATTGGCTTTGGCAGCTCTCGTTCATAGTTTCTGATTTATTTGTGCCTTCTATGTTTTATTGCAGAATAAATTTTCTGCTCTGTTTTTCATTTTCTTTGGTTTTAGGTGGCATCAAGAGGAGTGGGGTGAAATACCTTCATTTTGTCATTACATTCAATTTCAGATAAATATTCAGGATTATTATTATTATGAGAGTTCTAAAGAGACAACTGCGGATATTGTATACTGAAAAATCTTTAGTCTTTCCTTAAAATATTTGTTTGTACTAAATATAATAATAACTATATTAATAGCCACCAACATTTATTGAGCGTTTACTGTGTGCCAGGTGTAATAGTGCCTACAAGGTAAACTAATCTGTTCCTTAAAACCACTCTGAAACAGGGACAACAGCATTACATTTTACAAATGTAATGATACTTATTTAGGACACGCAAATTGTAAATGCTGGAGCTGGAAATAAATGCCTATTCTCAGCCACTATGTTGTAGAGATTATCTTTGAATGAAAAGAAGCAAAGACAAAGAAATAAATGCAAAAGAAAAACAGCAACAACAATAACAAAACACATCTCAGCATTTTATTATACTGTATTCTTCCTGATAATTGCATTTCTAATAACATCCTCGAAATATATGTTAACTCACCTTATGCATGTACCCATAGAGTAAAACAAATACATACTTGTTATGGCTATTATTAGATAATTTTCATTGGCAGAAGGAACATATTGCCTGTACTGTGAGTAGTCTATTTGTTTTATAGTTATTTACTTCTTTATACATCAAATCTACTCTACATAGGAAATAAAGCCTTGGCACTGCTCAGTTTACACTAATATAGCCAATACAGATGGATGCAATTTTCTCTCCATGCTCAAATATCTATTAACATGGAGAAAATCTGGATTATCTGGTACTGAATGTGCAAAAATGACTTTAGCATTCTGCAGTGGGTGATTGAATACATCCTTGGATCAGACTATCAAGTTTTAATTGAACTGCAAATCCAAGGATAATCATAATAGAACTCCATTCCAACACAGGACAAAAATATTTTAAGCTTTAGTTAATGAACAGAGGCAAATGGTAACTTCTGTTTATGTTATGGCATCTTTTGATGATAGTGACTAAAAAATATGTAATTTTAATTAAAATTAAATTAAAAAATTAAAATTAACAGTTGCATAGTAGTAACTATATAGTAGCCATTTCATTTGTCAATAAATGAGTAAATTGTAACAACAAAATATTTTAAAATAACTTAAGTCTTTATCTGTATTTTAAGTCCTTCAGAGCTGGATTGGCCGGGCATGAAGTCTTGCACCTGTAATCTCAGCAGTTTGGGAAGCCAAGATGGGAGGATCACTTGGTGCCAGGAATATGAAACTAGCCTGAGAAATATAGCAAGACCCCAGCTTTACAAAAAATAAAATAAAAATTAGTTGAGAGTAGTGGTGCATGGCTGTGGTCCCAGCTACTCGGGAGGCTGAGGAGGGATCACTTGAGCCCAGGTGTTGCAGGTGCATGAACCATGATCATGCCACTGCACCCCAGCCTCGGTGACAGAGAAAAACCCCATCTCTTAAAAAAAAGCTAGGAGACAAAGAGAGAGAGAGAGAGAGAGAGAGAGAGAGAGAGAGAGAGAAGGCAGTCTAACAATATTAACACAGTATTAGGTTTCTAGTGGTAGCTAAATACATGTTTTATTTGCATGTAGGAATGGTTACTTTTTGGAGGAAATAGATTAATAGATGTGTTAGTTCATTCTGCATTGCTATAAAGGAGTACCTGAGACTGGGCAATTTATAAAGAAAAGAAGTTTATCTGGCTTATGGTTCTGCAGGCTGTATACAAAGCATAGTGCTGGCACCTGCTTGCGGTGAGGTCTTCAAGAATCTTCACTGATTGCAGAAGGCAAAGAGGAACCAGTGTGTGACATGGTGAGAGTGGGAGTAAGGGAGAGAGAGGGAGGAGGTGCCAGACTTTTAAATAACCAGATTTGCAGAAACTCATAGTGTGAGAACATACTCATTACCGTGAGGACAGCACCAAGCCATTAATGAGAGATTCTCCCCCATGACCCGAACACCTCCCACGAGGCCCACCTCCAACATTGGAGGTCATATTTCAACATAGGATTTGGAGGGGACAAAACATTTAAGCCATATCAATAGATAAGGTATATTAGATTCCATTCATTGTAAAGGTCATATCAACTGATTTTTTAAAAAGAAGGTTTGCTTACTGAAATGGAGAACATATACTAGTTAGTACTGCAGCTGCCACTGTCAATACTTTATCTGGTATATTGCATGAACTAATTGGCTTAGAATTACCAAAATTAAGACACACTCATATTCACTGAACATTGACTGAATCTCTGATAAGATTTGATAGCTGTGATGTTTATTTCTGAAATATTTATAAAAGTGATATTACTTTAAAATTCACATTTGCAAATGCATAAAAACTAAAGAGAAAAATAATTGAGCAAATCACTAAGACAAAATTATAGAGATGGTGAAGAGATTAGTGGTTGTTAGGATTTTGAGATGAGAAGAAAGAGAGAGGAAGTATGGCTATAAACATTAGCATGAAGATTTCATTGTAATGGGATAGCGCTGTATCTTCATGTTTATTGCACAGATCTACACATGTAATAAAATGACACAGAGCTATGTATACAGATTATAACAAATATCAATTTTCTGGGTGTGATATTGTTCTGTAGTTACCTAAGAAATGGGAAGAACTGAGTGAATGATACATAGAATCTCTCTGTACTATTTTTGCAACTTCTTGTAAACCTATAATTATTCCAGAGTAAAAGTAGAAAAAATGATCAGAGTTAACTGACTTATAAAATAGTTATATTTTTCCATCAGGATTTACATTTAAATGTTTTCTACAGTCCTAGTTTGAATGATGCTATTTACAAGCTGTACAGATTTCCGTTATTGGCAAGCAGTTGCAGGTGCCACATCAGCTCATCAAATGCATCATGTACTCTTGTTTCTAAGTGGTGAACACATGGCATTCAATGATATTTTTCTTTGGAGGGCAGAATTTTTCAAGTGTTTTGGTTGAAACACTGTTGTGACACTTGCTTGTTTCTACCTTTATTGCAAGTATGGTCTTATGTATTTCACCAGTACAATAAAAAATGTGAAGTATTGGAGTTGTCTTCATTTTTTAGTTTCTCTGTAATGTCAAGTGTTCTTTGAAACAATATATCAATATTCTGTTATCCACAGATTCTTTCCTGTGTTTATATATATTACACAGAGAGGAATGGTGTAGAACCTCCTCACGATATATAAATAATGCTGCAAGACATATCACTGGCATCTTAGTATGTATGTATAAAAGTGTACAAGAAAGATGTAAGAATTCTATTGTCCTGCTTGTCCTGCCTGTCTCTGTCAATGCTAGGAAGCCTCAACAGGAAAAAAAAAAAAAAAAAAAAAAAAAAAAAAAACCTATCTCTTTTCAATTTGCATTTTGCTGAAAACCAGTGAAACTGAGTATTTTCATGTTTATTTCCACTAGTGTTACTTATTGTATAAATTGTCTCTTTGTAGTGATTTACTTGTTTTTTCTATGTAGATAATAGTTGTTTCCTGTTTGATTTAAAGAGTTGCTTTTATCTAATTATACAGAACTTTTATTGTGTATGTTGCAAATATTCCTCCTTAAGGTATCTTCAGTGGCAGGAGAATAAATATAGTGTGTTTACGGAAAAGAAGAAGGAGAGAAAGAAAGAAAAAGAAAGAAGAAAAGAAGAAAGAAAGAAATAAAGAAAGAAAGAAAGAAATAAAGAAAGAAGATAAAAGAAGAGAGAGAGAGAGAGAGAAGAGAGAGAGATGGAGGGAGGGAGGGAAGGGGAGGGCGGGAGGGGGGAGGAAGAAGGAATGAAGGAAGGAAGGAAGGAATGAGAGAGAGGAAAGCAAAAAGACAAACCCACACGAAGACAAGAAGAAAAGACAGAGAACAAGGCAACCCATCTACTACTCTCAATAAAGCCAGTACGTACGCTCCCCTACGACCGCCCAGCTCCCATAGACGCTCACTGCAATCACCGCCACCGCCCTACAAGCAAGAAAACGCGCCCCGCCAAAGAAAGGAAAGGAGAGGCAGGCAAGTCTAATGTATCGGATGTGCAGAGAATTGAAGAGTTAGCAGAAGTGGAAAAAACTATCAGAGATATAGAAATATGTAGGCTATGTGAAGGACTTTAGTTTTTATCCTGGCAATAAGAAGTCATTGACATGTTTTAGGTTGGGCTTGCGGATGGGAAGAAGTGTGGAGATGATAGTGGTGCTGTAATTAAAGTTTATTATAAAATTCAAAATAATCTATCTGAATCTCTTAGCAAAGAAATATGAAACAAAGTAAGTATTCAACAAACATCTGTCATTCATTGTTAATATAATGATTATTATTAACATTCCTGTCAAAAGGACACTGAAGTCTGGTGAACCTAAATGACTCTTCCAAGCTTTAAGAATCACAGATAGCTGTTTCTAGGCTACATCTCATTCTCATTCTAATATCTGGAATGTGAGTATTTCTAAAGCAGGCAATTCATGAGCTCACAACACAAACCCAGCAAGAGGAGTGATCTTGTTACAGACCAAAACATTAGGAGTATTAACAATAAAATTTGAATCATGCAATTAAATTTAATCACGCCATTGGGTCACTCTCATGAGATTCATAGCAAGTACATGTGATTAATGTATTGGAGGTCAAAAGACCCAGTTACAATAGCATTTACAAAGAGTAGGTTTTGGGAAACAATATTATCTTCAGTATAAAGTTAGTCTGCAAGAATTTACAAGTGCCATTTTTCAAAATTAAATAATCTGCAAGCATCATGTTCACAAACATGCATGTACTTTGTGAGCCCTCAATAAGTAGTAGCTGACTGACTGACAGATAAACACCACCATAAACAGATAAATACTTCTAAGTGAATAGTTGCCATATATTTAAAGAGGCAGTATCAGGTCTATGTGTATAAACTGAAGATTAAATATATGAGAAACATAGCAAAAATGTAATAGTAAAAATGTTTTTCTAAATTGTGAGTTCTCCAAATAGTAAATAAAGTCCAGTAATTATTAAAGTATTCCAAATAAAAGTTTTATTAAGTAACTTTACCCCACAAAATGAGTGTTCTTCAAGGATTATAAACAAATGAATTTTTATAATTTCAAATCTTTAACCTGCCCATCAATTATTATTTTTTTCTTTATTTCTTCTAAAAAAAAAAAAACCAACAAGATACATGTGCAGAAAGTTCAGGTATGTTACATAGGTATACGTGTGCCACAGTGCTGCACCTACAGACCCATCCTCTAAGTTCCCTCCCCTCAAACTACCCCCAACAGTCCCTGGTGTGTGTTGCTCCCCTCTCTATGTCCATGTGTTCTCAATGTTCAACTGGCACTTATGAGTGAGAACATGTGGTGTTTGGTTTTCTGTTCCTGTGTTAGTTTGCTGAGGATGATGGCTTCCAGCTTCATCCATGTTCCTGAAAAGGAGATGATCTCATTCCTTTTTATGGCTGCATAGTATTCCATGGTGTATATGTATCACATTTTCTTTATCTAGTCTATCATTGATGGGCATTTGGGTTGGTTCCATGTCTTTGCTATTGTAAATAGTGATGCAATAAACATATGTGTGCATGAGTCTTTATGGTAGAATGATTTATATTCCTTTGGATAGATACCCAGTAATGGGGTTGCTGGGCCAAATGGTATTTCTGGTTCTAGATCCTTGAGGAATTGCCATACTGTCTTCCACAATGGTTGAACTAATTTACATTTCCGACAGCAGTGTAAAAGCACTCCTATTTCTCCACAACCTTGCCATCATCTATTGTTTTCCTGACTTTTTAATAATTGCCATTCTGACTGGTATGAGATGGTATCTCATTGTGGTTTTGATTTGCATTTCTCTGACGATCAGTGATGAGCTTTTTAATATATGTTTGTTAGTTGCATAAATGTCTTCTTTTGAGGAGTGTCTATATCCTTTGCCCATTTTCTGATGGGGTTGTTTGCTTTTTTCTTGTAAATATGTTTAAGTTCCTTGCAAATTCTGGACATTAGACTTTTTTCAGATAGATAGATTGAAAAAATTTTCTCCCATTCTGTAGGTTGCCTGTTCACTCTGATTATAGTTTATTTTGCTGTGAAGAAGCTCTTTAGTTTAATTGGATCCCATTTGGTAATTTTGGTTTCTGTTGCAATTGCTTTTGGGATTTTTGTCATGAAGTCTTTGCCCATGCCTATGTCCTAAACTGTATTGGGTTTTACATTTGGGTCTTTAATCCATCTTGAGTTAATTTTCGTATAAGTTGTAAGGAAGTGTTCCAGTTTCAGTTTTCTGCATATGGCTAGCCAGTTTTCAGAGCACCATTTACTGAATAGGAGATCCGTTGCCCATTTCTTGTTTTTGTCAGGTTTGTCAAAAATCAGATGGTTGTAGATGTGTGGTATTATTTCTGAGGGCTCTGTTCTGCTCCATTGGTCTATACATTTGTTTTGGTACAAGTATCATGCTGTTTCAGTTACTGTAGCCCTGTAGTATAGTTTGAAGTCAGGCAGCGTGATGCCTCCAGCTTTGTTCTTTTTGTTTAGGATTGTCTTGGCTATATGGGGTCTTCTTTGATTCTATATGAAATTTAAAATAGTTTTTCCTAATTCTGTGAAGAATGTTAATGTTAGTTTGAAGGGAATAGCATTGAATATACAAATTACTTTGGGCAGTATGGCCATTTTCACAATATTGATTCTTCCAAGACATAAGGATGGACTGTTTTTCCATTTGTGTTTTCTATTATTTCCTTGAGCAGTGATTTGTAGTTCTCCTTGAAGAGATCCTTCACATCCCTTGTTAACTGTATTCCTAGGTATTTTATTCTCTCTGTAGCAATTGCGAATGGGAGTTCATTCATGATTTGGCTTGCTGCTTGCCAATTGTTGGTGTAAAGGAATGCTTGATTTTTGCACATTGATTTTGAATCCTGAGACTTTGCTGAAGTTGCTTATCAGTTCAAGAAGTTTTGGGGCTGAGATGATGGCGTTTTTAAAATATAAAATCACGTTGTCTACAAACAGAGGCAACTTGATTTCCTCTTTTCCTATTTCAATACCCTTTATTTCTTTCTCTTGCCTGATTGCCCTGGTAAGAACTTCCAGTATGTTGAATAGGAGTGGTGAGAGATGGCATCCTTGTCTTGTACCAGTTTTCAAAGGGAATGCATCCAGCTTTTTCTATTCAATATGATATTGACTGTGGATTTGTCATAAATAGCTCTTATTATGTTGAGATATGTTCGATCAATACCTAGTTTATTGAGTTTTTAACATGAAAGGATGTTGAATTTTATCAAAGGCCTTTTCTGCATCTATTGAGACAATCATGTGGTTTTTGTCTCTGGTTCTGTTTATGTGATGGACTACATTTATTGATTAGCGTATATTGAACCAGGCTTGCATCCCAGGGATGAAACCAATTTGATCATGGTGGATTAGCTTTTTGATGTGCTGCTTGGTTCAGTTTGACAGTCTTTTATTGAGGATTTTTGCATCGACGCTCAACAGTGATATTGGTCTAAAGTTTTCTATTTTTGTTGTGTCTCTTCTCAGTTTTGGTATCAGGATGAAAGGCATCATGATGACAGGATCAAATTCACACATAACAATACTAACTTTAAATGTAAATAATCTAAGTCCCCCAATTAAAATACACAGACAGGTAAATTGAATAAGGAGTCAAGACCTATTGGTGTGCTGTATTCAGGACACCCATCTTATGTGCAAAGGCACACACAAGCTCAAAATAAAGGGATGGAGGAAAATTTACCAAGCAAATGGAAAGCAAAAAAAGCAGGGGTTGCAATCCTAGTTTCTGACAGAACAGGTTTTAAACTAAAAAGACAAAAAAACACAAAGACGCGTTATGCAATGATAAAAGGAACAATTCAACAAGAAGAGCTTTCAGTTATAAATATCTATGCACCCAATACAGGAGCACCCAGATCCATAAAGCAAGTTCTTAGAGGCCTACAAAGATACTTAGACTCCCACACAATAATAGTGGGTGACCTTAACACTCCACTGTCAGCATTAGACAGATCACTGAGACAGAAAACTAGCAAGGATATCCAGGGCTTGAACTCAGCTCTGGATTAAATGGACCTAGTAGACGTCTACAGAACTCTCAACCCTAAATCAACAGAATATATATTCTGCTCAGTACCACATGGCACTTATTCTAAAATCATCCACATAATTGGAAGTAAAACATTCCTCAGCAAATACAAAAGAAAGGAAATCATAACAGTCTCCCAGGCCACAGTATAATCAAATTAGAACTCAGGATTAAGAAACTCACTCAAAACCACACAACTTCATGGAAATGCAACAACTTGCTGCTGAATGACTTCTGAGTAAATAATGAAATTAAAGTAGAAATTAAGAAGTTCTTTGAAACCAATAGGAACAAAGAGACAACATACCAGAATCTCTGGGACACAGCTAAAGCAGTGTTAAGCAGGACATTTTTAGCACTACATGCCCACATCGGAAAGCTGAAAAGATCTCAAATCTACACCCTAACATCACAATTAAAAGAGTTAGAGAGGCAAGAGCAAACTAATCCAAAAGCTATCAGAAGACAAGAAATAACTAAGATCAGAGAAGAATTGAAGGAGGTAGAGACATGAAAAACTCTCCAAAAAATCAATGAATCCAGGAGCTGTTTTTTTTTTTTAATAACAAAATAGATAGACTGTTAGCTAGACCAATGAAGGAGAAGAGAGAAAAGAATCTAATACACACAATAAAAAATGATAAAGGGAATATCACCACTGACCTCACAGAAATACAAACTACCATCAGAGAATACTATTAACACCTATATGCAAATAGGAGAAATGGATACATTCCTGAATGCATACAGCCTCCCAAGACTAACCCAGGAAGAAGTGGAATACCTGAATAAACCAATAACAAGCTCTGAATTTGAAGCAGTAATTAATAGCCTACCAACCAAAAAAGCCAAACACCAGGCAGATTAACAGCTGAATTTGACCAGAAATACAAAGAGGAGCTGGTACTATTCCTTCTGAAACTATTCAAAACAATTGAAAAGGGGGCACTCTGTCTTAATTCATCATAAAATGACTTAGCCATCAGTTACTTTTTAAATAATGACGACAGTGACCTTGCAAATATTTGTGATATTTCTTGAGAGGGGGCATATAAGGAAACAGCCTAGACAACCGATTTGATTTAAAAAAAAAAGGGCAAACCATATGAATAGACTTTTCTCAAAAGAAGACATACAAATGGTCACCAAGTATATGAAAAAAATGCTCATCCTCACCAATCATCAGGAAAAAGCAAATCAAAACTACAATAAGATATCATCTGACTCTCATTAGAATGGAAATCATCGAAAAGAAAAAGTAACAAATCCTTCAAAGGATTTGGAGAAAAGGGAACTCATACACGATTGGTAGGACTATAAATTAGTACAGCCATTATGGAAAAGAGTATGGAGGTATCTAAAGAAAAGTAAAAATAGAACTGCCATATGATTTAGCCATCTTACTACTGGGTATTTATCCAAAGGAAAAGAAATCAGTATATTGAAGAGGTATCTGCACTCCCATATTTATTGTATTTCTATTCAAACCTAAATATTTATCAATAGATGAATGGATAAAGATAATGCTGTACATATACAAAATGAAATACTATTCAGTTATAATCGGAATGAAATCCTGTCATTTGCAGCAACATGGATGAGCCTAGAGGACATTCTGTTTAGTGAAATAAATCAGGCACAGGAAGATAAATATTGCATGTTCTCATTCATGTATAGGAGCTTTAAAGAAGTTGAACTCGTAGACCTTATAGATACAGATATTGGATTGTTGCTATTAGAGGCTATAAGGATAAGGAGGAGAGGAGGATAGAGAGAAGTTGGTTAACAGCTAAAAAGTTAACAGCCAGATGGGAGGAATAAGTTCTGTTGTTCTGCAGCAATGTAGGGTTAATATGGTTCAAAACAATATACTGTATATTTTCAACAAGCTAGAAGAGAGGTTGTGAATGTTCACAACACAAAGAAATCATAAAAGTTCAAAGTGATGGATATATTAGATACCCCGATTTGATCATGGTATTAGTCTGTTCTCACACTGCTATAAAGAAATACTAGAGATCGGGTAATTTATAAAGAAAAGAGGTTTAATTGACTCACAGCTTTGCATGGCTGGAGAAGCCTCAGGAAACTTAAAAGTATGGTGGAAGGGGGAAGTAAACGTGCCCTTCTTCACATGGTGGCAGGAGAGAGAAGTGCTGAGAGAATGGGGAGAAAAATTCCTTATAAAACCATGAGATCTCATGAAAAACCACTCACTGTCATGAGTACAGCATGGGGGAACTACCCGCATGATCTAATCACCTTCCACAAGGCCCCTCCCCCAATATGTGGAGATTACAATTTGGATTATAAATCAAGATAAAATTTGGGTGAGGACACAGAGCCAAGCCATATCATTCTGCCCCTGGCTCCTTCCAAATCTCATGATCTAACGTTTCAAAACACAATTGTGCCATTCCAACAGTTTCCCAAAATCTTAATTCATTCCAGCATTAACTCAGAAGTCCAAGTCCAAAGTCTCATCTGAGACAAGGCAAGTTCCTTCTGCTTATGAGTCTGCAAAATCTAAAGCAGTTTAGCTACTCCCTTGAAACAATGGCGTTACAGACATTGGGTAAATACACCTGTTCCAAATGGGAAATATTGGCTAAAACAAAGGGGCTACAGGATCCGTGCAAGTCCAAAATCCAATAAGGCAGTCATTAAACCTTGAAGTTACAAAATAATCTGCTTTGACTCCATGTCTCACATCCAGGTGATGCTGATGCAAGAGATGGGCTCCCATGGCCTTAGGCAGCTCCACCTCTATGACTTTGTAGTGTACAGACCCCTCCCAGCTGCTTTCATGGTTAGTGTTGAATGTTTGCAGCTTTTTCAGGTGCACAGTGCAAGTTATTCGTAGATCTACCATTCTGGGGTCTGAAGGATGATGGCCCTCTTCTCACAACTTTGCTATGCAGTGCCCCAGTGGGGACTCTTTGTGGGGTTCCCAACCCCACATTTCTCTTCCACACTGCACTAGCAGAGGTTCTTTATGAGGGCTCTACCCCATGCAGTAAACTTCTGCCTGGACACCTAAGCATTTCCATATATCCTCTGAAATCCAGGTGGAGGTTCCCAAACCCTCAATTCTTGACATCTGTGCACCTGCAGGCCCAACACCATATGTAAACTGCCAAGGATTGGGGTTTGTACCCCCTGAAGCAATGGCCTGAGGTATACATGGGCCCCATTTAGCCACAGCTAGGAAGGAGGGCACCAAGTCCTGAGATTGTACACGGCAGCAAGGCCCTGGGCCTGGCCCATGAAATCACTTTTTCCTCCTAGGCCTCCAGGCCTGTGATAGGAGAGGCTGCCACAAAGGTTTCTGATATGCCCTGGAGACACTTTCCCCATTGCCTTGACAATTAACATTCAGCTCCTTATTACTTATGCAAATTTTTACAGCCAGCTTGAATTTCTCCTTAGAAAATGGATTTTTTTTTCTATTGCATCGCCAGCCTGCAAATTTTCCAAACTTTATGCTCTGTTTCCCTTTTTCAAACTGAATGCCTTTAACAGCATGCAAGTTACCTCTTGAACACTTTGCTGCTTAGAAATTTCTTCCACCAGATACCTGAAATCTTATCTCTCAAGTTTAAAGTTCCACAAATTTCTAGGGCAGGTGCAAAATGCACTACCAGTCTCTTTGCTAAAATGTCTTTTGCTCCAGTTCCCAACACAAGTTCCTCATCTCCATCTGAGACCATGTCAACCTGGATTTCATTGTCCATATCATTATCAGCATTTTGGTTGAAGCCATTCAACAAGTCTAGAGGGAGTTACAAACTTTTCCACATTTTCATCTTCTTCCGAGCCTTTCAAACTGTTCCAACTTCTGCTGGTTACCCAGTTCCAAAGTCACTTTCACATTTTGGGGTATCTTTTCAGCAATGTCCCACTCTACTGGTATTAATTTTGGATTTTGGAGTTGCATGGGGCCTGTGGCCTCTTTGTTTTGGCCAATTTCTCCCATTTGGAATGGCTCTATTTACCCAATGCCTGTATCCTTATTGTATTTAGGAAATAACTCACTTGCTTTTGATTTTACAGGTTCATAGGTGGAAGGGACTTGCATTGTCTCAGATGAGATTTTGGACTAGGATGCTACTTGTGCAATAATGCCCATTGTTCATTGAGACACCATTTGAACCTCTGTCAGAAATAATTATGTGGTAAAGTACAACAACATCTATTCCCTCCAACTTTTCTTTTAGTTTCTCCACTTAACTCATGACCAGAGAATTTAGTATTCTTCATAATTTCCTCCTCCCTAAAATTTCTTTTTTTTCCCAAAATTTCTAGGCCTTCTAACATAAATCCTCATTTGATTAGAACTGCTAATATTAGCTAGAAATTGATTTAATAAATACACACCAACATGAGACGTTCATATTTTCTAAGGTATCTGCATTTGTGCAAATAAAAATTATAAATATTATTGATCTTATTTTATAGATTGGAGTGACAAAAGGATTCTACTGATTGGCCATACAAGATTATGGAGAGGGCCACAGTTAAAATTCAGGAAAAATTATCTTCTGAACAGTTAAATCTGCATTTTCAGAGATCTGCCAACATAAAATCCTCAATCTTGTCTTTTTAGATGTACAAAAATTATCAGAAAAGTCCCAGACCTAGAGAGATTTGTGTTATGTGTTAGACTGACTTTAAACTGTGACCCACAGGTTAAACTCCATAGCAGAGCCACCTGATATTGCAGATGATAATAAAGTCAAAAGAACAGTAAATAGAAAAGTACCATGTAGTCAGACACAGAAGCCGGATCACTTAAGTACCTGGGCTAAAAGATGGTAAATACCAGAAATCAGTGCAGATAAATGTAGAACACTGCATCTTGAAAAAGAAGAAAAAGAGGCAATGTTGGCAAAAAAAAAAAAAAAAAAAAAATACTGCAGCATATTGCTTGAAGAACAGATTTTGGAATTATGGAAAAATTCTCTAAAGTGTGCAGTGCATTGTGTAGCTTTCCAAAGATAAAGGCAAAAAGAACAGTGACACACATTTGTCTCTGAAATACAATATAAGGAATAGGGAAGGTTTTCAGACACTCTCCAAGGAAGTAACTGAATCTCTGGAGTACATTGCTAATATTATTAGCCAGGTCTATGAATGGAAAAGCATGGGAAGCAGACAAGACATCATAGACAATTTTAATGGCCCAGAAAATTAGAATTTAACTTTCTTCCACCACTTTTGTCAAAACAGTTTTATGAATTCCTCTTAGGCAGTGAACCAAATATCATGTTAAATAGCTTGGGTATCTATAAATAACTTTGTTGTTTAAAAGAATCAATATTTTAATGTAAAACTAATCTTCTTATCCAATACACTCTTCTCAAAATAATGAGAAAAGCACTATTTTAAAAATAATTCCCATTGACAAATGTTGATTTTTTTCTCTCCTTTATTCCATCTTTTCTTCTTTTTTTTTTTCTTTCTAATAGCAGTTGATAGAAAAATGCATTTTTTCTTTTCCCTAACTCTGTATTGTTTTTATCTTTTGCCAGCCACAGAAGGGGTATCCTAAAAACATATGCCTTAGTTTTTCTTCCCTATATTATTAAATTATTTGGTATCTTTGCTAGATTGAACATACAATTAACATTTTGGTGATTATAAAATAAATTTTACAAGGTCAATAAAGAACGATAATCTTATAAAAATTATTCCATGCTGACTGTGTGCCAGGCATTATTTTAAATACATTATTTTAAGTTTTGGGCACAATTTTATAAGATATATCCTATAAATACTACATCTGCAAAGAAGAGAACTGAAAGTAAGTGGTAAAGACGATGTTCCTGAAGGCAGAAGTGTCTAAATCTAGAGGACTTCCTATACCCCACCATACCATTGCTCCGTAGGTCCTGCAAACAACACTTAGCTCCTGTGGGAAGCTTCCAAAATGGCTCAAGGCAATTAGGAAATAACAGTACATTCTGTGGTTCCATGGTAAGTGAGGAGCTGCATCAAGTCCTGGGAGAGAGACGGTGATCCATCACTCTGCCTCATTCTTCTCATTTCCTTATATGTACCTGTTTGTAAAATCAAACAAGAATATGTTTCATGAAAAACTTGACTTTATAAGGAATATGTGCAACCTGCTGGTTTCATAGTTTTCCCAGACTGTAATATAATTATTATGACTTATTTACTTTTTTCTATTTCTGTGAATAAAAGCAACCAAATTGAAGCTCAGTCTTCATCTTTGTCTCCCAGGTGAAACTGTTTTATCTACCAGAAAAGGCACATCCAACTTTGCCTCAAAGATCACCTGGGAAACTATCAAAGATACATTACCATTATGATGAAGGATATGAAATGAGTGTAAAATTACTAAATACATGACATGGTAATTAGAGGAGTCCTGGGTAGAAAGCAAGAGAGGATATAGGCAAAGCCAAAACGATTGTGTAATCTTGTTTCCTTGGATGTCAATATCCTGAGAGCTGGTCCTTTAATTAGAATTTTTTATTCTATTTAAGCTCAATACAAAAAAACTAATTGCAGTCACCATACCTAAAAACAGAGTTGGTTAGAACAAAAAGGGCTATTCTGAAAAAAGAGAATCATGGTTATAGCAGTTCAGATATATAAATATGTACATGGACTATCATTTTCTTGTAACAAATGGTAAAAAGATAGGCTGGTGACAGTGAGAGAGTCGTGTGGAGGGTCTGCTTTATCACCTACCATGGACTATGTTTCCCAAGCAGCACTCTCGCCAGTCCTCAGCACCGAGACATCATTAGTCCTTGCACATGGAAGCAATGAAGGTGTCTCTTAAAGTAAATCATTTGAGGATTTTTATAATCTCAAATAAAATTTTCTAATATTTTTTCTAAGTTTTCCAGGTTTAGGGTTTTAATCTTTTATTATTTATTGTCCAGCAGTCTTGAGGAGTGTGATGAGAAGCCCTGGATAAATAGTTGGATGGCAAAATCTGTGCCGTTCAATGCTCTATTAAAAACTAATGAATTCTTTCTTTTTCATATTATCACTGTTCTATCCTTCGGTGCCTAAAAATTAATAGCATGTGGGTTTATAAACCTTTGGCTGTCAATCAGTAAAACTGCTGATAAATATCCTTTAGAGACTGCATGGGAAAGAAAGTCTGTATATAAATTTTTTCTTCAACCATCAGAAAGACCGTAGGCATCCACTTCAACTGAACGTATTGTCCAGTGTTTCTTTCCTTTTAATTATATCAAGATAAAAATTACATGTCAAAAAACACAAGACAAAATAAATCTATTTCAAATAGCAACTTTGAAAATTAATAAGAAAATATGTTAATAAGGCAGGTGCTGTGGAATAAAGGTAAATATATCTTACTTTGTTAGTAATAAGCATTTGATAAAATAAAGAATCATTGGCAATTTTTTTTGGAATCAATCATAATAAAGTTAAGGGGGAAAGTACATTGTTCCAAATTCTTTTCTGAAAGTCTTAAGTCTCTGTATTTATTACTCATATTTGAGTAGAATTGATTTGCCTCTGCCTGTTAAGACTTAGATATGGACATAGAAGATTATGAAACCTGAAAGGGTCGGACCCTTATCTAACAAAGGAAAACTAGACAGCAGACACACTAAGGATCACTGCAAATATAAGATCATGGATATTGACTACTGAATTATTATTCTTGTATATGCATGCATTCAGAAGTCCAACACACATAGGAAGGCAGGAAGAAGAAAAGGAGGCAAGAATGAAAGAAGCAATGTAGAAAGGAAAGGAGGGGATGCAAAAGACAGAGAGGCAAAAAAGGAGGAAGGCCAATTATTGCTGTTGAGTGTGTGATGAGAACCGAATTAAAGGTAAAATGGCTTAAGCCCTCTGATGCTTTTTAAACACAATTCTAGCCATATGTTTTCAGAGTATAGAACAAAATATCATATCTATTCTTTGAAGATAAGTATTATTCCTGCTTCTCTTATACTGTGATTGATTGTAAAAAGGACTTACTCTAGTTTTGGATTATGTATGCCATTTGGACCTTCAATTCATTTGTGTCAGCAAGCACTCTGATGAGTGTACTGTTTGTCCTATAACTGCTATCTTCCAGTGAGCATTTTGTTCCATTATGATCTCCTAGAACATTTTAATCTTGAAAAGACGTGGCACAGACTGATTTTTCATTTTAAGAATTCCCCCTTAACTTCTCCAGGTTTAAAATTTAAAAATTACTTTTTGAATAATAAAAAGTGGAAAAAATGATCAGAACTGGGACATATGTAGAGTCATGCAGAGTTTTAAAGACTACCAGCTCAAGTGTTGGGTTTTTTTTTAAACGATAAGTGAAGAATAATGACTTTAAGAGTGTTATGTTATTGGCCCCAAGCCATCTTTGTGATTTTTAAAAATGATCGGTGAGTTATTAGGAGAATGTGTACCTTATTTTAAGTACATTTAAGTCATATTAATTTTTTATGAACATTGGTTCTAGGCCCATGTAAAAGTATCTCATGAGAAATTACTATAGAAATAACTGCTCACAATGCACATAGTTTTCTAAAAAATGGTCTGAGGTAACTTAACACAAGAGTTGCAGGTAAGCTATAAAGAAAGTTAAATAGAGAGGTCCAAATACAAATTGTTCAACAAAATATGGTTGGTGAAAAGATTATACCAGGAACATATGACAAGACACTTCAATTGAGATTTACATATAGCTCTGGGATTCCTGATTGTCAGGTCAAAATAGGAGTACATTTCTCATTATATGACAAAAGAAAACATATCCAATCTTCTGAAAAGAAAAGGTAGAGTATCACCATGCAAATAATATGGTAAATAGTTCTATTTGGAAGAAGACAGTTTTGAATACACAATGTAAAGATAAGAATTTCCTAGATGTTTTTGGGAGGAGGAGGGGACATGATTGCATCTCATTTCTATTAATTTTTTATATCTATTTATATACCTATTACATATCAAAATTGTATGTAGTGGGGTGAGCACTTCCAGTTCTGTACCTGAAATGCTGTCCTTTTTGATTCTGCTGTGTTTAGGTAACCTCTACTTATTCTTGAAGCCTCATAGCAAACTTCATCTCTTAATGGGTTTCCCTAAGCATCCCTAAGCTTTCTCATAACACTCAGAGTATAACACTTTTTATTCTGTGTTGTAATTGTTGATTTACTTCTTCCTGATAGATTATTACTTTTCTGAAGGCAAGAAATATCTTTCTTGATATTTTCTTTCCATTATATAACATGGTCTTTAACACCTAGTAGATGCTCAATAAATCTTTGGTGGATAAACGGATGGGTGAATGGGTGAATTGAGGGTTGCACTGGGGAGTCTTGTTTAAATGGGTTTGAGGTAAAATGGTGAGGTAAGTGAGAATTAAATGAGGGGAAAGGAAGCATTATATATGGAGGGGGTGGGTGTGTGTTCTTTGCATTAGAGTTCATATTTTACCGACTTCCTTGGGCGGTTGTTAATAGTCAGTGTGAATATGAATCTTCATGAGTGCAACTTGGTAAATGATAAGAAAGGGTTTTGTTTAAAAGCTTAAGCTACTGTGTACAGAGAAAATCTTGATCCAGCTCTAGTCTATAAAATGGATTTGCTCATGCATTCATTCTTAGCCGTATCTTAATCATATTTGTCTTTGAAGAAGGCAATTTATATTTAGCAAGAACTGCTATTAATTAGTATTCATGGGCATAACCTTTCTTTCTGTTTGTTCCAATGTTCCAAAATTGCAAGGAAAAAAATGCCTGCCGTTTAATTTTATTAAATCAGTTATGTGAACAACGGAATTCTGGCGTCAAGGACTGTATAAGCAAATTGTGCCAATTAGAAACACACAGCAAGTACCATGCACTTTCCTTTTGCATTAGTGGCTTTTAAATCATGTTATAGTGGCATAGTAACAAACACAGCTAGCATGGTATGACTGTCACATTTTCTACACGTTCATTTTTAGCTACTTTGCCTTTTAAAGAAAACATACAGTATGCTGTAGGTCTACACATAAAATGCTTCCCAAAATATAAGAGATAATTATATGCCTAAAGGGTAATATGCAAACACTCTCCTTCAGATAATTATGAACACTTACTTCTCTACATGGGAAGCTAGCCAAGAAATAAAGACATGACACACTTTGGGAAGTCATCCATGTTTAGTACATGAGGCAGTGCCCCATCAGATACTGTGAAAAGAAAGTTATCTGATTTTTTGTGATCAAATGAATGAAAAAAGTAAAAGGAACTTCCAAAATGACAATTAACATCAATCACATAATGCCCCATTAAAAATCCTATGAGAAAAAATCTGCTATAAGAATAGGTGTCATCAGTCATAAAATACTCAGTTTTTAATAGATTCTAAAGATATTTGTATATATCTTCAGGAATATTTTTTATAAAATCAATGGATATTGAAAAATGCAAACAAATTTATGTGAGCTATACTCTATATTTACACTTAAGTAAATTTTGATTAATTATGGTAAAATGTGATGGTGATGGCACTGACTGAAAAACCTACATAATTGAAATATACATGACACTAAGTCATACTTTTGGCCATAGCTTAAGCATTCTAAAATATAAAATTGTACCAGATCTCTCTTAAGATTTTAAATGGTCTAATTTGAGTATCAGGAAACTTTACATTGGAATTTATTCTAGGGAAATTTTATTTATTTAAAGGTAAAATAAATTGGTGATTAATTTTTAGTTTCTTTTAAAGTATTTTTATATATTATCAAGAATTCTCTTATTTAAAAATGTTTACTAATAGTGCAATATTATCCTCTAATTGTTTAAAATTTCTTTTACTAATTTTCATAAAATTTACATACAATTAAATTCACAGATTTTTAAGTGTGTACTTTGATAAACTTTGACAAATTCACACAAATATGTAACTAACAACCCAACCAAGAAGCACACTGCCATAACCCAGCAACTTCCCTCATTCTCCCTTGCAATCAATGCTCATAATCTATAGGCAAACACTGTTCTGATTTCCATCACTATAAAATAGTTTGGTACATTACTGAACTTCAAATAAATGAAATTATCCAGTATGCATTTATTTATGCTGGAAATGTGGGAGATTTTTGTGATCTACTGACACATGCAACTAGCTAGATAAATCTCAGAAACCTTCCAAACTCCTGGCATAAATAAATCTAGATAGATTTATCTAGATTTAGATAAACTAGATAGATAAATTCATGTGGATATGGATCTTCATGAGTACATACCCACACTGATTTATCACTTAGTAGCATTACATTGTATGTATATACAGTAATTTGTCCACCCTCTTTTTGGTATACATACGGATTATTTCCAGTTTGAACTATTACTGAGTGCAATGTAAATACTTTTGCAAGGTTTATACAGACATTTAAAATTTTTCCTTTGGGTAAATACTATGAGTTGAAATCCTAGGTCACAGGTACAGTCAGTATATGTTTAAGGAAGTGCCAAACAGTTCTCCAAGTTTAGGTCAGTTTACACTCTCTCCATCAGTATAAGAGGAATCTAATTGCTCTGCATTCTTGCAAACAGTCTATGTTATCAGTGTTTTTACAAGTGTGTTGTTTAATTTCTAAATATTGGAGGTTGTTCTAGATATTTTGTTGATTTCCAGTTTTACTTCATTAAGGCCTTAGAATATCCTTGTGTGATTTCTGTCCTTCTATCTGTAGTAAGGTTTGTTTTATAGCACACAACGTTACCTATCTTGATGAAGATTGAAAAGAATATATATTCTGCTGTTGCTGAGTGGACCTTACATCAATTACGTCAAGTTGGTTGATAGCGTTGCTCAATTCATCTGTATTCTTACTAATACACTGCCTCCTTTTTCTACCAATTTCTAAAAGAGAGGTGTTGAAATCACCAACTATATATGTTGATTTGCTTATTTTTCTTATCACAGCTATCAGTTTTGTCTCATGCGTTTTGAAGCTCTCTTGTTAGTTGAATATATATTTAGTGTTCTTATGTCTTCTTGGAAAACTGTCCTGTTTATTATTTTGTGAGTTTCTATTTTATCCCTGATAATGTGTTTAGGGTTTTCTGTATAGAGGATCATGTCATCAGCAAAAGACATAATCTTTCTTTGTTCTTTCTGATTTAGTTGCCTTTTTTTTTCTTGTCCAATTGCTCTGCCTAGGACTTCCAGTATTATGTTGAAAAGAAGTTGCAAGAGTGGTCATCTTTGTATTGTACTTGACCTTAGTGGGAAAGTTTTCAATTTATCTTCTTTAATTATGATGTTATCTATGAGCTTTTCATATATAGCCTATATTGTGCTAAGGTAATTTCTTCTATAACTATTTTGTTGAAAATTTTAATAATCATAAATTAGTGTTTACTTTGTCAAATATTTCTCTAGATCTACTAAGATGATGATGTGATTTTTTCCTTTTCATTATGTTAATGTGATGTATCAGAATTATTGATCTGCATATAGTAAATTATTCTTGCTTTTCAAGGATAAATCTCACTTAGTTGTGGATTCTGATTTTTTATAGTGCTGTTGAACTTGGTTTGCTATTATTTCATTGTGACTTTTTGCATATATGTTCATCAGGGATGTTAACCTGTTGTTTTATTTTCTTATGGTGACTTTTTCTGGTTTTGGTGCTAGGATGATACTGGTCTCATAACATTTTGGAAGAGTATAAAAAAATGTTATTAGTTTTTTGAGTATTTGGTAGAATTCTCCTGTGAAACCATCAGGTGTTGAACTTTTCTTTCTAGGGAAATTTTTGATCACTGATTCAGTCTTCCCAAAATCTGGGAACTTTTCATCCAACAGTTCTTTATATAAGCTTTCTGTCTCACTATCTCTCTCTTCTCCTTCTTGAATTCTTAGAATACACATCTTAGTTAAGTTAGTAATTTCCCTTAAATGCCATAGGCTTTCTTCACTCTTTTAAAATCTTTTTCTTCTCTGACTGTATAATTTCAAATTATATGTCTTTTAATTTGAAGATTTTTTTTCTGCTTGATTGATTGTTCTTAAGGTGCTCTATTGCACTTTTTATTTCATTCATTGTGCTTTACTGCTCCATAATATCTGTTTTTTTAAAATAATTTCTAATTCATCATTAAATTTTTAATTTTATTTGTGTACTGTTTCCTGATTGTATTGATTTGTCTATCTTTGATCTCTTGTAGCTACCTGAACTCCTCTAAAACAACTCTTTTGGTAATTTTGAACTCTTTGGAAATTTATACATCTTTATTTCCTTGGGGTTAGTTACAGGAAATTCACTGTGGTTTTTGTTTTCTGGTAGCATCATGTTTTCTTGATTTTTGTTTTCCTTGTAGACTTGTGTTGATTTATGCACATATGAAGGAGCAGTCACCTCTTTCAGATTTATTGATTGGCTGCAGTGGGGAAAGATCTTTTCCTACAGGTAGGTATGACGGCACTGGCTGAGAGGAGTGTGGAGGCTACGTGGTTGCGGGGAGAATTCAGTGGCTCTAGCCCTGGAGAAGTTCAGTGTTGGCTAATACAGTCATTTGGAGTGGCAAAAGCTGTGTGTATTTGTAAAGAAGGTGAGAGCTGCTGAGATCTTCAGCGGCAAAGTCTGCTGGGGACCTTTTGCTCTTTCTTTCACTCACAGTGGGAGATTGTAGCCAACAGGATCAATCTATGTGACAAATTGTGCTGGGCTAGGGAAGCACTTATGCAGGTAAAATGTTTCCTGTTCTTCTCTATGCAGCCATTCTTTTTGTGCTCCTTTGGGTGTTGCAGTTTCTTCACTGTAATCCAGCGTTCTCCCAGAACTATTTTTGTTGGTTGGTAGTTATTAAATTGTTTTGTGTAAGGGACATAAACTGGAACTTCCTATTCTGCCATCTTGCTGTTGTCATTCCCCAGGTCATGCTTTTTTAACCAATCTGATAATCTGTGTCTTTTAAATTGTGTGTTTACGCTATTCATTTTTACAGGGATTATTGATATGCTTTCATTAAAACATACCATCTTGCTAGCTGTTTTTCATTAGTTCCATTTGTTCTTTGTTTTTCATCCTCTTTACTTTTTGCCTTTTCTGGGCTTATGCTTTTTAAAAATAATTTCATTTTCTCTTCTCTACTGAGCTATTATTTATATTTTTCTTAAAAATAGTAGTTGTTCTTAGAGTTTGTGTTCAAATAATATTATACCACCTTCATATGCTAATGACCTGGGATGTGCCTTTATATTCCTAATTCTTTCCTCTCATTCTTCATGGTACTGGTATCACATATTTTTACTTTTACATGTACTGTAAACACACAATACATAGTTACAATTTTTGCTCCAAGCAGTTATAATCAAAAGAGTAATTAAAATCAAGAACCTCATACATTACTTTACGTTAATTAATTCTATTTCCAGTACTTTTCCTAAGGTAAATTCAAATTTATTATATTATATTCTTATGCCTGAATGCTTTAAGAGCCCCTCGCTAAATTCAAGTTCCAGGAACAGAGTGACTAGCAACCCTGCTTTAACATAAAATGAAGGACTGCTGGATATGAGTGTTCTTGGTGTGCCTTTCATTGGATGCTTTTTTAAAAAAACCTGGTAGATAACCTAATAACACCTACTTGTCCAACTTATGATGGGGGTTTCCTTCACACAGGAAACTTGCTTATGGTTATCCTTGTGGCTCTTGTCTGACAAGTTTCTAGTTTATGCCTACCTGACCATCATTCTGGCAGTGAGTCCAAACTCGTGTTCCCTCAGCCTGGGGAAACTCTTAGTTCTTTAGATGGAAAGTGCAAATTCAATATAACACCAAGAAAGGAAACGAGTACAAAAATCTTTATGTACAGATTCTGGGAAACTGCGGTGTGGTGAGTCAGAAGGGCAGCCCTCTATCTTCAGGTCATGCAAGGCAGGAATGAAGAGTTAGATGGAGAGAGAGAGAATGAAAGAGAGAGAAAAAGAGAGAGAGAGCCCAGCAACTGGGAATGTATATGAGAGGATATGTGTTGGTTACTTTAAGTTGGTGAGCAAATGACTGAACAGTCCATTTGAAGGAGCTAGTAGGAAAGCAAGGAGCCCAGTCTGCTAGATGGCAGAGATACCTCTAAGTTCTTATCTGTGGCCACTGGCTTTAACTATTTGGATGTGGTATACAACTGGAAACTGTGTGCTTCTGGTATGAGAAAATTAAACTTGTATTCAGAATAAGCTAAGGCAACATGAAATTGTAAGAATTAATTACATTGAAGAGCATTCTCTAACATTTCTACATTTCTTTTGAAAATATCTTCCAATAATAAATCATCCATTTTTTGTTTACCTAAGGAAATCTTTATTTTTTCCTCAATTTTTGAACGGTATTTTACTAGGTATAGAATTCTGGGTTGACAGTGTTTCCCTACCAGTGCTTGAAAAGACATCACTCCATTGTATACTTTCTTGAATGCCTTCTGATGAAAGATCTGCTGTAATTCTTATCCTTGTTTCTTTGTAGGTAATATGTCTTCTTCCTCTGGTTACAAGACTTTCCCTTTGTCTTTAATTTTTAACAAATATTTGCTTGGGTTGTTTGTGTATTTATCAATTACATATTTTGGATACAAGTTCTTTGTCTTTGTCTTATAGATGCATTGCAAAATTTTCTCCCTGGCTATAGCTTACCTTTTCACTTTTTAAATTGTGTTTTTTGATGAGATGAAGGTTTTAGCTTAGATAACATTTAATGTTTATAATTTTTATAATTTTGTTGTCCCTGAAAATATCACCTATTCCAATAACAAAAACATTCTCTTACTTTTTGTAAGCACCTTGTAGTTCTAGATTTTATATTTAAGTGTATGATCCATTTCAAATTAATTTTTGTGTATGATATAATGTAGGAGTCAAGATTAAATTGTTTCCTCTAAAGACATGTGTAGTTGTTTCCAGCCTATTCTTTCTTCTGTCGAATTATGTAGAAACCTTTGTTGAAAAGTCAGTTAGCCACATGTGTGTCTATTGCTGGAATTCACATTATTTTCATTGATATATTTGCCTATCCTTAGGGCAACATCACACAGACTTCATTACTATAAGTGAAAGGTGTGTCTTTGTTTGTTTATGAATTTGGACCTTTTTATTTTGTGATGAGAGGAAACTGTTGGATTCATAAAATTTGGAGTCTTGAGTCTGTTTGAACTACACTGGAAACTAAGACCTTAAATCTTCTAAGACCTTCTATCATCTCTCCCTCTCTCTTTCCTTTATTTATTTTCTTCTCCCTTTCCTTATTTTAGAAATTAAAAATATAATACATGCCTTGCCTACACATCGTGCAAGAATGCTTTGAAAAATAATATTCTGTATAAACTTATGGAGACTTTTGTATTTACATGATGTGAAAGGACAATTCTTATACTTCTATATTTGGACATGTGTACATGTAACCTTTGAATTTCAGAGCGCTCATTAGAAGTCTTGGATATTTTGTTTCTAATTTTGACTTAAAGACAAGGAGAACTGGGAAGACAAAGTCATAGAAGAATGACTGGTGTATTTCAGCTAAAATAGGACCTCTTTCCTCTCATCACCCAACACCTCCGTCTATACTCAGGCAAAACCCAATTAGCTATTAATGGATGTGCATTAAAATTCATTAACTTTGCATGTGAGGCCTAGGCTATAATTAACTGTCTTTCTTACCTTTTGTTCTGAAATCTCTAGGTAAAAGATCTCATTGCTAATAAGAAGGAGAGAAATAATTTTGTGTAGTTAGTTAGACACAAGGTCTCCAGAAGGCTGGGTGACTGAGTGTCCCAAATGTCTGATCATAGCCAAGTAGCATTGCCAAATCCCTGAAATTATTTTCCTAGGTGAAATTTATTTTTGACATATTTGAAAAGGGAAAAAAAGTAGTAATAGTTGTAATAGTTTCTGTTACAATGCTATGGTTGGATTAATATACTTGCACATTTAATTACACTTTGTATATGTCCTCAATCAAATCAGAATTTAGATTTAAACTTTAGATCCAAAAATAAACTTTCGGAATGTGCAATTTTAAGTAAATAGTTCAGAAAGTAGATCAATTTTAATCTAGCAGTATTGAAATCATTATATATATTTTTAAAAAGTCAACTTACAAATGAGTGATAGACAAAATAAATTTTTACCTCAGACTCAACAAAAGTTAGAATTTTCCCAAATGGCTTGCATCTGGCTTCCAAACATGATATTTGAATAGATTTACAGTAAGAGTTATTTTAGAACATGAGTGTATGGGATCTACAAAAATCCCTATGATCTCAAGTTCCTTAAAAGTTGGCTATGAGAAGAATTATGTACAAACTTTATTTAAGTGAATATTTTTAACCCATTTTGCAGTTGATTCCATCCATTAGTAGACATAAAAGAAAGAAAACAATGTCCAATAAGAAATAAAGAAAACTTTTTTTAATTAACCACTTTTTTATTTAAAATTAT
This sequence comes from Rhinopithecus roxellana, assembly GCF_007565055.1. Taxonomy (NCBI): domain Eukaryota; kingdom Metazoa; phylum Chordata; class Mammalia; order Primates; family Cercopithecidae; genus Rhinopithecus; species Rhinopithecus roxellana. Next base: position 55,739,963 of record NC_044550.1, read on the forward strand.
TATTTGTTTATTTTTTAATTTTACGTTCTGGGATACATGTACAGAATGTGTAGGTTTTTTACATAGGTATATGTGTGCCATGGTGGTTTTCTGCACCTATCTTAATATTCATAAAATTTACAGAAAACCATTAAGAAATTTTAGTCTCTCTATTCTCCATTCTGCAATTTGTACTACTGGGGCCTTGTGAGTTAAATGACTTTTCTAAAGTCATGATTTTGGTAAGTGCCAGAATTGTAAGACAAATCTGTTTTCTACCTAATTCATGACTAGTTCTTTCCAGTACATAATGAGCTGAATATTTAATTCATGCCTGACTCTAGAAAATTATCCCATATTTGTACATTAATCTGGATATACCATAGGTGTTTTAAACTCCCAGAAGATAACTATATGTTCTACCCATCGCTAACATTTATTTTAGTGCTATTATGTTATAGACACTGTTATAGACAGTTCTATTATTGTTATCTTCATTTAACAGATGAAAACATGGAGGTTCAGAGAGGCTAAGTAACCTGCCCAGGGTCTCAGCTTCAAAGTGAAGGTTGGTGCTTAAAAAGCCTATGCTCTTAACCTATGCATACTAATGTTTACATATAATAATAGCCCATGATGGCTGGAGTAATACATAAGTCTAATTTTACAGTAATCAGCAATAATAGAGAATTTTTCCAAACTTTAAAAAATGTTTTCAAATAATTGTACAAATCGGACAATTTCCTCTTAGGTCTTGCTGTTTTGTATTCTCATCAGTGCTGAGGTGAGATAAGACTAAGGAATACATTCTGTTTCATTACTTGTATATTTTAAATGTTAAAACATTGTTGAATAACTTGTATCCTGATTCTTCTCAGTTTCTACTGGCTGCTACTCCTGTGAGTAGCTTCTCAATGTCAGTTGTCCCAGATCCAGACTCTTGGCCACTCTTCTTCTTCCACTTTCTGTCATAGATATTTTCATTCATTTATTGAATTTTCAACCCATATATAGGCACAGGAAAACTAAATTTCTACCTCTAGCCATAGCCACTGAGTTCCAAATTTAGATATGTTTTTATTTATTTTTTGGCATATCCGCTTGAAATTCCAATAAAAAGCTCAAATTTAACACAGTTGAAGTAGAACCCCGTAATCCTTTCTGCCCTCAAACACAGAGCAGGAATCAAAAATAAAAATAAAATCTGCTCTTAGCTCAGTGTTTTCCATACCAGTTAATACTATCCCATCCACCTAGTTGTTCTCCCCCAAATTAGAAGTCATTCTTAACCATTTACTTCCCTTACACTCTGCATTAGCCCTTTAGCACATCCTCTCAACTGTACTTTCAAACCATTCTGTCTTATCTGTCACCTTCCCTTCTTCCTCACTGCTATCATTCTAAGCCAAACCACATACATCTCTTGCCTGAATTACTTGGTAGCCTGTTATTTGGTCTCCTTGCTTCTACTCTCCCCTCTTTATAATACGTTTTCTATATACCAGCTACAGGTGTATCTTTAAAAGGTAAATCTCAGTGTGTTGCTCATATCCCTTTCCTGCTTAAAGACCTCCAGTGGCTCCAATGGCTATTCACTGCATTTAGAATAAAACTCAGATCTTCATCATAACCTCAATGGTTTATGTGATCTCAGTCTTGCTTACCTGTCTGATTTCATTGTTTGTCACTCTCCCCTCACTAATTACACTCCAGCCATAAAACTTTGGTTTCAGTTCCTTGAATAAGCCAATCATGCTTGCCTCAAGAATCTGTTAATAAATATTGGGAGTTTAAAGAAAATTAGGTAAAAAAAGTGCTGATGTGTTGTATATTGCTTCAACCAATTCTTGGGAAAGTAACTCTGAAGATGATTCAGAGATCATTAGGACCGACACCTTGGTTTCAAAAGGCTGGGTGAAATCTGTTCAAAGATTTGGGGATGGAACTACTCTGTAGAACCTTGGGCAGTGGGAGCCCTGCCTAGAGTCATTGGGTGATGCTGCCACCCCCAGTGGCCCAAAAGGTGAGACATGGAGCCAAAGTGGATTATTTTTGAAACTGAAGGTCTGATAGAATTTGCCTAGCTAGGTTTTGGACTTGTTTAAGACCTGCCAGCTTTTTCTTCCTTTCTATATTTTCCTTTTTCTTTCTTTCTTTCTTCTTCTTCTTCTTTTTTTTTTTTTTTTTTTTGAGACGGAGTCGGGCTCTGTCACCCAGGCTGGAGCGCAGTGGCCGGATCTCAGCTCACTGCAAACTCCGCCTCCCAGGTTCACGCCATTCTCCTGCCTCAGCCTCCCGAGTAGCTGGGATTACAGGCACCCGCCACCTCGCCCGACTAGCTTTTTGTATTTTTTAGTAGAGACGGGGTTTCACCGTGTTAGCCAGGATGGTCTCGATCTCCTGACCTCGTGATCCACCCGTCTCGGCCTCCCAAAGTGCTGGGATTACAGGCTTGAGCCACCGCGCCCGGCCTATATTTTCCTTTTTCAATTGAAATGTCCATCCTATGCCTCTCTCATCATTGTATTTTGTGGGCAGATAATTTTCAGGTTTCATAGGCTCACAGCTGAAGGGGTATTTGCCTTGGGATTAATTGTATTTTGAGTCTCATACATATATAACTTATATGTGATTTAGCTAAAACTTTGGACTATAGATTTTACAGTTGATGCCAGAATGACTTAAGACTTGTAGGGCTTTTGGTGTAAAATGAATGTATTTTACAGGCAAGAAGTACATGAATTTGGGGGGATTGGAAACAGAATGTTACAGACTGTGTTTTCCCTAAAATTCGTATGTTGAAGTTCTATTCATCAGTGTGATGGTGTTTGGAAATGGGGTCTTTGGGATATACTTAGGTTTAGATAATGATGGGTGATCATGATGGAATTATTGCTCTTATAAGAAGAGATACCACAGAACTCTTTGCTCTCTCTCTGCCATGTGAGAACACAGCAAGAAGGCAATCATCTACAAGCCAACAAAAAGGCCCTCACCAGAAATTGACCAAGATGGCACCTTAATCTTGGACTTATAGCCTCAGAAACATGAGAAAATAAATGTTTAAGCCATAAAGTCTATGGTATTTTGGTATGGCAAGCCAAGCTGATACGTCGTTTCCAATTTACTAACAAAAAGTTTCCCCAAGAGAAAAAAACTATTTATTTACACTTGCCACATTTTTTAAAACTAGAAAGGTACATACAATGTTACCTTTTCCACCTAATCCCACCTCCCTTCCTTGATCGATCTGAGCCTGAAAGGGCAACTAGGGTTGGGAAGAAGACTGAAGAAGAGAGAGTGCAAGGAAGAGAAAGGATCTGGATAAACTCTCCCTCTGTCCTCGGGATTCTGAGACTGAGTTAGGCCCAAGCCAGAGAAGAGAAGTTTTAAATTGGATAACAGATTAAAGGTTTTTAAAATTTATTTTTAATTTTTTAATGGTACTGTGCTTTTTCATATATGAAAAAGGTTTTTTAAATTTTGTTTTTATTTTTCCATAAGTTGTTGGGGTACAGGTGGTATTTGGTTACACGAGTAAGTTCTTTAGTGGTGAATTATGAGATCTTGCTGTCCCCATCACCCGAGCAATATATTCTGCACCATAGATGTTGTCTTTTATCCCTCCTCCCCTTCCCACTCTGCCCCCAAGTCCCCAAGTTATGTGGTATTATTTTTATGCTTCACTTAACACATATAGAGCCGCAGAATGGATATGAGGAAAAATATTTTTTTTTAATGGTAAGATGCACTCAAGATTTAATTCATTGTCAAGAAAGAACTATTTGACAAAGTTAGTTCAAAGGGATAGTGGTAAAATAGAATAAAGTTGCTTTCTGTTTCTATTCCACAAAATACAGATTAACTAACCATATACAGAAGTAAAATAATACAGTATCTATCATAGGAAAGCATAAAAATGTCCTAGAGGAATTCATGGAAATCGTGGTAAAAGGCAGGGAGCAATTCATTTTGCCTGTTGGGTCAGTAAGGCTAGAAAGAGAAAAGAGACTTTGATCCGTGCCTTTAAAAAAATGGAGAGAAATGCAAATCAAAACCACAATGAGATACCATCTCACACCAACTAGAATGACAATCATTACAAAGTCAGGAAACAACAGGTGCTGGAGAGGATGTGGAGAAATAGGAATACTTTTACACTGTTGATGGGACTGTAAACTAGTTAAACCATTGTGGAAGACAGGGTGTCAATTCCTCAAGGATCTAGAACTAGAAATATCATTTGACCCAGCCATCCCATTACTGGGTGTATACCCAAAGGATTATAAATCATGCTGCTATAAAGACACATGCATACGTATGTTTATTGCGGCACCATTCACAATAGCAAAGACTTGGAACCAACCCAAATGTCCATCAGTGACAGACTGGATTAAGAAAACGTGGCACATATACACCATGGAATACTATGCAGCCATAAAAAAGGATGAATTCACGTCCTTTGTAGGGACATGGATGAAGCTGGAAACCATCATTCTGATCAAACTATTGCAAGGACAGAAAACCAAACACCGCATGTTCTTATTCATAAGTGGGAATTGAACCACGAAAACAATTGGACACAGGGCAGGGAACATCACACACCGGGGCCAGTCGGGGGGTGGGGGGCGGGGGAGGGATAGCATTAGGAGATACACCTAATGTAATGACGAGTTAATGGGTGCAGCACACCAACATGGCACATGTATACATATGTAACAAACCTGCACATTGTGCACATGTACCCTAGAACTTAAAGTATAATAAAATAAAATAAAAGAAAAGAATAGAACATTCTAAGACATAGGGTAGCAAAGAGCGCAACATTCCAAAAGGAGTAAATAACATGGGAAAAAGAAGGGAAACTTGAAAGTCCTTGAGAGCTCAGAGAATGGCACTTAGTTAAGCAAAGCTGGATAATAGAGTGTTTGTAGGAGAGAAAAAAGACAATTATTCTAGAAAGGTAGGCTAGTACTTCATGTGCCTTTTTAAGTAATTAAACTTGCCACCAAAAGATTTTTAAATAAAGAAATGCCTGAAAATTATGTGCATGTAATCAAAGAAATTACTAATGGGACATGTAGAGAGGGACTACAGTGGAGAATTTAGAATGAAATCTGGAGAAAACACTCATAATGAGTGAACAGAGAAAGAGGATTCAATGAAAAGTCAAGAAGGAACAGGTAATGAGAAGCAGGTGTTAAGAAGGGGGTAGCCAATTATAATTTGGCAGAGAGATCAATAGGAATAGGGACCACAGGTTCCAAAGTTGTGTTTTCATTTCTCTATTTAGAAAGTAAAGGTGGTACTTTGGATAGTTGAGATGTTGCAAAACGAGCAATATGTGACCACACAACACTAAACACAAAGTATTACAATTAGCAAACCAAGATTTTAAAGGGATGAATAACAAAAATAGATTATGTTTTGCACTGTTAGAGCATTTTATCAGGTTTAGATCTCCTAGTATACTGTGAAACTCAGGAGTATTTTTACATTGTTTTAAAGAGTTATCCCCAGAATTTGTTAACTGATGATCCAATGATCTTTCCAAAAAAAATTTATGTAAACATGTGCCATTTCACCAAAAGTTACATTAAAATGGTCAAATCAAAGGCTTTTCTTTTTATGTGAACAGACTGAAACATTAAAGCTGGGGGCCTTGGGTAATATCTAGCATATTCCCCACTGCCTCCGTTTTGCAGATGAGGAAACTGAAGTTCAGAGGGGTCAAATGACTCCCTCCATGCTACTTGAATAGTTATTGGCAGAAATGGGAATCAAAATCAAGTCTCATGACACCTTTTTAAGAGTGTATTTTCACTGTATCACACTGGTGCTTCTTAAAAATTAGTGACTGGAAAGTAGAAAATGATCATTAGCAACGGGATGAATCCTAAGCAGATGCTCTAGCGAGGTAAAGCTTATGGCATGGAGCAGAGACACCATTAACAAATACTGCTAGATTTGCCATGAAGGAAGTGAGTTTTATGACTCAAAACAAAACCCCACAAAGGAGAATTTTGGCAGTCTCAGGTCAACTTTCAGCAGCCTTTGCTTGAGACTCAGCTTGCTTAATGGGCTGAGCTACTCTAGGACCTCCTGGGGCTCATTATACAATGACTATGGTCTTTAGACCTTGAGATTTGGAGCTTAAGCTGCTTGTCTTGTCAGAGACAGACTAGCAATGACTGTTAATATTAAAGAGCAACAGATCAGTGGGATTTGAATTAGGGGAAACAATTCAAGTTCTCTTTGGAGGAAATAGAGATATTATGCAAGAAAGCGTAGAATAAAACGTATGTTGTCAACTATGTTTTAGTCACAGAGACTTGAATAAGCAAAATCGTATGTGAGCTATATCTTCTCATGGTTTTGCCTCTTAATTCCAGGTCGCACGAGTAAAGTTACTGCTTTCTACCTATTGACGAGAGATAAATGTCACATTGAAATAAAACATACAGTAGCAATAGAGAGTTCTTTGTTCTTCTGGGTGGCACAAATAATGATGAAACCAAAGCAAAATCTAGCTCACAAATCTACAAGACAGGACAAATCCCACGTAATTAATTCAGGCAGTTCTTCTAATAGTTGCTACTAATTTAACATTCAAACAACAGTACCTTAAATTTATGGCTTTCTAATCAAGACCTCTAGAACTTGTGGAAAATTAAATTATAAAATCTAAAAAATTTGGAAATGTATTCTTTAAAACACAGGAATATGTGAATCAATGGACATATCTTTCCCCAACCTCATAGCAACTGGTGGCAATGAAACGTTCTGGCCCTATGAAGGAGAAAGTGTAGCATGGGGCTTACTATCATCTGCATAGATGAACTTTCCTTTCATCCAGTTGAAAGACATTTTGATAAATAAATTTCACTGTCAATGATACTTTTGAGACTGGGTGCATGTATCCGATTGTGTTTTCTTTTGTTCCTCAAAGGATTTGTCCTTACGAGGGCTGCATTAGTCTGTTAGAAAACGTTGCAAAAAATTGTGTTAATTCAGGTGAGGGTACATTTTTTGAAAAGGCCTATGAGAAACTTGGACTGTTCACTTTTCAATTTTAAACTGAAGATGAGAATAAGTGCAAATGAGAAGATGGGCCTGAGCCTTGCTGAGCTTATGGTGAAGAGGACTGGAAAGGGTGCCCTAAACCTGTTGACTACTGATGTACTTCATTATGTAAATCTCTCATCCAATGGACAGCTTGCTGAACCAAGAGTTTGCTGCCTCTATGAAATGCTAACTTTCATTCTGTTGGGGAATTTTCACATTGGACTGTGATCAATATTTTGTCCTGCCAAAAATAATCACTATAGACAGTGTGCATACAGATCTACAATCTCCTTGCACTCGAGATTATATTTAAAAACGCTTTTGATATTTTCTATTAAGTAATCTATCTTGTATTCACAGTCTTGAAGGGTAAAAAATATACTATTGTGGAAAACACTGTGAAAATGTACAGCTCAATAAAAGTCTTCATTTATATATATATGAATATATGTGTGTATATGTATGCATATATATACTTATATATGTATATATACATAAAAAAGCACACATATATTTGTGTGTATCTCATTTATATACATGCATATATAGTTATCCTTATTTTCCTAGTCATGAGCTTTCTAGCACTACCTGTAATTTCTTCCTCCTTTATTAAGCAGAAAAGAGCAAGCTAAAGTTAGAATAGTAATCAGAAAAGTGATGAAGTCCATAGTTTCTCATAAGTCACTAGAAAATATACTAAACTCTTTCTATCTCTCCACCATTTTTAAAGCTGGGAGTTACAGGACAAAGGAGAGTCCATATGAATTTGGTAGCTGGAAGGAAATGATAGGACAGCAATGGGTATGAGTTTGCCATGGATGGCCAAGCAGAGCGCTCTAGAACAATGGCTTCTGTCCCATGTTGTGTTGCTGTTCAGCACGATGTCCTCAACTTCTATTCCCAAGTTAGTTTTGTTGCCTATAAAAACAGTGATGAATTATTGACTCATGTTAATTGCTCTTCATTTACTTTGAAACATGTTTTACTAAGTACAATTTCCAAACTGTTAAATTATATTCCAGCAGAGGTAATTCTAAAAAGTCACCCCGTTTGGAAGATGTCATGAGTGTAGTGGGAGGGAAGAAAAGGGAGAAAGGGAAAGTCACAGTGCATTACACCATGGTTCTTTGAGAAATAAAATTGCTGCCAAAACATGTCACTGTGACAAATTCCTAAGCACATTTTACAGCTTCTTAGAAATGTTTAAGAGGCTGTATTCGTCAGCTGCTATGAAGATCACCAATGAACAGCTGAATGATTCTCTGCTTAAGTTAGTATAAACCCAGTTAACAGAAAAATGAAGAAAAATGAAAGAATAGGGCATTGTGGTTTATTGTTTTTTACCCGTGATGCTTTATGGGTTATTAAGACACCCTGTGAAGACAAAGAAGGTGTATAGAGAACCATACTCTTGTCATTATTATCTCTAAACAATGAGCAGCCCAAAATGAAAGTCTCCTTCTGATGGGGGGGAAATAAAACTTAGGAAATGAGTTTTCAGAGCAGTGAAGCACTGTCATTGCCCAGCATTTAAAAAAGAAACAACCATAAGTAATAAGTATTGGTTATTCCAAGTTTGAAGAATGCAGAGGCTATACATTACTGACTTGAGAGCAGAAAAGTTTTCTTCTTTTATGAAATCAATGACCCCCAAACTCTGTCATTAGTAACAATAATTAAAAGGTGCTCTAAGAAGAAATGGATGGATGATTGTCACTAAGAGGCACATTCTTATTAATTTATTACCAATTTTTAACTTTGCTTTATTAGGACATGTCTGTTGAAGGCCATTTAGGACTCAGGGGATATGCCTGCACTTCATATTGCCTCCATATTGGTTCCAGGAGGGAGGATCATTTCAGTTTGTTGTCCTCCATGGACCTATACATGCAGAGAGGTGGAGAGAAATCTATTGCCTTGTAAATTTTCCAATTAGGTAAGTGGTCAACTTCTTTAGGATGTTCTTGGAACTGACTGAGTAGGCTTTTAAGAGTCAGTTCTGGAAAACAATCATTAGTTAAGCAAACTGTAAAGCAGTCTGCATCTTATTTATGCCTCTGCCTCTGTGAGAAATAGCAATAAAACTTGTCCCTTTCTTAGATAAATTATAAATGTGATCTGAGGATCCTGAAAGCACCCAAAGCTTAAGTTCCCTCAGTGTGTTTTGCCCTCTGTGTTTCAGTTGTCACATACTTCATGAAGATTGCCTTAGGGGGAGAGGATGAGCTCTGAAGATGTCTGATCTTTAGAGCCATTCAGCAGGTACCACTAGATTTCATAGCATAGGGTTCAGCCCAGAGATATTTTCTAAATGAGCTCACTTGGCAGGAGAGTTATTCTTCTTTTTAAAACTACTTCCGGTGAAATACATTATTCCTATTATCTCTCTGCCTTAGGGATAAACATACAGATCTATGTCTCTTGGTTTCCCCATAGGTATCTCTTGTGATGGAGCTGTAAAGACATAAATTAATCTATCCCAGAGTGGGCAATCACCAAGGACAATGGAATTAGGCATTTGTTGACTTTCTGTAGTGTAATTTACTAGAGCTTGTCTTTGTCTCCTATAGAAAAGCAAGTGCCATGCCAAATGCCCTTGAACTTTATCTGAAAGGATCAACTGTTTAGGAGTCTCTAGGGTGAAATTTTCCCCATCGTTACCATTGCTTTCATCTCCACAAAGCCTAACACAAAACCTGGCATAAAGTAGAAATTGAGTAAATGAATAATTGAATAAAATGTTAATTCATGTCATGAATGCAACGGCCTTTTATATGATTTTCCTCCATTGTGCTAAGTATAGAGAATATGACCTGAGATCATTTGAAATAAACTTGTGAATAAACACTGGAAATTGTGTCTGCTTTAGCTATACAACTAAAGGCAAGATTTTAAGTTGACTGAAAGCTTGAAAATCTGAATTACGCTTTCAGGAATATTTTATCAAACCTATTAAAGACAAGAGAACCCCAAATTGCCTTGGTAAAAATAAATGCACAAAATGAATTCATTATCTAAATTCATAGACTACTGTTTACCAATAATTAACAAATCCAATGGTTATTAAGAACTTAGCCCCCTCTAATGGAGCAGACCATAGGGAAATATCAAAGAAGTGCTAACAGCTGGCTTGTTAATATTCTCATTCTTTTTTCTTTTACGAGAAAAAAACAAACGGGAAAGCACAGGAGCAATTATACAGTAGTGCTGCTTAAGATAAACCAAAATAAGTAAAGTGCTAAATGAATTGATAGTATAACCATATCGCAGATCATAAATGCTAATATTGAATCACAGATACATGAAATGTTATGAGCTTAAGAAATGCTAATATACAAGAAATTGATTTTATTCTTTGGTAAATACTTTTTCTAAGAGAAAGACCCAGCCACAAATCCTAACTTGGGGAGGAGCATTTATCTCACTAAGTCACTACTACATGCCATCTGTTTCAAGTCAAACCCACAGAAATGAGCCTTTTAAAGAGCAAGAAGACCAAAAGGAATACCAGCTTTCACCTTTCCCTCATATTTTCTTTTTTATACCTTTATTTGTAATCATTTTGAATGTATCAGAACAAGTGAAAATGAAGGCTAAATACAGAGTTAGTCTTTTCAAAAGAAAAGAGCTATTCCATCTTTTGGATTCCCTCTGCCCTTCCTCAACACCTCCTGGCCACTTAAATAAAGTCTTTTCTGAAAAGTCACTTGGTCAAAGATGTCTTTCCTGACTCATACATGGAAAGCTCTTTGGCCACATGTATTGCATATTTCCTGGATCTTAACACTCATCATATTAATACTTATGTTCCCAGGGTGCTAAAACAACGTTTATTTCTGGCACAGTTCTACTCTTTTCAGTACTCAGTAGAGTGCTGGAAACATGGTAAACATTCAATCCATACTTGTTGAATAAATGAACAAATAAATGAATGAAAAACTTAAATGGTAAAGGTAGATTGTTCCAACATCACCCTCAAATTAAGTAGAGATTTTCAGATGATATTTTATGGGTATCAATTGGGAAGGTACATTTAGTCACTTAGAAATATTTTTTAATCTGCAGAACTTTTTGCTTATTAAGACTGACATAAGTATTCTATATTAGATAATGAGTCCAAAGACATGTCTATATCAGTAGTGCCCAACTCATTTAATATTTTTATGTCTCTCTCTCTCTCTCTCTCTGTGTGCGCGCGCGTGTGTGTGTGTGCTCATGTTGTGGGTGGAGATGTCAGGTGAATCTCTCTACAATTTCTTGCTTTAAGATATTCTAAGTTCCTAAAGGTTTATTTATAGAAGATAAGTTTTTGAGTTTTTGTAGCTTCCAGTTCTGAGACACTGCTTGGATCTGAAGTTTTAGACTTAGGCTTAGATCTGAAGAGAAACCAACTAATTATTATGAATCTGGAACCCATCCTTTGGGCCACTTCATTCCAGCTGCTTATAGTAATAGTTTTCCTATTGCTATAGTCATATCAGACTACCTCACCTCACCCAGCAACTTACAATGGGACTCAGGACCTAGGCTGAAAGAATCAATTACATATATATGCACATTTGAGGCTATGAAAGTCCAGCAAATAAAACTTAAGGCTAAAGATTGGTAAAATCAAGTTGTACTAAAAGGAGAAGCAATATGATGTATTACCTTATACTTTGTGTGGTAATCAAACTGTTTCAGCTTAAGTACGTCTGAAGCAAGTATATAAAAACCAAAATTAATGTTCACACACCTTCATGAATACTAACTACAAAATGGCTAAGACAGTAAAATAACACCAGAAATAAGAAAAAAAGGTTTAAAATACCGTTAACCTTTACTTCAATTTCATTACTTGAAATCGGGGGCATGCTTAGTGTAGTTTCCAGCTTTTAGTCATTTTTGTTTTTGAACATTGATAGTGTAATGAATTAAGTTGCTGCAAAACATCTTGCTAGACTTGTTTTGAAATAAGCAGAATTTACATTTAATTTCACAAGATTGAGCTTCAAAATGTTTTAGTGTTTTAAAATTGCTCTTCAACTTTTTAATTTCAAGAAAATAATATAAAGTTTATAAATTTGTCAACATTGTGTTTATATGTATAACAATTTCTCTTTTGTTTCATCTTAATTTTTGCATTTATGTACTAATGTATGTCAACCAACAACTTGCGAGTGATAACTGCTGTTTCTATTTATTTGTTTTTTAATTGACAGATAAAATTGAATGTATTTACTGTGTACATCATGGTGTTTCGAAGTAATGAACATTGTGGAATTAATTAATGTAGCTGATTAATGTATTCATTACCTCACATAGTTATTATATTTGTGATAATACCTATCCATTTCTTAGCATTTTTCAGGAATATAATATATTGTTATTGGTTGTAATATTTTGCAATAGATCTCTTGAATTTATTCCTCCTATTTAACTGAAATTTTGTAGCCTTTGATAAACACCAAGCCTCCTCCCCCTTCCAATAGCCCCAGGCCCTGGTAACCACCATTCTTTTTTTTTTTTTTTTTTTTTTTTTTTTTTTTTTTTTTTTTTTTGAGACGGTGTCTCGCTCTGTCGCCCAGGCTGGAGTGCAGTGGCGCGATCTCGGCTCACTGCAAGCTCCGCCTCCCGGGTTCCCGCCATTCTCCCGCCTCAGCCTCCGAGTAGCTGGGACTACAGGCGCCCGCCACCGCGCCCGGCTAGTTTTTTGTATTTTTAGTAGAGACGGGGTTTCACCGTGTTAGCCAGGAGGGTCTCGATCTCCTGACCTCGTGATCCACCCGCCTCGGCCTCCCAAAGTGCTGGGATTACAGGCTTGAGCCACCGCGCCCGGCCACCACCATTCTATACTCTAGTTCTATGTGATCTACTTTTTTAGATTCCATATATGAACGATTTCATGTAATACTTTTTTTCGTGTGTCTGCTTTATTTCATATAACATAACGTCCTCCGGGTTCATCACTGTTGTCACAAATAGCAGGATTTCCTTATTTTGTATGGCTGAATAGTATTCCATTGTGTATGTACACACCACGTTTTCTTTTTCCATTAGTTTGCTGATGGACAGTTAGGTATAATCTATACCTTAGCTATTGTGAATAATGCTACAATAAACATGGCAGCACAGTACTTCTTTGTGATGTTGATTTCATTTCGTATGGATATATACCCAGAAGTGGGATCACAGAATTAAAAGGTAGTACTGTTTTTAATTTTTTGAGGATCCTGCGTACAGCTTTCCATAATGGTTGTACTAATTTGCATTCTTATCAACAGTGTTCAAGGAATCCTCTTTCTCCGCATACTCTCCAACAATTGTTATCTTTTGTCTTTTGGATAATACCAAATTCTAAGTAGTATGAGGTGATTTCATTCTAGTTCTAATTTGCATTTATCTGCTGATTAGTAATGCTGAGTAATTTTTCAAATACCTATTGGTAATTTTTATGTCTTCTTTGAAGAATGTCTATTCAAGTTCTTTGCCTATTTTTCAATTGGGTTATTCATTTTCTTGTTTCTTGATTCTTTGTCCTAGTCTCTTGGTCTATGTGTCTGTCTCTCTTTATGCCAGTGCCATGCTGTTGTGTCTACTATAGCTTTGTAGTATATTTTAAAGTCAAGGAATTGTGAGGACTAAAGCTTTATTCTTTTCTATCAATTTTTGGGGGTCTGTTTGAGGTTTTTTATTGTTCCATATAAATTTTAGGATTTTTTTCTATCTCTGTGAAGAATGTAATTGTTATTTTGATAAAGATTGCATTGAATCTCTAGATTTATCTGGGTAGTAAGGGAATTTTAAAAATATTAATTTGTTGTTGTTGTTGTTGTTGTTTGGAGACAGAGTCTCACTGTATCACCCAGGCTGGAATGCAGTGGCACCATCTTGGTTCACTGTAACCTCTGCCTCCCAAGTTCAAGCAATTCTCATGCCTCAGCCTTCCAAGTAGCTGGGATTACAGGCATGCACCACCACGCCAGGCTAATTTTTGTATTTTTAGTAGAGATGGGTTTCTGCTATGTTTGCCAGACTGGTCTCCAACTTCTGGCCTCAAATGATCTGCTCACACTGACCTCCCAAAGTGCTGGAATTTACAGGTTTGAGCCACTGGGCCCAGCATCAATATTAATTATTTCAATCTATGAACATGGGATATCTTCCCATTTATTTGTGTCTTCTTCAATTTCTTTCATCAAGATTTCATAGTTTTTAGTGTAGAGAACTTTCACCTCGTTGGTTAAATTTATTCCTCAGTATTTAAAAAAACTTTTGGTAGCTGTTATAAATGTACTTTTTTCTTAATTCCTTTTACAGGTAGTTTGTTGTTAATGTACAGAAACATTCCTAACTTTTGTATATTGATTTTGTATCCTGAAGCTTTACCAAATTCATTTATTAGTTCTAACAGTTATTTGGTGGAGTGTTTAGGGTTTTCTCAGTATAAAATCAAGTCATCTTCAAACAGGGGCAATTTAATGTCTTTACTTCTCATTTGTTTGCCTTTCATTCTTTTCTTTTTCCTGATTGCTCTGGCTAGGTCTTCCATTACTATTTTAAATCCAAGTGATATCAGAGAAAAAGCTTTCAATTTTTCCTTGTTGGGTGTGGTAGTTCTGAGTTTGTGATATATGGTCTTCATGAGGTAACATACTTTCTATACCTAAATTTGCTGATGGTTTTCATTATTAAAGGATGTGGAATTTTGACAAATGGTTTTTCTCCATCTATCGAAATGATCATATCAGTTTTTCCTTCATTGTGTTAATGTGATATATTACATTTATTGATTTATATATGATGACTCTCACTTGATCATGCAAAATGGTATTTTTAATGTGCCATTGGATTTGGTTTGCAAGTAATTTGTTCAGAATTTTTACATCTATGTCCAACAGGAATATTGGCCGACAGTTTTCTTTGTTGTAGTGTCCTTGTTTGGCTTTGGTATCAGGGTGACGTTGGCCTCAGAGAATGAGTTTGGAGGTGTTCTGTCCTCTTTAAATTTTTTGGGCTAGTTTGAGAAGAATTAGTATCAGCTTTTCTTTAACAGTTTGGTAGAACCCAGCAGTAAAACTATTAAGTCCTAGGCTTTTCTTTGATGAAAACCTTTATTACTGAGTCAATCTTCTTACTATTGGTCTGTTTCAATTGTTTATTTCTTTATAATTTAATCCTGATAACTTTCATGTTTCAAAGAATTTATCCATTTCTTCTAGGTTATCCAATTTATTGGCATATAATTGTTCATAATAATTGTTCATACAATTGCTCTTATGATCTTTTGTATTTGTGTTGTATCAGTTGTGGTATCTCCTTTTCTATTTATAGTTTTTATTTATTTGAGTCTTACCTTTTTTTCCTTAGTTAACATAGCTAATGACTCATAACTTTTATTTTTAAAAACCCAACTCTTAGTTTTGCTGACCTTTTGTTGTGTTATTTTCTAATCTCTATTTCATTTATTCCTGCTCTGATTTTTATTTTTATATTATTTCTACTATAATTGGACTTAATTTATTCTTTTTTTTCTAGTTCCTTGGGGTGCAGTGTTAGTTTGTTTATTTGAGATCTTTCTTTTTCTCTTTCTTTCTTTCTTTCTTTCTTTCTTTCTTTCTTTCTTTCTTTCTTTCTTTCTTTCTTTCCCCTTTCTTTTTCTTTCTTTCTTTATTTATTGCTATAAATGTGCCTCTTATAACTTCTTTTACTGTAACCCATAAGTTTTACTATATTGGGTTTCCATTTTTGTCTTTAGGTATTTTTAAATTTCCCTTTTAATTTCTTCATTGATTGATTTGTTGTCCAAGATCATGGTTATTTAACTTCCTTGTATTTGTGAACTTCCTAAAGTCCTTTGTGATACTTATTTTTAGTTTCATGTCATTGTGGTCAGAAAAAATACTTGATATTATTTTAATCTTCTTAAATTTGTTGAGACTTTTTTGTGGTCTAACAGATCCACTGTGAATAATGGTCCATGTGCAGTTGAGAAGAATATGCATTCTTCAGCCTTTGTTTGGAATGTTCTGTATATATCTCTTAGGTCCGTTTGATCTACAGTATAGTTTGAGATTCATGTTTGTTTATCCATTTTCTGTGTGGATGATCTGTCACTGATGAAAGTAGAGCATCCTCCTATGCTTATTTTACTGTAGTCTTTTCCTTTAGATCTATGAATATTTGGTTTATATATTTAGATACCCTAATGTTGAGTGCATATATATTTACAATTGTTAGATCCTCTTGCTAAATTTACCCCTTTATTATTTTACAGTAACTTTTTCTTTGCCTCTTTTTACAGATTTTGACCTAAGGTCTATTTTATCTGATATAAGTATAGATATTCCTTCTTTCTTTTGTTTATCCATTTGCATGGAATATCTTTTTTCATCCCTTCACTGTCAGTCCATAGGTGTTCTTCCAGGTGAATTGAGTCTCTTTTAGGTAGCATACAGGTGAGTCCTTTAAAAAGGTCATTTCACCACTCTGTGTCTTTTGATTTGGGTTATTTAGTTAATTTACATTCAAGGTAATTATTGATAAGGACTTATTGCTACCATTATGTTAATTGACTTCTAGTTGTTTTGTAGATCTTTGTTCTTTTCTTTCTTTCTTGTTATCTTCCTTTGTAGGTAAGCAATTTCCTCTAGTTTTATGTTTGACTTTTTGGTTTTTGTGTATATACTGTACATTTTTGCTTTGTGGCTATCATGAGGCTTACAAAAACATCTTATAGTCACAACAGGTTATTTTAAACATATAACAACTTAAATTTGATCTCAACAGCAACAAAACAACTCTACAGTTTTACTCCACTACCTTCCCAACATTTTACATTTTTGATGTCACAATTTACATCTTTTTATATTGTAGAGTCCTTAAAAAGTATTGTAGCAATTATTATTTTAGTAGTTTTGTCTTTTAAGCTTCATGCTAAAGATATAGTGATTTAAACACCAACATTACAGTATTAAGAGCATTATTAATTTGACTATGTATTTACTTTTACCAGAGATTTTTATCTTTTCAGATGTTTATTTTTTTTATCTGAAAAGACAGAAACAAGTTTTCCTGTTACTTATTAGTGTCAATTTCTTTCATCTTAAGCTCCCTTTCAGCATTTCTTGCAAGATAGGTTTGGTGGTGATAAACTCCCTCAGCTTCTCTTTGAGAAAGTCTTTATCTCTCATTCACTTTTGAAGGACAGTGAAGTGGTGGGGTAGGCCCAAAGCCTTAGGCTGCTGTGGCCAGCAAGGTGTTGGGTTACACCCAAAGTTAGAGTCCACTGTGGCCAGCCTGCATGTCACTGGGGTGAGTTGGAAGCTCAAGGCCACCAAGGCCTACCAGGCACTGAGAGCTGTCCACTTCCTGTCACCATTAAGGGCATACTGGAGATTGAGTCTACTTCACAGGCCTGAAGCCTGAGGCTGGAGGGGTCCTACCTAGTGTGAGGGTAGGTCTGGAGGCTCAGCCTTTGGGTACTGGCCTGGATTCTGGTGCTGTGGGGCCTACCTGTTGTTGGGCTTTGCTGTGGCCATCCTAGTGTTAGGGCACAGGCAAGGTCCTGTGTTCACTTTCCTCTTTCCTGACATGGACAGTATTTGTTGCTGGACTTTGCTGCCTAGGATTGGAGACGGGCAATGTGAGTAATATAAGACTATCCCTCCTACTCTCTTCAAAATTTCTTTCCTTATTGTACTTCAAACAGTTACTATAATCTCTCACCTGATTTCGTTAGCTCTTGTGAAAAAGTATTTTAGTGCATGGATAATTTTTCAAATTGATGTCTCTGTGGAGAGTCTCATCTTACTATTTTGCTCTGCCCCTCTGATTTTGCTTTCTTTTTCTATCTTTATTTCTTCTGCCTCTTCAATCCTTTCAGACTACAAAATCAAAATAAGTAAATGTAATCAAATGTTATCGAAAAAAGGGATCAAATTTAAGCCTAATTTTAAAGCAATATTATTAGTTATATTTTTCCCATGTATATTTTTAACATGTAATACTTAACATAGATTTGGCATTTTTTAACACAGTGTTTTCAATTTATATTATGACATAAGAAATTACTAAGTATAGAGACTCATGCTTCTATTCTACTCGATCTCTTATTTTTCATCTTAAATGTAGGATGACCCCTAAAGAAAAATTGCAATGTTTATCACAGCATCTTTACACTTCAAATGCCAATCACTGGAAATGCTATGTTGTAGCAATATATAATATAGTCAATTTCAGTACGATTTACATTTTTTTCATGTCATCAATAGTCAAAGTTTTGTTCTTCCAATACACATGATATCTTGGTAATCTCTCAGCTAAAT
Source organism: Rhinopithecus roxellana (assembly GCF_007565055.1). NCBI lineage: Eukaryota > Metazoa > Chordata > Mammalia > Primates > Cercopithecidae > Rhinopithecus > Rhinopithecus roxellana. The sequence continues at coordinate 55,758,313 of NC_044550.1, forward strand.
TCTGGAAGGATAGAGGGGAGAGGTGTTTGCATTGACATGGGTTGAAGTCTTTCAGGGTGTGTGTGGCAGAATGCAAAGTGGATGAGATTATTGAGAATGTCTATAAATATTGAGGAAAGATTGAAATGTGTGGGTGACGAGAGAAGAAAGCAATTCAGGAGGAGTCAATGGATTAGGAAAGGTCTCTGTTAAGTCTAAGGCCTAATACAGTAGGAGTAAGGGAGTGAAAACTGAATAAACAACAGTATTTTTAAAGTGGCTAATGAAGCTTTCAGGGGTAGGGCAATTTCCAGTGATGATTACATAAGAGTGCAATCACAAGGACGTGCTGTGGAAATGGAGAAGTGATCATGGAACTTCGAATCTACTTAATTGACAAAATTGTAACTAAGATTGTGGCAGAAACTGGGACTCAAGTAAACCTGTGACCTGAATGCCACAGTTATCACTGAACTGGTTAAATCCCTCGAATGTAGGTAAAACTGCAAGGGGATAGAAAGCAAAAATCAACAGGCAGAGCTCAAAGAAGAGAGACCTCACCTCTAGTGAGTTAGAGCAATGAACTTGTAATCTGGAAGCCATAAATCTTTCCACAGTGAAGAACTATAGAGAGCCATTTTTGTCACAGAGAAAAAGTAGGCTCCACTGAAGAGAAATGTGCTTTCTTTGGAGATGGGCCAAGTTTCCAAAATGGAAAGGAGGTGGAAGGAGTTTCTTGTGAAGAAAATGAGGAAATAGAAGATACTAACAGACACTGTTTTACTCCCTCAGATCCCACTCAATCTCTCTTACCATTTCTATGAACCTCCACTGCCCATGTCCCAGTCCCCATGTCCCCACCTTCACAGTCCTAAGTGTGAAAGCCCAGCAACCCTTAGGGTTCCCAGACTTACTAATCAAACCACAGGGTGGCAAGTTAAATTTGAATTTCAGGTAAATGGCAAATACTTTTTTTAGTAAAAGTTTGTTGCATGCAATACTTGAAACATACTTTTACTAAAAAGAATTCATGGTTGATCTGAAATTCAGATTTAACTGGATGTCTTGTATTTCATTTGGCAACCTTATGATGGGCACAAACTTATATGTGTAATCTATGCTCCCAAACTCTGTGACAACAGGTGAGGCCAGTCTATTCATGGTTGCCTTCTTCTCTCTCCCTACCTGTTTCCCACATCTTCTTGCAGGTCTCTCCTAGTAGTTTTTCCCTAGTGAGTCACTTGTACAGGAATCTTGTCTCAGGGTTTGCTTTGCTGTATCTGAATTATGATGGAGAGTATATTTAAAGAGAGACCAAGTATATCATTGAAAGAGTTTCATGAAAGATTAGCAATGACACCATGGGGTCAGGAATAAGACAAAGAGAAGGAAACTACTCCCAGTTTTATAAATGAGAAAAATTGTCACTTGGTAAAGGTTAACTTGCCAAGCTAATACAATTAGAAAGTGGCAGGGCTGAGTGCCAAAGTCTGTGCGTGTCTCCATACAACATTCCTTCTGTAAAACAAAAGAACAACATCTATGTAAGGAATGGATTGAGTGCAGGGTATTTTCAATATACCACTTAGCTCCATCCACAGTGCACGATACGCTGATGTTATGGAAAAGGGCCTGGTTTATATTTTGCGTGAGCTCTTAAAGAAATAGAAATCAGAGCAAAGGATAAAATCAAATGACTTCAAGACCTGAGACCTGAAATGACCATGTTGGTAAGCTGGAAGAGTCCAGAGCTAGGAGGCTGCTGGGTGTTTTCTGGGTGCTGAAACCACCGGTAGTACTTTCCAGTGGCATTGGTAGGGCCAGAACGGGAGGGAAATCAGCTTTCCAAATGCCCTTAATGTAGCACATACACATAATTTCAGAAGACTTTCCAATATGAATCGCCTCAATGTTTATATGCACATTATTGTCCCTTATTATTTACATTTTAATTATGAAACATATTCAGGGTTAAAAATCACAAACATTTTTGGGTGAAAACATGAGGACATTATTTTAAAAGTAAAATGTAGTTGCTTAAAGATACGTTAGTGATTTATGTATCATTTTCATTGTGATTTCTTTACTATGACCTATTTTTGCTTTTATTTCCATTAATATACATTCCCTAAATATGAAATATTAGTGATGTTTAATAAATAATAATAGGTGTTTTCAATTGGGAGAGAGTAAAAGTTTGTTGCATGTGTAGCTGGGAGAGGTAGAATATATCTTTGGCATTTGGACAGCTGTGGCTCCAAAATTTGGAGTTAAGAGGCAAGCAAAGAGTGTTTTATTGCCAGTATCTAAAACAAATTTTATTGGAAACTTTTATGTTTGTAGGTTTGAGTAGTTTTTATAGTGAAGAGTTCTGAAAACTGCCATAAAATTTTGCTTTGGGGGTTATGATTACATTTGTATCTTTCCCAAACTTATATAAATAAAAAAGACAGTTTTTACTGTGAAAGCTTAAAGGGTTAGGGAGGTATTTGGTCTGTGATGAACCTTTTATAGGTTTGATGTTATCAGAATTTATTTTAAAAGTATCAATAAAAATACAACTTTAGAGGTCTTGATAAAGAAATTGCAAAAAACTTGAAGTTTCCTTTTGAATGGACTCACTAATTTAATGAATTTTCTGTACTTTGAAAACTATCTTTAATATTACCTGATCCTACAATTTTACATGATCTGATACATAATTTATAATACTTTTTGATGGCTAGATAGTATTAGGGGTAGAATTTTCCTTGAGAGAGCTGTTTAAGCATAAGCTGGACAATAACTGTGCTGGGAAATTTTACAGGATATTGAAACATTGTAGAGGAGACTGGATGAACCCTAAGATCACTTTCCAAACCAGACAGTGTACTTTTTAAACTGTACAAGGAGACATCTTAAAATTAATATGTGGATATGTTTCTCTTTCTTCTTCCTTTACACCTTCCTTTGCAAAAACAGGTTCTAAATCATAGAGGAAGAGGAGAAGGAAGTAGGAAAAAATAAGGAGAATGGGGGGAAGGATGGAGGGAGGAAATTTTTATAATGTAAATATGTATCACACATGATCTGAATAACTGTGAAAAGAGGAAAACATTTCTTTATTTTCTAAATGATGTAACTGAGTCAATGGAGAGCTAAAATTCAAACCTGAGTCTTCCTGATACCCAAGCTCGTACATTTCCCCATTATACCATTAAAAACATTTTATTACTTAGCATGAGAGGTGATGTGAGAAGTGAGAAAGTGACATGTTATGAAGCAGCTTGCCAATTCATTATGACTCTCAGATAACATGGATTTGTGCTTCAAAAGTAGTTGTCTGTATATTTCTGGGTCAGTCAGTCAGACAATCTGAAAATATCTCTTGGTCACCTATTATGTTTGAGACACTTCTAGTCTCTATAGATATAGCAGTAGACAAAGTAAATAGAGTTCTTTCCCTTAGAAAGCATACCTACTAAGTCATAAGGGAAAATGATGAGGAGACCAACAATGAACATAAATAAGACAAATCCAGACCTCGATAAATGTTTAAAAGAAAAAAGATAGAGGGGAAAGAGAGAGACAACATCATGAAAAATGATCTTTTGTTTTGAAGGAAAAAAAAAAAAGGAGGTCATGCCATGAAGGCAGCTTTAGATGTGATCAGAGAAAGGCTCTCTAAGGGATGTCCTGTGAGTTGAGATCTGTATTAGCACAAGAAGATCTGAGATCAAGTCATTTCCAACTGGGGGAACAGCAACTGCGAAGGGTCTGTGGTGAGAACATCCCTGATGAGTCCACAGGACAGAAAGTGCAGCCAGTGGTACAGGAGGGATACATGCAAGGAAGTGGCAGCGTTCAGTGAGTAGTCTGGGGCCAGTCATTTACATCTTATAGATCACAATGAAGAGCGTAGATGTTATTCTAATTATGATCAGAAGGCTCTGAAAAAGTTCAAGAATGGGAAAAATCAGGAATTTGTATTTTTGAATGATCATTCTATTCTGCAGAGAATAGGCTACAAAGAGGCAGGGACAGATTCATGGGGAGCAAGTAGGTGCCTGTTGCAATCAATTATCCAGGAGAGAGATGGACCAGGGAGGTTATAAGAGGGTTGTGAGTAGCAGTCAGATTGTGGGATTATATTTTGGGAGAACAGTTGACAGGAACCAGCGATATATTTTCATATAAGGACTGGAGAAAAGAGAGAAATTAAGGATGACCTGTAGATTTTGGAACCTAATCCCATTAGTTTTAAAAAGTGACATTTATCAAAATGGAAAAAAATATGAAAGAGGAGAGAAAAGACAATTGGAGGATGACATGGAAACCAACAGTTCTGTTTTGGTAGAGCTAAGATTCAGACAAAGACATTTTGTCTTTGAAGCAAAAAAGTAAAATTTGGTTTGGCTATGAGTGGAAGGGGCCTTGGATGGTATAAAAAAGGTTGAGTGTGACTTGCTTAGGGCATTAGAAACCATGCTTTATCTTGTGGGAAGTGGGGGATATCACAAGAATTTCTTTCAACAAAATTACATGATTACATTTGTGTTTTAAACAGTTGCCTCTACCAACAATGTGAAGACTGGGATGGAGGCAGAAAGAAAAATTAAGAGGCTCTTATTGTCATTCAGGAAATTCAAGAAATAATGAGGAAATTACAAGGGCAATGAGGATGGAGAAGGCCAATGAAGAACAGATTTATGAACATTTCATGAAACATAAGAATAGGATTAGTGAATGGATATAGGGACGAGGAAAATGGTGAGCTGCACAGAGTCGGGGTTTGCAAGTCTCGGGTTCTTGGCCGGGCACGATGGTTCATGCCTGTAATTCCTGCACTTTGGGAGGCCAAGGCGGGTGGATCACCTGAGGTCAGGAGTTCGAGACCAGCCTGGCCAACATGGCGAAACCGCGTCTCTACTAAAAATACAAAAAAATTAACCGGGCGTGGTGGCGGTCGTGTGTAATCCCAGCTATTTGGGAGGCTGAGGCAGGAGAATTGCTTGAACCCAGGAGGCAGAGGTTGCAGTGAGCTGAGATCGTGACATTGCACTCCAGCCTGGGTGACAGGGCAAGACTTTGTCTCAAAAAAATAAAAAAAAAAAAAAAAAAAACAGCTGTCCTTGTCTTAGGTGAAAGATATGGAAGGAGACAAGAAGAGAAATAAGACATTTTCTTAGAGATCCTAAATTTGATTTCAGACTTGCTGAATTTAAAGCATTATTCAGGTTAATTTTTTTCAGTAGGTAGCTGGAAATATAGTATTAGAGAGGTTGGGTCTGGGGATGATAATTATGAAGTTAGCAGCTGAGACGTGTTAACTAAAGCCACGGGAGTGGATTGAAGATGCTGCTGCAAAATTTGGGAGAAATGGATGTTGGTTATGCAGTAAGAATTATCTGTGATTATCATGCTTTTCTCTGGGTAATATTTTTACAGACTAAAATAACCAAAGCTACTCGCAAAATACAGCGAACAAAAGAAATTTCCACGATGTGTGCCCACGTCTTTTGTTGCCCTGTTACCACTTTTCCCCTCCTCTCATTCTCTTGCTTTATCCTTTTACCATTCAACATATTAAAATGAATTTTCCCACTTCCCTCTTCTCTTCAATATAATTCTCTCCCTCCTCCACATGTATGCTACTTCGCACTTGGATCCAAAACATTATATAAGATAATTAGCCTTTTCATTTTTTGTTGGTAATAAAAATAACTCTTAATCAAATAAAATTAAAGTTATAGGAAGAAGAATGCCCTATACAGTATTGACCTTGTACAGACGAATAGGAAAGTTAACACTGTGTACTGGAAAGGTCAGCGAATGTGCTGCTGAAGAATCTGGGTTTCACATCCAGCATTTCTACCTGCTAATAAATGACGTAAGTCACTTATGTTAACCCTTTTGAATTTCTGGTTTTGGTATTTAATGTTTATATAAGAGTTAATCTGTCTGGTGTTAGGAAAACTGAATGTCCACAGGCAAAATAATGAAATTAGACTCATATCTTATACCACAAAATCACAAAAATTAACTTAAAGTGGGTCAAAGGTCTCACCTAAGATCTGAAACTGTAAAACTCCCTGAAGAAAACATAGGGGAATATGTCCTCATAAGAATACACACCTCACAGGTTTGAAACAAGTATTAAATGGAATGATATATGTGAATGTGTTATGTAGAGAGCTGTACAGATTTTAGATTTTCATCTACTGTCTTGCTTACTCAATAAATGTTTGTTGAATGAATGATCACCTCTATTAAGAATTCTTGGATATGCTTCTATAGATCTGTCAGTTGACAAAATTTTGTCTTTAAGCATTTGTAGCTGCAGGATTTCTGGCCTTAGTTATGCCTCTAATACTCTTCTGTATTTTTTATTCTACTGGCTTAAGTAACACATGTATTAAATTATTATATGAAATGTGTATAATATAGTAATTAGTAAATTATACTAACAGTAATATTCACTTTCTTCTTATTTATTCCACTTTTTCAATAATCTTGATTTCCCTTTTTCTGTAAATCTTTTTCATTCAATTCTCAACTATATACAAAGGACATAAAAATATTTAAAATACTCTATAAAACTAAACATAAATGTACAGGAACAAGAGAAGGCTATCATTTAGTTAAGTCCCCATTCAACCATGATTTTTATACGTCCTAGTAAATCATATTTACCTTCTAACATTTTTCCTTATTGTAAAATATTCAAAATTGACTTGGAGGCTTGTCTTAAAAACTCAAAACTTAAACCATGATTATGTCTCAGGTCTTCTTATAGACTTGTATATAATTTTATGAGCTCAAAAAGAGCATTGCACTACACAGTCTGTAGCTTTCTTTCTTTTCTGTCAAATACAGTAAAGCCCCATTCCAAGCTCTGCTATTAGATTTGGCTAGATTGTAGTCAAAATTTAGCATAAATAAACTATAAAGATTAATAATGATGAAAATGTAATACTAGACTACAGGTTTTATGATAGCAAAGGAAATTTCACATATTTTAAATATACTTCCAAGATCTAGCACAAAAGTTACCTGTAAAAGCTTATGTTGAACTAATGTATTTTGTATGCAACTACTTTTAGACAATGATTTCACAAATGTTATTTCATGTAATTAAACATTTATTTCTTACTAATTTGGAAAGCACACTCATTGTCCACTGGCTTCTTGCTATTCTTTCAACATGCCAAGTTTGTTCTACTTCAGGATCTTTACCCTAAATATTTTTTCTGCATGGAATACTCTTCCCCCATAGACGTTTATACAGTTTGTTCCCTCACTTGGTTCGGGTCTCTCCTCAAATGTCCTTCAAAGGGTCACCCCTTGAACACAATATTTAAGTAGTGTCCTTACTTTGGCCCTTGTTATCAATATCTGTGTAATTTTCCTAACATATTTTTATTTATACCATTTATCACTATCAGAAATTAAACATTTCATTTTACATTTGTGTGTTGTCTGTTACTCCCACTAGAATGTGAGGTCTGTCTATGTGGACAGGGATCTTGTCTATATGAATCACTGCTATATTCCCAAAGCTTTGAAGAGTGACTGGAAAATATTAGGTACTCAATAAAAATTTATTGAATTCACAAATACATTCCTGATATTTTTATTTGATTTATTTCCCAGGAAATCTGTAACATCTTTGAGAGTAGAAATTAAATCCTGTATCTTATTAGAATCAAAGTAACTGAGTAAATATTTACATTTACTGGGGTCTTGTTCTAATTCAGGCACTTGCATTTTCACATTTAGTCCTCCCAAAAACTTTCTGAGGTGGTTATTATTATCTCCATTTCAATGATAAGGAAAAAGATTCAAAGAAGTTAAGGAATTTCCTCAGAATTATTCCGTTAGTAAGTGGCAAAGCTGACATTCAAACTGTTTATTTTGACTTGGAATCCTACGCTTTCTGTCACTCACCTATGCCCTATTTAATATGGAAGCCGTGAGAACATTCCTGAATAGAAACATATTGCATTTCGTTTCTATTTTACAATCTAGTAACAAAAATGTCCGTAGTTTACTTCATACTAAACTTGCAATTCCATGCTGCACTCAACAGTGCTGTCATACTGGGAACATCCTCTCTAACCTCTAAAAGTCTTCCTTCTCCAAAATAGCCTCTCTGAACCTAATGGCTCCCAAATTTTCTTCTACTATAGTTCATTCATTCAGATAACAGTTTACACCAAAACTTAACACCTGAGTGAATCTCATCTATCTGCTATCGCATCACTTAGGATCATATAAACGCATTTTGTTAGAATTGTGTTACTAATATACTGAGGATAAAATAATTTGATGTACAGCAGAAGTTGTTAATCCATTACTAACAAAAATAAATAATAAATATTTAAACAAAAAATTGGACTCCAGGATACAAAATCAAAGAAAGAATTGCCAAAAAATAATTGCATGAGATAAGTAAAACAAGCAAAGGAAGACTTTATTCAATAGTATTGTAATAGGGAAAGAGATTGAACTCAATTCTACTGTAACAAAAGGTGAGAGAGTTTTAAGCACTGGGATGAGCTAGAAAAGAAATCCTGGAGGGTATCGGGGAAGCTTGGTCAATGTGATTGGGCATCTGTACTTGCTTATTGGTACTTATTGAAGTTAGGCTCCTACCCTCCCTTAGTGAGGGAGAGATAGGAGCCCTATATTTCTTGATAACTCCATTTCAAAAGGACAGCCCTCAGGTCCTTGAGAAAAACATTACCGTATTGCAGAACTAGCAAGAGGTTGAGAAATTTACATCTCATAAGAACAGAGAAAGAATTTACAAGTTTTCTGAAGTAAATATTCTAAGAAAAAGGAGGTCAGAGGCCTATAGTCAGGAAGAAGCCTGTCTAAAATTTAGTCAACCTCTGGGGAATGTTAAGGCCATTTGGATCAACATAAATAGGTGGTCATCAACATATACAACGTATTCATAATTGTGTCTTCAGCTGATATCGATACATGGCTTTAAGTTTTTCTTTTGAGTCTGTCTTACAATGTGATAATTCTTGTAGCTTATCAGATGAAATAGTCTTTTACAGCATTATGAAGTTTCCTTCCCTCCCTTCCAGAGATTATTATCCAGTAAGAACTCTTTGTTAGCCAATACCCTCATCTTCTTAACTAGCCAAAAGGGCCAACTTTGGAGTGGGAACTTCAGATCTTCTTTATGAAACATCTACAAATGGAAAGGATATTTCAGAAACTTAAAAATTTAAACACTTCACAAAATAGCATTTGTTATGGCATTCAGTAGCTGTGTTCCTGTAAGTTTTGAATATAGAAATTCTGACAATTTAATCATTTTAAATCTTCTATGGAATTTATTCATTCAATAAATACACATTAAGTATATTACCAGCTATATGTCAGTCATACTTCCACTTCCAGGCACTGAGGATTTATCAATAAAATGAAAATGACTGCCTTACTAGAGTTCACATTCCAGGTGGGCAGTGGGGAAAAACACAGTAATCAATAAAGTTAATACATAAGTAAATTATATTGGGTATTAATGTTGAGTACTATGGCAAGGTAAAAGGAATTGAGAGAGCAAGGAGTAGTACAGGGACAGAAATAGGGTTTGTAAGGGCAGGTCTCATTGAGAGGGTAATGCTGGACAAAATGTCCCGAGAGTTAAGGGAGCTAGCTCTGCAATATCTGAGGAAACAGTGTTGTAATCAGAGAAAACAGTAGCCCCATGTTCCAAAGATGGGATCATACTTGGTATTCCTGGAATGACAGTGGTTCATTTCAACGTGGCTACAGCCCAGCGAGAAAGAGGGGAAAGTGGTAAAGTTAGAAAGGGCGCAGTGAGTCCTGTGCTTTAAAGGGTCCCATAGACCCTAGAAGGCAATGTCAAAGCAAGGGAAACTTAGCTGGTCATTGAGGTAAATCAACTTTTAAAGCAATTATGTATTAAAAGAGCAAATCATATTTTGTACATGGATTACTTCTTAAACGATATGTTTATTAGTTTGGGTTTTGGTAAATTATTTATCTGTATAAAAGCTTATCTGTATGGTATTGAGGAAACTAGATATCCACAATTAAAAGAATGAAATCAGACTCGTATGTTACGTCACACACAGAAATCAACTCAAAATGGACTAAAGACCTAAACCTAAGACCTGAAACTACACAACCCCTTGAAGAAAATGTAGGAGAAAAGCTTTTTGATCTTGAACTTGACAATGAATTTTTGAATACCACACTAAAAGCTCTGATAACAAAACCAAGTGGGACTATATCAAATTAAAATCTTCTGCAAAAGAAAGGAAACAATGTAATGAAAAGGCAGCCTACAGGTTGGAAGAAAATATTTGCAAACCACTTATCTGATAAGGGGTTACTATTAAAAATATATACGGAACTCATGTAATTATATAGCAAAATAACAAATAACTAGATTTTTAAACTTTGGAAAAGGATCTGAATGGACATTTCTCCAAAAAAGACATTGAAGTAGCCAACAAGTGTATTAAAAAGTGTTCAGCATCACTAATCATCAGGAAAATGAAAATTAAAACCACAGAGAAATATCACCTCATACCTATTAGAATGGCTATTACCAAAAAGATAGGCAATAACAAGTGTTGGCAATAATGTGAGGAGAACCCTTTTACATTGCGGGTAGAAATGTAAATTGGTGTAGGAATTATTAAAAATAGTAAGGAGATTTCTCAAAAAATTAAAAAGTAGAACTACTATATGACCCGGCAATCCATCTTCTGGGTATGTACCCAAAAAACATTAAATCAGCACCTTGTAGAGATACCTGCACTCACATGTTGATTGCGGCATCATTCACTGTAGCTAAGACATGGAAACAATCCAAGTGTCTGTTGATGGATAAAAGGATAAATTGTGTGTGTGTGTGTGTACATGTATGTGTGTGTGATGAAATAAAGTACTGTTCAACCTTAAAACAGAAGGGGATCCTGCCATTTGTGACAAAACGTATGAAACTGGAAGGCATTACGCTAAGTGAAATAAGCCAGACATAGAAAAAACTACTACATTGTATTAGTCTGTTCTCACTCTGCTATAAAGAACTGCCTGAGATTGGGTAATTTATCAAGAAAAAAAGGTTTAATTGGTTCGCAGTTTCACAGGCTGTACAGGAAGCACAGCTAGGAAGCCTCAAGAAATTTACAATCATGGTAGAGGGTGAGGAAGAAGGAGGCATGTCTTTTGTGGCTGGTCAGGAGGAAGAGAGAGAAGGGGGAGGTGCTACACACTTTTAAACAACCAGATCTCTTGAGAACTTACTCACTATCATGAGAACAGCAAGGGGGAATCCACTACCATGATCCAATCACCTCCTAATAGGCCCCTCTCTAACATTGTGGTTTGCAATTCAACATGAGATTTGGGTGAGAACACAGAGCCAAACCATATCATATATCATCTCATTGACATGTGAAATCTGTTTTTTTAAGTTGACCACATAGAAACAGAATAAATTACAAGGGGTTGGGGTGGGGGAAATGGGGAGACATAGGTCTGAGGGCACATGCTGCAAATATGTAGGATAAATAGGTCTCGAGTTCTAATGTACAACATGAGGACTATGATTACAATATTGTACTAAATGCTGAAAGTTTGCTAAAGCAGTAGATTTTAGGTACTCATCACAAAACAATTGATAACTATGCAAGGTAATGGAGGTGTTAATTTGCTTGACTATAGTGACTGTTTCACTGTGCATATCAAAACATCATGTTGTACACCTTGAGTATACATAATAAAAAGAATGCTAATAAAAAGAAAGACTTAGAAAAAAAAAGAGCTCACTGGTGATGTCAGGGTTTTGATGAAAGCTGCAAGTTAACTCTAAATGAAACAAAATCAAATGCTCAAATCATAATAATAATAATCAGTCCACTTATAGAAAAAAACAGATTTTAGTAAATTCTTCTACTTTTTAACTAATCGATTTGTCATCCTATGATCAGTCAGACAGATGATAGGATGGTACCTATCATCCGAGCTACCTATAATCCTTCATAGGTACCTATTATCCTTGGTACCTATGAAAGTTGTATGTACCTGAGTTTCCCAGAAAAGGCTCAAGAACAGTTGTTTGTTTTTTTTTAATAACCCTATGCTGTTATCCCAGAAAAAATACAAAGCTACTGATCTATAGCAGAGGCATCATTGTTACCCAGATATTTCGAGAGAAATGCTCAGTACTTGCTGATGCCCACCCTATCCACACTTTTTGACTTCATAATATGATACCTAATTCTAAATTCATATCTATTACCTATTTTTGTTAGTAATGAAATAACATTCTTCTGATGTTCAAGCACATTAATTCCAGAGCCTCTTGTGAAATCAGAAGGATGTATTTACATGAATCTCATGGGATCTACCAACCTCCATTTCTGTAATTCAATGACACCACTGGACAAGACGTCATTTTATAGTAGATATGTGCAATGGAATGAAAATGAAGATTATCCTCTTGCACTTTGCTGGTTTTAATTACCTTAGAAACCAAAAAAGGAACAGAAACAATTTTCATATTATTCCAATAATTTGTTGTCAGTATCTCAAGGAAGCTATTTGAATGAAAAAATATATAAAATCATAAGAAACGTCCTCACTCAGTTAATGTCAAATATTCTGTTGTATCCACTGTTTGAGTTGTTCAAAAATTATCTTATTACATAAAGAGAAAATTGAAAGTTTTCAGTTTCAGCTTTATCAATTTCAGGGGTAGAGCTTTTGTCCTTCAGCTCTGATGTATTTCAGGTAAAATACCTCTGTTTTAGATACTTAAAAATATGACTTTTGTAATATGCTAAAATAAGACTTTAATATCCAAATAATATGATACTTAAAAGTCCAATATGTTTGCTTCTTGACTTCATCATTTTATATACAGAAATTTGTTGTTGTTTTAATATTTAAATCCTTTAATTTGCTAGAATGGTGGTCCTTAATCTTCAGTGTACATATGAATCACCTGAAGAACATGTTTAAATGCAGCTTAGTGCAGCTTGTCCACCACATCAAGGAATGATAAGACTGACGAAGAACCCAGGGAGCTGTATTTTTAACAAGATCTCCCTTGATTCTAATGTAGTTCCACACACTAAGAACAATAGTTTAAAAACATAAACTATGTGTATTTTATGTGCATTATAGAAGCATAATACACAGAAGATAAATGTACGTGTTTTAATTATACTGCCCAAGGAGTTCTGAAAAATGTACAAACTGATGTAATATACCATCTGGTAAGGTTTGGCTGTGTGTCCCACCCAAATCCCATCTCAAATTGTAATCCCCAAGTGTCAAAGGAGGGACCTTGTGGGAGGTGATTGGGTCATGGAGTTGGCTTTCCCCATGCTGTTCTCATGATAGTGAGGGAGTTCTCATGAGAGCCGAGGGTTTAAAAGTGGCAGTTTCCCCCGCACTGTCTCTCTCTCCTGATGCCTTGTTAAGAAGGTGCCTGCTTCCCCTTCACCTTCCATCATGATTGCAAGTTTCCTGAAGCCTCCTCAGCCATGCAGAACTGTGAGTTAATTAAATCCCGTTTGTTCGTAATTTACCCAGTCTCAGGTTATTTCTTTACAGCATTGTGAAAATGGACTAATAACCATCCTAATCAAAATATAAAATATTTATATCACCCTAAAAAATTACCTTGTACTCCATCCCTGGCAACCAAAGATCGGATTTCAATCACTAAAAATCAATTTTTTTTCCTAAAACATCACATGACTAGAATCATACAGTACATACTCTTGTGTCTTTCTCATTCAGCATAATTTTGAAGTTCATCCATGCTCTTGTGTGTATTTGTAGTTTATTCCTTTTTATTCCTAAGTTCATTATCTCAATATACCACAATTTGTTTATCCATTTATCTGTTGATGGACATTTTTGTTGTTTTACTTTTAGTATATTATGACTCAAACTACTATGAACATTTGTGTGTAAGTCTGCGTGGATGTAAGTTTTTGTCTCTCTTGGTTAAACACCTAGGAGTGAATTGTGCCAATGGTAAGTGTATGGCTACCTTTCTTAGAAACCAGGGAAGCTGTCAATCAAAGTGGTTGCATCCTTTAACATTCCTACTGGCAAACTATGAGAGTTTCAGTTGTTCCACATCCTCTACCAACGCTTGGGATTTAGTCTCTTTAATTAGCCATTATAGTGTAGATAAAGAGGGGGTATCATATTTTGGTTTCAATTTTCATTTCTCTGACTAATGGTGTTAAACATCTTTTTATGTGTTTATTAGTGATTTGCCTATCTTCTTTTTTGAAGTGCCCATTCCAAATCTTCTTTTCATGTTTTAATAGAGTTGTCAACCTCATTGCATTGTAGGGGTTCTTTATGTATCCTGAATGCAAGTTCTTTGTCAGATACATGTATATCAAATTCTAAAAATAACCTATTTCTATTTTCATTTTCTTGATGGCATATATTAAAGAGCAAAAGTTATTAATTTTGATGAAATCCAACTTGTCACTTTTTTCTTTTATGCTTAATATTTTTCTTTAAGTATAATCTAAGAAATATTTGCCTAACACAAAAGGCATGATTTTCTTCAGTGTTTATACCTAGAAGTTTTGTGGTTCTGTTGTGTGAATTGTGATCTATTATAGATTAATTTTTGAGTCTGATGTAGGGCAGGGATTGAGGTTTACTTTGTTCTATTCACACTTGAATTTCTTGAGAATACCAGCACCATTTGTTGAGAAAACACTATCTTTTCAGTGTTGAGCTGCCTTAACATCTTTGTAAAAAAACATGTAGTTTGACTGTATATATGTGAGTCTATATCTGAACTCTCTGTTCTATTGAACTGTCTTTTTTTTTTTTTTTTTTTTTTTTTTTTTTTTTTTTGAGACAGAGTCTTGCTCTCTCCCCCAGGCTGGAGTGCAGTCGTGCGATCTTGGCTCACTGCAAGCTCTGCCTCCCGACTTCAAGCGATTCTCCCACCTTAGCCTCTCAAGCAGCTGGGACAACAGGTGAGTGCCACCACGCCCGGCTAATTTTTTGTGATTTTAGTAGAGACAGAGTTTCACCGTGTTAGCCAGGATGGTCTCAATCTCCTGATCTCGTGATCCGCCTGCCTCAGCCTCCCAAAGTGCTGGGATTACAGGCATGAGCCACCGCACCTGGCCTCAACTCTTTTCTTATAGCCCTATCATGATATCTTGAATACTAAGTCTTGAAATCAATGTAAGCTCTTCAACTTTGTTCTTGTTCAAGATTTTTTTCCTATCCTAACCCCTTCATATTTTAGGTCACTTTGTCAATTTTAAAAAACTAATGGGATTTTCAACAAAGCGACATGGAATTTATAGATCAATTTGCAGAAAACAGACATCATAAAAATTCATAAACTTGGCCGGGAGCGGTGGCTCAAGCCTGTAATCCCAGCACTTTGGGAGGCCGAGACGGGCCGATCACGAGGTCAGGAGATCGAAACCATCCTGGCTAACACGGTGAAACCCTGTCTCTACTAAAAATACAAAAAACTAGCCGGGCGAGGTGGCAGTGCCTGTGGTCCCAGCTACTCGGGAGGCTGAGGCAGGAGAATGGCGTGAACCCAGGAGGCGGAGCTTGCAGTGAGCTGAGATCTGGCCACTGCACTCCAGCCTGGGCGACAGAGCGAGACTCTGTCTCAAAATAAATAAATAAATAAATAAAAATAAAAAATTCATAAACTTTATGTATCTTTTAAATGTATATCTTTTGCCTATCTGTTCCTTAGTTTCTCACAGTAGTTTTTGTTTTGTTTTGTTTTTCAGTATAATGATTTATAGACTTTAGTTAAAAATTTTTAACATAAATATTTTAAATATATGATACTATTGAAAATGATATTTAGTTGCATTTTCTAACTGTTTGCTGCTAGTCTATAAAAATACAACTAACTTTTTATATTGATTACATAACCTAAGGTATTGTTATATTCACATAAATATTAGTAGCTTTATTTCAAAGATTCTTTAGGAAAATTTTATTTAGATGATTATTTTGTCTAAATAAATGTTTTTTGTTATCAATAGAAGTTCTCATTTTCCAGTTTTTATGGTTTTAACTTCTCTTTCTTCCTTTATTGTACTGAATGGGACTTCCAATATAAAATTTGCTACAGAGTGGATGTCTTTGGCATGCCTCTTAGGGAAAAATATGTGGTATCTCAGCTTTTCATATGATAGTAGCTATATTTTTTCTAGTTTTCTGAAACAAAGTATGATGATTGAATATTGGTTTTTTTCCAAGTGCTTTTTTCCAAACATGTTGAAATAATAGGGTGTTTTAACATTTATTCTGTTATGTGGTTAATTATATTGCTTGATATTCCAATTTTGACATAACCATGTTTTCAAGGAATAAATTCCACTTGCTCAAGGTATGTTATTCTTTTTGCATATTTATCTAATTGATAATGATAGTTTGCTGAGAGTTATTGAGACCAGTATTCATGGAGAGGATAATTTTCTTTCCTTACAATATTTTTGTCTGGTTTTGGTATCATGGTTATTCTAGCTTCCTAAAATGATTTGATAATATTTCCCCATGTTCTAAGATTTTATTTTAACATTTAAAAAATGTTAAACCTTTAAGTTAAGGGCTTAATTTTTAATTAGACATTTAAATTCTTTAACTGAGGTTTAACATATTAACCTCATTTATGAGTGAGGTTCAGGTATTTCTTCTTTAAATATTTAATAGAATTTACTAGTAAAACCATTTCTCCTTGAGTTTTATTTGTGACAAGATTTCTGATTATGAAGTCATTATCACTGATAGATTCTGGCCTAGTCATATTTTTCCAAGGAATTTGTTTATTTCATTTATGACAGTGAATATTTTGTCATATAGATTTTCAAAATATTTTATTGCTACTTATGTAATATATTTAAGATCTGTAGTGATATCACCTCTTTCATTTATGTTCCTAATCTGTGTTTCTTTTATCTTATGCTTGATTATTCCTGCTAGATTATAAACTTCATTATTATTTTTAAATAACTAATGTTTAACTCTGTTCATCTTCATATTATCAGTCTGTTTCAATTTAATTGATTCATGTTATCTTTATTTTCTTTCTTCCAATAACTTAATTTATTTTAATTTATTAAATTATTAATAATTTGCTTTACACTACTCTAACTTTGCTTTACATCCACCTAATTTGCTGTACACCCACTCTAACTTTGTAAAGTGGAAAACTTGATAATTAATTTCAAACGTTCTTTTTTTTTAAAAAAACAAACAAACAAACAAACAAATAGGGTCGTGCTCTATTGCTCAGATTGGAGTGCAGTGGTGCAATTTTGGCTTACTGCAATCTCTGCTTCCTGGGTTCAAACGATTCTCCTGCCTCAGCCTCCTGTAGCTGGGATTACAAGCATGAGTCACCAAGCCTAGCTAATTTTTGTATTTTTAGTACAGACGGGGTTTCACCATATTGTCCAGGGTGGTCTCGAAGTCCTGACCTCAAGTGATCCCCCTGCTTTGGCCTCCCAAAGTGCTGGGATTACAGGTGTGAGCCACCAAACTCGGCCAAATGTTCTTTTATAGTATAACTGTAAAAGTAAAAAAATTATTTTCAAACATAGGTTTAGCTGTACTCATCCTTCAAATTTTGACAGGATATGATTTTATTATCATTTACTTTAAAGTATTTTAAAATTTTCTTTGTGATATCCTCTTCAGCGCATAGATTATTTAGATGTATGTTATTAATTTTCATTTTTTTGTTTTTATGTATTTTATTATCATTCACTTCTAGTTTAGTTCTGTTGGGGTAAGATAAAATACACTAAGATTTTCATCTTTTGAAATTCCCAGAGACTTAGGCCTAGAGTATGGTCTATCTTGTAAAGCATTCCATACGCACTTGAAAAAAAAAACATATTATTAATTCTTGGGCACCATAGTTTTCTACAAAATTTGTTAAGGTTGTTGTACTAGGGTTCTCTAGAGGGACAGTGCTAGTGGAATATATATACATATACATATCTATATATATATATACACACACACATATACATGTATATAAATGTGTGTATGTGTGTGTGTATACATAATATATATATGGAGTTTATTAAGTACTAACTCACACAATCAGAAGGTCCCATAATAGGCTGTCTGCAGGCTAAAGAGCAAGGAGAGCCAGCCAGAGTTCCAAAATTGAAGGACCTGGAGTCCGATGGTTGAGGGCAGAGGGCATCCAGCATGGGAGGAAGATGTAGGCTGGGAGGCTAGGCCAGTCTCTCTTTTCACATTTTTCTGCCTGCTTGTATTCTAGCCATGCTGGCAGCTGATTAGATTGTGCCCACCCAGATTAAGAGTGGGTCTGCCTTTCCCAGCCCACTAACACAAATGTTAATCTCCTTTGGCAATACCCTCACAGACACATGCAGGATGAATACTTTATTCTTCAATCCTATCAAGTTGATACTTAGTATTAACCATCACAGCTGTATTGCTTGCGAGTGTAATACATTTATTTACTATTTTTTCATTTATTTATTCTACGAGAGAGGGGTATTAAAATGTATGATTGTGGATTTGTCTGTTTCTTCCTTTAGTTCTGCCAGATTTCACTTCATCTAATTCATCATCTGTCATCAGGTACATTCATACTTTGGCTGTTATGTCTTCTTGATAAATAATTTTTTGTTATTATATAATGTCCCCAATAATATCCTTTGTCTTGAATTCTATAATTTTTATATTAATATAGTCAGTCATACTCGCTTTTGTAATGTATGGCATTTATTTTTCCACTTTTTAAAATGTTTAGCCTTTGTATCTTTATTATTCTAACTATCATATATACAGCATATAGTTAGATCTTGGTTTTGTAGTTAGATTTTGTTTTTATATACTCTAACAATGTCTGCCATTTAAATATTTTTATTCACATTTAATATAATTATTTATGTAGTTAGATTTTTAAACAATGTTTTGTTAGAGATGATTTGTAAAAATTCCAAGAAAATCCCAAGCCCTTATAACTTGGCAGGTCAAATTTTTAACTTTGCCTTCAATGTAGCCATTGTCAAGCCTGTTTTTAGAATTTATTATAGTGGGTCTGGAGTAGTCCTTACTCTGGGAGCACCTAAATCTAAATCTTGGCTATTCTGGCATCTTAACTGGCTGCTTGAAATTTTTAAAGTCTTTCCCCTGTGGTAGACTAGGACTTTAAAAATCCCCTGGCATTGTCTTACCTTAGTATCCCCATTCTATAGTCAACCTAATAGTGACTGCTCTCTAGTAAACCTTGTGTAGTCTTGTCTTGTTCACATCAAGTCTAACTCTTGTCTAAGGACTGTGAGAAGTCTCAAACAGACTTCTGGTCCCCCTCCAACCTTGTGGTGCCACCTTTCCACCGCGTGTTCTGCTTTGCTGAATCTAGGTATTTTATCAGCTCCAAGGTGTGATTTCTGTCTCTTTAGCCTGTTAGGATATGAGCTCCATAGTCCTATGTCATGATGCATATACTATCTACATGCAGAGAGCAGAGGAAATATGGGGCTTAGGGATCATAGTCCTGTACAGCCTATTGTTAAATATATAAAAACATTTATCTCATATATAGCACAGTTCTATTGCTGTTTATGGAAGAAAGGCTAGACTAGTGCTCTCTCATAGAACAAAGTAGAAGATGTCTGAGAACAGCAATTTTTAACCTTCTTTTAGGGCATTTTAATAATATACTGAAAGCTACAGACTGTTTCCTCAGCATTAACAGTTAAATTATTCAGATTGTTTATAGGTGATATTTTTACCTCATTGTTTGGGGGAAGGTAGCAAAAGAATTGGAAGGAGTGCTTAACTTTTACTTATATCTTAAGCAATTTAAATAAAGTGCAATTTGGTGGATACAGTTTCCTGAGATTTTCACTATGCATCATACTCCTAGTTACTTAAAAAGGACTTTATTGCATTTATGTACAGCCATCTTTGTCAAATATTTATATTGCAACCTTTGTTTTCTTTTTATTGTACTTAAAAAATACATTTAATCATTTTATTACTGTTGAGGAAAAGAGTCAAACTCTATAAAATATTTCAAGAGATTTATTCTGAGCCAAATATGAGTGACTGTGACCATGACACAGCCCTCAGGAGATCCTGAGAACGTATGCCTAAGGTCGTCAGGGTACAGTTTGATTTTATATATTTTGGGGAGGCATGAGACATCAATCAAATACATTTAAGAAATACATCGGTTTGGTTCAGAAAGGCGGGACAACTCAAAGCAGGGAGCTCCAGGCTGTAGGTAAATTTAAACATTTTTTGGTTGACAATTGGTTGAGTTTATCTGAAGACCTGGGATGAAAGGAAATGTTCAGGTTAAGATAAAGGACTGTGGAGACCAAGTTTTACTGTGCAGAGGAAGCTCTCAGACTTCAGAGAGAGCAAGTTGAAACATATTTCTTATCAGACTTACAAGGAAGCCTGGCTCTTGGTTGATTATTCCTTTCTAAGGAAGGAAAGAAAACAAAGGGGAAAGGGGGATTCTCTATATAATGTGGATTTTTCCCACAATAGACATTGCCGGGCAATTTCAATTATGGATGAGAAACATGTTTTGGGGTAAAACATTTTGATTTTCCTCCTCATTATACCAGAGTCAGATTGGAAAGTAAGTCATAATATAGAGGGTTAAATAAAACCCGTCTGATGAAAATTTATGGTTTGTAGGGCATGACTCCCCAGATCACTTAGATAGGAATTTGGGCAAGATAAATATATATATTTTTATCAGAACTTAGTCCTCATTACTGTTAGCACAGAGGGAGAGACAAGAAGGAAGATGAAATGAGAGAGTGGCTCAACAGTTGAGACAGCTTTATTGAGAGTAAACCTGATAAGGGCTTCCAGCCAGCAAGGTCAGGAGCAAAATTCTCTTATAACCTGAACCTTTTTAAAAAGGCCCCAGTGGAGGACGTATGCTCTAAATGAGGTTCCTATCAGGGAGGGGTTGGGAAAGTGTTGGCTGGACTTCAATAAGCTTTGTTGTGATTAGGGTCATTATGTTCTGTTGAAGATATGGTCAGGGTCGACATTTGCGATTTGATCAGGTAGCAATGGACAGTTCTGAAAAATAAAAACCTGATACTTTAAGATGGTGGACTCTTGTTAAGATGACAGTCTCTTGTCCTATCAATTACCACGGATCATTCTGAGTCTTCTTTTAGGTAGGTCTGTAGCATATAGTTATAATGAGACTTTCTTATATTTCTTTTATCCATTCCATTTAATATGTGAGTTTATTACATTTAGATCAGTCTTTGAAACAATATTTTCATTCCACTTCTGCTACATATTTTTGGTTATTTTTGTGTGTATAAGGGTTTGTTTCTCAAATTATCTAGGCTTAGTTATTTTGAGTAATTAGCGAAAGATGTAGCTCTGTTTTTAATTCTAGTAGAGGTTATTGTTATAAACTTAAGTAATAATGCTAAATCTTGTATTTCTTAGTCTATCACCCTCAGAAATGAGGTAATATCTAATGAACACCCACTATGAAATATGAACAGATTAGTACACTTACAGTCACTTTTACAACCTCCCTCTTTCTTCTCTGTTTCCCAAGTTGTGTTAATTTACTCTGAGATCTTTTTCCTCCCAATCCATTTTCTTTTTTTTTTTTTTTTTTTTTTTTTGAGGCGGAGTCTCGCTCTGTCGCCCAGGCTGAAGTGGAGTGGCGTGATCTCCGCTCACTGCAAGCTTCGCCTCCCGGCTTCCCGCCATTCTCCTGCCTCAGCCTCCGAGTAGCTGGGACTACAGGGGCCCGCCACCTCGCCCGGCTAGTTTTTTGTATTTTTAGTAGAGACGGGGTTTCCCCGTGTTAGCCAGGAGGGTCTCGATCTCCTGACCTCGTGATCCACCCGCCTTGGCCTCCCAAACTGCTGGGATTACAGGCTTGAGCCACCGCGCCCGGCCCCTCCCAATCCATTTTAACAAACATATTACAATTGGTCACATGGTTGCTTCAATGATAGCCTTAGGTCCATGTTTAAAGAGATCCAATGAATCTTGATACTCTTTCATACCTCATGGTTGGTTAATTTACACCCCCAAGGTAAACTGAGAAGTTAGTCTGTTCTGGGCAAAGTGTCAGAAACTAGGGATCAGCAATAGGTAAGGTAGCAACGAAGTACTCTGATAGCAGCTCTCAGTGTAGTAACTGGAACTTTCAAATTAAGAAAGAAAAGTTACTTTACTTTTCTTATAGTTTCAATAATGTTCATTAAAAAATCTCATTCTTTTACTTTTTGTTGAGATCTCAATTGATAGTAGGGAACTCTATGGGCACTCCCGTCTCATTATTTTATGTTTCCAGGCATTCATGCTTGATGTTTTAAATTGCTATTTTATTTAATTCTCATTGCTTCACAAGCATTATCTTCAGTTTACCTCTGAGTAAAGAATTACCCTGTCTGGTCTGTTTCATTCACCCTCACATATTTGTTTTGAACATTTCGATTTGTGCCTGTTCCATGGCATGTGAGTTTGAAATGCCGGGGGAAATAATTGGACAATGCAACCCACTCAACGTTTAAAAGCTTAATTATGTGTCTAATGTTATTTCAGTTGTCAGAAGCCCATTTTGTTGAATCCCAGAAAATTAACAGGAAGTTCCTGTTTCTTGAAAAGTATCCTGGGAATAAATTCTTAAAGCATTGTCTCAACTCATTTCCTTACACTTCCCTTTCCATTCACAAATCATTACCACTGCCTTCCCAAGCTATGTTGTGAGAAGGGATTTCCTGAGACATGGATTTATTTTTTTAATGGGTATCTACATTGTCAAATGAGAGTGAAAGGGAAGTTCTAAAGGGTAGGAAACTGTTTCACTTCTTAATCAGGAGTCCCTATCTTTCAATGGAGAGCTATGATATTATTTTACTAATTTATATCTTGGGGAAAAGAAAGGAGGAGACGGAAAGGTTACAGTAGTTACCTTCAAACCAACCTCCTGATATTTCATGGGAATATCAAGGCCTGAATAGCTCACTTGCAAAGACATCTTGAAGGAAGTGTCACCTGCATTTCCTTCAGTAAACTACATATATATATAAAGTTCCATATAGAAATATCTTGATAAAAACTTCATTTTGCATTTCTGAAAGCTTCACATTAATATAAATTATTTTACTACATCATATGAAATATAATACAAGTAGCTTTATTGAGCCTCTCTTTTTCCAAACTTAGTTGACTTCATTTCTCCACAAATACCCAGTAACATTTTGTTGTTGTTCTAGAAAACACAGTTTGGGGAACCTTGCCTTAGGAAAATGCTTTCCTTGAAATCTATGGCTTTGAGATTTGAGTTAATAGTTTAAAAAGGAATGAAGTGGGTGGCAGGAAACACTTTTATTTTACACTAAATTCTTGACCAACTGGCACACAGAAACACAAATAAATTCGTATAGAAATAATGTTTCATTTAAAAATTATGTTTCAAAGTTTAACCACTTACCCACTGTCACACAGTATGGCCAAGACAGAAGCCAAACCCAGGTAGTCAGGCTCCAGAATCACCACTCTACAGTGACTGGGGATAGGATTTTTACCAAAGCATTTGGGAGACTGAGGTAGGCAGAACACTTGAGGTCAGGAGTTTGAGACCAGCCTAGCCAACGTGGTGAAACCCTGTCTCTATTAAAAATACAAAAATTAGCTGGGTGTTGTGGCACATGCCTGTAATCTCAGCTACTCGGGAGGCTGAGGCAGGAGAATTAACTTGAACCTGGGAGGCAGAGGTTGCAGCGAGCCGAAATTGCGCCACTGCACTCCAGCCTGTGTGATAGAGCAAGACTCAGTCTCAAAAAAAGAACTTTTACCAAAACAATAGTCATTTTCTTAAAAAAAAAAAAAAAAGAAAGAAAAGAAAAGAAAGAAAAGAAAAAGAAAGAAAGAAAATAAAAGAAAAGGTCACCAACAAAAATAAATGAATAAATAAAAATTCTGTTTCTATTCTTAGGCTCAACTCTAGAAGCAAGATGAGTATGTGGCTTATCTCCAAAATATTAGCCACAAGACCTTATCATTTCCAAATATTAATACCATTCCATATTATTTTAATGCTTAAAAAAGTAACCCCATTTATAATATTTAAACTGAAATATTATTGGAAGTAAGTTTATTCTAAAGGAGTGATTGTTTAAAAAATTCTTATTTCTAAAGGGATTACTTAAATTAAGAGGTAGAATTGAACACATGGTGAGAACATGAAGAACATGAGCAACTCTGCTGGGGCTTGAAAGTGGAAATTTGAAATTGCCTCAAGGCAGAGGTTGAAGGTTTGCTACAAAGAGAAACTTTCCTAATCACACAATTGTCCGATTCTACTGAAATAGAGTAAATCTATTACCTACTCTAGCTACACTATGCAAAATTGTACCCAAATGCAGATTTTAAAGGGGATTTCCAAAAAGAATGATCCAATTATTATTAACAGTATGGTACACTAGATATATCTCATTGTACCCTTGCCAACATAAAATATTAGATTTTTTTAACTTTGCTAGTTTTATGTGGAAAATATATTTTATTATTTTTCATTAAAAGTTCTTTATTATTAGATTAAATATATTTAATTTTTCTGTGAATTATCTCTTTATATATTCTCATGAAATATATTGATGGGGATAAGAGACAGATAAATTCTAGTCAGAAAAGGGTGGGTTCCCTGATGAAGACCTACTCTCAAGCGGAAAAGCCTGAGATCCTGGCACTAAGTGAGAACTTATATCCCTCTTTCTTTTCCAGCTTAAATGTTGCCTTTTCCTAAACCACCCATAGCTCTGCGCCATCCCATCCTATACATATAAAGGCCCCAGACTCAGCCAGCAGAGGAGAGAAGCAGCTGGACATCAAGGACCATGGCTAGACACCAGGAAGAAGCTGCTTGACAGCGTAACTTCGGAGAAGAATCTGGCCGGAGACGGCCGGATTTCAGGGGAAGATTACCTTCCCGCCTTGTCCTTTTTATTCAGCCCCTCTTTCTGCTGAGAGCCACTGTCACTGGCAGTAAAATCCCCTGCGTTTACCATCCTTCAATTCGTTCACGTGACTTCATTTTTCCTGGACCCTGGACAAGAGCTCGGGAGCCACGAGTAGGGATACAAAAAGGCCCACTGAGCTGCTAACACTGAAGCCATTCACAGATGTCACAGCTAAAAGAGAACTGTAACATGCCCTCTCGGGCTTCATGGGTGGCAGGTACCCTCCCGGATGGTGCTGTGGGGCCTGCATGGAGTTTGCTCCTGCTGGCGCCCCCAAGCACTCGCCCTAGCTCCAGCACCCTCTCACCTCCCACGAAGGGTGGAACGCAGCGAGTCTGAGTGAATGGAGTTTGCTCCGCCAGGTGCGAAGCAGCTAGGTGGTTCCAGAGCTCATGTACTCCAGTTCCTGCTAATTTACTCGTGTGCTCCCTCCTGTATGGAGTTGAGAGTAGCGGGATGAGTAAATGGGGCACCCTTGTCACAAGTCCTGAGAAAGGGTCAGGGAAATATCCTGCTTCAATATAGACTATCTGGGGCTAATGATTTAAACTATAATAATTCTGGCTTTTGTCTCATTTCCTTTCAATTATTTGCTTTATGAACATATTGAGTGAGGGTGACTTATAAATGAAACCAGTTTATTGTCTCAGTAACCATGGGGTGTGATTTGATTATAAAGTTGCTCAAAACTGAGATAAGACTACAGCGAGATTGTTTACATATTTTATTTACCTTGTTGCTTTTAAGATGATTAAATATTATGAGTGTCAGAAAGAAAAGATATCTGTGATCACCTTTGTTTGTTCACCTTTGTTTAAAAGATCTAGTCATTGTGATATAACAAGAAAATAAAATTATATAGTTATCAGAAACAAGATAAACAATATCATTTTAAAATGTAGATATTTGTGTTAAATTATGTACATCAGTAGAAAATATTAGAAATAATAAGAATTATATAAGATGACCAATAAAAAAAACAGAGACAAATCAGTTCTTCTTTATATATCTATAATAATGAATTTGAATATAAGATTAGGAAAAATTTCAGAGTAGCTAGAAAAAACATATTGAACAAGAGTAACAGTATGTAGGAACAGAGAAGAAAAGTCTGTAACTGCCAATAAGCATGAATAAAGTTTTGAATTGAGGAATACAATTATTTTGTGCAAGATATTTAAATGTTTACTGAAATTATGCTGCACAAGATATTGAATTATAAGACCAGAGTGACTAAAGTTTTATGATAAAATAAAACAGAGAAAACTGACCATACATGCTTATTTATCACCCGTTTATGTTATATATGAGCAGATATCATGGAAGAAAAGGCCAGTTACTCCATAAATAGAACTGATATTAAAATAGAAATCTTCTGTACATCAAAAGGATACCTTAATTAAGATGAAAAGACAAGTTTCAGACAGGGAAAAAATGTCTGTAATTGCTAAAACTAATCAAAATTTAGTATGACAGTTTTAATACACACAACTTTTATAAACCAGAAGTGACAAAGGAATAAAAATGGGAAAGGATGTACAGTTTTTAGAAGTAGAAGACTGAATGATCAATACATTTGTAAACAGATGCTCAGCATCACTTGTAGTTAGATAACTAAAAATTAAAATATCATATTGCAAAAAAATGAAAATGTTTGTCAATACAAAGCATTAGAAAGCCTTGAGAGCCCTGGGAGTCTCTCATATAAGTCTCCTTGTGAAAAACTTTGTCAATATTCAGAAAAGTTAAAGAGGCACATATGGACTTTATAACCCAAAAAACATTGACATATGTGTGTACATATACAAAATATACATATGTCTTATAGAAGCTGAGTGATAAGACATAACTTGGATTTATAAGTATCACCTTTTATGGCCTTTTATGACTGCCTGTAGGGAGAGAAGGACTGTTTCCTGGGGTACTTCAATATTGGGAAAGAGGTTAATAATAATATCTAGGTGACAGGATATCATGATTACTATTTTCTTATTTGTTTATTTTCTAAATTTAAAACAATTTTTTGTAATAAAGCACATACGTACATAAGTTATAGACAATGGACAAAACAATCAATGTCTTTGGCCATCAATAAAACTTAAAAAATAGAAACATAATTGAACTTAAAACTAGTTCAAGGAGAAATAATTCTTAAATATTCTGATATAAATTATTCAGATAATATATATAATTATTTTAAAACATCTTCAAATAATGTTTAAAATTAATATGACTAAAACTCCATAAATAGTAAGATATTCAAGTTTGTCAAGACTTTGGTTAACACATTCATTCAGGCTGACTAAGCACACTGAAAAGCATTAATTTAGGCCATGTAAAACTCAGTAATTATTTGATCATAAATTGGAGCCTAATATAGCCAAGAAATATCTATGTGAATTTTTTTTTCTGGGAGGAAATAGATTTCAAATACAAATTATTCAAATTGTTTTTACTTAAAAAGGGATGCTTTTAATCTTTAAGATTGCTATATTATATTTTGTAAATATTTAAATTTGCATATTTTATTATTCATCACTTTAAACTGAAGTGGCAAGTTAGTCTTAACAGCTGATAAAGTAACTGTAGCTAAAGTACAGAAATATTCTTGATTTCATATTACAGGCAATGAGTCTTGCATAGTTCTTTCCAAGCAAAAGCAAGTTTCCAAGCCTGTGTTAATGCTGTCCTGTGAAACAAAGTTTCTTCTTTTGAATAGACACAATTTTTGGTTTGACTTATAAACAGTCAGTTGAATGAGGACTTTTAGAAATAACTCCTGATGCTAAAAAATTTTTCGCAACAATAAAAAGTAACATTTATTGGGATTTGCCATGTGCTCGGCACTATCCATATTATCACAAACATGATGAGATAGGTGCTCTTATTAGATTCACAGGATAACGCAGCTAGTATACAGTATTGCCAGTGTGGAAACCCAGACCTGCTACCCACTCTGCAGCCCTCTGTTTGATGTTATTTCTTCTGGAAAGCCCCTTATGTCTCTCTATATGGTCTCCACATCCCTCTTATTGAGGGTATAGCATGATGACCTCTCATAACATTATGCATTTATTCTGTTCATAACATTTAGCTCTGTGCCTATCAGCCTTCCAAGATAGCATCTGTATCTTACGCATCACTGTATTTCACAATCTAACATATATACTGGACATTGTAGATGATTTTTAAAATTGTGAAAAAATGAATAATCCTCCAAAAATCTTTAGATATCTTGGATTGTGTGTATCACAGGTTTTATACAAAAAGAAAGCCTGTCTTTCCTCACAGAAAAGACACGGTTTATCATTTTCCTCCTTGTACTAAAATTTAGATGAAACCCTGGTGAATTATTATACATAGGAAACAAATTCTAATTTCTCAGTATTCAGGGAATTTGTATTCAGTCTTATTTAAGGAAAGGCTCACTGGTAGAAACAGTTTTCATATAATGACTTATTAAAATAAAGAGTTACCTGCAATTTTTAATAATGTGACCAAAGAAAAGGCTCAAGCCAGGTGTGGTAGCTCACACCTGTAATCCCAGCACTTTGGGAGGCCAAGATGGGAGGATCACTTGAGCCCAGGAATTTAAGATCAACCTGGGCAACATCACAAGACCCTGTCTCTACAAAAGTAAAAACATTAGCCGGGCATGGTGATGTGCATCTGATGCCCCAGCTACTTGGGAGGTTGAGGCAGGAGGATCACTTACAACCAGGAGGTTGAGGATGCAGTGAGTCACAAGTGATTGCACCACTGCACTCCAGCCTGGGCCACAGATCAAGACCGTGTCACAAATAAAAGAAAAAAAAACCATCAAGACTGATAATTGGATACAGTTGTTAAACTGGTATTTTTGTTTTACACTGATAATATGTATGTGGCCACTTTTTGGAGTTGGCCTGAATAGTCAAAATATTCCATACTAGAGACATGGAAAAGCATGAGGAGGAAGAAGAAAGAAATTAGGACTGTTGCAATTGTTAAAGGAATTTGTGAGACGTGGAAATGAGAAGGACAGAAATATTTAATGACATTAACAGTTAAAATATTCGACTTAGGCCAGGCATGGTGGCTCAAACCTTTAATCCCAGCAGTTTGGGAGGTTGAGGCAAGTGGATCACTTGAGGTCAGGAGTTCAAGACCAGCCTGCCAACATGGCAAAACCCCATCTCTATTAAAAATACAAAAATTAGCTGGGCATGGTGGCACATGCCTATAATTCCAGCTACCTAGGAAGCAGAGACATGAGAATCACTTGAACCTAGGAGGCAGAGTTTGCAGTGAGCGCAAATGGTGGCACTGCACTGCAGCTTGGGTGACAGAGACCCCATCTAAAAGAAAAAAAAAAATATTTAGTATTTGCCAGGTATTTTACTAAGTGCTTAACATAAAATATAAGTTTTAGACTTCACAACATATTTATGAGGCAGGAGATATTTCTATTCCCAATCATGTGAATAAGAATATCCACAGAGAAGTTTATTGAAGTGAAACATCTTTTCCAAGATCAAAGAGCTTAACAAAAGAGATGCAATTGGAGCACAACTCATATGATTTAGAAAATTGGAAGGTTATTTATTTAATTACAGTTGTATAAATATGTAAGTTGATTTATAGATAAATTTAAAACTCAAGTCATTTAACAAGGCATCAAACAAACAAACAAACAAAAAATGTCATTATCTACCCTAAATCTGAAATCCTACTCCCAAACTCCAACTCTTCAATTCTTTTATCTGTATTATTTGGTCATGTACCTCAATATTTCCAAATAACAGAGGTTATATCACTATTTTAATAAAATAAATTTACTGAGCTATAATTTATATCACACAAGATGTGCAGTTTAATGAGCTTAGATATGTGTGTACAACCTTGGCTTCACCACCGTATTCAAGAGACAAAACACTGTGATTGCCCCAGGAAGTTCCCTGTGCTCTTTTCCAGTCAATTATTCTGGCCCACCCTGACCCAAGGCACTGATACCATTTTAATCAGCATAGAATTACATATTAGTTTTATAGTATGTCTTCTTTTGTTTCTCGCTTCTTTTGTTCAGCAAAATAATTTTGAGATTTGTTCATGCTGCTGAATGTATCAGCACTTTTTTCCTTTGTATTGAAGTGTCATATTCAGCTGTGTGGATATGCTACAAGTTTTCAAATCAATTTTTCGTTGGTGGATATTTGAGTTATTTCCGGTGTTTGGCTAGTAGAACTAAACTTGCTATAAATATTTGTGCACAAGTCTTGTGTGGACATATGTTTTCATTTATCTTTGTAGTGAAATGATTGGTCATGCAGTAGATATATGTTTAACTTAGTGAGAAACTGCCAAACCACTTTTAAAGTTGTACTATTTAAACTCTTGCTAATAGTGTATGAGAGTTATCTAAAGTAGGTTCACTAATTACCAATCCCAAGGTTGCATCAAGAGTAGCAACATCATCATTATGCCCACAACCAAGAGCCAGAAGTTCAAATACTATGCCTACTGTATCCTGGGCTACTGTTTAGGTCCACCATGCACTGGCTTCCAATTTGTCTAAGTCCTACAATACAGAGCATATTCACACATAACAAGACTTATGAGGTGGACTTATTACTTACAGGTAGGCAAAGGAAGTCTCAGATCCACTGGGAGCCAGTCCCGAAGGATCAAGAAAGCTACCTAGGGCCGATGCAGTGTTGACTTTGTGTGCCCTGCTTGCAGTTCGGCTGAGTGACCCTGAAAAACAACCTGCTTTGGGTTTGATAGTGTTGGGGCAACATTAATCACTTGGCAACAGTTTGAAGAACATCCTGCTTCCAGAGGAGAGAGCACAAAGACTCAGCTGTCTTGGTCAGTTTTTCCTTATCTCAAGATTTCTCAGCATGGTCAGGAACAGGACCTGGGCTGTTTCAAGCAGTTTCCCCCAACTTACGATACTGCATTCCCAGCACATTCTATGGTTACTCTTGAGAACTACAAGGCAAGAAAGCGGGGAGAAATGGGTTGGTACAAGGACATGGAAGAACTGTCCTGCAAGTTCCAGTTCTATATTATCACTGACACTTGTTTTTGTCAGTATTTTCAATTTTATCCATTATCAAGAATGTATAGTCATATCTCATGGTTTAATTTACATTTTCTTAGAAAGTAATGATTTTCAACATCTATTCATATGCTTATTGGTCATTCATATATTTTCTTTTGAGGAACAAATACTGATTTTGCTAAAGGCCAATTTATCATTTTAATTATTTTATGAGTGCTTTTTGTTTTCTGAGAAATCTTTGCCTACCCTAAGTCACAAAGATTCTCTACTATTTTTTCTTTCAGAAGTTTTATAGTTTTAGGTTTCTCATTTAGGGATGTGAGTCATTGCAAATTAATTTTTCAGCATAGTACGAGGTATGATCAAGAACTATTTTTCTGTACTGATATTAAATTAATCCAGCACAACTTTTTTTTTTTTTTTTTTAAAGCCATCATTTCCATTAAATTATTTTGGCACCTTTGTTAAAAATCAATTGGCCATATACATGTGGGTCTCTATCTGGAGTCTCTTTTTTGATTCATGAATCTATTGAAATATTTGTGTGTGTGTAGTGCACTTTCTTAATCACTATATCTTTAAATGAGTCTTAGGTAGTATAAGCTCTCCAGGCTTGTTTATCTTTTCAAAATTATTTTAACTATTCTAGGTCCCTTTGCCACTACTTTTTGATATTTCAGTTTTAGACATTATGTATTGACTACTTAATTATCAAGATGAAAATTTGGCAATGTATTCTTTTCCCCAATGTAATTAATTGATCAATTTTTTTTGTTAAATTAGTGTTTAATTTATTGCTTAGTTATTATAAGTATGTTATATTATTTACAGATGATTCATGTGATGTACAATAATTTACATTATTTTTCTTTCACAGAAAAATTTTACAAGGTAATTTTATTTTCCCTGGAGTTTTTATTTGCCTTATATTTACATTTCTTTAATCTCAGATGTAGCTATCTCAAATTCTTCCCTAATCCTATGCCAGAAATTTAAAACATTTTGCAATATGTTCAAATACAGCCTTGGTACTCCACCACCTTCGTGTTCTAATTTTTAATGATTTTTTCTAAGCTTGATAAACAGTTGTCATGCCAGAATTTTTGATCCCCATAAACTCTGGAAATCTTCTTGATTTACCTCCTGTGTTTGATAAGAGTTTTCAGTCTCCTGTATTTTATAACTTTTTTTTTAACTTAGTATAGACCATATCCTCCAGTGGCTAAGTCAGAAATATTTCACAAAAGCTACATTTTTCTCCTGACTGACAATTGAGTGGATATAAAATCAGTATGATTTTTCCCCCTTCAGAATTGCTTAGGTATTTGCTTCATTTTCTTCTAGCTTCCCATATTTCCATTGAGATGTGAATTCGTTCTGAGTCCAGATCTTTTTATAATTGTGTGCACACACATACATTAGAATGTTTTAAAGATTATTTCATTTCCATTTATCTGAAATTGCTTGATGTAATGCTTCATTGTGCCTCTATTTTATCTATAGTGATAAGTACTTTTAGTGCACTTTTAATCTCATATGCACGCTCTTCAGTTTTGGGATATTTTCTGGTATTCTTAATACAATTATCTGATTTTTGTTTGTTGTGTTCTGTTGCAATCCTATTACTCAGTTATTGAATTACTTGGAGAGATTTTCTAATTTTCTCATCTTTACTTTCCTTTATTTTATATCTTGGTGATTTTATTGTAATTTCTGGATGTTTCATCAAATTTATCTTCCAATTTTTCTTTTGTATATTTACTTTTGCCAGAGCTCTGTTTTCTTGAAATTTCCTTTTGAATACATGCTGGGTTTATTTTTGTTTAATGTATTAAATATTCTGATGATAATAATTTCAGTTTCAGTGTGGCATGGTTTTCTTGCCTGGTGAAGGCTTGGTTATCTGTCTATATTTACAAAGTAGGTAGTAAAATGTTGTTTGGAGATTTTGTATGTAAATGAAGTTGTTGCACAGCAGCTACACTGTAGGGGGATTCGCTGGGAATACAACCTTTCATTGGTGGTATACTCAAATGTTAATACTTAACTATTTTTTAGCCCTTCTGGGTGATATAAGACTGGTGGCCAACAATCACTCAGCTGAGTGTGACAATTTGAGCTGGGAAGTTGGAGTGTTTCATTTTTGTATGTAGTCTTTTACATAACCCCTAAGTTTTTGCTATAATCTCTATACCCTAAGCTGAGCTAGGTGGTCCTATGCCCAGAGTCCCCTTGGTTTGACAGACAGTAAATTCTCATTTTACGCTATAAGGAAAATAAGAGTGGGGATGGGTAAAAGTTGCTTTGCTGTGTGGTAGATGGGCAGGATCTAGGGTCTCCAGTGATGTTCTTTATTGCCTATAAATACTGAGTGATATGATTTGGATGTTTCTCGCCTTCAGGTCTCATGTTGAAATGTGATTTCCAATGTTGTTGGTAGGGACTGGAGGGAAGTGATTTAATGATGAGGGTGGATCTCTCATGAATGGTTTAGCACCGTCCGCTTGGTGATCCGTGAGTTCTTGCTCTTCGTTCACTTGAGATTTGGTTCTTTAAAAAAGCTGGACCTCCTTCTCACTCTCTGTCTCTTGCTCCCACTCTTACCATGTGACCAGCTGACACCCCTTTGCTTTCCACCATGATTGTAAGCTTCCTGAGGCCCTCACCAAAAGCAGATGCCAACACCATGCTTCCTGTGCAGCCTGCAGAACTTTGAGCCCATTAAATCTCTTTTCTTACCCAGCCTCAGGTATTTCTTTATGTCAATGCAAGAATGGCCTAATATGCTCGGTAAATATTCATTGGACCGATTGATCTTGTCTTTCAACATTAGTGAACTGATTGCTGGACTGAGGAATAGACAATTTGGACCAGAAGAGTACAGGAAAAATTTAAGCAAAAACTGATACTGTTGAAAATGAAAGTTACCAAATTGTTAGATCTCTGAAATTTCTAACTGTAACCTATTAGTGAAAGTGAATAATATGATTGCCTCACAAAGCCTTAAAAAAAAAAAAACCCAGAAACATTACAGAATACATGTCCACAATATTTAAAGCTCTGCAGCCATATACAGAAAAATTAGAATTTTAACTGGACAATTTTGGAGGTGAAACTGTTTAGCTTTTGCAGGTAGAATTCTAAATCTATAGGAAAACAGTTGAATTTTCCTGAATAGCTCATCATTTTTCTTCTCGGGTTTTTCACAGTAAGCTATTTAGGTGAATATTAAAAGTGTGAATAAAAATATTGTGTACCCATGATGCTACAGATTGGCATCTTCAAAAGATGAGAGACATTGCCAAGTCTATTGCTAATCAAGTTTCATAATTTACAACCTGTGCAGACTGTGGGCTGAGAACCACAGCAGTTGTGCTGAGCATTTCTGGGATGTTACCATCATCCCAGCACCAATTATTAAAACCTCTCACACACATTAAAGCTATAAAGATTAAAAATATAGCACACTTGTCATTAAATATGGATGACTTCATGTAATATGCATTATATACAAAAACAATGTCCTGCCACTTGAGCTTTATCATCACTCTACGGAAAATCCACAAACCCAGAGTCCCACATCAAAGCTCATTTTGGCAAAGCCAAGGAACAACTTCCTCATGCAAAATAAACACAGATGTTCCACACTCAGGCAACTGGCTAAGAGGAGATGGTGCATATGAGGATGCACAGCTCTGTAAAAGATAATGCCTCCTTGCATACCCTATGTTCTGCTCCGTAGAGGCTGCAGACTTTGTTTAAAAGGACCAATTCTGCTGTTTTAAACTTTGTATTTCCTGACTGTAGAGCTGTGAACACACTGAATTAGTTCAGTATGTACACAGAGGTGTGTGAATACTGAAGACGTCAATTGGATGTCTTTGAGCTTTCATGAAGAACTAAATTTCACATGCATCTTAAGCAGTACCTTTTTTTTTTTTTGTCAGTGATTTATTGATTTCTGGCTGTGAAGTATAATATTAATAGCCATATTAATTATAAGAAGGTCTGAGGAAGCAAAAGTTTCTAGCCTCTTCCATTAGCTGACAGTTAATGCTGCGAGGTTCCAAATGACCAGACAGCTGTAATTGACTTCCCTTTGTTTCTTTCATTCTCAGCTAATTGCAATAGAATATCTTTGCTAAACAAATATTCCTGGAGCTCAAATACATTTTTCCTAAAAATTAAAACACAGTTGCAAAAGATGAACAACACATGTTTAGAATTTTTTATATGCATCCTAGAACTGTGTTAATATTCAGTTATAGCCTATTCAAAATATCTATTCAAAATCGAGTTTCCCTCTTTCCTCATACCGTCATGTAATTGCCAAGGATAGGATAGGGTAGGATTAGAAAGAGAAGAAAAGGATTTGAGTGTTAATTGAGTGCCTCTGCCTTAAAGTAGTTTCAGTATGAAATACATCTGAATCCCATGGAGATGAGGAGTTGTTAAAAGGACAACAAAGTCTTCTTGTATTTTTCCAGCAATGTTGCCTTGATTCTAATGGGAAATGGATCCTGGCAGTCATATTTTAATTAGTAAAAACAAACCTACAAAAAGTGTCTTAGGAAATAAGATGAAGTCTTGTTTATTATTTTCCACCATCTCATATTTTAAGTATCGTGCCTTAGGTGTGACAAGCAGAGTTGTTAGCCTCTGCCCTGTTTCCCTGTCATGCTACAAGTATTTGTGTTTACTTCTGCTCTCTTTATTGCAATGTCTTTTACATTTTTCTAATAGTGCATTCTTATTAATATTTTGAGCATACATGTCAAATATGTATTTATTTATTGTTTTGTGAGTTATATATCAGTACTATTAGACTAATATATACATTTAAGGTATACTCAAAAATAAAAATTAAAGACAGATCACGCAAAAACAAAAAGTTAAAGACATTTTAATTTTATTTCTTATTATTGTTTTGAAAACCTTCTTGTATTATAATTTTATTTCGGATTCCAAAATAAAAGACTGAGAGCAATGCAATCAATGTAACTAAATGTGCTTTTTATATCTGTTTTAAACTTTATAATACAGAAATTCAAAGCTCTGATTCTTAAGTACTATTTATTTCCATACGTGGTTGTAATAACTGCCATGGTTGAAAAAGAGACTTTATAGAAATACATTGAGCCAAATGCTAAGAGACATTTTTGGTTGTGATTACTAAAACATCATGTAATTTTGGAATCCCATCCCCCGTTAAAGTAAACTATTTTTATTGAAATTTGACTAATAAATTTTCACCTTCCCTGATGTCAATTACTTTTCCTTGCAAAGTAATCTGAAAGTACTATATTAATGTTAACAAACTACTTCAAAATCCACACTTTTTTTCCTAAATTTAAAGCATGCCTAGATTTGAAAATCTTATATATCTTTATTTATTTTTAGCTAAAAATAATCACTTAATAATGGGGACATTTCAAGATGCCCTCTCCATTATCCAAGTTACTTTATTAGTTATTAAAGTGCTACTTTTACCTTGAAGGGATATGTTTGAAAATTTCCCCAAAATATCTGCTAGGTAACATCCTCCTGTCAGCCACTTGTCATCACAGAAAAGGTCAGTAAATTCGGAATGCTTTATTCTTCATAATAGGAGAATGAATAGCTCATATTTTAATTCTCAGAATTGTTTGGGCATTACCAAGAGATAAGAAGTGAACTTTCATAGGCTTATAAAAAAGCGTGATTTCTTTCTGCTTAATACAAGATAATGCAATTATTCTATTATATTTAAAATATTCTGATATAATGACTATGTTATAAAATATCCAATAATTTTTATATTTCTCATTTCAACTTCTTTTCTGCAATAGATAAAGTGATACAATGCATAAATTTCATGAAGGTACTATTGATCAGTGTAATTCCAGAATCCCACTTCAATTTCATTTGGAGCAACTACTCAGAGTTTGGACTTTCAAAGTTGGACTTACATCACATATTGGTTTTGGAAATATTTTACTTAAAATGTCAATACTGTTAAAGTGTATCTTCGCTACCATAGCTTTACTTTAATAGTTAATAAAAACACTTATTTATATGTTTCATTATAGAAAATACCATAAACCAAGATACCTGTTAGCAGGTGATTGCTGAAAAGGTAACTTGAATGAAATTCCTCCTTCTACTTCTGATTTCCAGCTGTTTGTCTCACTGGTCTGAGAGGTGCTGGGACCTAGATACAGCTGGGGTTGAGTCTTGAGGCTGTGTTGTGTTTGTATCTGTTCTAGCAGAAAGAATAGCGAGTTGTTGGTGAGCTTCCACCTCATCCCTGCTGTGCCCCATCCATGTGTCCCTTCCAGGTCCCTCAGCAGGGGCTGACAGCTTGCCAGCTTCCACAACACAGGGTCACAGAGTTAGATACCTTCCATGATATTTATACTCTTTACTACAGTCCCAGAAAGTAGAACTAAACCCTACTAAGCTGATAAAGAAAAGCAATAAACCTCCTAAGTGGTTCAGTAGTTAGAGAGAAGAAGAATAGTCCAAATAATTGGTGTCAGATTCAGTGAAATAGAACAGCTTGGGGACACAGAAGAATATAGTAATTTAAAAAAGAAAGAAAAAAATACAAAAACATGCCCACATGCAATTTCTTAAACTAAAAATTCAGTAGATGAAGT
This sequence comes from Rhinopithecus roxellana, assembly GCF_007565055.1. Taxonomy (NCBI): domain Eukaryota; kingdom Metazoa; phylum Chordata; class Mammalia; order Primates; family Cercopithecidae; genus Rhinopithecus; species Rhinopithecus roxellana. The sequence goes on from NC_044550.1 coordinate 55,795,989, forward strand.
GAGAGCAGATGATCATTGTTAATACCTGTATTAATCATGCTGTTATCTAGAAAGGAAATATCAATTTTTTTAAGTAGGAATTACACAAGTTACTCTCTAGTCATAATTCAATAAAATTAGGAATAAAAAATTAAAGAGTATGATTAGTCTTACCTACATAGAAATTAAGAAATACATTTAAGTCGAAGAGCAAAAATTTTGCAAAAAAAATTTGCAAAATTTGCAAAAAAAAAGCAAATTCTAATCTTGATTTAAGGAAATGCTGGTATGAAAACATATGATAACAGCAAAAGCTATAGAATACTCACAGAAAATTTTGTATCTTCATTATTAAAGATGGATGACCCAAAGGGAAGACACTGGATATATTAGAAGTTGGAAAAAACGTCTGTAAAACACATCAAAATAAAGTAAAATATGGAATTGTTAAAGATAAAATCTGAAATATTTTAAACTGAAAATCAAGAAATAGTAGAAGGAATAAATAAATCCAAAACATAGCTCTTTGAAAGAGATCATGAAAGAATTACCTCAGGAGGAAAGGTGAGAGTGCAATTATAATGATAATAAAAAGCTATGAATAAGAAAGGAGATACAATTACAGATGTAGAGGAGATTTTTAAGATTTTTATTATTCAGTGTGCAAAAATCAGTAGCACTCGTGTACACCAACAACAGTCAAACCGAGAGCCAAATCAGGAACATAATCCCAGTCACAATTGCTACACACAAAAAATGCCTAGGAATACAGCTAACCAGAGAGGTAAAAGATTTCTACAAGGAAAACTACAAAATACTGCTCAAAGAAATCAGAGATGACACAAGCAAATGGAAAAACATTCCCATGCTCATGAGTCAGAAGAATCAGTATCATTAAAATGGCAATACTGCCCAAAGCAATTTATAGATTCAATGCTATTCCTTTTAAACTACCAATGACATTCTTCACAAAACTAGAAAAAACTATTTTAAAATTCATATGTAACCAAAAAAGAACCCAAACAGCCAAGGCAATCCTAAGCAAAAAGAACAAAGTTGGGGGCATTACACTATACCAACTTCAAACTATACCATAGGGCTACAGTAATCAGAACAGCTTGGAACTTGTATAAAAACAGACACATAGACCACTGGAACAGAATAGAAAACCCAGAAATAAGTCTGCACAGCTACAACTATCTGATCTTCGAAACACCTGACAAAAACAAACAAGGGGTAAAGACTCAGTATTCAATAAATGGTGCTGGTATAATTGGCTAGCCATATGCAGAAGATTGAAGCTGGGCCCCTTCCTTATACCATATACAAAATTTAATTCAAGATGGAATAAGACGTACATGTAAAACCCAAAACTATAAAAAGCCTGAAAGACAACCTGTGCAATACCATTCTGGACATAGGAATGGGTAGAGGTTTCATGATGAAGACTCCAAAAGCAATTGCAACAAAAGCAATAATTGACAAATGGGATCAAATTAAACTGAAGAACTTCTGCACAGCAAAAGAAACTATCAATAAAATGAACAGACAACCTACAGAATGGGAGAAAATTCTTGCAATCTATGCATCTGACAAAGGTCTAACACCCAGCATTTATAAGGAATTTAAACAAATTTACAAGAAGGAAACAAACAACATCATTAAAAAGTGGGCACAGGACATGAACAGACACTTCACACACACACAAAAGACATGTGGCCTGTAAGCATATGAAAAAAAACCTCCAACATCATGGATCATTAGAGAAATGCAGATCAAAACCACAATGAGATAGCATCTCATACCAATCAGAATGGCTAGCACTGAAAAGTCAAAAAATAACATGCTGGCAAAGTTGCAGAGAGAAAGGAATGCTTTCACACTGTTGGTGGAAGTGTAAATTAATTCAAGCATTGTGAAAGACAGTGTGACAATTCCTCAAAGACCTAAAAATTGAACTACTGTTTGACCCAGCAATCCCGTTACTGTATTTATACTTAAAGGAATATGAATCTTTCTATCATAAAGACACATGCACATGTATGTTCATTGCAGCACTATTCACAATAGCAAAGACATGGAATCAATCTAAATGCCCATCAAATAGTAGACTGGATAAAGAAAATATGGTGCATAAAAATCATGGAATACTATGTGGCCATAAAAAAGAATGAGATCAGGGGGTGGGGCCAAGATGGCTGACTAGAACCAACAGCATTCAGAGGCTCCCATTGAAAAAAAAAAACCCGTAATAAGCAGGTGAATTCTTCACCGGCAACCAAGATATCCAGGTTCTCTCATCAGAATTGATTAGGAGACTGGTGTGACTCCTGGAGAGAAGGAAGAACAGTGTGGTGCAGCAGCCCACTAGAGAGCCATACAGGGAAGTGGAACCCCCTCTCCCCAGCCGAGGGAGGCAGTGAGTGAGCATGCTACCCACCCAAGCAAACTGCTTTTTCCACGGAACTGTGCAACACATGGATCAGAAGATCCTACTCGCAAACCCATGCCACGGGGGCCAAGAGTCCCAACCCTTGAACTTGCAGATTCTTACAGTCTCTCAGCTGGAATCTGCTTAAGCCTACCCAATTCCCAGGGTAAGGGGTGTCCAGCACCTCTGCCTGCTGTCTAAGCCATTTGAGCTCCTTGGTGGAGGGAAAGCAGCTAGCACTGGGACTCACAACTGCCTCACACACTGAGCTCCCTTTGCTGGGGGAGGGCAGCATCCATTTCTAAAGCTCCAGGCTGCACTTTACCCCTGCTGGAGACAGAGAGGCTGGACAGCTTGATCCCAAGAATTAAACTCACAGCTCAACACACCAGCTGTGGCAGTCTGTGGCCAGAGTACCTTTTTAGGCCTAAACCTGACCTATCTTTCCTCATTGGGTGGGGCTTCCCTGAAGGATCTCCAATAACTCCAGCCAGAAGCTCAGGGACAGAATTCGGATATCCTTAGGCTTGAGCCTCTAGGAGTAGGGTTGGCTGCAGTCTCTGTGGACCAGCAGACTTAGCCTCTCCTCCTGGTAGTTCTGAGGAATCCAGGCATCCCAAATGAGTGGGTTTCCCACCAGCGAACCACACCCTGTCCACCAAGGTACAAAGTGCTTCATTAAACTTGTCCTGCTCCCCATGCCACCCAAATGAGTGAGACCCTTCAACAGGGGTTATCAGACCCCCCATACAGGAGCAATTCTACTGGCACCCTATACAGGAGGAACCTACCATGTTGGTGCCCCTCTAGGTCAGAGGTCCCAGAAGAAGGAACAGGCACCCATCTTTGCTGTTCCCCAACCTCCTTGAGTGACATCTCCAGGCACAGGAACAAATCAGATGAATAGGGCCTGAAGTGAACCCCCAGCAAACTGCAGCAGCCCTACAGAAGAGGGACCTGACTATTGAAAGAAAAACAAATAAGCAGAAAGCGACAACAGCATCAACCACAACAACAACAACAAAAGACCCCCACAAAAACCCTATTCAAGGGTCAGCAGCCTCAAAGACTGAAACTAGACAAACTCATGAAGATGAGAAAGAATCAACAAAAAATGCTGAAAACCCAAAAGGCCAGAGTGCCTCTTCTCCACCATATAATCACAATGTCTCTCCATCAAGGACTCAGACTTAGATGGAGGATCAAATGGACAAATTGACAGAAGTAGGCTTTAGAAGACAGTTAATAAAAAACACTCAGCTAAAGGAGCATGTTCTAACCCAATGCAAAGAAGTGAAGAATATTGATAAAAGGATAGATGAATTGCTAACTAGAATAACCAGTTTAGAGAAGAACATAAATGACCTAATGGAGTTGAAAACTACTGCATGGGAACTTTGTGAATCAACAGCTGAATTGATCAAGTGGAAGAAAGGATATCAGAGTTTAGAGACCACCTTCCTGAAATAAGACATGCAGACAAAAATAGAGAAAAAAAAATGAAAAGGAATGAACAACGCCTCCAAGAAATATGGGGCTTCATAAAAGACTGAATCTAAGATTGATTAGAGTATCAGAAGGAGACAGGAAGAATGGAAACAAGCTGGAAAACACACTTCAGAATATCATCCAGGAGAACTACCAAACCTAGAAAAACACGACAAAATGCAAATTCTGGAAATACAGAGAGCACCATTAAGATACTGCATGAGAAGATCAATCCCAAGACATAATCTTCAGATTCTCCAAGGTCAAAATGAAGGAAAACTGTTAAGGGCAGCCAGAGGGAAAGGGCATCAGACTAACAGTAGACCTCTCAGCAGAAACTCTACAGGTCAGAAGACATTGGGGCCCAATAGTCAATATTCTTCAACATTCAATATTTAAGAATTCAATATTCTTAAGAAAGTAATTTCCAACCCAGAATTTCATATCCAACCAAACTAAGCTTCATAAGCAAAGGAAAAAGAATATCTTTTCCAGACAAGGAAATGCTGAGAAATTTTGTTACCATCAGACCTGCCCTGCAAGAGCTCCTGAAACAAGCAGCTCTACATATGAAAAGGAAACCTGGTACCAGCCACTGCAAAAACACACCAAAATATAAAGACCGATGACACTACGAAGAAACTGCATCAACCAGTGTGCAAAATAACTAAATAACACCATGATGACAGGATCAGATTGACACATAACAAACTAATCTTAAATGTAAATGGCTAAATGCCCCAATTTAAAGACACAGACTGGCAAATTGGAGTCAAAACCCATTGGTGTGCTGTATTCAGGAGACACATCTTATGTGCAAAGACACACACAGGCTCAAAATAAAGGGATGGAGGACAATTTACAAAGCAAATGGAAAGCAAAAACAAGCAGGGGTTACAATCATAGTCTCTTACAAAACAGACTTTAAACCAACAAAGATCAAAAATGACAAAGAAAGGTATTACATAATGATAAAGGGAACAATTTAACAAGAAGAGCTAACTATTCTAAATATATATGCAACAAATACAGGAGCAACCAGATTCATAAAACAAGTTCTTAGAGACCTACAAAGAGTCTTAAACTTCCACACATTAATAGCGGGAGACTTTAACACCCCACAATCGGTATTAGACAGATCAACAAGACAGAAAATTAACAAGGATATCCACACTTGAACTCGGCTCCGAACCAAGTGGGCCTAGTAGATGTCTACAGAACTCTCTACCCCAAATCAACAGAATATACATTCTTCTCAGTGCCACATGGCACTTTTTCTAAAATCTACCACGTAATTAAAAGTAAAACACTCCTTAGCAAATGCAAAAGAACTGAAATCATAACAAACAGTCTCTCAGACCACAGTGCAATCAAATTATAACTCAAAGCTGCACAATTTCATGGAAATGGAAAAACCTGCTTCTGAATGACTCCTGGGTAAACAATGAAATTAAGGCAGAAATTAAGAAGTTCTTTGAAAACAATGAGAACAAAAAGACAATGTACCAGAATCTCTGGGACACAGCTAAAGCAGTGTCAAAAGGGAAATTTATAGCACTAAATGCCCACGTCAGAAAGCTAGGATTATCTCAACTCAACATCCTAACATCACAATTAAAAGAGCTAGAGAGGCAAGAGCAAACTAATCGAAAAGCTAGCCGGAGACATTAAATAGATAAGATCAGAGAAGAACTGAAGGAGATAGAGAACGAAAAACCCTCCAAAAGATCAATAAATCCAGGAGTTCATTTTTTGAAAAAATTAACAAAACAGATAGACTGCTAGCTAGACTAATAAAGAAGAAAAAAAGAGAAGAATCAAATAGACACAATAAAAAAATGATAACAGGGATATCACTACTGACTCTACAGAAATACAAACTACCATCAGAGAATACTAAAAACATCTCTATGCAAATAAACTAGAAAATCTAGAAGAAATGGATAAATTCCTGGGTGCATACACCCTACCAAGATTAAACCAGGAAGAACTGGAATCCCTGAATAGATCTACAACAAGCTCTGAAATTGAGGCAGTAATTAATAGCCTACCAACCAAAAAAAAAAAAAAAAAAAAAAAGCCCAGGACCAGAAGGATTCACAGCTGAATTCTATAAGAAATACAAAGAGGAGCTTGTACTATTCCTTCTGAAACTATTCTAAACAATTGGAAAGGACAGACTCCTCCCTAACTCATTTTATGAAGCCAGCATCATCCTGACACCAAAACTGGGAAGAGACACAACTAAAAAAACCTTCAGGCCAATACCCCTGATGAATATCAATGTGAAAATCCTCAATAAAATACTGGCAAATGTATCCAGTAGCACATCAAAAAGCTTATCCACCACAATCAAGTCGGCTTCATCCCTGGGATGCAAGGCTGGTTCAACACACACAAATCAATAAACATAAGCCATCACATAAACAGAACCAATAACAAAAAGCAAATGATCGTCTCAATAGATGCAGAAAAGGACTTTCATAAAATTCAACATCGCTTCATGTTAAAAACTCTCAACAAACTAGATATTGATGGAACATATCTCAACATAATAAGAGCTATTTATGACAAACCCACAGCAAATATCATACTGAATGAGCAAAGCTGGAAGCATTCCCTTTGAAAACTGGCACAAAACAAAGAGGATCTCTCTCACCACTCCTATTCCACATAGTATTGGAAGTTCTGGTCAGGGCAATCAGGCAAGAGAAAGAAATCAAGGGTATTCAAATAGGAAGAGAGGAAGTAAAGTTGTCTCTGTTTGCAGATGACATGATTGTATATTTAGAAAACTCCATCATCTCAACCCAAAAACTTCTTGAACTGATAAACAACTTCAGCAAAGTCTCAGGATACAAAATCAATGTGCAAAATCACAAGCATTCCTTTACACCAACAATAGGCCAGCAGATAGCCAAATCATGACTGAACTCCCATTCACAATTGCTACAAAGAGAATAAAATACCTAGGAATATAGCTAACAAGGGATGTGAAGTACCTCTTCAAGGAGAACCACAAACCACTGCTCAAGGAAATCAGAGAGAACACAAACAAATGGAAAAACATTCCATCCTCATGGATAAGAAGAATCAATATTGTGAAAATGGCCATACTGCCCAAAGTAATTTATGCATTCAATGCTATTCCCATCAAACTACCATTGATATTCTTCACAGAATTTAAAAAACCTGTTTTAAATTTGATATGGAATCAAAGAATATTCTGTATAGCCAATAAAATCCAAAGTGAAAGAATGAAGCTAGAGACATGTTACCTGACTTTGAACTATACTACAAGGCTACAGTAATGAAAACAACATAGTACTAGTACCAAAACCGACATATAGACCCATGGAGCAGAACAGAGACCTCAGAAATAACACCACACATCTGCAACCATCTGATCTTTGACAACCCCGACAAAAGCAAGCAATGTGGAAGGGATCTCCTATTCAGTAAATGGTTCTGGGAAAACTGGCTAGTCATATACAGAAAACTGAAACTGGACCCCTTCCTTACACCTTATACAAAAATTAACTCAAGATGAATTAACAACTTAAATGTAAAACTCCAAACCATAAAAACCCTAGAACAAAATCTAGGCAATACCATTTGGGACATAGGTATAGGCAAAGATTTCATGACAAAAACACCAAAAGCAATTGCAACAAAAGCCAAAATTGACAAATAGGATCTAATTAAACTAAAGAGCTTCTGCACAGCAAAAGAAACTATCATCAGAGAGAACAGGTAACCTAGAAAGTGGGAGAAAATTTTTGCAGTCTACCTATCTGACAAAGGTCTAATATCCAGAAGTTACAAGGAAGTTAAAAATATTTACAAGAAAAAAAAAAAAACAACCCCATCAAAAAGTGGGTGAAGGATATAAACAGACACTTCTCAAAAGAAGACATTTATGCAGCCAACAAACATATGGAAAAAAAAAGTTCAACATCACTGATCAGCAGAGAAATGCAAATCAAAACCACAATGAGATACAATCTCATGCAAGTCAGGATGGCAATTATTAAAAAGTCAGGAAGCAATAGATGCTGGCGAGGCTGTGGAAAAATAGAAATGCTTTTACACTGTTGGTGGGAATGAAAATTAGTTCAGACATTGTGGAAGACAGAATAGCGATTCCTCAGGGACCTGGATCGAGAAATATCATTTGACCCAGCAATCCCATTACTGGGTATAAACCCAAAGGAATATGTCATTCTACTATAAAGACACATGCACACGTATGTTTATTGCAGCACTATTTACAATAGGAAAGACATAGAACCAATGCAAATGTCCTTCAATGGTAGACTGGATAAAGAAAATATGGTACATATACACCATGGAATACTATACAGTCATAAAAAGGAATGCAATCACGTCTTTTGCAGGGACATGGATAAAGCTGGAAGCCCTCATTCTCAGCAAATTAACACAGGAACAGAAAACCAAACACTGCATGTTCTCATTCATGAGAGAAGTTGAACATTGAGAACACATGGACACAGGGAGGGGGAGCAACACATACCAGGGCTTATTATGGGGTCAGGGTTGAGGGGAGGGAATTTAGAGGATGGGTCAATAGATGCAGCAAATCACCATAACACACATTATACCTATGTAACAAAGTTGTACGTTCAGCACATGTATCCTTTTTTTTTTTTTAAGAGAAAGAAAAAAAGTGGGGGAGGAGTGGAGAAAGAATGAGATTATGTCCTTTGCGGGAACATGGATGAAACTGGAGGCCATTATCCTTAGAAAACTAATGCAGGAACAGAAAACCAAATACCACAAGTTTTCACATATAGTTGGGAGCTAAACAGTGAGATCACATGGGCACGTAGAGGGAACAACATACACTGGGGCCTATTACAAGGTGGAGGGTGTGAGGAGGGAGAGGATCAGGAATGATAACTAATTGGTACTAGACATATTATCTACGTGACAAAAGAATCTGTACAACAAGCCCCCATGAAACAAGTTTACCTATATAACAAATCTGTAGATGTACACTGACCTTAAAATAAAAGTTAATTTTAAAAAAAGAGTATGCATTTCTTAACAGAAATAGAGTAGACTAAAAAATGTACAGAATCCATTTTCAAAATTTTTTATGAAATTCATAAAAGTGAATAAATGGATAATAAATTAAAACATGGAAATTTTTAAAAACTAAAAAATAAAATTTTGATATTTTATATATATGATTTTGGGTCAGATCTTATCAGATCATCATTGTTTTTCCTTCTAATATAGTCATAAATAAATTGCACTAAGAGTAAAAGTTTCCCATGCTTGTCTTTTAGAATTCTTTTTTCAGGCTCTCCTAATCCTACTCCAACTGAGCCCCTTCACAACATTGAAACTCCACTTGTACATCACCATAGCTTTGTGCATTATCTAATCCTACTCCACCTACTGTTTTCCTCGTTTCCATCCTTCTGTTTGCTCAGATAAATATCATTGGCATTCCCTTCAACTCCTATCTTTCTCTAGCATCACATGTCCAATTTGTCAGAAAATCCTGTTGTTGTCCTACTTTCAAATGTCCTATTTTCAGAAACAATATACACTGCTACCATCCTGGTTCAAGACATCATTAGCTCTATTCTGTATTATTTTTGGTTTCCTTATTTCTACTCTTATCCCTTCGTGGTCTGTTCTCAGTACTCCATCCAAAGCGATTTTTTTTTTTAATTATAAAAGTGTAACTCAAATCACATGAATCTTCTGCTCAAAACCTTTAATAGGTTAGTCTTTTGAGAAAGGTAATTTGTATGTTCATCTTTGATTAGTCTCTATTAGGAGCTGTATCAAATCTGTCATATATTTATACATTGTATGCTATATACATTCTATAGGTGCAGTCACTAAATAAACAATGCAGTAAATATCCGCATAATTGTATGAAAATTATCTTCAATTAATACATCTTACTTTGGAAGGAAATGTATGGATTACAACAAAGCATGTAGTGTGTATGCTAAAATTAATTATGATAATATAGGAAAAGTATATTATAAACCACGATATCTTATGCAAATATGTCAATTCATTAATTCAAACCAATTTATTGAGTACCTGTTAAGAACCAGATGCTGTTCCAGATGCTGGAGAAACAACGCCACAAGATAAAGTCCCTGTGTTTATTATTTAGTTCAGTCCTCTCATTTTACAAAAAAGGCAAGTTTGTCTAGCACAAAGTAGAAAGCTACTAAAATAAAGAATGTTAAGAACTATAATTTCAGGACTTTTATGCACGTAGAAATACATATATAGCACAGTGTCTGTCTCATAGCAAGCATTTAAGATGGTAGCTCTTGTGCTGCATATTTTCTCATTTAGTTATTATAACAGACCTATGGAATGAGTTCTATTATTTTCTTAATTTTTCACTCATAAAATGAGGCTTGGAGAGGTCAAATCATTTGGTCAAATTCATAAAGCTAGCAGGCAGAAAATCCACGACTCAAATTTACATTTTCTGACTCCAAAATTGATGTTTTTAACTATCCTGAATGGCAAACTAAAGCTACTTGAACACAATATTAGTGTGACTTTGGATCTTTAAGAGCTGCATAGAGGTACCAGACATATTTAAGACCAGCACAAAGGATATACTAATAATAATTAAAATTGGTTAAATTTTCTCACAAAAGTTTTATTTATGATTTTTCTTTTGCTAGAAAATAAAAATGTAAAAAATAAGTATGAGAGGCTTCCATTTATAGGAATATGTACTAGACTCAATTTTCTGTATTCTTCCTCTACAGGTAAAGACATTGAATGTTATATGTAAAACGGATATCAGAAGACTCTGAAAGTTAGATAGAAGAAAGAAGACTTGCTTCAGGACCTGAAGAAAGACATGGTGGTGGGTTCCCAGAATTATTTTTTATTCAAACATCACAGGTTTGAAGCAGAAAAAGCCAGCAACTTAGAAATGAACAGGCAAAAATAGACTTTCAAAAAGCCTGCTCCCTCTAGTTGAAGGACCAAAAAAAAAAAAAGGAAAGCCTAGTAATACAGAAAACATTTAGACAATAATTTTTCTACTCCAGTGAAACACCGTAATCTACAGGTTTAAGAGACTAAATGGATCACAAATAGGATAAACCCAAAGAAACACACACCGAAACACATAATATTTAAAATTCAGAAAACTAAGGAGAAAGAAAAAATCTTGAAGGCTATGAGAAAGAAATGCCACCTTAACTTTAGGGTAAAAACAATTGGAATAATGGTGAGTTTTTTATCAAACACCATGGAGGCCAGAAGTAAACAGGCACATAGTACATGCTCCAGCAGATGTACTTCTAGGCATTTCTCTCAGAGAAGTGAGGTGTTACGTTTACACAAAACCAAATGTTTATAGTGACTTTTAATATGCAAAGAATGGAAACAGCCCAGATTTTGTTCAACAGATGACTAGTTCGAGAAACTGTGGTACATTCATGCTCTAGAATATTATTTAGCAAAAAAAAAAAAAAAAAAAAAAAAAAAAAAAAAACCCAGGCCTGGCATGGCAACTCATGCCTGTAATATCAGCACTTTGGGAGGCTGAGGCAGGAGGCAGTTTGAGCTCAGGAGTTTGAGACCAGCTTGGGAAACATAGGAAGATTCTGTCTTTACAAAATGAAATTTAAAACAACAACAACAAAACCCCCTAGCCAGGTGTGACGGCATGTGCCTGTGGTCCCAGTTACTCAGGAGGCTGAGGTAGGAGGATCTCTTGGGCCTGGGAGGTCGAGACTATAGTGAGCCATGATGGTGCCACTGCACTCCAGCCTGGGTGACAGAGCAAGATCCTGTCTCCAAAAGAAAAGAAAAGAAAGAAAATACAAGAAAAGAAAAGAAGAATCAAATTATGAATATATGCAACAACATTAGTGAATCTCTAGAGAATTATGCTGAGTGAGAAAACTCAATCTCAAATGATTGTATATCATATGATTCCATTTATATAACATTTTGAAATGATAAAAGTATAGAAATGGATAAAGATGAGTGGTTTCCAGCATTTAAAAAGAGTAGAGTGGGAAAAAGTGGGTGTGGTCGGGGAAGGTAAAAACGAGGGATCCTCGTAGTGATGAAAATATTCTGGATCTTAGCAATGTCAATATGCTGACTGTGATGTTATACTGTAATGTTACAAGATGTTATCATTGGTAAACTCAGGGACATGGACAAATTGGCAAAAACTGTGTCAAGCAAAGGAGAAGGGAAGGTGTATGAAGAAATTAAGAATGTTATGGGAGTGCCAGAAATTATACTCACTGGGATTTTAGGGATTAGAAAAATTTCTGCAAGAAGTGACAATATGAATATTTAAGTTGTTATCTTTTACTCTATGTTTTTACTAATTACATGGATAATAGTGTTTAATATAACAATGAAAACGCAGTTACTATGGAGAAATATTATTAGCCACAGGTGTATTTACTATTAGAGTAATGATGGGGAATATTTTTTCCTAATTATATCAATATCTAAGGCTTGATAGTTGAGAAAGTGGTATGGATCCATCTTATTTAATCCTCAAACTACTTTTATTAAGCTAGAATTATTATCCCTGTTTGTAGATGAGAAAACTGAGTTTCAGATGAAGTAATTCACCAATTAAATGATAAATTTAGGTTCAAATTCTAGTTTTAGATGCCAAGGCAGGTGCTTATATGGTTGTCTAATGGAAATTCATATTTTATAGAAAATTCTTCAAATGAATTTTATAAAAACAGTATAACACTGTATGTACATTATTTTCTGGTACTTGCTTTTTTGTTCAATATTGTGTTTTAAAATTTATGCATATTGTTGTGAATAGCTATGGCTCATACCATGTCACTTCTACTTGCTATTATATTGCCAAATATATAAATATTCATTCATTCTACCATGTATGAATACTTGCTTTGCTCTTAGCTGTTTTTCTTTCATGGAAAATGTTATTACAAACACCATGTGCATTCTTGATCCTTTTTTATCTGCAGATACAGGAGTTTCTTTGGGATATATATCCAGGAATTAATGGAATTGCAAGATTCTAGTATATGCACATGTTCAATTTTTCAAATAATGACAAATTGTTTTCCAAAATGTTTATAATTATTTATAACCTCAAAACAATGTTTAAATGTTCCCATTAGCCTACATCCTCTCCAGTATTGGTTCTGTCGGGTTTCTCAATTTGTATCAATCTAGTAAGTACAAAATGGTATCTAATTGTAGCCTTATTTTTGCATTTTCCAAATTACTAGTGAATTATATATGTCTGCTCATATAAAAAGATGTTCAATAATTTATCTTTGATGATATACCTATTCATGACTTTTGTCATTTTCCTGTAATGTTGTTTGTCTTTGGCCTTATAATTTTGATTAGCTATTATGAATGTTACATAACAAATATAAGGATTGGCATATACCAGTATTTTGTCCATTATATTTCATGCAAATATATTTTTCAAGTTTGTGTCTTATTTTTTAAATTTAATATAGTCAATTTAGCAATCCCTTTATATGAATAGCACTTCTTAAATTTAAGAAATCCTTCTCTAATCTAATCTCAGAATGATATGCATTGTCTTTTAAATTTTTAAATTTTGCCTTTCTTTTTTTTTTTTTTTTTTTTTTTTGAGACGGAGTCTCGCTGTGTCGCCCAGGCTGGAGTGCAGTGGCGCGATCTCGGCTCACTGCAAGCTCCGCCTCCCGGGTTCCCGCCATTCTCCCGCCTCAGCCTCCGAGTAGCTGGGACTACAGGCGCCCGCCACTGCGCCCGGCTTGTTTTTTGTATTTTTAGTAGAGACGGGGTTTCACCGTGTTAGCCAGGATGGTCTCGATCTCCTGACCTCGTGATCCACCCGCCTCGGCCTCCCAAAGTGCTGGGATTACAGGCTTGAGCCACCGCGCCCGGCCTAAATTTTGCCTTTCATTTTTGAGTGCTTAATGTATCTGTAATTGTACATTGTGAGATAGAGATATAATTATATTTTTTACATATGGTCCTTGCTTGTTCTAACAGCATTCATTGAATAGTCTCTCCTACATACACAGATATGCAATGCGTCTTATCTATACCAATTAGAGGTCTGTATCTTTATGGCTTGTTGATAGGCTATCTAACTTTTTTTCATTTCTTATTTTATCTTATTTCTATTGGTTAAACTGTCTTAATTATTTGAAAGTTTTGACATCCTGTATTATAAACTCCTATTCTGAGTTTCCTTTTCAGGAATGTTCTGGCTAGACTTAGGCAGTTGTTCTCCTTTTAGCTTGTCAAATTTCATGAAATACTCTTTGAAATCTTCATTTGAATTATGCTGAATCTATGCATTTATTTAATACAAAGCAGCATCTTTGTAATCTTGAGTTTTAAAAAACTATTTGGGTTATCTCTTAATTTTTAAAATATTTTAATGTCCTCCGCAAAAGTTTTATAGTATTCTGGATACAAGCTTCATGCATTTTTAAGACTTTTTCCTTCATGATTTTTAAGTATTTTGTTGTTATATTAAATACAAAAGTATTTATCTCATTAAATCTTCTATTTGTTGCTACTATATATGCTATTTACCTTAATAACATCTTATTTCTAAAAATTTATGTATAGATTTTTCGGATTTTTAGGTACTATCATCTGAGAATAAAACATAATGTCTTCCTAACCAATCATTAAATCTTAAATTTATTTTTCTTGTCTTAGTATATTAATTAAAAGTACAGAAGAATTATCAAATAAAATTGGTGATCATAGCCATTCTTATCATTCCCTTATTCTGAAGAGAATGCTTCCAGTGTTTTCCCATTATTGATTATATTTGCTCTAGGCTTTTGTGTGTGAGTATGTGTGCAGGGGGCAGTGGTAGAGAATTAAAAGGTGTAACTTTGAAGGTTAAACATGTGGTGATGTCATTAATTAATATCAGAAATATAGGGGAATGAGAAATATGGGTAGGGAGTGGAGGGAAGAAGTTCCACTGGTGATGACATGCAAGTCCAGAATTGCACTCTTTACCTCTACTCAGTACTCAGATATGTTCATCCTTCAAATCCATTGTACAGCGTTCTTGGATTCCCTCAGGAAATCTTAGACTCATCTTTCTCTACATGTCCATTGAACTCTGCGTACATTAGCTTTGCAGCAATCATAGCACTGTGCAGAAATAGTGTATTTACATGGCTATTGGCCAAAATTATATCAGGTATTCTTTTTCATTTTATCAACCTCACATCCAATCTCTCAATTGAAAGCCCTGTCAATTTATCGATAAAGTAGGCTTTGCATGTATCTATTTCATCCTCATAGTCAATTGCTATATTGCCTATGTGTTTAAAAGATTGCTAAATTGACTACTTTCTTCAGTCTAAGCCCCCATTGCCTCTCTCCTGAACTGGTGTCATAGCTTCCTGTATTCCCTGCCTTCACTCTCATCCCATCAGTCTGTGCTCCATAGAGCAGCCTTGGTGATCAATTAAAACAGAATTAAAATCATGCCACTTCTTAGTCAATGGCTTCCTATATATTTGGAACAAAATTCAAACTTCTTACCTTGGCTTAACAATACCTATATTATTTGGCATCATTTTACTGAATGCCAGAATTACTGGCCTTCTTTCAGTTGTGTAGGCAAATCCTGCTTCTCTCACCTCGAGGCCTTGGTAGGTAATATTGTTTCTCACCAGAATCTTCTCACTGATCTTCTTATGGCAGACACTCTTCTGTCACTCAGATCTCAACCCATTACCACCTGAGAGGCCTTCCCTGTTTATTCAATATAAAGCAGATAATCATGTTTATCATATTACATAATTTTCCATTTTAGTTTTCTGCATAGCAATTATCACCATCTAATATTTTTCATGTTACTATATGTTTTATTGTATTTTCCTTTTATTAGAATATAAAATCAATGAGAGCACAAACACCCTATTTTTCTTCAGTGTTGAATCTCTTATGCCCTGGTGAATGAAAAGGACTATGTAAACTTATTGAATTGATCTGATGTGTACGTATGTCTGTCTCCTCCTAAGCTGTGAGAATTCATGAAGGTGGGGTTAATTTGCTAACTTTTAGGCAAAAAAAAACTTAGTAAAATTTCTAGAATAATTTCAAGCCCCCTGATGTACACTATAACATTCTTTTCTCACAACTATACCTACAAAAAATCTGCTTGTTCTATAACATTTCTGAAGATTCCTTATCTTTCTCTTAGTAGTTCTTCTCACTTCTGGGGTCTCCCATATCTTTTAGTGGATAAAGCAAAGGCTCTGCTCTCAGCACTAATGATCCACTCCACAACAAAACAAGCCAATGAAAACCAAACCAAGACAAAGTAAAGAAAAAGTATTGTTGACAAAATAGTTTAAATCCTGGTGCCTAAATTCTCTTTGTATGATCTAATGATTTAAAAAAATTTTAGTCAGTGCCTCATTAACAAAGTCAAATGTATGTTCACACACACACACACACACACCTCTAACTTGACTTTTTGTCCATCTAGACAGTAAAATGATGAATCAGAGTTGACTGATAGAAAGTTTATTGTTTATAATTCTAATTTTTCCAGTATATATTATTTATTTAATTAATCTTTGTATAACTTCTGAATAAGAATATTGCCCTGAGAATCTTTCACTTTTTCCTTTAAGTCCACTTTCTACCAGTTTTTCACTCTCCTATCTTCTCTGAGAGCCTGGCCTGTATGGATTTTGAGAGGTTCTCATGTCTTCTAACATCCCCTATGTTCAACCAATGGGGAGTCCCAGAAGTTTAGAGGGGAGTTACAGAATGAGGTCAGGGCATTACTTGCCTAACTCTCTCCCTGCAAGGTAAGCTGACCTTTGTCCAGGTCACTGTTCTAAATTCTCTGTTAACTAGTCTCTTCTCTCTTCTCTTTACTAAGTCTTAGATTGCGACACTACCTCTCACGGTTCCTCTATACTTAACACCTCTGTAACTAGGTCCTTTGTAGATGCACCCTCCTCCAGGTGCCTTATTTGGAGTGTGCCATCTGTTTTATGTTGGCCTGTTGACTGATATAGGTGTTGGAGGACTGTGAAAGTGGTATCCAAAGCACATTTTTGTTAATGATATGAGGACAGATTCCACATCCTAAGCCAAATTTTATTTTTAAAAACTTTCATTTTTAGAGCTTCAGATCTCTACTTTATATACTCAGATAAGTATTCAAAATATTCTTGAAGGGCTTTGTGACAACTTTGGGCGCATGTATATGTGTGTATGCAGGGGTGAAGATGAGAGGCTGAAGAAAAGACGGGGGTTTAGGAGGAAGATGGCAGATAGGAGACAGGACAATTGTGTAGCTCCCACTTGGACAGACAGAACAGTGTGTGGAGACTCACACAATGGACAGACGGAACAGTGTGTGGAGACTCCCACAATGGACAGACGGAACAGTGTGTGGAGACTCACACAGTGGCTTTTGCTCCAAGAACCACCACAGGAATGTACCAAGAAAACTGAAATAATTCACAGATTCTTTTAAAGAAGCAGCATGCCTCTGCAAATTCCATGAGACAGGAGAAAAATTGTGAGTTACCAAGGGCGAGAGGGGAAAACCTGCCTCCAAATACACAACCTTGTCATGCACGTCCGTGTGAAGAGACCACCAAACAGGCTTTGTGTGAGCAATAAAGCTTTTTAATCACCTGGGTGCAGGCAGGCTGAGTCCGAAAAGAGAGTGAGCAAAGGGTGGATTTGTTCCTGCCCCACCCTAACTGATCAATTGACTTTGTGACACAAATCACAATGGTGGAATGTCATCAGTTAAGGCTATTTTCACTTCTTTTGTGGATCTTCAGTTGCTTCAGGCCATCTGGATATATACGTGCAGGTCACAGGGGATATGATGGCTTAGCTTGGGCTCAGAGGCCTGACAATCCTCACTGGGGAACCTGAAAAATCCAGATTACAGGATGAGGATTTAACCTTACCTAGAGCTGAAACAGATTTAGCATGAACTATAAAAGTAGAAGCAGTAGCAAGAAGAGCCTTGTAGGTACTCCTATTCTCCATCTCAAACTCAGATAAGCCATCCCTGACTATATCTCACAGGGGCCCTTGGGGAAGGTAGTCAGAAGAATTTGGGAGAGGTTCAGGGTGAAAGAAGCTTCCAATTGAACATTGTAATGATTTCAACTGATGCAGACTCTTTTGAACAGAATTGGGTATTGAATGGAAACTGCTGTAGAAGGAGTGCAGGGACCTGCAGCCCACAGTGTGGGCAGTGGGAGGGGAGGGGTGTGGCCTGAACACAGTGTTTGCTTTCTCAGCAGGGAAGCTTTTAGCCTGGGGCAAGGTCTGAGTCCCATGGACAAACTGCCTGGAGGTAAACATGGCAACTTTTTGTTGCCATGTCCAACTGTTAGCAGTACACTTTGGGAATGAGACTAGCCTCACCAACTGTGTGGGAGCTAGATGAGGCCTATTGCTAACTGCTTTCCCCTACTTCCCTGGCTACCAACCTCATTGGCTCGAGAACCACCCCATCATCCCCCTTAGTAACCATGGCAAGCCCCACCCAAGGAGATTCTGAGTTTAGATCTGTCTAAATCTGCCCCACCTGATGGTATTTCTCTACCTGCCCTGGTAGCCCATTACAAAGACATAAATTATTGGTAAGCTTTTATCCCCTTTCTACTATCACAACTGGTGCAGTCTTGAAAGCATCACCTCCTGCTGGATGCCAGTCAACTCAGGACATGATAGCAACTGATGACAGAATAACGCTGTTCCAAGGAAGAAGAAAACAATAGCGAATTCCATTGCCTGCAACATCCTGACTAACAAGAGGTCCTGCGTCTGTCCACATGGCAACCTCATTGCTGTCATAACCAGCATTCAAGAAAACCAGCACACAAAACATATCTACAACCAAGGACTCTCATGGAGTCTACTTCACTCCTCTACCACCTCTACCAGAGCAGGTGCTGGTATGCACAGCTGGGAAACCTGAAGTGGATCACATCACAGAAACCATTGCAGACATTCCCCAGCACCAATCTGGAGACTGGTAGCTCCACCCACTGGGTGGCTAGACCCAAAAGAACAGTAACAATCACTGGAGTCCAGCTCTCAGGAATCCCCATCTCTAGGGAAAGGGAAGATCACCACATCAAGCAATGACACTGTGGAATAAAAACATCTGAATAGCAGCCTTTGAGTTTCAGATTTTTCCACCAAAATAGTCTACCCAAATTAGAAGCAATCAGGAAAGTAATTCTGGTAATATGACAAAACAAGTTTCTATAACATCCCCAAAAGTCCAAACTAGCTCCTCAACAATGTATCCATACCAAAAAGAAATCTCTGAATTGCCAGATAATGAATTCAGAAGGTTGATTATTAAGCTACTCAAGGAGATACCAGAGGAAGGTGAAAACCAATGTAAAGGAATTAAAACACAACACAGGATATGGATGAAAACTTCCCCAGAGAAATGGATACCATAAAGAAAAACAATTACAACTTCTGGAAATAAAAGACACATTTACAGAAATACAAAATGCACTGGAAAGTGTTTCCAATAGACTAGAAAAAGTAGAAAAAAGAACCTCAGAGTTTGAAGACAAGGCTTTTGAATTAACCTAATCCAACAAAGACAAAGAAATAAGAATTTAAAAAAAATAAAGCCTCCAAGAAATTTGGGATTATGTTAATAGCTAAACTAAGAATAACTGGTGTTCCTGAGGCAAAAGAGAAATCTGAAAGTTTGGAAAACATCTTTAAGGGAATAATCAAGAAAAACTACCCTGGTGTTGCTAGAGATCTAAACATCTAAATACAAGAAGCTCAAAGAACACCACGGAAATTCATCACAAAAAGATCATCACATAGGCACATAGTCATCAGATTATCTAAAGTCAAGATGAAGGAAAGAATCTTAAGAGCTCTGAGACAAAAGCCTAAGTTAACATATAGAGGAAAACTTACCAGATTAACAGCAGATTTCTCAGCAGAAACCCTACAAGCTAGAGGGATTGGGAACTTATCTTTAGCTTCCACAAACAAAATAACAGCCAGCCAAGAATTTTGTATCCAGCAAAACTAAGGTTTATAAATGAAGAAGACAGAAAGTCTTTTTCAGCCACCACTCCAAACTTAGCACTACAAGAAATACCAATAGAAGTTCTAAATCTTGAAACAAAACCTCAAAATACAACAAAATAGAACTTCCTTAAACTATAAATCTCACAAGGCCTATAAAACAATAATACAATGAAAAAAAGAAAACAAGGTATTCAGGCAACAACTGGCAAAATGAATAAAACAGTATCTCACACCTCAACACTAACATTGAATGTAAATGGCCTAAATGCTCCACTTAAAAGATACAGAATGGCAGAATGGATAAAAACTTACCAATCAAGTATCTGCTGTTTTCAAGAGACTCGCGTAACACATAAAGACTCACATAAACTTAAGGTAAAGGGTTGGAAAAAGATATTCCATGCAAATGGAAACCAAAATTGAGCAGGAATGGCTATTCTAATATTAGGCAAAACAGACTTGAAAAAACAACAGTTTGAAAAAGACAAAGAGATATTATATAAAGATTAAAGGATCATTCCAACAGGAAAATATCACAATCCTAAATATACATGCACCTAACACTGCATAAATTTATAAAACAGGTATTACTTGACGTAAGAAATGAGATAAATGGCAACAGAATAATAGTAGGGAACTTTAATACTCCACTAACAGCACTAAATAGGTCATCAAGACAAAAAGTCAAAAAAGAAACAATGGACTTAAACTATATCTACAACAAATGGACTTAACAGATATTTATAGAACATTCTGCCCAACAACTGCAGAATATAGCTGATTCTATTCATTAAGATATGGAAAATTCCCCAAAACAGATCATATTTGATGGGCCATGAAACTCATCTCAATAAATTTAAGAAAATCAAACTTATACGAAGTATTCTCTCAAACAACAGTGGAATAAAATTGAAAGTTAACTCCAAAAGGAACACTCAAGACTATACTAATACATGGAACTTAAATAATCTGCTCCTGAATAATCTTTGGATAAAAAATGAAATCAAGATGGAAATTAAAAATTCTTTGAACTGACTATAATAATGACACAACTTATCAAAACCTCAGGGATACAGCAAAAGCACTGCTAAGAGGAAAGTTCATAGCATTAAATGCCAATATATCAAAAAGTCTGAAAGAGCACACATAGACAATATAAGGTCACATCTCAAGAAAGTAGAGAAACAGAAACAAACCCAACTCAAACCCAGTAGAAGAAAAGAAACAACAAAGATCAGAGCAAAACTAAATGAAATAAACAAATAAAAATACAAAGGATAAATGAAACAAAAAGCTGGTTCTTTGAAAAAATAAACAAAACTGAAAACCATTAGAAAGATTAACAAACAAAAGAAGACAGAAGATCCAAATAAGCTCAATTAGAAATGAAATAGGAGATATTACAACCAATATCACAGATATAGAAAAGATCATTCAACATTACTATTGAGACCTTTATGTGCACAAATTAGAGAACTTAAAGGAGATGGATAAGTTACTGGAAATATACAATCATGCTAGGTTAAACCAGGAAAATATAGAATCTCTGAACAGACCAATAACAAGTAACAATGTTGAAATGGTAATTTAAAACTTGCCAACAAAAAAAAGGTCCACGACCAGACAGATTTCCAGCTAAGGGAGTAATCAAGAAAGATCCAAAAAAGAGGGCTTCAAAAAAATAATTGGTACCAATCATACTGAAACTATTCCAAAAAACAAAGAAAAAGGGAATCCTCCTTGAATCATTTTATGAAGCCAGTATCACCCTAATACCAAAACCAGGAAAGGACATAACAGCAAAAAAAGTAAACTACAGATCAATGTTCCTGATGAATGAACATAGATGCAAATATCCCCAACAAAGTATCAGCCCAACAGCATATCGAAAGGATAATACACCATGATCAAGTGGGTATCATACGAAGGATGCAGGGATAATTTAACATACACAAATCAATAAATGTGAGACATCACATAAACAGATTTAAAAACAAAAATTATATGATCATCTCAATAGATGCAGAAAAAGCATTTGACAAAATCCAGCATTACTTTATGATTAAAACCCTTAGCAAAAATCATCTTAGAAGGGACATATCTCAAGGTAATAAAAGCCATCTATCACAAACCTGCATCCAACATTCTACAGAATGGGGAAAAGTTGAAAGTATTCCCCCAAGAACCACAACAAGGCGAGGATGAACACTTTCACTGCTATTCAACGTTTATTGGAAGTCCTAGCAAGAGCAATCACACAAGAGAAAGAAATAAAGGGCATTCAAATCAGTAAAGAGGGACTCAAATTGTTGCTGTTCACCAACTGAATAATCTTATACTAAGAAAACCCTACAGATTCATCCAAAAAGCCCCTAGATCTGATAAATAAATTCAGTGAAGTTTCAGGATACAAAATCAATGTACACAAATCAGTAGTATTGCTATACACCAACAACCACCAAGCTGAGAATCAAATCAAGAAACCACTCCCTTTTGCAACGGTTCCAAAAAAAAAAAACTAAAATAAAATACTTCGGAATATAACTAGTCAAGGAGCTGAAAGATCTCTACAAGGAAAACTACAGAACACTGCTGAAAAAAATCATAGATGACACAAACAAATGGAAACACATGTTCATGGATAGGCGTAATCAATATTGTAAAACGACCATACTGCCAAAAGCAATCTACAAATTCAATGCAATTTCTATCAAAATACCATCATAATTCTTCACAGACCTTGGAAAAGCAATCTTAAAATTTATGTGAAACCGAAAGGTGCACACATAGCCTAAGCAAGACAAAGCAAAAAAAAAAAAAAAAGTGTATGTATATATATATATGTGTATGTGTATATATATACATGTATATATACATATATATTCATTCAAATATGTATATACGTATATACATATATATACACACACATACACATATATAAAGACATTACATTACCCATATTCAGACTGTACTACAAGGCTACAGTTACGAAAACAGCATGGTACTGGTATCTAAATAAGCAAAAAGAACAAATTGGGAGGCATCACATTACCCAACATTAAATTGTACTACAAGGCTGTAGTTACCAAAACAGCCTGGTACTGGTATAAAAATAGGTATGTAGACCAATGGAACAGAATATAGAACCCAGAAATAAAGCCAAATATTTGCAGCCAAATAACCTTTGACAAAGCAAACAAAAACATAAAGGTGGGGAATGGACATCCTATTCAACAGTTGATGCCAGATAATTGGCAAGCCACATGTAGAAGAGAGAAACGGGATCCTATCTTTCACCTAATACAAAAATAAACTTAAGATGGATCAAAGACTTATATCTAACATCTGAAACCATAACATCAAAAAACTCTTCTAGCCATTGACTTAGGGAAAGAGTTCGTAACCAAGAACCCAAAAGCAAATGCAATGAAAACAAAGATAAATCGATGGAACTTAATTAAACTGAAAAATTTCTGCACAGCAAAAGAAATAATTAGCAGTCAACAGACAACCCACAGAGTGGAAGAAAATATTCACCAACTATGCATCCACCAAAGGACTAATACACAGAATGTACAAGGAACTCAAACAAATCAGCATAAACAAACAAAATAAACAATCCCACAAGAATGTGGGAAAGGACATGAATAGACAGTTCTCAAAAGGAGATATACAAATGGCCAAACAAATATATGAAAAAATGCTCAACATCACCAATTATCAGGGATATGCAAGTCAAAACCACAATGAGATACCACCTTACTCTTGCAAAAATGACCATAGTTAAAAATTCAAAAAACAACAGATGTTGGTGTAGATGTGATAAAAAAATGAACACATTTACACTGCTGGTAGGAATGTAAACTAATACAACCACTATAGAAAAATAGTATGGAGATTCCATAAGTAACTAAAAGTAGAACTACCATTTGATTCAGCAATTCCACTAACAAAGTCATTATATGAAAATGACATTTGCACACACATGTTTATAGCGCACAATTTGCAATTGCAAATATATGGAACCAGTCTTAATTCCCCTCAACCAACATGTGAACAAAGAAAATGTGGTAGATATACACCATGGAATACTACTCAGCTCTAAAAAGGTATGAAATAATGGCATTCACAGACAACTGGATGGAGTTGGAGACAATTATGTATTTTCATTTATAAGTGGGAGCTAAACTGTAAGGACACATAGGCATAAAAATGTCATAATGGACTTTGGCAACTAGGCAGGAAGAGTGGGAAGCAGCTGAGCGATTAAAGACTAAACATTGGGTGTAGTGTACACTGCTTGGGTGACGGGTGCACCAAAATCACAGATATCACCATGAAAGATCTTTTCCATGCAAACAAACACCACCTATTCCCCCAAAACTGTTGAAATTAAAAAAAAAAAAATTGTCTGCCAGACAAAACAAAGTAAAACATTAAAAAAGAAAAGGAAAAGAAAAAGAAAAGACAGTGTCCTTACTCTCATGAGTTTATAGCCTAGTAGAAAATATAACACAAAATATAAGTTCCTATAATAGAGCAGACTCATAGCAGGGTTAGAAATAATCACAATGTAAGAAATTTCTCCAAATATTATATAATTAAAGCATAGGCTCAAAATAAAGCACATGGATAATGGATATTAAATTTTGACTCAGTCGTTCTAGGGGGTGGTCTGAGTATTTTTTGTTGTTGTTTTTTAAGTTAATTTAAATTTGATTAAATTTAATTGATTTTAATGTTGATGATTCTGATGCAGACCATCCATAGAAAATACTTTTTTTTAAATTTTTTTTTATTATACTTTAAGTTCTAGGGTACATGTGCATAACATGCAGGTTTGTTACATATGTATACTGGTGCCATGTTGGTGTGCTTCACCCATCAACTCGTCAGCACCCATCAATTCACCATTTATATCAGGTATAACTCCCAATGCAATCCCTCCCCCCTCCCCCCTCCCCATGATAGGCCCTGGTGTGTGATGTTCCCCTTCCCGAGTCCAAGTGATCTCATTGTTCAGTTCCCACCTGTGAGTGAGAACATGCAGTGTTTGGTTTTCTGTTCTTGTGATAGTTTGCTAAGAATGATGGTTTCCAGCTGCATCCATGTCCCTACAAAGAATGCAAACTCATCCTTTTTTATGGCTGCATAGTATTCCATGGTGTATATGTGCCACATTTTCTTAATCCAGTCTGTCACAGATGGACATTTGGGTTGATTCCAAGTCTTTGCTATTGTGAATAGTGTCGCAATAAATATATGTGTGCATGTGTCTTTATAGCAGCATGATTTATAATCCTTTGGGTTTATACCCAGTAGTGGGATGGCTGGGTCATATGGTACATCTAGTTCTAGATCCTTGAGGAATTGCCATACTGTTTTCCATAATGGTTGAACTAGTTTACAATCCCACCAACAGTGTAAAAGTGTTCCTATTTCTCCACATCCTCTCCAACACCTGTTGTTTCCTGACTTTTTAATGATTGCCGTTCTAACTGGTGTGAGATGGTATCTCATTGTGGTTTTGATTTGCATTTCTCTGATGGCGAGTGATGATGAGCATTTTTTCATGTGTCTGTTGGCTGTATGAATGTCTTCTTTTGAGAAAATACTTTGAGAATTATCACATTAGAAGTTTAAAGGAGGAAGAGCAACTGACATGAAGTTAGGATGAAAAGCCTGACAGAGAAATGCTATAATCTGCATTTAAAGGTGGTTTGATTTTATATGAGTAGGTATGAAAAAAATATCATTTCAAATGGAAAGCAAAGGAGTGTAGATTTTCATAACATAATGGTTTCTAGATTAATAAGAAAAAGTATTAAGTATATTCTAAATCACTAAAAAATTAAATTTTAAGGTGTTAGGAATACTCACATATTATCAACTATTTTTGCACTATCGGGTAAAATATTTTTTTTGCATTTCAGGTATATTATAATCATGTTATTAGCTATTGTAAGAGAATGTCAGCCTGGTGCCCTGAATTCACTTTCATCAGGTCATAGAACAACTAAGGTTGTAAAAATTGTGTTACTTTCTGTGTATTGAGGTCATAAAACTGCCCTGAGTCCCAGCACAGGTGGCCACTCTCCGTGTGAAATGTCCAAGCCTGTAAAACAAGGTGTGTCATGGATCTGTGGTGATGGCAGGAAACTGAGTACCTCCCTTGTTACATCTGCCTGAGAACTGACATAAGTCAAAGACTTCATGAGGCAGAAAATACAAAGATGCCTAATTAGCAAAGTCATTTCCCATTTAAACTGCACATATACTTGAGAGCTGGAGCATTGCTAAGTAGAAGTGTCTAGCTAACTTATTTTCTTTAGAATCTGATCTCGAATGCTTTTGAATGGTTTGTTTGTTTACTTTCTATGAATTTTACCAACTATCAATCACTAATCACTCACTGGTTTGATAGAACCTCCTTCATCTCTGCCAGCTAATTTTATTTCAGTGGATTCTGTGGCTACGTTTTCTTTCTCATTAATCATAAATGAAGGATTCTATCATGAAATCATTTTAGGGTTAACTAACAATAAAGCTCAATATTTTAATTTTAAACATGCATTATCTTTGCCTTGACATACTTAAAAAAATATGTTTGACAATTTTATCAGTATTTTCTTTTTGGAAGTGGGTAAACTGTTCAAATATGACTATAAATTATAAATGCAATACTTATATTACAATCACCATATATGGAAATGTACTGATTTCCAATTAAATAGAATAGTAAAAAATAGAGTATATTTGCATTAATCATTACCTTTGGTCATAATTTAGCTACTGAAGTTAACTACTAATTTCCTCTTACTATACACTCTGTTCCCTTTAAAATATTTCCCATACTGGTTTATATAAGTTCTGGGAGGTATGATCCTATACCTCTCATTTACACACTAGAGAAATGAAATATAATTGAGTTATTTATTTTATCCTTGGGAATATGATTAATGGAACAATTAGAATCCTTAAGACTGCAACATTAATAGGCTATTTCATGAGGACTTAAGACAAGTATATGCCATAGCTACCAGTTACCAACGAAAATGGAAAGACAGTTTTTAAAGAGAGAAATAAAAGTAATGGCCTTTGAATATTGTCAGTTGACTTCTCAGAACAGTAGAATCTGGAAGCCAAAGTGTTAACATCTATAAGCTGTTCCAACAAGGGAATATATACTGTTAAATATTGGGAGTTATTTAAAATGCCAGTGAGTATAATAGCAGTGCTCTGAAATAACCATTTCATCTGCCTACATTACTCTAAAATTAATGAATAATGAAGCGATGCCCTTCACATTCTCTTCCCTTTCCATTCCAAGATATATTGATCAGATGACATTTATTTAAGTTTGGGATAATGTATTAATTTCAAGATAATTATTCAATATACTTTTGTCACTGTTGATATGCTTCAATGTCATCCAGGGGCCGGGGGATGAATAAACTGTTATCTGACATTGCTGGACAGGGTGCTAGAAATAAATGCAGTTTTTCTCCTTGAGATTCACTGACTTGGGTTTTTATTTGTTGGGGCGGGGGGTGTGGATTAAAGAGGAGAAAGCTGAAGGCAGAGAGGGTATGATGGTGTAACCTGCAGGTTAAGAGGATACAGATATTTTAAAAGATGGTACTTTGGGACAAAGTGCTTTTCCATTGTTTCAGGGGTCAGACTGATCCTCAGCAAAGCTGACAGAGCCCATCCTTAGTGGATGCCACTGCAATATTAACACTCATTTGGAGCAGATGTGGCTAAAAGCATGAAACATTGAACAAACAGCTGCCACAGATCCAGTGCCATTGCATAAGCACTTATGTTCTATTAATGCAGTGGATTGCTGAGGCCAGTAGGGCAGACGTTATTCCCCACAGTTCTTTAGCAGATGGGCCAAACACAATGGCTCCTCAGAGAAGTGCTGCCCTGTTGAAGCAATTCCTCCATCTTATGTAAGATTCTAATGCAAAATCATCTACCCATAAAAAAGATGCATTAAGGTCAGATTGTGCTGTGTCAAGATATTTTGCAGATATACTATGTACTTCAATAGGTGCTCATTTTACTTTATTCCTTTTAATTTTATTTTGATTTTGATAGTG
This sequence comes from Rhinopithecus roxellana, assembly GCF_007565055.1. Lineage (NCBI taxonomy): Eukaryota > Metazoa > Chordata > Mammalia > Primates > Cercopithecidae > Rhinopithecus > Rhinopithecus roxellana. The sequence goes on from NC_044550.1 coordinate 55,824,066, forward strand.
TACCAATGCTCAGTGCTATTTCCTCCTTTCTCAGCTTGTGATTGTCTGTGTTAATCCATGATATACATAGAACTCTTGTGTTTCTACACATGAGATAAGTTGAGATCCCAGTACTTCAAACTTGCATCTCTATTTATCTGATTCAGTGGGCTCAGACGTGGTGTTTCCAAGTCTTCACTTGCTAATTCAACATCCATATGGGCTTCTAAGATTTTCTTCTGTTCATTGAAGCAATTTGGGATTTAGGATTACAAAGCAAAAATTTCAGACATTATAGTTCATAGCTATAATTTGTTCATAATAAAAATTAACAGGTCTCTTGCTTTCCTGTAATGATGAGACTATATATGGTTTGTACTTGCAAATTCAAAGAGAAAAAGAGCAGGTGATGATTCTAGTTTGTTCTCTCTCAGGCTGATTTGTACTGTTGCTTTCTTACTTCCCATGTAGCCAAGGACCACCTGTGTAATTAATCTGTAACAGGCTGACACCCTAATCTCCAGCAAATGGGTAATTCTTTCAAACTGGGCAGAAATGAGAAAAGTGCTATATGAAAATATGCTTTTATGGATTCTCAGAGAATGTTTCCTAACTACAATTGTACTTTAGCATATTATAGCATCTAAGTTCTCTTCTCCAACTTCAGGATGGAAAAAAAAAGCAAGGGAAGGACTGAGGAGAAGAATAATTGAAACCATAACCAGAAAATGTATTGGAAAGCAAAACGTATATTATTTACTTATTCTACAGTTCTAGGGGGCACATAAGATTTGTCAAACACTATTCCAGGGGTATATTAATTAAATCAATGATCACAAGAATCCTATATTTAATACAGAGCAACTAATAAAAATCAATAAACAAATAAATAACAAATAAATTTATCAAATCATTTCAGATTTTCATAAGTGTTATAAAGATATTAATAACAACACAGGAAAATGTATTAGAAAATACTGGGGTGGGAGTAGCATGCTGCATTAGACAGAGTGATCAGGGAAGGCTTCTCTGAGGAAGTCTTATTTGAGAGCTGAGAGCTAAAGAATAAGAAGATGCCATTGCTGAGGCAGTAGGAAACATGCGAGTCCCAAGTGGAGGAAACAGTAGGGATAAGTGTTCTATGGCTGAAACAAGCTTGGGCTGCTTGAGGAACTGAAATAAGCCATTTTAGTTGGCTGTGCTTGAAGCCTCTGTCAATTCACCTTTTTGAACTATCTCTTGAGGAGAGTTGGTGATACAAAAGGAACTGTGACTTCAGTCCTGTTCAGCTAGTAGGTACTCACAAGATCCCTTCAACAGTAGTTGTTCATATGGTTCTGTTCAATATTCAAGATCACCCTCCAACCCTCCAGCAGCTCTCTCAAAAACTGGTCACATCCCAAGAGAGAGAGAGAAGTGAGTATGTGTGACTGTCTCAGTTTAGACTCATCCTGTTTACCATCCTGACAGCATCAGCAGTATTTTCAAATACAAAGAACAATGTGAAATGTTATCATGGGCCCAGCAAATGTCAGGAGGATGCTGTGAGTAATGCATTAGAGTTTGCCCAGATGTCTCAGAACTGAATGAAGTGAGATGAGCTGAGAACAGTATTAGAAAGGAAGTCTGCTCAAAATGTTTTACATGTTTTCCTCCCAAATCTAACACGAAAAAAATCCGAAGCCAGGAAGTGGTAGTTCTAAACAAGTTGTGCTAGACGCTGCTTAGAAATGGCAAGGAGATGTGTGAAATGATTCTGCCATGTTGAAATGCCCATTGCTTCATGTGAGGCAGGATGGCTGGAGTCTACTTTTCTCAAAACTTTGGAACACAAGTGTGAACAATCTTGTGTTAGCAAATTGAAGTTGTTAATACCGAAAGAAAAGAAAGAAAGGAGGGATATGGTAACATAATTATAAAACACATATACAGACCTGAGTAAAGATGAATCAATGTATATGGGGGGTGGATGGGTGGAGTGGGGGCAAATGCAGTGCTAGGAAGAGGAGAGGACCTGAGTATGGTGGCAGGAAGAGGAGTGGTTCTATAACCAGTTCCAGAATTTTACATATCAGTTGTTTCGTACAATGTTTTAGAGACAATATATCTGTAGCCTAAGCTTCAACTTGAAATTACCTCCTGGTATTCTTAGCTTTATTTTCAAGATTATAGACTCAAAAGCGTTTTGGAAAATTAGCCTATCCAGAGATTTTCAATCTTTATTTCCTGAGTCTTAGGATTCTAGTTACACTACTTCAAGTATTCATTCCCTGAGGATTGAGGGGAGTAACAAAAGCTTCCCACTACATTTTTAGTTGATTCTGCTTTTCTAAAAAGCCATAGAAGCATTGTCTGTAAAGACAGGAAATTGAAGGAAGTTTTAACTAAGACGATCTGGTCTGCTTCTTTCTTTGAGTAAGTTTGCTTTGTTGGACATACGTGGTAGTCCTCAGGCACAGAGAACAAACCAGATTTAATTTGAGTGAACCTACCAGCATTTATAGCATATTTACTGGAGTCTTTACTTCCCAAAACGATCACAACCTGTCTTGTTCACAGTATTCTAATATAGTTCCTGGCTTGTGATTGATTCTCAATGATTGAACTTATCACAGTAATCACCATTAGATAGTGGCAGATGAAACTCTGACTCCTAGTCTAGTGCTTTATATAATGAAGGCTTTGGAGTCCAATCTTACCCATGCTAAGTCCTAGCAATTTATCCTACCTCCTCCATGCAGTCTTCCTGTACTACTCCTGACCTCCCTAATCTTTTCTCTCCTCCTGGGCTGATTGCAAGAAAATTCTGGAACTGCATCTCCTTTAATGTTGGCTGGTAATCCTCTTGTTGGTTTTGCTCTGTCAACAAGATTGTAATATCCTCAAAAACACAGAGAGTCTGTTTTAATTTTTTAAATGTATTTCTCAAGTATACAAATTCTAGAAGAGTGCTTAATTTGATATAGCCAAGCAAGACTGTTTCTTGATTGATAGGACCTGCTCATTTCAGAAACATATTACAACTTGTTGAAACATTCCAACTTGAAAAGTATATTTTATAACATCTGTTTTCTATATTATCTCTGCTCTTTAAAGGATTTAGTTTTATAATGCATAATTTTCACTTCCCTAAAGCATATGTAATCCTATTCTATATTGAAATTAAGAAAAGAGGCTAGTATTCTGTATTTCAGTCTTGCCATTTCAGGGGAATAGAACATGAACACAAATGTACTGACATTACTCAGACTTTTGTATACTACATCACCTGATATGTTGGATTGTGTATAAAAATGACCTTCAGAACTCCTGGATTTTTATTTTAATTTTATCTCAATTTTTACATGGTCTGAATTCTAAAACATTATATCTACATATTAGGTTTCAAATATTTTAAGTGGCTAGATAGCATTTCCTTACCAATTTGTGAGCAGTAGTCTAAATCTCACTTAAAGTGCTGTCTGTCAGGTACATTAACTGCTTTATAGAACAGAATTGTATAAATACTAGAACTCATTGTTATTGTGTCTCCAAGATATTATTCCAAGAAATGTAATTCTCTGGCCTCAAGTGTAAGTTAAACGTTATAACATACGCTCTGCTTGGAGCAATGATGACTGGTAAGACTGCCACCTGGCTAACAAGCCCAGTGAGAAATGTACAGGGGGCTCTGATGTCATTTATAACAATGCCTATACATTGGATAACAAGGGCCGCATTGGCTCCCACCTCAGTTGGCTGTCTCCACTACTGGAAAGACTGATCTGCCTCTCTGAGCTGCTGTTGGCCATTGCCACCTGCTGACTCTGGCACACTGCTCCCCTGGCTCCCCTCCTGGTGTTGTCCTGGCAGCCTCTCCAAACTGCCAAGTTTGAGCCAGAGAGCGCAGGGGTGTTTGGAGCTCTTCACGTTGCTGAGGCTATATCCTGCAAACCGGTTGACAGCGGGGTGTCTTGGTGCTCTCCTGGGTCATTGTGTTGACTACTATGGTGATCAGCTGGCTGGCAGCAGCAGTGATTGGAAATTGCCCCAGAGAACGTCACAAATTGGCAAAGAAAAGATACTGAGGGAACAAGTCTTTACAAGAGAAAATAAACAATGCTTTATGTGGTAGCTATGAGCATTTTCTATTCAGCCTGAATTCATTTTAGGCATTCAAAACTTTTCTCAGAGAGAGTTGCATTTAAACATTTATGTTTTAGTCTTGCAACTCTTCATTCTATTGGTTTTACTTTTAACTTCTTGCATAGAGCTTAGACGTACCCATTTACTATGTGAGGGGTCAATGCCTACATGAACTCACACAGTGTCTGGGGGCAGATCTGTAATGAAACATCAGGCTGTTTCCCTATCCCTTGTTTTAAACACTGACATGACGTACTGATATTTTTAATCATCTGTATGACAAACAAAAAGATTTTGTATACATTATAAATACACTGAAGAATCCTCTCTTAATATGGGTGGAGCCATTTAAGAGCTATTGTCCAAACCAGGCTGTAAAAGCTCCAGTTGGAATCACAGCTGACTCTGCTGTGCTCTTTTAATGCTCAGCACATACAGAATCATATTAACAAACATAGCATTCTAGGAGTGTGAATCATGCCATGAGACTGGGCTTTTCTGAAATGTTTTAAAATATAGATTTCGTTTTTATTCAAGTATGGTGGGACCAGCACATTAGGAGATGACTGCCATTGAAAAGACAGCTTGTCATACTCAGCCATACCAAGAGGAGGGCACATACCTTGCCATGCTGTGGGGGGGCCCACAGGGCATCACCAGAGTCAGTCAGGAAACAGAATGTGTAGGGGAAAACATGGACAAGAGCATTGTTCCATGGGAAGGGATAAATGAGACATAGTAAAAAGGTTTAGGGTTTCCTAGTTTGAATAATTCCAGCAGGGTCTAAGGTATAGGGGCTGTCTATAGTTGTCTGGTACCTGGCCCTGGGGTGACTAGGATGGAGAATAGTGGCCTAGAGTATGAAAATCTGATGGATGAGGTAGTTGGGATATGGGCTCTGGATGGGTTAGTTTGCATATAAAAGACACCCTTATAGATGTGTCATTTCTATCCCTATTAAGTAATCCTGAGAAGGGCAGTCTCTCCTGGGCTCCAGGTGTCAAGTCATCAAGAATAAAAAGTAAAAGAATATTTTTAATATGTGGAGTTGGTTAGCCTTCACACTGTCATGCTACATTGAATTTACAGCAACAGAGATGTGGCTTATTTGCTCTTTAGATTGTCTTCAAGGAAGAAATTTCAAATCCAAGAGTCTTTTGTGTTTTCTAATAATGACTTTGGTACAGAAGGGAAGGGTATGGTGACCTCTGACACTCAAAATGGCCAGTCATAGTCATCGTATGGCTGGGTGTAAAGAGAAGGGGAAAATAAGAAAAGAAAAAACCTCAACAGAAGTATAATTATGTCCAGTGAAAGCACTATGGATCATGATGGCAGGTCCATGTGATAGACCGCAAATCTAAAGAGAGAGAGACATATTAGAAAAACACCAAATCCTAATTATGCTTTGTTGGGCATTAGGGTACATAAATCAGAGTTTTTTAAATGTTGACTTGAGATTATTTGCCTTGTAAGCAATAGGCAGTCATGTCTACTGTGGAGGGAGTGTGACCCGGGATGGAACCTGGCTCTTGGCACTTAGGAGCTCTGTGATGTTGGGCTAACCTCACCAGATCTAACTTTCTTTATCATTAATATGGAGAAAATATATGAAGATAGCAATAGTACCTTGAGGGAGTGCTCAAAAAATGTTAGTTTTGAGTAAATCAAATCTCACTAGAAAGAGCCAACATAGGAAAATTAATTTGATCAACCTTATATCTGGTATATGTTTTTCCCTCTTTCACACTCTTACTAGTAAACATAGTATTTTCATTTTCCATTTTTATCCCCTTCAACTTGATGTTACAACATTTCCAGTCTTTCCACCAAAATTGCTTCTGAAAAAAACAGGTAATTTAAGCACATGTTTGCATTTTTAAAAAAGAACATAAGAAGACTAAAGAGTACAGACATCTGCAAGGGAAGGTTACACACCAAGAAATTCCTACAGTCTTCTGTTCTGATTTTTCTTTCATTTACATATAATAATTCACATACATTTATAGATTTTGTACTTTTTGGAAGCCATGTAGTCTCATAGAAGAGAATTAGGAAAACACTGACTAGGACAAGGAAGAAAATATTGTAATCACCCATGGTCTTTCCATCCAAACTTATAAAATTTTTCTTTTTTTATTGTCTTTATTTATTCAAAATCAGTGTCCTAAGGATAAAATTATTAACAAAAGATACATAATTTTCATATTTTTATTAAATGTTGTATTATAAGTATTTGTAAAGTTGTTGCATATTGCATTGTAACTTTTTTAGTGTCTCAGTAATACTCTCTTTAATACTTTTCAGGTCATTATAAGAATTATTGAGACAACTGAGAACATTTGAGTATTGAACAATGGTCCCAAGTTGATGGTCCATAGGCTACAGCTAGCCAGAAGATGTATTCGGCAAAAAGAACTTCCTTAAAGAGCAAAATACCAACCTTTAAAAACCTCAAAGGAGTTTATCTAAAAATAGGAATTTGTGATTCTCTCAAAAACTTTGACCCCGACAATGCTGAACTTGTATTCTCCTGTGCAAGAATCTTTGAAAATAGAGTCCTCTTCTGACTTGGCATGAGTTTGTCAGTTTGTTATACTCTTCCATTCCCTCATGCTCTCACTCAATTTAACTGCATTTGAGAATTTAAAAGACTTAGGAATCAAGATAAATGCATGGTTGAGCTAGATGTCACTAAAGCCACATCAAACAAACTGTAAAAGTTTAAGCCTTTAGTTTAGTCATAAGACCCCAGGGACAAGAATGGTAGCAGCAGAAATGAAGTGAAACTAGACAAATCATTGGATAGTAAAGATGAAGAAGATTAGAGGATACTTATAAAATTTTGAGTCTGGAAGTCTGTGCAAAGGTCATTGACTAATGGGGGAAGATGACAAATTTGACTTCTTGTTTATTGTCGTTGTTGTTTTTAGAGACAGAGTCTCGCTCTGTTACCCTGCCTGGAGTACAGTGGCACAACTGTAGCTCACTGTCACCTCAGCCTCTTGGGATCAAGCAGTCTCCTGCCTCAACCTCCTGAGTAGCTAGGACAACAGATCAACGCTGTTGATCTGTGCCACTACACCCAGATGATTTTTTTTAAGTTTTTTTGTAGAGATGAGGTCTTGCTATGCTACCCAGGCTGGTCTCAAACTCCTGCCCTCAAGCAATCCTCCTGCCTTGGCCTCCCAAGGTGCTGGGGCTACAGACACGAGCCATTGCATCTGACCAAATTTGATTTTTATTTATGTAATTTTTTACTCCAAAATTTGAAGAAATTCAAAGTATAAATTATTCCTATATGTCTGCATTAACTGTGTTGCTTCCTACAAATGGCCAGTAATGTCTTCCATTTCTCTTTCTGTAGTTGGGCTGAGATCATAGGAAGAACTTAACTCTAGTTGACAAAGTCCAGTCATTGAGTCAGCAAAGTAACAGGCCTATTTTACTGCTTAATGATCTAATTACACTTTGAGTACTGAGTTGAGTCATCCCATCCAAAAGAGAAAAGACTTGAGACTCTATTACAGGAACAACTGCCTAATGAACATGACAATTTCTTTCAAGAATTTAAGGGTGTACTTGTATAAAAAGGAGTCAGTTTCCTATGAATGACCTCAAAGTGCAAACTCAGAAATAGTAAATACAAATTGTATTTTGGCAAGCTTAAAATAAATATAATGAAGAATCTTCTAAAAAATAGAGGTCTTTAAAAATAGAAATGTATCTGTGGAAAGTGTTAGGTTTTCTTTCACCAGAGGTATACAATCACATGCTGGAAGAGGACTTGTCAGTGAGCTAGACAGGAGGCATAAGTACTGATTAAATGACCTATAAAATTCTATCCAGTCCTGATTATATGATTCTGTTAGCTAGCATAACTTGCAAATAACTCCAGAGACTTTGAATTGATCAACAGAAGTAACAAACTCTGAAACACGACTTTCACTTCGAGTGGAGCTAAGAACTCGAGAGTAATCTTCCATCTCCCACTCAGCTCTCCACTGGTTGCCAAACTGCAGGGGAGTAAAAGACTGTGTTATCTTGATAGACGAGCTGGAGAATCCCACACAGCTGTGTTGTGGAAATGTTCTCAATTTCCCTCATGATAACATTGAGTCATAAAAGGAAGAAATGAACATTTATTTGCCAACTCCACCTGTCTGTTGGGCCCACCATATCTATATTAGCATCAAGGGAACTTGCCTATAGTGCTGAAATTTTTATCAGTAGGAGAGAAGCAACTGTTCTTTCCCTTAAGTTGTGGTTAAAGCCAGTTACTTTGTTTCATCAGAAACTAAATGATAAGAACTAAGACTTGGATGACTCATTTGTCAATGTTAACATTTAGTAAAATGTTTGGAACCAAAAATCTCAAAACTTTTGAGCTTCACATTTTAAAAATTAAATACTAGGGGGAGAGTTACTTTTGTTCTGAATCCAGCCTGAATATATAGAACAATCTTTTAATTAGAAAAAAAGAAGAAAGAAAGACAATTTATTTGTGTTTTCTGGATAGGAGTAAGGTCAAATAAAGGAGGTAAATGAAAATGTAAGCGGGACAACAGTTTTTTTTTTTTTTAACTCCAAAGTTCTGGGATTTAACCTTTTCTTCTCTTTTTTTCTTTTTCTTTTTGGAAATTCATTATTTCTGAAATCACTGCATAAAATGTCCCTTATATTATACAAGAGGATTAATTTTAGAGTTGAATTGGAAGTGAGTTTTCAATATATCCAGATTAACTGATGCACTAATTGAAGTGGCTTTTTTCTTTTTGTTTATATTTGCAATCACCTCCTCTGCTTCCTTTACACTTTTAAGTCCAGATGTTTGTTAGGCAGATTCCTTGTAAAAATTGAGCCTAGAATATCACTTTGGATCCACACTCTTAAGTTGAAATGTAAGTATCACCTGGTAGGACAACGTGTGTGTTTTTCTGTTTTTCAGAATAATGCAAACACCAAACAAAAATAATAAATAACAAAAACATAACAGGTTCTCTGGACCACAACAGCAAATCAGACTTGGCATCTGTACCCACCAGATTCACCATTTGATTGATAACTGTGATTTGCTGACTCTCTCAATTACTCTGGTTTCATTACAGTGTGAGAAATGTGCCAAGCACTCATTTGGTTTTTATTATCTTTCTAGTCTTCTGCTTTCACGAAATACCCAAAACTGGCATTTCAGGAAAAGGATAGGTAAATTAACGATAGCTGAAAAGAAAAGAGAAATCCGTTTTCTTCAGTACGACCCCCACAATCCGTATTATACAGTAGTCCTCCCTTATCCCCGTGGCCTACGTTCCATGACCCACAGTGGATGCCTGAAACCAGCAATAGTACTGAACCCAAGCACTGCAATACCACCACAGCCTGATAATCCAGAGGATAAGTGACTAATGGGTAGGTACATTTACAGCATGGATATGCTGGATGAAAGGATGATCCACATTCTGTATAGGGTGGAGTGGGTTGGCATTGTAGATTTCATCACATACATTTAGAAACTTACGAATTGTTATTTCTGGAATTTTCCTCTTAATATTTTCAGACTGCGGTTGACCACGGGTAACTAAAATAGCAGGAAGTGAAACCACAGATAGGTGTGGGCCATTGTATTACATTATCACTGAAAACCATATACAAATGCACAATTACCATTCAGAACCCTACAAACTAGAGCACAACCTGTTCTGAGTTCTCCTAATGTACAGCTCCTATATATCTTTGGCTTTTCTTTTCTTCTGCTAATAAAATCATCTTTCTGGTCTCAGGTGAACAGAGCCATTTCCAGTCAATTGTCGCAATCTCCTTCCTTTGCACCTACCTGGTCAGTGATCCATGCATAACATAGCTTTGAAATTAGCTTGAATCAAAAGGATGACACTGAACCTTATGACTCACACAGCTTTTGAGTGTGTTAGAAGCCCAGGCTGTCTTAATTATGTAACACTTGGAATCAGAGCAAAAATGACAAACCAGATCCTTTCTTTCTGGACATAAACATTCGAGAATATGGACTGTTTCTTGGAGCATCTTTAAGATCATGGATGGCCCCACCTTGACCTAGCGGCTGGGAAAATGTGCAAGCCTTTTACAGATTCAAATAAAACTACCCCTGGTCACAAAATGCTAGGAACAATTTTAAGGTATAAGTGAACTCTAGGTGTTTGCTACTGTGTTCATATTTTGTTTGAAAACTTTATTGAGAACTCCAGTCCTGCCCTTTCTTTCATTTCTATATTCTGCAGTCACCATTAGGATGGTGGTAGATCTGTTTCCAAATGTAATTCAGAAAATGAACAGTCTAAATGTTGCCACCTACAGATAACATACTACATTTTATTTTTTGACAATGCAAATTGAAAAAACAAAGAGCAGGGAAAGGAAAAATGAGAAAAATGAGTGATCCCATTTGAATTCTGTTTCCAATCTGGCTGTTAGTAATTTTGTATATATTCTCCGTTGTTAACACTTATGAGTAGTCTCTCTAATCACCCTGCTTTTTTGACTAATGCCCCGGTGGGGCTCTTTACCACTAACCATATTGGAAAGGGATTTGAATGGAGAGCTTCCTCTCTGTAATAGCAACATTCCAACCTATAATTTTGAGGCTTGGCTCCTTTACACTCGGCCCATATTTTCTGGTTTAAGCAAATCTGCCTCTTTCTCATCTTACCCATTTTTGCTTATTTACTTCCCTATATTATTTGTGAGCAATTGATTTCTTGGATGATGTAGCAAGGTATTTCAGTGTTGGGGTACTTTCAAATGCATGTTTGTGGTTTTCCCAAGTTCAAACACAGACTTTGGCATAATAAGCATATATTAATCTTTTATATGTAAATAAATAGAATTGAAAAATTATATATATATATCATAATGTTATTGGTCTAGGTTAATATAGAACCCATCCTAAATTTTGCTCAGTTAACATTTGTCTTATTTTTCATACAAAGAGTTTATCATTTTCTTAAGATCACAAGCTTTTTTTTTTTTAATTGATAATGAACAGACATTTATTTCTCACAGTTCTGGGGCATGGGAAGTCCAAGATCAAGGGGACAGTGTCTGGTAAGGGCCTTCTTGCTACATCATCCCATGGCAGAAAATCGAAGGGCAAGAGAGAGAATCTATTCCTGAAAACCTTTTAAAAATTATTTTTTTAAGGAGATGGGGGTCTCACTATGTTGTTCAGGCTGGACTGCAATGTCTATTCATAGTCACAGTTATGGCACACTACAGCTTCAAACTGCTGGGCTCAAGTGATCCTCCTGCTTTAGTCTCCCATGTAGCTTCCTGAAAGCTGGCTCCTCAAAAGCCTCTTGTATATATATATATGTATTCTTCAAGTTCTAGGGTACATGTGCACAATGTGCAGGTTTGTTACATATGTATACATGTGCCATGTTGGTTTGCTGCACCCGTTAACTCGTCATTTACATTAGGTATATCTCCTAATGATATCCCTCCCCTCTCCTCCCACCCCACAATAGGCCCTGGTGTGTGATGTTTCCCACCCTATGTCCAAGTGTTCTCATTGTTCAATTCCCTCCTATGAGTGAGAACATATGGTATTTGGTTTTCTGTCCTTGCAATAATTTGCCCAGAATGATGGTTTCCAGCTTTATCCGTGTCCCTACAAAGGACATGAACTCATTCTTTTTATGGCTGCATAGTATTCCATGGTGTTTATGTGCCACATTTTCTTAATCCAGTCTGTCACTGATGGACATTTGAGTTGGTTCCAAGTCTTTGCTATTGTAAATAGTGCAGCAATAAACATACGTGAACATGAAGATCACAAACTTCTAAGTGTGTATGTTCTGTATTCTGAAATTAGAATGTATTTGTGTAGGGATATAGCTATTTAAAAACATCCTTAGAAAAATAAAACAAATAAAAAGCAAAAAAAAAAAAAATCTCTACATTAAACTCTACTTTCCCCCAAATATATGTTTTCTACATATTTTTATTCTTTTAAAAGCCTTTCCATCCTGGCTAACACAGTGAAACCCCGTCTCTACTAAAAAAATACAAAAAAATTAGCCGGGTGTGTTGGCAGGTGCCTGTTGTCACTGAGGCAGGAGAATGATGTGAACCTGGGAGGTGGAGCTTGCAGTGAGCCGAGATGGCTGCCACTGCACTCCAGCCTGGGCAACAGAGCGAGACTCCATCTCAGACAAAAAAAAAAAAAAAAAAAAAAAAACAGCCTTTCATAAGTAACAGTTTTAGAAAGCCTTGTGCCTTCTCTTACAGATTAATGGATTGACTGAAGGCAAAACTGTCAATGAATGCACTCTCTATTCAGTAACAACACTAGCCTTTGGATTTGGTCCAGATTTTTACATAAAATATCTCCTGGGCATGTTTAATAACTTCAGAAAAATCACACCTGAAAAGAAATAATTCATTAAAAAATGCAAGGAATGAAAAGGCAGAGGATGTTCAGGAAAAGAAGATATGTTTAATGACTTAGGTCACATTTTTCTTAAAGTTACATATTAAGCACCGTGCTTATGTACAATTTCACAAGGTACACATGTGGTATCACCCCTGTAATACAGCTGTGTTAAGACACTACTGCCAAAGTGATTCCTCATTCCTTTGTTTCTAATAAATTACAATGATGTATGATATTTACTCACATGGTCCTCAATGTTTTTTTGTGGGTTTGGGCATAAAGAACCCCATATCCAGGTTGTGTGTATATTTCCTTCTTTAACAGTTGTAACACTCTTTCTTTCTCTGTCACTGACCTTATGCTGAGAGAAAAGAGGTGAGACTCTCCAAAAATTTTATCTCTTGTGTAAAAACAGATGTGGAAAGTGCAGGCATAAGGTACAGTGTTATGATTATAACACAACTTTAAAGTGAGATGTCTAAATATTACATTTTTCATTTAGTTATTGAGTGTTACTAAAAGTTCCAGGCACTGCTCAGTTCAGAAGCTAGCATTTCCTAAAGAAGTGGAGAGCTCCAGTGAAGCTCTTCCCTGGAGACCCAGTGATAAACATAAATTCCAGGAGCTCCATGAATCATTCCTATTCTTACGGAGTTTCGAGTCTAATGATCTTTAACCTGAAAAGACATTCTAATTTTCTGAATCCATACTATGTTGTACTAGGTCAGGAATTGGCAAACTATGGCCTAAGGGCCAAATCTGCCCTACCACCTGTTTTTGTAAAGTTTTACTGGAGCACAGCCATTTATGGGCATATTGTCTGTGGCGGCTTTTGTGCTACAAAAGCAGAATTGAGTTGTTGTGATAGACGCCATATGGGTTGCAAAGCCTAAAATATTTACTGTCTGGTCCTTTACAGAAAAAAAAAATTGCTAACCCCTGTACTAGGTGAAATGATAACCTATAAACAACTATGTTATCTATTTAAAGCTGGTTTTACTTCCTACATCCCAATGAATCCTTTTTAACACCCCACTGTTTTTACTACTCTGCTGATTATTTCTTTTGTTGTGCAGGAGATTTTTAGTTAATTAAATCCCATTTATTTATCTTTGCATTTGCTTTTGGGTTCTTGGTGATGAAGTCTTTGTGTAAGCCAATGTCTAGAAGTCTAGAAGTGTTTTTCTGATATTATCTTCTAAAATTTTTATGGTTTCAAGTGTTAGATTTAAGTCTTTCATCCATCTTGAGCTGATTTTTGTATAAGGTGAGAGTTGAGGATCCCGTTTCTTTCTTCTACATGTGGCTTGCCAATTATCCCAGAACCATTTGTTGAATAGGGTGTCCTTTTCCCACTTTATTTTTTTTGTTTGTTTTGTTGAAGATCAGCTGGCTGTAAGTATTTGGCTTTATTTCTGGGTTCTCTATTCTGTTCCATTGGTCTATTTGCCTATTTTTATACCAGTACCATGCTGTTTTGGTGACTATAGTCTTATAATATAGTTTGAAGTTGGGTAATATGATGCCTCCAGATTTATCCTTCTTGCTTTGGCTATGCAGGCTCTTTTGTGATTCCAAATGAACTTTAGGATTGTTTTTTCTAGTTCTGTGAAGAATGATGGTGGTATTTTGATGGAAGTGCAATGAATTTTTAGATTGCTTTGGCAGTATGGTCATTATCACAATATTGATGAGTTTCCATTTGTTTGTGTCATCTATGATTTCTTTCAGCAGTGTTTTGTAGTTTCATTGTAGAGTTCTTTCACATCCTTGATTGGGTATATTCCAAAGTACTTTTTTTTTGGCAACTATTATGAAAGAGTTTGAGTTCTTGATTTGATTCTCAGTTTGGCTGCTGTTGGTGTATAGCAGAGCTACTGATTTGCATACATTTAATTTTGTACCCTGAAACTTTGCTGAATTCATTTACCAGATTTGGAACTTTTTGGATGGGTGTTTAGGGTTTTCTAGGTATACATTCACATCATCAGCAAACAGCAATAGTTGACTTCCTCTTTACCAATTTTGATCCTTTTTCTTTCTCTTGTATAATTACTCTGGCTAGGACTTCCAGTGCTACGTTGAATAGAAGTAGTGAAAATGGACATCCTTATCTTGTTCCCTTTCTCAGAGGTAATCATTTCAATGTTTCCCTGTTCAGTATAATGTTGGCTGTGGGTTTGTCATAGATGGCTTTTATTACCTAAAGTTATGTCCCTTCTATGCTGATTGTATAGAGGATTTTAATCATAAAGGATGCTGGATTTTGTCAAATGCTTTTTCTGCATCTATTGAGATGGTCATGTGATTTTAAAAAATTGTTTATGTGGTGTATCATATTTATTGACTTGTGTATGTTAAACTATCCCTGTATCCCTAGTATGAAACCCACTTGATTATGGTGGATTATCTTTTTGATATGCTGTTGGATTTGATTTGCTAGTATTTTGGTGAAGATTTTTGCATCTATGTTCATCAGGGATATTCGTCTGTATTTTTCTTTTTTTGTTGTTATGTCTTTCCCTGGTTTGGGGTATTGGAGTAATAATGGCTTCATAGAATGATTTAGGGAACATTCTCTCTTTTTCTGGCTATTGGAATAGTGTCAATAGGATTGGTACTAATTCTTTGAATGTCTGATAGAATTCAGCTGTGAATCCACCTTGTCCTGGACTTTTTTTTTTTCTTGGTAACTTTTTAATTACCATTTCAATCTCGCTGCTTGTTATTGGCCTTTTCAGGGATTCTATATCTTCCTGGTTTAACCTACAAGGGTTATATATTTCCAGGAATTCATTCATCTCCTCTAGGTTTTCTAGTTTATGCAAATAAAGATGTTCATAGTAGCTTTGAATAATCTTTTGCATTTCTGTGACATCAGTTGTAATATCTTCTCTTCCATTTCTAATTGAGCTTATTTGGATCTTCTCTCTTCTTGGTTTATCTCACTAATGGCTTATCAATTTTATTTATCTTTTCAAAGAAACAGCTTTTTGTTTCATTTATCTTTTGTATTGTTTTTTGTTTGTTTGTTTCAATTTCATTTAGTTCTGCTCTTATCTTTGTTATTTCTTTTCTTCTGCTGGGTTTGGGTTTGGATTGTGCTTGCTTCTCCAGTTCCATGAAGTGTGACCTTAAATTGTCTATTTGTGCTCTTTCATCTTTTGATGTAGGCATTTGATGCCATGAACATTCCTCTTAGCACCACTTTTGCCATATCCCAGAGGTTTTGATAGGTTGTGTCACTATTATTGTTCAGTTCAAAGAATTTTTAAATTTTCATCTTGATTTCATTGTTGGCTCAATGATCATTCAAGAGCAGGTTATTTAATTTCTATATATTTGCATGGTTTTGAGGGTTCCTTTTGGAGTTGATTTCCAATTTTATTCCACTGTGGTCTGAGAGAGTACTTGCTATAATTTTGATTTTCTTAAATTTACTGAGATTTGTTTTGTGGCCTATCATATAGTCTACCTTGGAGAATGTTCCATGTGCTGAGGAATAGAATGTTTTTCTTCAGTTGTTGGGTAGAATGTTCCGTAAATACCCATTAAGTCCATTTGTTGCAGTATATAGTTTAAGTCAATTGTTTCTTCGTTGACTTTCTGTCTTGATGACCTGTCTGTGCTGTCAGTGGAATATTGAAGTCCCCCAGTATTACTCTGCTGTCATCTATCTCATTTCTTAGGTCTAGTAGTAATTGTTTTATAAATATGGGACTTCCAGTGTTAGGTGCATATATATTTAAGATTGTGATAGTTTCCTGTTGAACTAGTCCTTTTATCATTATATAGTGTCCTTCTTTGTCTTTCTTAACTGCTGTTGCTTTAAAGCTTGTTTCATTTGATGTAAGAATAGCTACTCCTGCTCACTTTTAGTGTCCATTTGCATGGAATGTTGTTTTTTTCCACCCCTTTACCTTAAGTTTATGTTAAGTCCTTATGTGTTAGGTGAGTCTTCTGAAGACTGCAGAAACTTGGTTGGTGAATTCTTATCTATTCTGCCATTCTGTATCTTTTCAGTGGCACGGTTAGGCCATTTACATTCAACGTTAGTATTGAGATGTAAGGTACTATTCTATTCATTGTACTAGTTACTAGTTGTTGCCTGAATATCTTGTTTTTTTGTTTTTCTTTTTTTTTTTCTTTGTGTTGTTATATAGGTCCTGTGAGATTTGTGCTTTGAGGAAGTTCTATTTTGGTGTATTTTGAGAATTGGTTTCAAGATTTAGAGCTCCGGTACTAGTGAATTCTCAGCATTTGTTTGTCTGGAAAAGACTATATCTTCCCTTCACTTATGAAGCTTAGTTTTGCTGTATACAAAATTTGTGGCTGATAATGTTTTGTTTAAGGAGGCTAAAAATAGGACCCTAATCCCTTCTGACTTGTAGAGTTTCTGCTGAGCAATCTGCTGTTAATCTGAAAAGTTTTCCTCTATAGGTTACCGGATGCTTTTGCTTCATGGCTCTTAAGGTTCTTTTCTTTGCCTTGACTTTAGATAACATGATGACTATGTACTTAGGCAATGATCTTTTTGTGATGAATTTTCCAGGTGTTAGTTGAGCTTCTTGTACTTGCATGTCTAGATATCTAGTAAACCAGGGAATTTTTCGTCAATTATTCCCTCAAAGATGTTTTCTAAACTTTTAGATTTCTCTTCTTCCTTAAGAACACTAATAGTTGTTTTGTTTGGATTTTTACCATAGTCACAAACTTCTTGGAGGCTTTGTTCATTTTTTTTTAATCTTTTTTCTTTGTCTTTGATGGATTCAGTTAATTCTAAAGCCTTGTCTTTGAGCTCTGAAGTTCTTCTTCTGCTTGTTCAGTTCTACTGCTGAGACTTTCCAGTGTGTTTTTCATTTCTCTAAGTGTGTCCTTGATTTCCAGAAGCTGTGATTGTTTTTTATTTATGCTATCCATTTTACTGAATAATTTACCTTTCATATCTTGTATATTTTTTATTTCTTTAAGTTGGACTTCTCCTGTCTCTGCTGCCTCCTTGATTGCCTTAATAATTGACCTTCTGAATTTCTTTCCAGCCATTCAGAGATTTAGACTTGGTTTGGCTCCATTGCTGATGAGCTGGTATGACCTTCTGGGGATGTTAAAGAGCCTTGTTTTGTCGTATTACCAGAATTGTTTTTCTAGTTCCTTCTCATTTGGGTAGACTATGTCAGACGGAAGATCTGGGATTCAAGGGCTGCTGTTCAGATTCTTTTGTCCCATGGGATACTCCCTTGGTGTGGTGTTTTTCCTCTTCCCCTAGGAATGGGGCTTCCTGAGAGCCAAACTGTAGTGATTGTTTTTGATCTTCTGGGTCTAGCCACTCAGCAGAGCTGCCAGGCTCTGGGCTGGTACTGGGGAGTGTCTGCAAAGAGTCATGTGATATGATCCATCTTCAGGCCTTGCAACCATAAATACACAGCACCTGCTCCAGTGGAAGTAGCAGGAGAGTGAAGTGAACTCTGAGGGTCCTTCGTTGTGTTTTTGTTTAGTGAGCTGGTTTTGTGTTGGTTGGCCTCCAGCCAGGAGGTAGTGTTTTCAAGAGTGCATCAGCTGTGGTCCTACATAGGGAGGATGCAAACTTGCCCTAGGGACAAGTTTGTGTTAAGTGTTCAGGTTTCTCAGGTGGTGGGCAGGGCCATAGAGCCCCCAAGAGATGATGACTTTTGTCTTTAGCTACAAGAGGGGATAGAGAAAGGCTACCAGGTTGGGGCAGGGATAGGTGTGTCTGACCTCAGCCTCTCCTTGGGTGAGGTTTGCTGAGGCTGCTATTGGGGATGGGGGTGTAGTTCCTAGCCCAATGGAGTTATATTCCCAGGGGGATTGTGACTGCCTCTACTGAGTCATACAAGTCACCAGGGAAGTGGGGGAAAACCAGAAGTTATAGGCTTCACCCTTCTCCCATGCATCCCACAGTCCTAAAGGCCAATCTCACTCCCACCTTGCCCCTGCCCAACAGCACTGACTCTATTTCCAGGCAGCCACGCACCAGGGAAGAGAACTTATCCCAGACCATGAGCCTCCCAGTTGAGAAAGCAAGCAGATTCACAGTTTTTGGCATCTCAGGGAGTCTGCAGGGGTGATACAGTTCCTTCAAAGGATCTGTAGATTCTCTTGGCTTTCCTGGTATGTTCCTGCAATAGTTCTTGTAGCAAAAGTTGATAACATGAGTCTCCACATGCTGTTCCATCCATCTGAGTGAGAGCTGTAAGCTAGTCCTGCCTCCTACCTGCAATCTTCTGGCATTTGACTTTCAACTGCTGCCATGGAAAATGACAAGCCATGTATACTTTTATAAACAACCTTGAGTCTTGAAAGTTTTTAAAATGCTTTCCTTGTTACTTCTCAGATCTAAACCCTAGAATCTCTATTCTTCACATAAAAAAATGCGGGTTGAAAAATAATTTTTTTTTTTTTAAACAAAGAAGCCTTTAATATCTCAAATAAGAGAAGGACACAGGAGGCCGCTGGTGTTGGTTCTGTGGCTTCATGAAGGCACAAGTGGGTAACCTGCAGTTCCCCTGCCTTTCCTTCCCCAGGGCTACATTCGCCCCTTTGTGGGCTCTTAGCAATTTTGCCTTTCTAGGCCCTTCCTTTATTAAAAAAATTAAAAATTTATATTTTATGACTGCAGTGGTAGAAATATGAGTATCATCCAGACTATACATTTTTCTGATTTTAAAAGAAATTAACACATTTTCGTGGGCACCTGAAAGTATCAAAGAACTAGTAGAAAAGGCTAGAAACAGAATCCTAAGAGCCAATTTCTGAGCCTGCTTAAACCAAAAAATTGTCAACAAGTTTCCTTCCTTCCCCTGTCCTCCCTCAAACCTTCCAGATGAGACCTGAGTCTCCCACCTGCTTCAGGAACCCATGACACCAGTTCCTCAGCCCTGCTGTACATCACAACCTCTGGGGTATTTTTAAGAACACAGAGGCCACGTGCAAAACAGTATTGATTGTTTAAGAATATCCAAGAGGTCAATCTAAACAAAGCACGAGGATGATAGAATCAAACTGGGCCAGTGGTTATCTCTAGAAGGGAAAGAGTGTAAGGGGCTGCAGCTGTACTTGTGACCTGTTATTTCTTTAGCTGAGTGATGAGTACACAGGTGTGATGTTTTCTCTAACTCCTTCTATTTCTAAAATTATTATTTTTAAAAATGATGAGCATGTCATTCCTTAGACTTGATATTTCAGGGTCTAGAGGTGGGTCTTGGTGAAAAGTTCTGGGATAGAGTCTTCTGTTCCAGCCCAGACCAAGGTGGGGCTTCACAGCAAAGAAGCCTTTCTCTCTCCTTCCTCCTTCCTTCCCTGCTGTCCTCCCTTCCTCCCGCCTTTCCCTCACTCCCTCCTCCTTCACTTCTCCCTCCCTCCATCTCTTCCTCTCGCCCTGTTGAAGATACACTGCCAGTCTTCATGTTGTACCTGGACCACACCTCGCTGCAGAGCTTAAGGTGGCCTCATGTACATGTATGAGATCAGCCTAGTTATTCGTTTTTTGTTTGTTTGTTTGTTTTGAGACAGAGTCTCTCTCTGTTGCCCAACTGGAGTGCAGTGGCGCGATCTTGGCTCACTGCAACCTCCGCCTCCCAGGCTCAAGCAATTCTCCCGCCTCAGCCTCCCGAGTAGCTGGGACTACAGACACCTGACACCACGCCTGGCTAATTTTTGCATCTCTAGTAGAGACGGGGTCTCACCATGTTGGCCAGGATGATCTCAACTTCCTGACCCTGTGATCCACCCGCCTTGGCCTCCCAAAGTGCTGGGATTACAGACCCAGTTATTCTTTTGAATAACACAGGTCAGGGAAGTCTGGGCCCTGACCTATTTTTGTGAATGTGCCTTAGAGCTCTTTTTTTTTTTTTTTTTTTTTTTTTTAATGGAATCTCACTGTCACCCAGGCTGGAGTGCAGTGGCATGATCTCAGCTCACTGCAACCTCTGCCTCCCAGGTTCAAGCAATTCTCCTGCCTCAGCCTCCCAACCAGCTGGGACCACAGGAGCACACCACCACACCCGGCTAACTTTTTGCATTTTAGTAAAGACAAGGTTTCACTGTGTTGCCCAGGCTGGTTGCGAACTCCTGAGTTCAGGTGATCCACCCTCCTCTGCCTCCCAAAGTGCTGGGATTACAAGCGTGAGCTGCCGCACCTGGCCCTATTGCTGTAAATTCTGTGCAGTAGTACCTATCTTATAATGGCTGTTATGAGGATTAAAAGAGTTAATACTGTAAAAGGCTTAGGTTCCTGGCTGGGCGTAGTGGTTCACCCCTATAATCTCAGCACTTTGGGAGGCTGAGGCGGAAGGATCTCCTGAGCCCAGGAGTTTGAGACCAACCTGGGCAACATAGCAAGATCCCATCTCATTTTTAAAAATAATAATAATAATTTTTTTTAAAAGGCTTGGATTCCTGGGTGGCACAGAGCAAATGGACCATTCAGGAGGTGCTCTTATTATGTTATACATATCTCTGAAAAAGAATTTTTAAAATATATGTTAAAAAACATATTTTTATAAATAAAAATTTATATATATATTATATATATAATATATATATATTTCAGTCAACAAACCATTGACATGCCAAGCCATATGGGAGCTTGAGGCAAAAGTAAAAATCAGTAATAGTGATCCTGTCTTTGTAGTAATACTATCAGCAACACTGATACTGATACTGATACAACTGATACAGCACTGACAGCAATACTGTCGGCAGTACTGACAGTATTACCATCAGTGTAGTATACTGATACCTGACATTTTGATATTTTGTTTATCATAGATTTTTCACACCAATCGATTCTTAAAATGTTGCATAAAGTATTATTTATGTTTATTACTGAGTTTTTTGGCACTCCCTTAAATTTTGCTTGAAAAGCCAGTGCCTCACTCACCCTAGTCCCAGCCCTGCACAAAGTCAAATATTTTTAAGATAATCGTCTTTCACTGAGAAAATTATGTTAAATAAAGTTGCAAAGAAAAAAATTATTCTGATATTCTTTTCCTTCATGACCTTGTTTTTAGTTTTACAATAGAATAAAATTTTATAAAAATATGTGTTTTTCATCTGCTTATACTTGATAGCTGAGGTGTCAGAGGAGGCTACAGGAATCTGCATGGTGGATGATAATCATTGGTGGATGTTTCACGGTGGGTGAAGTGTGAAGGCTATCTAGGAAACAGCTTTAAACTCTGGGGATTGGTTCTCTTTTACCTCCTCCTTCATTTTTGAGTCGATGTAAACTACAGTCCCAGTAAGTGCGTCTCTCCTGACTTTCACTCCCACGGTCTATCCCAGAGTTTCTACAGAAAGGAATTCAGAGAGTGTTATAAAGAAGCAAGCTTTTCCAGCCAAAATCTGAAACCATGCCCTCTAGTCCTTTTTTACTAACATTGCCAACATCTTCTTGGTTAATCTATACCTTATTGTCAACTAGTTTTAACATGAGATGGGAAGAAAGGGCTGTTGTTCTTTATTAACTTTAAATCTAATCAGAAAGATCTTTTGGTTTTAGACATTTTAACTCTAATAGTAAACTTTAAAATCGTCTCTGGTCTGTCCACACTTTACTCATAATTTTGATTCCTTTACAAATGGAGAAACTGAACAAAAATGAAGCCTTTTATTTTGAATTAAACTGAAGTATCAACAAAACAGACTATTTTAAAAGCAAAACATTACTTGAACATTGTAAATCTTATTTTCATTTTGCATATTGACCTGACCAAATTCATGTTTGTTTCATAGCTGCTATGTTACATAGCAAATATATTCTGATTTTTCATTCTATATTATACCAAATATATTTTTCCATATTTACATAATCATAACAGAATTTATATATTTTGCTGTAACTTACCAAATCATGTACTACATAAACATTTTGATTTTTAAAAATTTTTATTCTAATGAAGACGATCAATATTGTATATACGCACACACCCATACACAAACACACACACACAATATGTTTCTGTTTACAATAACGTTTTCTTCATATGAATAACTCGAAGTAGAGTTACTAGATCAAATGTATGATTCCTAGGTCAAAGGTATGACTATATTTATGATTGTAGTTACCTGTAGTTACCTATTCAAACATTTTTTAGAGGTGTGATTTTGTTTTTAAAAATAAATAAATAAAAAGAAGGTATACTTTTAAAGCCACATCTCTAAAGATGATTATATTGTGACCATAATTTATATTTGAGCTTTCCTTTCCAAATTTCAAAATAATTTATATATTTTGGTGTTATCTTACTGATAAACACCAAAACTAATACATAGATAAGAAAACTGAAGTATAAAGTAATGTAATGTATTTGTTTTTATGTGTTACAAATAGTTGGATTTTAAAAAATCAACAATGAGTTACTTAATTTATATAACAAAAACATCTGAATACACAAAAGTAGACACTTTTTTTTTCCTAAAAGGTTTTTTTAAATATTTTTTATCTGGCTGTTATAATGCTATGTAAATATACCTTGTTCCCAATTAAAATATTAGTTACAAAATAAGAACATACAGTAAATGATGATCACATATGTTCAACACGTTAAAATTGAAATAAAACGTACTGCTGTTAGAAGGTAAACTGAAGCACAATGACATTTTTAAAGAGTTTATTTGAACAAATAGCAGTTCATGAACTGGGCAGCTCCAACCTAAAGGAGGTTTCAGGCTTCACCAAGAGAACTAAAGAAGAAGGTTTTTTTATAAGGCAAACTTGGAAATAAAGCAAATATATATATATATTTGATTAGTTACAGTTACACGTTGCCTTATTAGGTCTATCCTGCTAAAAAGTCTCTAGTAATACATATACTTGTAAGTTGATTGGCAGCTTCTGTTTAATTAGCCTGAAATTTCATATTTATTTAATATAGGTAATTACAAAAAAAAAAAAAAAAAAAAAAAAAAGGCAAGGTTAAAGTAACTTATGAGACCTAACTGGCTTTGTCTGCTTAGGGATTCTCCAGGCCTGATCTCCATCTCAATTTATTTTAACCTTGCTAAAAGTGAGGTCAACATAAAAATGACAATTCTTATTTTATTACTGAAGGAAGGCTAAGGCTGTAAAGCAGAATATAGAAAGTACAAAACACTATTTTCTAACAGTTACTAAGATTAGTTTGGAATTCCTTTCCTTATTTATTATATTTTACTAAGCCAAAATTATTTTGTTGAAAAATCTGTGAATTGAGTGTAACGATTAAAACATTATTTTAGTTTTCCTTTGCTCTTTTGGTTTTTGGTTTCTTGTTTCAAACTTATTCTCAAAGATTTCCAGTATCACAACTCACAGAAACATTCAGATTTCATCTGGCACCATTTTAGATTCCTCTGTAAAAATAAATCTTAATGTGAAGACCATTGCTAATTGGGAAAAATAAGCTAAACAATGACTTTTGTAATTAAATTCCCATATCACTTTTTCATTAGTATATTTTGTTTAGGGAAATCGACTTTTGAACTTTTTATTTCAAGTCTCAGCTCTGATGGTATAGAAAAGAAGTGTAAAATTAAGTAGATAAAACAAGTCAATCCCCATTGTCACTCCGGCTGTTGTAGTAGTTCTTAAATTTGACCAGATTATGTTTCATAGTTACAATATACTTTGCCTAAAAATTATCAAAATAATTTGCAAATTATATGAAAACAGAATAAATTAGGAATTCAATTACAGGTGCAACCAGCCTTTTTTTATTTTTTAAAAAAAGACAGACATAAAAATAATGTATTAAGTAGCAGATATATTATTTAATGAGTCCTTGAATTAGAAAAATTGGAACTGGGTGTATTACTATGATAAGGATTCCTTTTTTTCCTAATGAGTTTTCCTATTTATATAAAATATTATTTGATTTTTAAAAATTCCATTTGGCAAAATTTTCAGGAATATGTTACTTGCCCTCTGTATCAGTCTCTCTGGTTACAAAATATTGGTGTTTCAACTAGAGAACTATAAGGAATTGGATAAAAATGTATTGGAGTGGCTGGAGGAGCAAAATGAAGAGGTGAGTTAACCCAGATAATAGTAAATACACAACATTGCTATCACCCTAGGAAGGAGAAAGGAAAATCACCCAGATCACATGACCACTTTGTAGCTGAGGCTGAGAAAACTGCTGCCATTGGAATCAATTGGTGGAAACCAGAAGCTCACATCACAACTAACACTGCCAAATCCCAAAGCCTGTAGCTACACCTGCTGAAGCTGGAGCCCAAAAGCACTTTGCTAAAGACCACATGATGCATCTAATGCCTCCACCACCTCTACAACAGAAACCTGAGCAGAAACCTGTAATCCATACTCCTGTGAAGGAGTCTGCACCTTTGCTATCACTTATTCTGCTACCACAAGTACAGCCTAAAAGAGTAAAGCAACAGAAAAATGGCATCCTTCCTTTCAATTTATAACTTTCCACCACTTACCATCGTCAGAACATAGCAGGAAGCCTGCTGGCATGGGGAGATGGAATAGCTGGGAAACGTAGGTTTCCAGGTTTTTAGTCCTCATGGCACAGAGCAGAGCAAAGGATGGTAAGAGTGGAGCAAAGAAACAAATAAATGATGTCACAGCCTTACACAGCATACAACTTATAAATATTTTATTTCTTCTTCAAACACTTGAAAGGTATAAAAGTTAAAATAACAGTTATACTTGTAATATTAACAAATAATTATTTGGTTCTTGTGCTGTAAACATGATTTAATAGGAATACTTGACTACATACATACACACAAATAAACTGTGATTAGAAAGTAGGGTAAAATTCTTGTTGCCTCAAAGAGACAAGATGATTTTGCAATTATCTGAGAACACAGATCCCATCTGTGTTGGCTATCTCAGCCCATTCTCATTCCAGGGGAAGCTATTGCAGTTGCAGACTCTGCTCTGAACAGTTAAAATGACTTCTGATGCTAACTACCTGTAGTTAAGCCATGCTTCACAGGTTCAGGGCACATTCTTCCACGTGACTGCTCTCACTTCAAACACCAGCCACAAACTTAGGTGTTTCTCAGACTATCCTCACTTCTGACCAATTAACTGCAAATCTGGTGGTTTCCAATATCCCTTCCATTTTGATAATTGTCTAGAACAAATCACAGAACTCAGGAAAGTGCTATACTTAAAAAACAGTTTTATTAAATCAGAAAAGAAGCAAATCAGAACCAGCCAAAAGAAGAGACTCATAAGACGAAATCAGACAGGATCCAAACATGAAGCTTTGCATATCATCTCCCCATGAGTCAGAAGGTACCCCTTTCACCATGTGAATTACTGCCATGTGAATTACTGCCAGCAGGGAAGCTTACTCAGGTTCCAGTGTCCAGAGTTCTATTGGTGTTTCATTGCATCGGCATAATGGATTGAATCATTGGCCTGTGATTAAACTAAAAGCCCACATCCCCTTTTCTCCCTGAAGATCAGATTCGTATCATGTGGCTCAAAATGTCAGTCTTCTAATCACATGGTTGGTCTTTTTGGTGTGGTTAGCCCACATTGTAAGTCACTGCCTTATTACAAACTCTCTACAGATAGATGTGTCACTTTTTAGCATAAACTACCCGTAAATGACAGACACTCCTAACACTCCAGAAATTCCAGAGATTTAGAGGCTACCTCTTAGAAACTAAGAGAAAAGTCCAGCCAAATTCTGTCTTAAGAAAGCACTTTTACATTATTCTTTTACTAAATTCTTGTTTTAAAATAATTTCAACTTTTATTTTCGATTCAGAGGGTACATGTATAGGTTTGTTACCTGGGTGTATTGAGTAATGCTGAGGTTTGAGTTAAAAATGATCCCATCATCCAGGTAATGAGTACAGAACCCAAAAGGTAGTTTTTCAGTCCTTGACTCCCCTCTCTCCCTTTTAGTAGCCCCATTGTTTTTTGTTCTCATTTTTATGTCTATATGTACCCAATGTTCAGCTCCCATGCTTAAGTGACAACATGCAGTATTTGGTTATCTGATCTGTTCCCATGATAATTCACTTAGGATAACGGCCTCCACCTGCATCTTTGTTGCTACAAAGGACATTATTTCATTCATTTTATGGCTGCACAGGATTCCATTGTGTATATGTATTGCCTTTTCTTTATCCAACTCAGCAGTGTTGGGACCCCAGGTTGATTGATTCCATGTCTGCTATTGTGAATAGTGCTTCCATGAACAAACAAGTACATATGTCTTTTTGGTAGAACAATTTATTTTTCTCCAGGTATACATCCAGTAACGGGATTGCTGGGTTGAATGATAGTTCTATTTTCAGTTCTTTTTTTCTTTTTTTTTTTTTCCTTTGAGACAGAGTATCACTGTCGCCCAGGCTGGAGTGCAGTGGTGCAGTCTCAGCTCACTGCAACCTCCACCTCCTGGGTTCAAGTGATTCTCCTGCCTCAGCCTCCCAAGTAGCTGGAATTACAGGTGTCTTCCACCATGCCCAGCTAATTTTTATGTTTTTAGTAGAGATGGGGATTCACCATGTTGACCAAGCTGGTCTTGAACTCCTGATCTCAAGTGATCCACTTGCCTCGGCCTCTTAAAGTGCTAGGATTACAGGTGTGAGCCACTGCGCCTGGCCTGTTTTCAGTTCTTTGAGAAATCTCCAAACTGCTTTCCAAAGTGGCTGAACTAATTTACATTCACACCAACATTGTAAAGGTGTTCCTTTTTCCACAGCCTTTCCAGCTGTATTAGTCCATTTTCATGCTGCTGATAAAGACATACCCAAGACGGGAAAGTAAAAAAGGTTTAATGGACTTACAGTTCCATGTGGCTGGGGAGTCCTCACAATCGTAGCAGAAGGCAGGGAGGAGCACGTCATGTCTTAATGGTGGCAGGCAAAAACAGGGAGCCTGTATAGGGAAATTCCCATCTATAAAGTCACCAGATCTCATTAGACTTATTCACTATCACAAGAACAACATGAAAAAGATCCATGATTCGGTTACCCCCGTGAGTCAATTACTTCCCATCAGGTTCCTCCCATGACACATAAGAATTATGGGAGTTACAATTGAAGATGAGCCCCAGCCCCTCCCAAATCTCACATCCTCACATTTCAAAACCAATCATGCCTTCCAAACAATCCCCCAAAGTCTTAATTCATTTCAGCATTAACTCAGAAGTCTACAGTCCAAAGTATCATTTGAGACAAGGCAAGTCCCATCCACTTATAAGCCTGTAAAATCAAAAGCAAGTTAGTTACTTCCTAGATACAATGGAGGTACAAGCATTGGGTAAATACAGTCGATCCAAATGGGAGAAATTGGCCCAAAAAAGGGGGCTACAGGCCCTATGCAAGTCTGAAATCCAGTGAGGTAGTCAAATCTTAAAACTCCAAAATAATCTCCTTTGACTCCATGTCTCACATCTAGGTCACGCTGATGCAAGAGGTGGGTTCCCGTGGTTTTGGATAGCTCCACCCCTGCAGGGGCTTTGCAGGATACAGTTTACTTCCCCGCTACCTTCACGGGCTGATGTTAAGTGTCTGTGACTTTTCCAGGTGCACAGAGCAAGCTGTCAGTGGATCTACCATTCTGGTGTCTGGAAGATAGTTGCCCTCTTCTCACAGCTCCACTAGACAGTGCCCTAGTAGGGACTCTTTCTGGGCTCTGACCCCACGTTTCCCTTCTGCACTGCCCTAGCAGAGATTCTCCATTAGGACCCCACTTCTTCAGCAAACCTGAGCACCCAGGCATTTCCATACATCTTCTGAAATCCAGGCAGAGGTTCCCAAATCCTAATTCTTGACTTCTGTGCATTTGCAGCCTCATCACCACGTGAAATCTGCCCAGGCATGGGGCTTGTACCCTCTGAAGCCATGGCCCAAGCTCTCCTTTGGCCACTTTCAGTCACAGCTGGAGTGGCTGGGACAGAGGGCTTCAAGTCCCTAGGCTGCACACAGCACAGGGACCCTGGGCCTGGCCCGTGAAACCACTTTTTCCTCCTAGGCCTCTGAACCTTTGAAGGGAGGGACTGCCATGAAGACCTCTGACATACTCTGGAGACATTTTCCCCATTGTCTTGGTGATTAACATTCTTCTCCTTGTTACTTGTGCAAATTTCTGCAGCTAACTTGAATTTCTCCCCAGAAAATGGGATTTTCTTTTCTATCACACCATCAGCTGCAAATTTTCTGAACTTTTATACTCTGCTTCCTTTATAAAACTGAATGCCTTTAGCAGCACCCAAGTCACATATTGAATGCTTTGCTCCTTAGAAATTTCTTCTGGAAGATATCCTAGTCATCTCTTTCAAAGTTCAAAGTTCCACAAATCTCTGGGGTAGGGGTAAAATGCCACCAGTCTCTTTGCTAAAACGTAACAAGAGTCACCTTTGCTCCAGTTCCTAACAAGTTTCTCATCTCCATCTGAGACTTCATCAGCCTGGATTTCATAGTCCATATCACTATCAGCATTTTAGTCAAAGCCATTCAACAGGTCTCTAGGGAGTTCCAAACTTTCCCTCATTTCCTGTCTTCTTCTGTATCCTCCAACTGTTCCAACACCTGTTACCCAGTTTCAAAGTCACTTCCACATTTTCAGATGTCTTTTCATTAGTTCCCCACTCGTGGTACCAATTTATTGTATTAGTCCATTTTCACACTGCTGATAAAGACATACCTGAGACTGGGAATAAAAAGAGGTTTAATGGACCTACAGCTCCACATGGCTGGGGAGTCCTCACAATCATGGCAGAAGGCAAAGCAGAGCAAGTCACATCTTACATGGATAGCACCAGACAAAAGGAGAGAGCTTGTGCAGGGAAACTTCTGTTTTTAAAGTCATCAGACCTTATAAGACTTATTCACTATCACAAGAACAGCATGGAAAAGACCCACCCTCATGATTCAGTTACCTCTCACTGGGTTCCTTTCACAAAACATGGGAATTGTGGAAGTTACAATTCAAGATGAGATTTGGGTGGAGGCACAGCCAAACCATATCACTGGCCTCTGTTATTTTTTGTGTTTTTAATCATAGCCATTCTGACAGGTATGAGGTGGTATCTCCTTGTGGTTTTGATAGGCATTTCTCTGATGATTAGTGATTTGGAGCATTTTTTTTTCATGTTTGTTGGCTGCCTATGTGTCTTTTTAGGAGAAGAGCCTGTCCGTGTCCTTTGCCCACATTTTAACAGGGTATTTTGGTTTTTGCTTGTTGATTTGTTTAGGTTTCTTAAAATTCTGAATATTAGACCTTTGTTGAATGCATAATTTATGAATATTTTCTCCCATTCTGTGGATTTTTTATTCTGTTGATAGTTTCTTTCATTGTGCAAAAGCTTTTTAGTTTAATTAGATCCCATGTATCAATTTTTGTTTTTGTTTCAGTTGCTTTTGAGGTCATAAGTTCTTTGCCAAGGCCGATGTTCAGAATGGTATTTCCTGGGTTTCCTTATGGGAATTTTGTAGTATGAGGACTTACATTTAAATCTTTAATCCATCTGGAGTTAATTTTTGTATATGGTGAAAAGTAAGGATTCAATTTTATTCTTCTGCATATGGCTAGCTGGCTGTCCTAGTACCATTTATTGAATAGAAAGTCCTTTCCCCATTGGTTATTTTCATCAGCTTTGTCAAAGATGAGATGGTTGTAGGTATGTGACATTATTTCTGGGTTCTCTATTCGATTCCATTGGTCTTTTTGTCTGTTTTTGTACCAGTACCATGTTTTGTTTGTAGCTAATAGTATAGTTTGAAGTTGGGTAATGTGATGCTTGCAGCTTTGTTTTTTTGTTTTTTTGTTTTTGTTGTTGTTTACTGGTTTGTTCATTTAGGATTGCTTTTGCTATTTGGGATTTTTTTAAAGTTCCGTATGAATTTCAGAATTATTTTTTCTAATTCTGTGAAAATGACATTGGTAGGTTGATAGTAATAGCATTGACTCTGTAATAGCTTTGGGCAGTGTGATGATTTTAATGATATTAATACTTCTAATCCACGAGCATAGAATTTGTTTGTGTCATCTCTGATTTCTTTCAGCAGGATTTTGTGTTGTTTTTTCTTTTTATCTGTAGAGATCTGTCACCTCTTTGGTTAGATGTATTCCTCGGCATTTTATTTTTTCTGTGGTTATAGAAATGAGATTGTGTTCTTGATTTGGCTCTCAGCTTGGACATCATTAGTATATAGAAATGCTACTAAATTTTTGTACGTTGACTTTGTATCCTGAAACTTTACTGAAATCATTTATCAGATTGGTGTCTTTAGGGTTTTCTAAATATAGAGCCATATCATCAGTGAAGAGAAGTAATTTGACTTTTTATTGTCCTATGTGGATGCCTTTTATTTCCTTCTCTTGCATTATCACTTTGTCAAGGACTTCCAGCACTACATTGAATAGGAGTGGTGGGAGTGGGGAACCTTGTTGTGTTCCAGTCCTTAAGGGAAATGCTTCCAGATTTTGCCTATTTAATATGTTGCTGGCTGTAGGTTTGCCAGAGACAGCTCTTCTCATTTTGAGACACATTCCTTCAATGTCTAGTTCATTAAAGAGATGTTAGGTTTTCATGAAGAGATGTTAGGTTATTGTCATGTGTGTCCATGTGAAGAGACCACCAAACGGGCTTTGTGCGAGCAATAAAGCTTTTTAATCACCTGGGAGCAGGTGAGCTGAGTCCAAAAAGAGAGTCAGTGAAGGGAGATAAGAGTGGGGCCGTTTTATAGGATTTGGGTAGATAAAGGAAAATTACAGTCAAAGGGGGGTTGTTCTCTGGCGGGCAAGAGTGGGGGTCACAAAGTGCTCAGTGGAGGAGCTTTTTGAGCCAGAAAGAGCCAGGAAAGGGAATTTCACAAGGTAATGCCATCACTTAAGGCAAGGACCAGCCATTTTCACTTCTTTTGTGGTGGAATGTCATCAGTTAAGGCAGGAGCAGGGCATTTTCACTTCTTTTGTGATTCTTCAGTTACTTCAGGCCATCTGGGCGTATACGTGCAAGTCACAGGGGATGCAATGGCTTGGCTTGGGCTCAGAGGTCTGACATTCCTGCCTTCTTATTAATAAGAGAAACAAAACAAAATAGTGTTGAAGTGTTGGGGTGGCAAAAATTTGGGGGAGGTGGTATGGAGACAGAATGGGCGATGTTTCTCAGGGCTGCTTCAAGCAGGATTAGGGGCAGCGTGAGAACCTAGAGTGGGAGAGATTAAGCTGAAGGAAGATTTTGTGGTAAGGGGTGATATTGTGGGGTTGTTAGAAGAAACATTTGTCTTATAGAATGATTGGTGATGGCCTGGATGTGGTTTTGTATGAATTGAAAAACTAAACGGAAGATGCAAGGTCTGAATAAGAGAAGGAGAAAAAACAGGTATTAAAGGACTAAGAATTGGGAGGACCCAAGACATTTAATTAGAGAGTGCCCAAGGAGGCTCAGCATAACCTTGCCAGCAAAGATTATTTATTTACTTTAAGAGGGAATTTAGAGTGGCAGTTTGGGATAGCACCAGGAGATATCAGCTGTGATGGCTTGGAGAAACAGTGTAAACTGACAGTGTAAACATGAGCAGGGCATTTATGAGTAGCTGAGAATGGTGAATAGGGTATGACTAGATAGAAGATAGTAGGGATGATAAGTTTTTTGGGGTGCAGTCCAAGTTGGTCTGGTGTCTGGAATGAGATGAGGACCTAATAAAAAGGAGTGTCCACACAGGAGCTCAAATGGGCTGGAACCTGTAGCATTCTGAGGACAGGCCTGAATTCTGAGAAAGGAAAGTGGTAAAAGTATTGTCTAGCCCTTTTTAAGTTGGTGACTGAGCTTGGTGAGGTGTGTTTTTAAAAGACCATTAGTCCGTTCTACCTTTCCTGAAGATTGAGGATGGTAAAGGATATAAAGGTTTCATTGAATATCAAGAGCCTGAGAAAGTGCTTGGGTGATTTGACTAATAAAGGCTGGTCTGTTGTCAGACTGTATAGAGGTGGGAAGGCCAAACCGAGGAATTATGTCTGACAGAAGGGAAGAAATGACTGCGGTGGCCTTCTCAGACCTTGTGGGAAAGGCCTCTACCTATCCAGTGAAAGTGTCTACCTAGATCAAGAGGTATTTTAGTTTCCTGACTGGAGGCATGTGAGTAAAGTCAATTTGCCCATCCTGGGTGGGGGCAAAACCTCCAGCTTCATGTGTAGGAAAGGGAGGGGCGCCTGAGAAATTCTTGAGGAATAGTAGACTAGCAGATGGAACACTGAGAAGTGATTTCCTTAAAGACAGATTTCTAGGATGGAAAGGAAATGAGAGGTTCAAAGAGATAGGCTAGCGGCTTGTAACCTAGATGGAAGAGGTTATGAAATGACGACAGAATAGAATGGACCTGTGAGGCTGGAAGGAGATATTTTCCTTGGTCTAAGAGCCCTTTGCTTTGTGTGGGAAGAGATTGATAGGTGGAAGTTTCAGCGGGGGAGTAGATGGGAGTGGCCGACGTGAAGGAGGAAAACTGCAGGGAGGGATAAAAGTTGGAATGCTAGCTGCCTTTTTAGCTAACTTATCAGCATAAGCATTGTCCTGAGCGATGGGATCTGATGCCTTTTCATGGTTGCTTTTTAGTTGCTTTATCAGCGTAAGCATTGTCTTGAAGGATGGTTGGGGGAAGAAAACAGATTTTGGAAGTTATTAGAACTGTAGAGAGTTGAGCATAGTTTGTGATTTTTAGGGCCTCTAACAGTATTAAAGCAGTGGCAGCCGCTGCACACAGACATGAGGGCTAGGCTGAAACAGTAAGGTCAAGTTGTTTGGACAGAAAGGCTACAGGACGCAGTCCTGGCTCTTGTGTAAAGAATTCTGACCACATTAACCATGCCTAGGAAGAAAAGTTGTTTTGTAGAAGGGATTGGGGTTTGGGAGATGAAGCGGACATGATCAGCAGGGAGAGCATGTGTGTTTTCATGAGAATTATGCCAGGATAGGTAATAGATGAGGAAGAAATTTGGGCTTGACTGAAGTAATGGGGGCTGTCTGTGAAGCCTTGTGGCAGTACAGCCTAGGTAATTTGCTGAGCCTGACGGGTGTCAGGGTCAGTCCAAGTGAAAGCAAAGAGAGGCTGGGATGAAGGGTGTAAAGGAATAGTAAAGAAAGTATGTTTGAGATCCAGAACGGAATAATGAGTTGTGAAGGGAGGTATTGAGAATAGGAGAGTATATGGGTTTGGCACCATGGGGTGGATAGGCAAAACAATCTGGTTGATAAGGCACTGATCCTGAACTAATCTGTAAGACTTGCCTGGTTTTTGGACAGGTAAAATGAGGAAATTGTAAGGAGAATTTATAGGTTTCAGAAGCTCATGCTGTAGCAAGTGAGTGATAACAGGCTTTAATCCTTTTAAAGCATGCTGCAGGATGGGATATTGGCATTGAGTGGGGTAAGGGTTTTAGTGAGATGGTAAGGAGTGCATGATCAGTCACCAAGGAAGGAGTAGAGGTATCCCATACTTGTAGGTTAAGCTGGGGGGATATGAGGGGAGGATACGAAGGAGGCTTTGAACTGGAGGAAAAGGTGGCAATGAGGTGTGGCTATAGCCTAGGAATAGTCAGGGAAACAGATAATTTAGTTAAAATGTCTTGGCCTAATAAGGGAACTGGGCAGGTGGGGATAACTAAAAAGGAGTGCATAAAAGAATGTTGTCCAAGTTGGCACCAGAGATGGGAAGTTTTAAGAGGTTTAGAAGCCTGGCTGTCAATACCCACAATAGTTATGGAGGCAAGGGAGACAGGCCCTTGAAAAGAAGGTAATGTGGAGTGGGTAGCCTCCGTATTGATTAAGAAGGGGACGGACTTACCCTCCACTGTGAGAGTTACCCAAAGCATCTGTGATGGTCCTGTAGGCTTCCAAGGTGATGGGGCAGCGTCAAGCTTCAGCCACTAAGCCAAGAAGGTCTGGAAAGGAGTCAGTCAGAGAGCCTTGGGCCAGAGCTCCAGAGACTCTGGGAGTGGCTGCCAGGTGAGTTAGACAGTCCGATTTCCAGTGGGGTCCTGCACAGATAGGACACGGCTTAGGAGGAATCCCGGGTTTCGGGCATTCCTTGACCCAGTGGTCAGATTTCCGGCACTTGTAGCAAGCTCCTAGGGGAGGAGGTTCTGGAGGAACCCCTGGCAGCTGCGGTTCACGCGCTTGGACGTGTGTGCTGGAGATGTGGCTGGGCTTTGTCTCACAGTGGAGGCAAGGAATTGCAACTCAGAAATAAGTTGCTACTTGGCTGCCTCTACTCTATTATTGTATCTCTTGAAGGTGAGGTTCATTAAGTGCTATTGTGGGGTTTGAGGGCTGGAATTTAATTTTTGGGGTTTTATTTAATGTTGGGAGCGGATTGGGTAATAAAATGTATATGGAGAATAAGATGGCCTTTTGACCTTTTAGAGTCTATGGCTGTAAAGCTTCTCAGGGTTGCTGCTAAACGGGCCATGAACTGGGCTGGGTTTTTCATATTTGATGAAAAAGAGCCTAAATGATAACTGATTTGGGAGAGGTTGGATAAAGAAAAAGGAGCATTAACCTTGACTATGCCTTTAGCTCCAGTCACCTTTTTAAGAGGAAATTGCTGGGCAGGTTGGGGAGGGCTAGTCACAGAAAGAAACTGTAAGCCAGACCAGGTGTGAGGAGGGGAGGTGATAAAAGGATTATAGGATGAGGGAGTGGAAGCTGAGGAAAAATTGGTACCTAGCTTGGCCTGACAAGGAGGGGAGAGGTCAGATGGGTCTGTAGAAAGGAAGACTGGAAAAGACTCAGCGACGCTTGGGGTTGGGACTGAGGGGACAGGCAGGAGGGAAACAAGGAAGATTTGGGATGAGTTGCATTGGGAACAGAGACTAGGGAGGGACCGATTGTAATGTTGTACATTGCAGCTAGCACACTATTTGTTAAAAGTTCTAATTCAGTGTTTGTCATGTATTAAGGCCTTAATAAATGGTAGTTATTTGTACGTCTGAATACCTTCACTGAGGTAGTGAAATGTGAGTCATCTGAGTATGCACAAGGTATTTCAAAAGTAAACAAGAAAATCTCCCATAACCAAGACAAATGGGTGGAGGGATAAACCATACTGGCCACTAAAACAGCCTGATAAACAATAAGATGTCCTATGAAGTATAGCATTAATTTTCTTATGTGCTTTCTAAACTGCTAGTTATACCAATGGATCATTATCTGAATAATTATTGTTTATTATAATTATTATTTTATATTTTATATAAATATAAAAACCTCAATTTACTTATAGATAGGGAAGCAACAAAACAAAATAATTACTAGCAGAGCCCTGTTATGAAGGTCTACCTTTTGGTCTGCCCAGCGAGCCTCACTCAGTCTGCACTCAAGAGGGAAAATACCATTTCAAGACTGGTATAGAGATGGACCATAAAGTAATTTATTTTTCCATTTGCTTTTAAGAAAAAGGGGATGAGAGTATAATGTAGAGTAATGGCTGTATATTACAGTTGTGGAGAGAGAAAATATAATAATATGCTACTTTAGCACAAAAAAAAATCCTCTGATTTCTTATTCTGAAATCCATGAACATGTGTATACAAATGTTTTAATTAAATGAAAACCCTATTTTGCGAGGCTATTTATTGAAGAGACCTTGTAAAACTATTTGTATAAGACCAGGTCTCCATGTTGGTTAACATTAACTTGGTTGGGCCACAAAGAAGAAAATAAATGTGACAGGTTGCTCTTGATGTTTCAGGAAATTTAGAAACATGGCTGTAACTGTAATACCAAAAGCATTGCAGGTTTGTAACCAAGGCAACTCTTCTTTCTCTGCTTTCAAGCTTTCCTGTTGATTATCTATTGTAATGCCAATAATTGCAGCTGAGAGGAGTCTCTGTTTGTTGTGAGAGACAATTAGCACTTGAAATAAAATAACAGATTTAAAAAAAAAAAAAAAAAAAAAAAGAATGCCCGGATGTCAGGCACTTCAGACCGTTTGCCCATTTTACGACAAGAATTATTTAGATCTTGTAGGATGGAAAAATCAAAAGTGCCATTTTCTGGCTATTTGGAACTACTGTCGAGTTTGTATTGGGGTCAAGCGCCATTGTAGAAGAAAATAAAGCATTTAAATTTTAGGTCAGGTGTGAGTTGAAGTTTTAAGTTCTTGAGAGCACAGGCTAAAGGAGAAGAGGAGGAATGGAGGGTGGAATGTTGCCCATAGTAAAGGAGGCAAGCCCAGAGAAAAGAGAGAGTAGAGACACGGAGAGAAGGAGTTCCGGTGTTCTTACCCTCCAGAAAAGCAGGAAAGGGGTCACGGTGGGACACAAAGGTAAGAGGTCAGGGCATGGAAATAAGGGGTTGTGGTGTAGAGATAAGAGCTCGGGGTGCAGAAATAAGGGGTTGGGGCACAGAGATAAGAGGTTGGTTTGCAGAAATAAGGGATTGGGGCACAAAGGTAAGAGGTCAGGGCATGGAAATAAGGGGTTGGGTGCAGAGATAAGAGGTTGGGGCATGGAAATAAGGGGTTGGGGCACAAAAATAAGAGATCATGGCATGGAAATAAGGGATTGGGAGGTTCTTGCCTTCCAGAAAATCAGAAAAGGGGTAGAGACAGGGAGAGAAGGGGTCGGGGTTCTTGCCCCTCCTCCAGAAAAGCAGAGAAGAGGTAGAGACAGGGAGAGAAGGGGACAGGGTTCTTGCCCCTCCCCCAGAAAAGCGGGACTTGCCGCTAAAAGTGAAGGACCAAGGCAAGCGTCCCTGCGTGGTCAGACACCTCTGAAATGTGTGTAAATAATCAGAGAGGCATCCCTGCAATGATTAAACACCAAGGGAAGGCTGCCTTCCCAAGTCTGTGACCGGCACTGGAGTTTTGAGTCCGCAGATAAAATGTATCTCCTTTGTCTCTACCTGAAAATGAAAGAAATTAAAATTCAGAGAAGGGAGAGATTGAAGGGTAGCGCCAAGATTGAAAGGAGAAAGAGGTTGAGGGATAGTGAGAGAGGTTGGAGAAGAGGGTAAAAAGAGGCCGCTTACCTGATTTAAAATTGGTGACATGTTCCTTGGGCTGGTGGGTCTGAGGACCTGAGATCATAGGTGGGTCTTTCTCATGGAGCAAAGAGCAGGAGGACAGGGGATTGATCTCCCAAGGGAGGTCTCCCGATCCGAGTCATGGCACCAAAATGTCATGTGCATCTGTGTGAAGAGACCACCAAACAGGCTTTCTGTGAGCAATAAAGCTTTTTAATCACCTGGGTGCAGGCACTCTGAGTCCGAAAAGAGAGTCAGCGAAGGGAGATAAGGGTGGGGCCGTTTTATAGGATTTGAGTAGATAAAGGAAAATTACAGTCAAAGGGGGGTTGTTCTCTGGCGGGCAGGAGTGGGGTTCACAAGGTACTCAGTGGGGGAGCTTTTTGAGGCAGGATGAGCCAGGAAAGGGAATTTCACAAGGTAATGTCATCGTTTAAGGCAAGGACCAGCCATTTTCAAAAAGGACCAACCATTTTGTGGTGGAATATCATCAGTTAAGGCAGGAGCAGGGCATTTGCACTTCTTTTGTGATTCTTCAGTTACTTCAGGCCATCTGGGTGTGTACGTGCAAGTCACAGGGGATGTGATGGCTTGGCTTGGGCTCAGAGGCCTGACAATTATCATGAAGAGATGTCAGATTTTATTAAAAGCTTTCTCTGCATCTATTGAGATGATAACATGGTTTCGTTTTTAATTATGTGTATGTGGTGAATCACATTTATTGATTTGTGTATGTTGAGCCATCCTTGCATGGCAGGAACAAAGCCTACTTTATTATGGTGACTTATGTTTTTGAAGTGCTACTGGATTCAATTTTCTATAATTTGGTTGAGGATTTTTGTGTCTATGTTCATCAGGAATATTGGGATGTAGTTTTTTTTGTTGTTTTGTCTTGCCAGGTTTTGGTGTCAGGGTGATGCTGGCTTCATACTCAGCTTCATAAGCAGTGGAGAAATTAAAAAATTTCACAACAAGCAATTGCTAAGGAAATTCATCACCACTAGGCCAGCCTCACAGGAGAGCCTGGAATTTCTAAACATGGGGAAAAAAGAATAATACATGCTACCTCAAAAACACACTTAAGTACATAGTCCACAAACCCTATAAAGCAACTACAAAGCAATTACCATAGAAACTACAATGCAACCAGCTAACAACCTGTCTGTAGTTTGAAAACCTCACAAATCCATATTAACCTGGAAGGAAAATGGTCTGAATGCCCCCACTGAAGAGGCACAGAGCAAGAAGTTGGGTGAAAAAACAAGGCCTATTCAACTGCTATCTTCAAAAGAACTATATCGTATGTAATAATACCCATAGGCTCAAAGAAAAGAGTTGGAGCAATATCTACTATGTAAATGGAAAACATCAAAAAAGCAGGGGTCACTATTCTTATATCAGATAAAACAGACTTTAAACCAATAATAGTAAAAAAGGATGCTGAAGGGCATTACATAATGAAAAAAAGTTCAATGCAACATGAAGCTCTAACTGACTGTAACTAAATATATACACACCCAACACTGGAGCACCCAGATTCATGAAACAAGTACTTATAGACCTACAAAAAGACTTAGATAGCTACGCAAAAATCATTGGAGACTTCAACACCCCACCGATAGCAGTAGACAGATCATCAAGGCATAAAGCTAACAAAGAAATTCTAAACTTAAATTCAATACCTGGCCAATAGGTCCTAATACACATCTATAGACTACTTCCCCCATCAACCACAGAATATGTATTTTTCTCATCTGCACAGAAAATGTACCCTACGACTGACCATGGGCTCAGCCATAAAACATATCTCAATAAACCAAAAAAAAAAAAAAATCAAAGTGAGACCATAGCACAGAAAAAATAGAAATAAATAACAAGAAAATCTCACATGGCTATATGTAAATTAAACAACTTGCTCCTGAATGACTTTTGGATAAACAATGAAATCAAGGCAGGAATAAAAAAATTCTTTGAAATAAATGAAAATGGAGACACAACATACTGAAATATCTGGGATATAGCAAAAATAGTGTTAAGAGAAAAATGTATAGGCTAAATTCTCACATCAAGAAGTTAGAAATATCTCAAATCACACCTAGAGGAACTATAAAAACGAGAACAAACTAACTCCAAAGCTAACAGAAGAAAAGAAATCACTAAAGTCAGAGAAGAACTCAATGAAACTGAGACCAAAAATTTATGCAAAAAATCAATCAAAGCAAATGTTGGTTCTTTGAAAGGATAAGCAAGATTGATAGACTGCTAACTATTAACAAACAAAA
Organism: Rhinopithecus roxellana; assembly: GCF_007565055.1. Lineage (NCBI taxonomy): Eukaryota > Metazoa > Chordata > Mammalia > Primates > Cercopithecidae > Rhinopithecus > Rhinopithecus roxellana. Next base: position 55,863,821 of record NC_044550.1, read on the forward strand.
AAAGACAGAAGATCCAAACAAGGATAATCAGAAAAGACAAAATGGCATTACAACCATTTCCACAGAAACACAAAAGATTTTCAGAGATTATTATGAACACCTCTATGCACACAAACTAGAAAATCTATAGAAAATAGATAAATTCCTGGACACATATCCTTACAAGATTGAATCAAGATGAAATTGAAACCCTGAAAAAAACAATATCAAGTTCTAAAATGGGATCTGTCATTGAAAACCTATGAATCAAATAAATCCCTGGACCAGATGGATTCATAGCCAAGTTGCAGCAAACATACAAAAAAGAGCTGTTACCAGTTCTACTGAAACTATTCCAAAAAATTGAGAAAGAGGGAACTTTCTTTAACTCGGCCAAATTATTTATTGCAAAAGACCAGTTTTTAAGCCGATTCTTAAGAGGGCATACCCTTAGAATCTATTTCTATGTCACTAAATGAGATCTGAAGTTATTTCTGTGGCTCCAAACCTGGCATACAGAACGTAGCTAGTCTCCCCTCTTGGGGTTACTAGGAAACTCCTCTGCACCTCTGTGTGTGGCTACTCCAACATGTATATACTCCACCTGCACCTAAGAACATAGCTGCCTTACCTGACTCCCAATAATTAAGTTCTGCCTAAAGCCTCCCATTGTCTCGCCCTTGTTCATTTACTAAGATCTCTTGGACAATGGCTGCAGCATATGTTTGGAGTGACTTTTCCCACCTTGGACAATGTGACTTTGGGTTGTAGACATTTTCTGCTCTCACTGCTAGTTCACTATGGAGAATTGAAGATAATATGTGTATAGCCTATGACAAGATGAAGAATCAATTGCAGAAAAGAAGCTTCTTATTAATATAAACTTACTGGATGTTTTTTGAGAAAAAAATTAACAAAAATGATTTCCTAATGACATTGAATAAGTTAGAAAGGTAAGTGAGAGCTGATGATTTCCACTATGTTATTAATTTCTGTGAAAATTGTTAAGCATTATAAAGTACATCACCTAAACATATAAATGTGTGTGTGTGTGTGTGTGTATATATATATATTCATTTGGTCTAAGTAACATTTTCTACTATACGATTGGGCAGATTATTGAACTGGCTTAATGTTTCTTGCTATCGGCATGTTTTAGAAAATATAATAAGGATGCTGAAACTGGAATTGAAAAAGAGATTAAATACCACTTTTCATAATCTTTAGTAGAGTGGTGATAAATTGGATTATTTCATTGGTCCTTCAACAATGGGGTCAATGGCTTGTCAATTATTGATCACAATTGTTTGGCTCCCCTTAGTAATAATATACATGTGCACTTTGCTATGGATTTGGAACACACATAGTTTATTTCCCTGATCCTCAGTCATGTAATTTGTGTTGGACAAAAGATGTTAGTAGCAGATGTGACAAGTGGAGAACTGAGATGTGCTTGTGTGTTTGGGCATGTTTCATGTACTTCTGGAATTGCATGAGAAGAGACTCTCATAGGGAGTTATTGGCAGTTCATCTGGGACCCTACAGTTTTGTCACATGGAACAGACTTGAGCCTAACGTACAGCAGAGACCAGAGCATGCACATACCTGACTCACAACTTGGAACCAAGACCAGCTGAGCTCAGCCTCAACAGTTAAACCCTAGCTGACCTATAAACACATAAAAGTTAATAAATAATGGTTATTTTAAACCATTGGATTGTGGAGCTATTTTCTAAATGGTATTATTATGGAAATATTGACTAATGCAGAAATCGGTACCTAAAAGTGGGGTACTGTCCTAACCGATATTTAAAATATGTGCCAGTGGCTTTGGAACTGAGTGACAGAGAGCAAATAAACTTTTAGAATAGGCTGGAAAAATATTATGTAGTGGCAAAACATTTGGTAAGACTGTCACCTGTGGTTACTCTGAAGAAATAAAATAACTACTGAAATGCCAGCTTTGGAGAAGGAGCTTTTGAAGCAGAAAGTTGAAATGTGCTGATTGTTGTTAGCTGTATTTCGTAAGGTCCTGCGCTACTGAGAGGAGCTCAGAAAAGAACTCACAGGTCAACAAGAATAAGTGGTTGTTGTTTTAAGCCCCTGAGTTGTGGGTGATTTTTTACACAGTATTATTGTGGCAACACTTAGCAGCTATGAGACTTACAATATATGTTAGTTTTACTTCAACAGCCCCATTTTTTTTCCTCATATAAATATGGTCAAATCTCTATGCTGGTTGCTATGAAGAAGACAGAGAAAAATCATTTATTTTATGTAATTATTGGTATTTATAGGTAATTAAATTTTATTTTCAGGTAAATTAATTTTAAAATTTTAAAATATATTTAATAAAAGATGGTTAATAATTGGTAAATAGAAAGGTTAAAATATGAACTAATATAAAGAGAGATAGGGAGAGAGAGAAAAGACGAGAGAGGAGAAAAGAGAGATAGAAAGAGAGGAGGAAAGAAGGAGAGAAAAAGAGATTTATATAAATAATTTATATAATATAAATAATATATAAATATATAAATAAATAATATATTTAATATAAAAATATAAGTATATTAATATAATAATATATAATATAAATAAATATATTTTATAATATAGACAGATTCTGGCATCTTAACTATAAGAGATATTAAAATATTGAAGGGCTGATGAAAATTCTGAGCAACTCAACAATTACGTTATGTTATGCTTACTAGTTTTGCCTCTTAGTGAGAGAATAATACATATTCTTGTACTTATTTTAATTGCTGGTAAATGCATCACTAAACAAATTAAGATATTCCAGAGTTGAACTGACCCAATATGGCCAGAGTGATTAACTTGGTTTAAATCACTACTGGAGTCTTAATTCTAGGAAGAGACCTCATAAATTCTAGCACAGTACAAGCCAGCAAGGTTTCAGTGCCAGTGTTAATGTTTATGCCTGTGTCCTGGCTCAGTACATTATCCCCAAATGAAGACCAACAAAAAAAACAGTCCAAATAAGAGATGGGCTGCCAGAGGGGATTTTCAGTGTTATAGCATCTTGTACATATTTATCACCTTGGTTGTCTGATTGAGGAAGACTGTCTAATCTATAAAGGGCACCTTGCACACAGTGCTACTGTGGGATTGCAATAAAGTAAGAATACAAATGTAATTATTATGTGACCACGAAGTTCACTATTTGACAGAAACAAGAACAAAGGCTACACCTTATATTTCTATGGAGACATTTTGTGCACTATTTCAGTTTGTTTTTCTCCCTCCTTTCCTTGGGTACCCTATCCCTCCTAAAGAAAAATAAAAGTGCAACATGTACACAAACCAGAACAGGAATGAAAAACTCTTACTGCTATGAGCCTGTGTAATAAAGCTCAAGTTTCAACTATGTCCAACATTCCAAGTTTATCTTAAATATTTAAAAATATTTGCTCAGCTTCTTTATCCAAACATATCCAAAAGCATAATCCAGTAAAAATGATTGCCTGTTCTTCAGTGAACTTTCTGGTTTGAGTCATGAACCTCGGGAACTAGCTACATGGACACCTTACTACATGCCATAGATTTCTTTCTTTCTTCTGTAATCAGGAAAAAATAGTCTGCTTCCATTGCTTAACTTGTGTTTTTATTGTCTATGATAAACCAGATCTTTGGCTGTACTTTCTTTAAAAATATAAAATTTCCTAGAATTAAAAACTTTTATAAACGTTCCTTAAGAGAGGTTTATTGTTTTTATTTCATTTTTGTTTTGTTTGCTGGAAAATGGGATATATTAAAGCATATTATTTTTAAGGACTCATTTTAATTTGCTGGGTGATGACTGAGCTAAAATATGTATTGTTAATATAAAATAAGAAAAGTCAGGAGACATTTCTGTATCTACGAGAGTAGGCATTAGTGAGAGTAAACAGAATGGACTTCTACAGTAGAATTTGATTCTGTAGGATTCTGTTTGTGTGATAAAAATTCCTCTTTAATACATTCCAGATCAATCAAAATATTAAAGCCAAGGTTATTTGCATCCATCAAATGTAATCACACCCACTGACATCAGGGCTATGGAATTCTGGGCTTCACTTGCCCTGGGAGTTCAAAGGCTGTAGCAGTAATCCATTAACATATTTCCCACAGACAGGGTAGTAGAATGATTGAATATTTACCCAATGCCAAACATCACAATGCACCTCCTCTACTTGAGAATTGAACCTGTCAGCTCCTAAATTGTTTGCATTTTCAAGCAGTTAGCACAGTTTACCATCTGAAAACCATCACATCACCCCTATTTCTATAGCAAATTGGTTCATAAATGTTAAGTTAAAGGATAATGTTATACTTCCAACCATAATTGGCACCAATGCTCCTTCCGTGACATCATGGCTGCTGCTCTTGGATTGTTAAACGGTTTCTACTTCAACCAGCCAGCAGTAAATGCACACAGACAAACAGCATGTTTTATTATCCCAAACACCATTTCCAGCTCATGTTCCTCTCTTGATTTTTATTCTGCAAGAAAAACATAAATTAGGGAATGGAAATAGCACATAACTGCACTTAATCTCTAAACAGGCGTGATCTAGAAATTCAGTCTTCCTCCCAATCTTCCTCTCAGCACATTGGTTCCACCTTGAAAATGTGTCATTACTTTTTCTTGTGTAGGCTATAGTTCCCTCTTAATCATATTTCTAATGGATACTCTTAGCTGACTCTTTTTTAAGGTGGTTTTCATTAGTTGCAAGTGCATGGCTTTTGAAGGCAGACAGACTGGGGTTCCAGTTCTGGATCTGCCATTTACTAATGTGCAACATTAAACTAGTCACATATCATCTCTGCATTAGCACCTAACCTCATGGTGTTCGTGTGGGGTTTAGGGTGAACAACATGCAAGTGAAATGCACAGTGCTTGGCACATGGTACATTTTGAAAACATGTGATTTGTGAGATACTTTTTTTTAACATAAAATCATAAAATTATGGTTAAAATATCACTTGCTCCAACGTTCCATCTTACAGATGGGGTGTGTAGACTGGTAAAATACTTTTTAAAAAACACAAACTTTTATTTTACATTTAAGCACATGTACAGTTTGTTATGTGAGTATACTGAGTGATGTGGAGGTTTGAGGTACAATGATCCCATCATTCAGGTACTGAGCTAGTGCCAGATAGTCAGTTTCACAAACCTTACTCCTATCCCTCCCTCCTTTCTGTCCATGCGTACCCAATGTTTAGCTCCCACTTATAAGTGAGAGCATGCAGATTTGGTTCTCTATTTCTGCTTTAGTTGCTCAGGGCGATGGCCTCTATCTGCATCCATGTTGCTACAAAGGATGTGATTTTATTCTTTTTGTGGCTGCATAGTATTCCATGACGTATAAGTATCACATTTGGTTTATTCAATCCAACATTGATGGGCCCTTAGGTTGATTCCATGTCTTTGTTATTATGAATAGTGCTGCCATGAACATGTGAGTGCTGTGTCTTTTTGATAGAACGATTTGTTTTTCTTTGGTTATATACGCAGTAATAGGATTGCTAGGCCAAAGGTTAGTTCAGTTTTTTAGTTCTTTGAAAAACTCTACTTCCACAGTGGCTGAATTAATTGCATTCACACCAACAGTGTATAAGTATCCCCTTTCTCCACAACCTTGTCAGTATCTGTTTTTTGGCTTTTTTAATAGCCATTCTGACTGATATGAGATGGCATCTCTCATTTATGGTTTTGATTTGCATTTCTCTCATGACTAAAGATGCTGAGCATTTTTCATATATGCCTGATGCTTATGTGTCTTCTTTTGAGAAGTTAGACTGGTAAAGTTTTACCAAAATGAAATGTCCAATTAGTTTCCACCACTAGGCTATGAATTTTGTAAAAGCACGAATTTCCTCGATTCTGACATTACCACTATGACAAACCCTTAATAAGTATGAATAAATGTTGTTTGAATTATCTAATTATTTAGTGGTTGAGCAAAGCTACAACTCAAGCATCCTGACATCTAGTTCTGGCTTTTTTTTTTTTTCCACGAAAAATTAAGGTAAAGTAAGAATCCCTGATTCTTCCATTTGAAAAGTTTGTTCTGGGGAAAATCTGGTTCTTGAATTTTCAAGTTATTCTATGATGTTTCTAATATGTGCTTTTCATTCTGCCTGGACATAGTTGATACAATTCACATGAATATTAATAGTTGGGAAGGGAGTAGGAACTTTCCTTGACAATTAGGAAGTGAGACAATGCTTCAGTGTGAATACCCTGCTAGGTGGTGGATATATGGTATGACTCAGGCACTGTGTTTATGCATTTTAAATGTCTTCTTTACAACCTAGTCTAGGAAATATCATGTCTGAGCCAAACTGGGACGGGGCATTCCAACCTAGTGAAGTGAAACTGAGAAATCTCAAACAGGCACCATACTCCTTGAACTTGGCTACTCTAATTATGTAGAAATGAATTTCACAATGAGCTCCTCTACATACTGTACTTACGAAAAACCAAAACCAATAAACAGAGCGTAACAAATGTTATTTCCAAACTCACTCAAGTTGCTTAAGCTGTGGAACTCCGGCCCTAATTTTAGTAGCAGCATTAACAGCTGGTAGAAACATGCCATGGTTTGTAGACGTCAAATACCATAGAAACCTGATCAGTTTCTCTTGATGAGATAAAATCACTCACAATAAATAGCAGTTTTGTGGTTTTTTGATTCATCTGCTTAAGAAAAACAGCTATTATTTTAGCCAAAAATGTGAGCAGTGGTTCCTACTCTTCCCTTTGCTATCCCTCTTAAGTCAGTGATAAAATATACATGGAACACATTATCTCTGT